>NC_133334.1:250132888-250732888 GCF_042186555.1 Aquarana catesbeiana | reverse complement strand
GCCCGTATCTCGGAGCCACTTGGTGCTAGGAACCCCAGCTTAGAATATGTTGTAGTGCTAGTTCCACTGGGTTTGTACACCAAATTTGGGGTTCCTAGCACAAAGTGGCCATGAGATACGGGGCCCCAAATTCATGTGTCCATCTGCAGCAATGTCATTTCGGAACCCTTTGGGTCCAGAGACCCCAAATTTTGGCTGCAACTAGGGGGCATCTAGGAACCCTTAACTACCAAGTTTGAAGTTCGGGGTACCTATGGCTGCTAATGGGCACAGTGAGGCTGCAAAGGGGCATTGTTGACCCTCTTTTCCACTTATAGTAGCTGCGCATTTCTCACCCTAGGCTTATACTCGAGTCAATAAGTTTTCCCAGTTTTTTGTGGTAAAATTAGGTGCCTTGGCTTATATTTGGGTCAGCTTATACTCCAGTATATGGTAATTGTTATGTCTCATATGGTGCCAAGAAAATCCTGCTGCCTCACCCTCATTTGTATTCCAATATCCTTCCAATATAAGCCAGACATTTCCCCCATGTACTCGTCAGACCAGATCCCCAAAAGAGAATCCCTCAATCAGCTCCAGCAAAGTTCAGTACAATATGCCCCCCCCCTCTCCAGCTAACACAACTGGGACCTCAATGAGCAAATAAAGGCGCAAAGCTGGACTGCCCAGAAGGACAGCGACCCTACAGGCCAGGATCTTCTCCTCCTGGATATGCCAGAGCAGCTCCGGGCTTGAGACTATTGATGCTCACTCCCAGCCACCATCTGGGCACCCTACCCTAGGGATTGGCTGGGACAACATAAATATTCAGCTGCTGATTTGCATCATCCAGTCCACTACTTTCCAGAATTGTCCAGAAGGCAGGGGGAAACCGCCAAAACCACAGTCTGTGAAACTCAGAGCAATCACAAGCAGCTCCGCTGATTACAGTAGAGCTAAAGAATTAATTTACCTAACCTAGCACCTATCTAGGAGGGTGCTGCATCATACTCTGTGGATGGACACATCTCCCACTGTGAAACATGTGAAACAGAGGAACTGGATTAAAGCCATCAGTAGGGAGTCTGATTGTGTTAGGGCACAGTGGCTCTGGTAAGGCTGTTCCCCACAAAACTGGGGTGCCCCAAAAGCAGGGAGCCTAGATTTGAAGGTTCAAGTGTACAAATCAGTGAGAGCACCAGTAAAAGGTCAGAGAGTCCAACTGATTTCAATATGGCATTTGCGCACCAAAGAGATAACACAGGACAGGCAATGCATTTTGGGGACTCAAAGATCACTCACTTCTAAAGATAAATCAGTGGATCAATAGATCATCCATGCTGATGGATTGATCCACTGACCTTTGGAACATCCAGTTTTTTATGTAACAAACTATAAAAATCTGTTCATTATGCCACTTTAGATTCCTCTAATTTCTTCATCATATTTAAAACCTCTAAAAGAGAAGTATGGAAATAATTTTCTTTATTTTTTTTAAATCATACCTACCTACATGAATGCAGCATCGGTCTGATGCAGCATCTGTCCCCCTTTGGCTCTAACACTGAGAACTGAGCAATCAAACACCGCTGATCGCTCAGTTCTCAGAGCTCCGTGAGCAGAGAGCTGGTGACTGCCAATGGATTTTGTACACATGAAACTCCTGCTATGGCTATTGTATTTTGACAGTCGGCCACGCTGTCAAAATACCAAATTGGTGCAGTATTCCCATTGAAAAAGGCCCCTTGGCTGTCAAAAAAAAAATACAGGCATTTAGCCATACATGGTCAAATTTCAAAATAATTTTCTTCTGAAAATCAGAAAAATTTGTGCGTTTTGTGATCCGATGGTGCCACCATTAATTTCGAAATTCGGCCAACCAAGCCTTCAATTTCACCTCATGTTGCTACAGAAAAGAATTCTCGTGGCTGGGAATCTTTTTTCTTTCCTGGAATTTTCTTTTCTTGCACATGCACATTTCTTTTTCAATTACATTTCTTGCATGATTCTCCCATCATTGATTAGAAAAATTGTTTGTTTTTCCAAAAATTTCCAACATGTCCGATTACTCAAATTTGATTGCCGCACGAAAATCGGCTGTTGCTGCAGCCCACTAATGGTGCAAAATACAAATGAAAATTCTTAGATAGGATTTTCTAAAGAGAATTCTTTTGAAATTCGACCCATGTATGGCCTGCCCTAGGAGGTGACGAAATTGCCTCCTGAATGCCTGTCAGCCACGCCTGCACCAATCTGTTAAACGTGATCCACCCTGGACAGTTTTTCATAGACGGACGCAGGTATATATGAGCATTTAAAGTGGTTCTAAAGGCAGAAGGTTTTTTTTTTTTATCTTAATCCCCATCAGCCCCCCTTATTCTTACCTGAGCCCCATCTCAATTCAGCGATGTTGCATGAGAGCCTCAGCTGTCCGGGACTCTCCCTCTTCATTGGCTGAGACAGCAGCGGATGCCATTGGCTCCTCCTGCTGTCAAAGTCAGTGATCCAATGAGGAGAGAGAGGGGGTGGGGCTGAGCAGCAGTTCCATGTCTGAATGGACACACAGAGCAGCGTCTCAACTCGGGTGCCCCCATAGCAAGCTGCGTGCAGTGGGGGCACCCAGCAGGAGGGAGGGGCCAGGGCAGGCATGTACTGGCCATCGGGACTACCGGGAGTTTCCCGGTGGGCCGATGGCTCAGTGGGCTGGTTTCAGTGACAGCCTGCCAAATTAATCGCTGCGCTACTCACTCAACGATTCATTTGAGCACCGCTGTACTGCCCATGGCTAGGTATTCAGCCAAAGCTGTGGGTTTGTGGTAAGCTGTTGGATGTTGGCAGCTGCTCACTACTGCGGTTGATCAAAAATAGATGTGCGCATTAGTTTATTTTAAAATATATAATGCAGAGCCAGCCTTCGGGCAGGTGACAGGGGGGACAGCAGGGGGTAGAGGGGGGCTGGAAAATACAAGACAACCAGGGGGCCCACAGAATGAAGAGGCTCTTGTGGGAAGAAGAGGTCCTAAGGAATGAAAGGTGTGTTTGAGATGTAGGGGCCCTATCAGAAGGACCTTATGGAATGAAGGGGGGCCCCAATGGAAAGAAGGACCCTATGGAATTTAGGGGGTTGTATGGTATGTAGGGGGCCTAGAAGAAGGACCCTATAGAATGAAGGGGGCCCCAAAGGGAAGAATTGGTGTTATGGTTTCTGCATCAGTCTTGATGATATCAGAAGACCTTGGAGCATGGGGGAGAAGATTCTGAGGACCAGTCTATCAGGATGGAAGATCAAGTAAGCAAATCTTCCTTTTTCATGCTGCCTCAACCTGAACAAGCCCTTGCAGTGTGGGCACGATTTTATTGAGAAACTTACCTTTGAAGGAAAGCCCTCCAGCAGCGCGCTGTCACTGCTGCCGGGGGCTTCCCCCTTCACCCGGTCTTGCTTCTGGGTTTGCTTGCTCCTGCTATGTGGATAGCCGGGCCGTGATGACGTCACTCTCATGCAAGTGTGCAGCATACTGTTTTTGTGCGTGTTTGTAAAATTAGAGTGGGCCGATTTAGATGAAGTCCAGGGCCAAATTTTTGTCCCAATCCAGCCCTGGGCCAGGGGCACCATTGAGGGACCTGAGAAGAGGAGGATCCAGGCTGCCCTGTGCAAAACCACTGTGCAGAGCAGGTAAGTGTAACATGTTTGTTATTTATTTATTTATTTGTTTTTTTAAACAAGACTTTAATATTAATTTAAAGTTTACATACACTTTAAGGGTACTTGCACACGGTAATGATGTTAAGAGCTAAATCCTAGCTCTTTGAAAATAATTTTAACCTGTTCAAATTAACATTTTACACACGTACGCGTATATGTGCGCAGATTTATGGGTATATGCACATGCACGCGTAAAATACTGACCAGCAACTCAAATTTCTGTATTCTTTTTTTTTTTTTTTAGTCATGCACTGCACATGTTTACGCACCTGCATGTACAGGCACATTGAAAACAATGGGCTGCATTATTTTAGATCAAGTGCTGCATTTTTAGGCAGCAGTGTGCAAGAGGCATAAAAAAGTTTTTTTAACGTTCCCAGTGGCGACCTGTCCATTAGGGGTGCCCGGGCGCCGCCCTCTCTATTCATGACTGCCACCCCCCCTATTCATGCTCTATCCACGGCCGCCACCCCCATTCATGCGTCCGGACCCTTTCAGGATGCCGGGCGCATGAATTACAGTGGCGGGGGGTGTTTTTTTGAAGCACCTGATTAGAGCCAGAGACTCCAATAGGCTTTAAAATAGGGTGGGCTCGGGGCGCAGAGCATTGCGCTACGAGCCCACCCAGGTGTTACAACATCAAATGAATATTCGCTATTGAAACACTGATCCTCCTCCCAGCCAATCAGAAAACGGGTCTGAGACCCGTTTTCTGATTAGCCAAAAAGAGAAGAGTCCCAATTGGCCACCGAGGAGGAGGGAGGAAACGGAAACCGCCGTAATGCCCATGGAGAGCAGGCCAAGGGTAAGCCACTGCCAAGCAGGGGAAGCCACCGGGGGAAGTTCAGGAGAAGCGCTGCTCACCATAGATGGGATAAGTGTTCCAGACCCGACCGACTGACAGAGGGGAGTGGTGCTTGTGCTGTTTGCCCCCCCCCCCAAAAAAAAAAATTACCCCTGCCCGCTACTGCGTTCCACTTGTGGCTACAAAGATTACTACCCACCAAAAAAATGGGTTATATCACTTTTTGTTTTTTCATATGGGTAGCTATAGGTCTAAAAAAAGACGTTTAAGTAAAATGATAAAGTAGGGTGGAGGTGGAAATATTTGCTAAATAGGGTCAAATTACATGTGCAATGAAAGAAAAGCGTGGTGGGAACAAATAACTACATTCTATGTATAATATATTCCAGGTGGAGCAGATGAAAGTTTCCTTCCTCAAAGGAAGCCTGAGATTAAACTTTATCCCCTGTAATATATCATAGTGGAGCTCATTCTTCGCTCGATCCTTGTGATAGAACACATAAACTCATGTTGGAGACAAATTCAGATTTCTGCTGGTTCAAGAAGAAAGAGGCTTGATGTAGATTGCTAGGCGTTATTTTCATTTTTACCAGATCTCTGGGAAATATCACTCTTTTTGTTATTATTTTAAGACTATCTAGGATATACAAAATTTTGCTTAAAAGTTAACTTGGCAGTTTGCAATATAAATAGAATGTTGCAATTTTAAAAAAAAATGATTTGTAGTTACATAGTAGTTACATAGTAGGTGAGGTTGAAAAAAGACTCAAGTCCATCAAGTCCAACCTATATGTGTGATTAGTTAAAGCTGAACTCTAGGCAGATATAAAAAATATGCCATGCCATGTAATGCAGCTTTGCATTCTTTTAGAAAAATGTGGATGTATTTGTACAGACATTTAGGCAGGTGCAGTCTACTTTCTCCACTGCAGATGGAGCTCTCCCGCAGTGGCACTGTTGATGGAGAGGAAGTCAACAGGTTTCCTCTTTGGTTTCCTGGGTCACTGGGGAAGCTATCCCATTGGATGCTGCAGCCCCATGTGACTCTAGCAGCCATCTTGGGTCAGGCAGAGCCTTTTTAAAGCCCTGGATCCCAGGTTTGGCACACATTTTGCGAGTTGGTAGAGTAGAGACAGGTACCCCGCCAGGTAGAACGGATGTAACATCAGCTGGCAGGGATGGATCAGTGTTTCATAGGCTACATGCTCAGAGCCAACTGCTCCTTCTACAAGCCTGACAGGGGTCCAATCCAGGGGTGCACATAATACAAGATATATTGCTGTTGCCAGAATCCATCCAGCCTACTACCGAATCCCAAGCACCTATGGATAAAGAGCCTTCTAAAGAGTAATGGAAAAAATGAGATCTGCACATTGCCCAAAGACACCAATTCTGGAGATCTGCTTTAAAGGATACTATCCTGTGCAGGTATGCTGGGGCAGCTACAAAGCCTGAATTAGGGACTGGGGATAACTAGAGTTCAGTTTCTTGTTCGAGCAAAGGTACCTCATATTCAAGGCAAGTGACCCTGTTCAAGCTATCCAGCATACAAATATACATGTGGCGCTGGTACTGAAACAGATCCTATAGTACTGAAGTCCAAGTGGCCAGTGGGCTGCTATGCAGCTTAAAAATAGTCTATTGATTCAGGGCCAGCCTTATCAGGAAAGCAGAAGCGGTCTCCAATATATGCAAGAAAAAACAAATGCAGGCGCCTCTGAGTTAGACTGTAAAGTGTGTATTAACAAAAACACATAGTAACTTACATCTAGGTAAACAAGGAAGGGTACATCTGTGGGTAAACGCTCTGTGGGGCATCCATCACACTGGTCAGTATCAGGTATGTTGTCTCAGCTGTCTCAGCTGCTCTGTGGGCTCTCCTGGCCGGCAGGAAGATGGTATGGTGGTGGAGATTTCTTGGGTGTAGTGTTATGGTTGCGGTTCCCTTCTCAAAAACAGGCACCGAGTCACTATTTAGGTTAGTATTATGTTGAGCATTGTTTATCGATAAGATGTTCCATTTCCTGTTCACTGTTTGAGATTTTCAGCTGATTCCTTCAAGTAGGATGTTTCTGTCTTTGCTCCTGCCCTTTCAGATTTTAATGATTTTTTGTGTATTATTCTGGAGTCCAATATTTGTTTGATTTTGTTGGTAACGTTACAACATGTTGCTGAGCAGTTTAGTGTCTGGCTGGCACCAGATAAAAGCAAGGGGCCAACCATTGAGATCCGTTTTTTCAGCATAGTCATTGATTCCAGGGCAATGGAGTGCTGCTTGCCTGTGGGCATGCTGACGGTGAGTTTCTGGTGGCTCATAGTTGAATAGAACTGAGACAGCTGCGGTCCCTCCTAGGTAAATTGAATATTGTCTGTTGGATTATGCCCCTGACAGTTTAGCTAATGGATGGAAGCAACTGCTGGTGTGAAGGTTCTGGGGCATTACTGTATATTCAGTTCTGGATCACCAGGATGATTTGCTACTTTGAGAACATTTCTGGATTCATACAATGGTCAATGTGGCTGGATATTATGGTCAGTATTTACAACTTGGAATTGTTCACCAGTGTGACAGGCTACAGGGTTTATTCAGGGCCAGTTGAGTGCTAGGCCTTGGCCAGAAGATTTGGAGATAGCGCGTTTCTTGGGGAATTGGTTCTCCTAGAATTCTTTCTGGTCACTTTAGCAAATTGAAATTTGGGGTTTGTCTTCTAGGAATATGGAGGTAATTTTCAATTGTGACAATATGGTTGTGATGGCTATCAACCACATCTCTGCATCCTCTCCACCGGTGATCCAGCTTTTGCGTCATTTGTTTTTTTCTTTTTTATGCCATGTGTCAAGTTAACAAAAAAGGTGGGAAGCGTGTAATGAGCTATATTGGACAAGTGGATTCGGCTGAAGTAGGTATGTGGCAATATTTCAGAGGGAAAAGGGTGCATCTATACGACAGCAGAAAGGGGGATCTGGCAATGAAAAGTTAAATGGTTAAAGGACAGGTTAGAAAGATGGCACTTACCTAAATGAAATGCTGTTTGCTGGCAGGGATGGGGGGGGGGGGGGGGGGGGGCTCTGAGGGTGGTCTAGAGGGAGGAGTAAAGCAAGTTCTCGTTAGAGACTTGCGGTCAGTAGGAGATGATGTTTTCTGATGTTGGATTTTGACATGGAAATCTTGGCAGCCAGTGAGCTGGTCGGATCTTTGAAAGCAGTAAATAGGTAGTGCTAAGATATGGTCAGGGACCCATTCTGGGTAAGGTGCGTCAAAGTTTGGAGTGATCTGGTTTATTATGGTTCAAGGAGTATGTGCAGGCAGTTCCCCAAGGCAGCGTGATACATAATCATTGTTTGGTTTTATAGTGTCTTCAATGACCCTGCACCCAGTTCTATGTTTATGTCCAATTGTTATTTATTCGTCATTTAAAATGTATTTTCATTTAATCATCATTTAAAATGTATTTTTGTAGTTTGCAATAAAAGACTGGTAGGCCATTTAACTTCAATTAAGTGTGGTATGATTTTGTTGCTTTAAAAGGATGTTTCAGGTTGAATATGATCAGACTGAATTACCCTAGTCATGTAACTGCTATCTGGGATATATTATATTGCCATTCCTATTTAGAGAGTTTTATAATGTATGTTTGGCCCGGAGTATATTATATAATTTCTGTCTGGAGGGAAATTATGATGTCTGCTGTCTGGGGGATATTAAAATGTCATTGCTGCCTGGAGGATTTTATAATGTCACTGCTGACAGGGGTATATTATTATGTAATTACTGATCGGAGGATATTATTATTTTATTCCTGATTGGAGAATATAATTTTGTATTATGTCAGTCCTGACTGGAAGATATTATACTGTTATTCCTGATTGGAGGATATTATTTTGTTATTCCTGATTGGAGAATATTATAATGTCATGGATGATATTATATTGCCATTGCTGTCTTTAATAATGTCATGGCTGGCTGGGGGATAATATATTATCAAAGCAGATATTATAATTATTGGCTAATTTATTATTATTACTGTTTTTTAGAAGATTTAATACAATCATTTTTTAAATTTTTTTAAAAATTACTTTATATCCTTTATATATTTTATATTACCGGTACTTTATATTACTATTATATTTTTTTAATTACTTTATATCCTTCCTCTAAAGCCTTCTCACGAGGAATACAGGAGTATAGGCTTGAGACATCGCAGGCGATCCACAAGGAATCAGCGCCCCATCTTGTGCCCCCTGCGATGCTCAATAAATGATTTGTGTCTTTCAGGTAACTGGGGAGACCACACACCAAAGGCTGCAATACACTATCCAACCACTCATAAGAAGGCTTTAGAGGCAGTTGCCTTCCATTTGGAATGTGACACTGATTACAGAATAGAGCGGGGATATGCAATTAGCGGACCTTCAGCTGTTGCAAAACTACAAGTCCCATCATGCCTCTGCCTCTGGGTGTCATGCTTGTGGTTTTTAGAGTCTTGCTATGCCTCATGGGACTTGTAGTTCTGCAACAGCTGGAGGTCCGCTAATTGCATATCCCTGGTATAGAGTATAGATTGTTTGTCTTGGATGTTCTTCAATATCTGTTGACATACAATTTCTTTACCTTTTAATGGGGATTGGTTTCTCCAAAAGTGTGGAGCAGCTATGTGAGCCAAATTTTCACCATCACTAGCCAACTTATATATGGGGTGGTGGGAATGCCACCACATATATGGTGTCAATAATCCTTTTAGATCATCCATCAAAATGTTCCATCGGTACGTAGATGATCTGATCTTTATTGTGGATGTGAAATTTGTCTCCCTGGAGAATTTCTTGTTGTATCTTAATCAAAATGACAAAAATGTGCATTTTACAGGACAAATATAAATGTATTCATATATCTATGTATGTTCGATATTGGTGTGTGTTTAGCACTTCGTTTTCCAGACTGTTTTTGGTATACTTTTGGAGCATTTTTGGGTATTTATTCCATTGCTCTTTAGTATTGTTTGCGGTCTGTTAGTTAATTATCGCTCTTTATGTGGCCATTAACCTTTTATACATTTATTATACACATGTGTGTGTTTGTTTATTAAGTAGAAAGGTTTTTGAGTTTAAAAACTTTTTGTTTTTTCCTTTTTTCTCTGTCTATTGTTTTTGTTTTTATCTATTTTTGTTGTTTGTTAGTAGTCCATGAAATGTTTTTAAACATGTCAGTTGAGATGTTCTATATTTGCATGATGTATTCATTAGACATGTGCGATTAGTTTCGTACGAATCGGAAATTCGTATGAATTTCCGGAAATTCGTACATTCGTAAGGATCCGAAGTACGAATTGTTATGCATACTAATTTTGTACGAAATACGAAATTTCATTTACGAACTTCGGATAAATTTATCATAACGAACTTTCGTTATTGTTACGAAAAGTTAACGAACCTAAAAGTTAAAAACCCAGGAAGTCAGCACAGTACAGGGATGGTGGGAGCCCCTCATAATGATAAATTTATCTTAACGAACTTTCGTTATTGTTACGAAAAGTTTAGGAACCTAACGAAAATTCGTATTTCGTACGAATCCTAATTGAATTTCAGACACAAATTACGAATTCATCTTAATACGAAATGGAACGAAACAAAACAAATTTATTGACGGCGCACATGCCTATTATTCACCTGAGACAGGTGGTTCTGGGTTTAGCCTGATTCAGGTGATCACCTTAAATAGCCTGCACGGAGAGTATATCGATGGTGTGAACAAGCAAACTACATACTTGTGAAACGCGTCAACTGCAATTCCTGTATTTGTCTGGCATTTGACAATAAAGACTATCATCGAGCAATACTACTATCAGAGGCTTCATACCACGATCGGAGTTGCGGTGTGTCAGACTGACACACAACACCTCCGACCGCCGCGCTGTTCGCCCCCCCCGTGGGCGCGCGTCGGCTCTGTTTTCCTGATCACGTCATATGATGTGCGGTCAGGATAACGCAACCACTTTGCCGCTGTTGTTTTGCTATACAGCGGGCGGCAAGTGGTTAAATATGCCACTGATGCCCCGTACACACGACCAGTTTTTCCGTTGGAATAAACTGAATTACGCTCAAGCTGTCTTGCATACACACGATCACACCAAATTCCGACCGTCCAGAACGCGGTGACGTACAACACGTACGACGGGACAACACGTTCGACGTCTAGTACTTGCTTCAGAGCATGCCTCATTTTTGGTAAGTCGGAACAGCATACAGACGAGCGGTTTTCCTGATAGGAATTTGTTCCGTCGGAAAAATATAGAATATGTTCTCTAAGTCCGTCTGAATTTTGGACGTAAAAAGTCCGATGGGGCCTACACACGGTCGGAATATACGATGAAAAGCTCACATCGGATTTTTTCCGTCGGAAATTCCGACCGTGTGTACGCCGCATAAGAAGAAAACATCCATTCAAAATATTCAGAATGTTTTATTCCAAAATAGTTTAAAACATATAATTTAATATAGTCAAACCACACAATGTTAAAATTCCATTATAGTAATGATTTTTGGGTAATGTTCGAGAAAGTGGTGTAATTTTCATGTTGGTTGTTTGATTTTCTGTTATTTTTTCAGTGTTATTTATTCTATGGTGGTATGGATGATTACAGTACTTGGTAATTTTATTGTTGTTGTGCCTTGTTATTGTGATCTTTGTGTTGCCTTGTTGAATGTAATTGTATCTTAATAATTTCTCTTTGGGAGTAATAAAGTATTCTGAATCTGAATGCATGCAAAAGGGTCATAAGACATTAACCTGTCCATCAAACATTGTTAAGAAATATAAGTGGGGTTGATGTATGTTGTCCAACGCGTTTCGCAGGATCCTCCGCTTTAAGACCTTATAGACCTCCAATATCTCCAAATGAATAGAGATATTTAATACTCCTCATCCACCTTTCCTCATAGAGCTCATCCCGGACCAGAGAATTGATTGACACTTCCTGAAGTTTTGGTTTCAGTGCAGATTTGAGGAACTGTGGCAGGAGGAAAGTTGAGGATTCACGTTCTTCTTCTACAGTTATTGATTGGTTTAAATATCTGACAATAGTGACACAGTCACTTCAATCTAATCCATGCATTAATATTAAATACACTCACTGGCCATTTTATTAGGTACACCTTGCTAGTACCGGGTTGGACCCCTGTTGCCTTCAGAATTGCCTTCATTCTTTGTGGCGTAGAGAAGGTTTCGGAAACTCAGAGATTTTGCTCCATATTGACATGATAGCATCACGCAGTTGCTACAGATTTGTCGGCTGCACATCCATGATGCGAATCTCCCGTTCCTCCACATCCCAAAGGTGCTCTATTGGATGAGATCTGGTGACTGTGGCGGCCATTGGAGTAAAGTGACCTCATTGTCATGTTCAAGAAACCAGTGGTGAGATGATTGGAGCTTTGTGACATGGTGCATTATCCTGCTGGAAGGAGCCATCAGAAGATGGGGACACTGTAGTCATAAAGGGATGGACATGATTAGCAACAATACTCAGGGAGGCCGTGGCGTTTAAACGATGCTCATTTGGTACTAAGGGGCCCAAAGTGTGCCAAGAAAATATCCTCCCCACACCATTACACCCCCACCACCAGCCTGAACCATTGATACAAGGCAGGATGGATCCATGCTTTCATGTTGTTTACACCAAATTCTGACCCTACCATCTGAATGTCACAGCTGAAATCGAGACTCATCAGACCAGGCAATGTTTTTCCAATCTTCTATTGTCCAATTTTGGTGAGCCTATGCAAATTGTTTCCTGTTCTAAGCTGACAGGAGTGGCACCCGGTGTGATCTTCTGCTGTTGTAGCCCATCTGCTTCAAGGTTCAATGTGTTGTGTGTTCAGAGATGGTATTCTGCATACCTTGGTTGTAACGAGTGGTTATTTGAGTTACTGTTGTCTTTCTATCATTGTCTGCCCATTCTCCTCTGACATCAACAAGGCATTTTCCTCCACACAACTGCCGCTCACTGGATATTTTTTCTTTTTCAGACCATTCTCTGTAAACCTGAGAGATGGTTGTGTGTGAAAATCCCAGTAGATCAGCAGTTTTTTAAAATACTCAGACCAGCCCATCTGGCACCAACAACCACGCCATGTTCAAAGTCACATAAAGCAGAGTTCCTCCGAATTTTGTTTTCTTTTTAAAGTCAGCAGCTACAAATACTGTAGCTGCTGATTTTTAAAATATGGACACTTACCTGACCAGGGTGCCCGTGATGTCCTCACCCGAAGCCGATCTGTCCCTCGGCTCTCAGGTGGAGGCGCCGCCATCTTCGGTAAGGGAATCAAGAAGTGTAGCCTTGCGGCTTCACAGCCTGATACCCCACTGCGAATCAGTGAAAATCAGTGCCCACCATAGTGCCAATCAGTGTCCACCACAGTACCGATCAGTGCCCAGCATTACCACCTGTCAGTACCTGCCCAATCAGCGCTGCCCATCAGTGCCATCTATTAGGGTCCATCAATGCCATCTGTCAGTGCCGCCTATCAGTGCCAATCAGTGCCGCTGGTCAGTGCCCATCAGTGCCGCCTGTCAGTGCACATCAGTGCCACCTGTCAGTGCCCATCAGTGCCGCCTGTCAGTGCCCATCGATGCCACCTGTGAGTGCCCATCAGTGCCGCCTGTCAGTGCCCATCAGTGCTGCATATGAGTGCCCATCAATTCTACATATCAGTGCCTCCTCATCAGTGCCCATCGGTGCCGCCTCATCAGTGCCCATCAGTGCAGACTCATCAGTGCCCATCAGTGAAGTAGAAAACAAAATTTTATAACAGAAACGAAGAAAAACTTTTTTTTTTTTTTTAAATGTCGGTCTTTTTTAGTTTGTTTAGCAAAAAATAAAAACCACATAGGTGATAAAATACCGAAAAAAAGAAAGCTCTATTTGTGGGAACAAAATAATAAAAATTTAGTTTGGGTACAGTGTAGTATGACCGCGCAATTGTCATTCAAAGTGCGACAGCGCTGAAAGCTCAAAATTTTCCTGGGCAGGAAGGGGCGAAAGAGCCTGATATTGAAGTGGTTAAACTAGTAATGGTGGCGATCTGCGATTTTTATCGGGACTGCGACATTGTGGCAGACACATCGGACAATTTTGACACATTTTTAGGACCATTTGCATTTTTACAGCGATCAGTGCTATAAAAATGCATTAATTACTGTAAAAATGTCACTGGCAGGGAAGGGGTTAACACTAGGGGGCGATCAAGGGGTTAATTGTGTTCCCTTAAAGTGGAGTTCCACCCACTTTTACAACTCTTCAGCATCCCTCACTAAACTTTGCAATGTAAACGAATTGGATATTTTTAAATTTTTTCTCTCAGCACCTACTGTATATCTGCTGTATTCATTTTTCACTTCCTCCTCCCTGGCCGTGGCCCATCGCATCATTTCCTGTTTGCAATGCCTTCTGGGAAGGGGCGGCAACTTCCTCTGACACTGCCGTTGCTATGGAAACCTGACCTGAAACCTATTACACTGCTTGTGCTGCACTGAGCATGTGCGAGATCTGCAAGGATGAGATCCAGGAAGAAATATAGTCTGGCTTCAGATGCCCACACTTAAGATGGCCACGGCCTGCTGCAAGTTTATAAAAGTTTATAAAATAACAAACTACTGCTATAAACTAACAAAACAGACCTTAGTTTACAGACTAACTTTACTAGAATACAATAAGCTTGTGTATTATAGGGGTATTTTTATTTAAAAAGTATAATTTCAGCCGGAACACCACTTTAAGTGTGTTCTAATTGAAGGGGGGAGGGGACTGTGTAGGGGAAGAGATAGATCGCAATTCATAATCTGTATGAATAGACGATCTGTCACTTCCCCCCCAGAGAACCGGAAACTGTGTGTTTACACCCACAGATCCCAGTTCTCCGTGTGCCCCGAGTGATCGCGACCGCCGGGCACTCGCATCGGCTCCGAGGGCGAGCAGGCGGCGCACGCGCGCCCTTAGTGGCCACAGGGAGAAGCGATGTTACATAACGTCGTTTCGCCCAGCCGAGCCATTCTGCCGCAGTACAACTGCGGCGGCTGGTCGGCAAGTGGTTAAATCCCCTTTTTTCCCCATTCTGATACTCGTTTTGAACTTCAGCAAGTCGTTTTCACCACGTCTAAATGCTTAAAGTGGTGTTCCACCCTAAAAAAAAAAAAAAGTCATGATTGTGCCTAAAAAAATTTTTTTAAAAAAATTGGATATTTTTTTTTTTTTTTACTTACCTCTAAATGCCTTTTGCTAGGGGGTCCCTCGTAGTCTGCCTCTTCCAGTGCCTGGGCTGGTGACATCACTTCCCCCCCAGCACAGGAAGGGCTCAGCTCTGCTCCCTCCCTCCTGTCAATCATCTGGGACCAATTACAGGTCCCAGGTGACTGAGCGGCCAATCACGACGCGCGGCGCCGCTCGCGCATGCGCAGTGGGTGCCAGGCTGTGAAGCCACAGCCCGGCGCCCACAGTTGCAATGCCGGCGCCACTGAACGGAGGGGGAGACGAGCGGGGCTTCGATCCCCCGCATCACTGGACCCAGGGACAGGTAAGTGTCCAATTAAAAGTCAGCAGTTGCAGTATTTGTAGCTGCTGACTTTTAATTTTTTTTTTTGACTGGCCCACCTCTTTAAATGCATTGAGTTGCCGCCATGTGATTAGCAATTTGTGTTAGCAAGCGATTGAACAGGTATACCTAATAAAGTGAGCGGTGTGTGTGGTGAGAATGTCCAAATGCTCCCAATGATATTACACCGTACTTTCTCTTTAAGCCACTGGCAAACGAACAAATGAATACGTGAATGAATTTGACAGAAATTCAGCCTTGCACATGAATATGGAGTTAATCTAGAAAATGGCCGCCCCCACTACAATCCGTGAGGGATCACAAACGTAGCGTCTCCCTTCTCGATGTCCTTTCTTTCAGGCTCAGTTTGGCGAACGGTAAATAGGCCGAGTATCTTTGTCTGCAGACCTCCAAAGATCAGCTCAGGCTCCCGGCTATTCCGCATCGCCTCACACACAACGCGCTGTGTTTAATGAGCTAGAAATCTTTCTCCAGTTGTTCACAGCGAACGCAGGGCTCATTTTTTCTCATTGATTACATGAGCTCAGTGTCTGTAGACTTATTGGATCCTGAAAGCCGCACTGCTCTGGTATGCGGCTTGTGAATTCAGCTTAATTGAAAGTAATGCAGTGCTGCAAGCCTGTCAGAAATGTAAAATCATTGGCGGGCTCCGTAGATCTTTAGTAAAAGCTGTGAGAATCCGCGGTGCGCTGTATTTTCATGCAGTATTTTCCAGGCCCGTAATAGAGATGAATGGAGGAATGGAATGCAGCTATACCATTGGAGGAAAGAGGAAAATGCAACTGCCATCAGTAGCAACCAATCAGGTTATTGTTTTTATTTGTGAACAAACAGAAGAAAATTGCAGCTTGAATCTGACTGGTTAAACTGCTTCAGCCCCGGAATATTTTACCCCCTTCCTGACCACAGCACTTTTTGCCATTCGGCACTGCATCGCTTTAACTGACAATTGCGTGGTCGTGCGACGTTGCACCTAAACAAAATTGCTGTCCTTTTTTTCCCCACAAATAGAGCTTTCTTTTGGTGGTATTTGATCACCTCTGCGGTTTTTATTTTTTGCGCTATAAACAAAAAAAGAACGACAATTTTGAAAAAAAAAAGCAATATTTTTTACTTTTTGCTATAATAAATATCCCCCAAAAATATATAAAAAAATTTTTTTTCCTCAGTTTAGGCCGATATGTATTCTTCTATATTTTTGTAAAAAAAAATCGCAATAAGCGTATATTGATTGGTTTGCGCAAAAGTTATAGCGTCTACAAAATAGGGGATTTTTTTTGTCATTTTTATTTTTCATTTTTTTTTTTAACCACTAGGGGGCGATGAAGGGGTTAAGTGTGTCCTAGGGAGTGATTCTAACTGTGGGGGGATGGGCTTCAACTCACATGACAGCGATCACTGCTCCCGATGACAGGGAGCAGTGATCTCTGTCATGTCACAATGCAGAATGGGGAAATGCTTTGTTTACATAGGCACTTCCCCGTTCTGCAGCTCCGTGACACGATTGCCGGGAGACCAGCGGACATCGAGTCCGCCGATCCCACGGGCACGGTCATGCTGTACACGGCGCACGCACCTGCTAGCCCCGCCAATTTGCCCACCGCTGCCATTGTGGCGATGTATATCGGTGTGCAGCGGTCGGCAAGTGGTTAAATCCCAACTGAAGTTACAGAAATGCTGTCTGATAGACATTGTACTAACAACATCCATTTTCATGATCTTACCGCCACTTTCTTGTTACAGAAGCTGTATAGCATGGGTAGGCAACCTGGGGCCCTCCAGCTGTTGCAGAACTACAAGTCCCATTATGCCTCTGGGAGTAATGGTAACTGCCAGCCTTGCAATGCCTCATGGAAAGTGTAGTTCCATAACAGCTGGAGGGCCTCAGGTTGCCTACCCAAACCTCCGAACATTTTAGATGGGAAATGTAAATTTAGATAGCAAATGTATGTAGGGATAGGGCATGCCCCCCTGCCACACCCCCTTAAAGGAGAATTAACCAAAAAAAAAGGTTAATTAAATCCACAAGGGCTTTTTTTTATCACTACTATTTCTTTATATTAGCTTTTAAAATTTACAAATGCAGCTATTTAGAAATTGGATAAAAGGTTTAGCACAGGAAAACACTTTTTGAAAGATAAAAAGTGCATTTTATATACAACTATATAGATCAGATCAAAATGAGGGACAAATGAGGGGGAAAGAGGGACAGAGGGACTTTGTTACAAATCAGGGACAGTCCCTCAAAATCGGGGACAATTGGGAGCTATGCCTACCCCTGCTGTATAGGATGTAGAAATAGGAATGTGTAGTATGAGAGGCACTAGAGTTCGAGTCATACCCAGTGCACTCAGTAATTAGCACCCCCAAGGGAGGGAGGCCAACCCCTAGCAATGGACAAGGAGGACTGTAAAGAGCTGATGCTGGAGCTGGGGGAGAGTCAATCCAGAGCACTAAGGCTCCGTTCTCATCTCCGTGTTCCCAATCGCGGGCGGAATTCGCAATAGCGGCAAATCGCAGGATGCCCATGCGCTCCCCGTGCGTTGCCCGTCAATTTCAATAGCACTTTAAACGTTGCGTGATTTTCCCATGATTCGTCGGGCGAAAATCGCAATAAAATCACATGAACAGAATCACTGGATGCCTGGTCTTACAGTGGTTCAAGCAACTGAGGGTCCAATGCAAGTGCACTTGGTCCCTCCAGCTGTGGACAGCGGAGCACTGCAGGGAAGCGTTGGGTATCTGATGTACCTGACGCTTCCCTGCACCACTCTGCGCTCTGAGACCGAGTGTGCTGTATTTGAATCCTCAGCCGCTTCCATGCTTCACTTTGCTTGGGTATTTAGCCACCCCCCAAGCTCACATGTGAACAAGCCTTTATACAGTTATGCATAGCTCCCAACTGTCCCTGATGTCGATGGACTGTCCCTGGTTTGGAGCAATAACCCTCTGTCCCTCTTTCCTCCTCATTTCTCCCTCATTTTGGTCTGATCTATATAGATATATATAAAATGCACTTTTTATCTATCAAAAAGTGTTTTCCAGTGCTAAACCTTTCATCTGATTTCTAAATTGCTGCATTTGTAAATTCAGAAAGCCAATATAAAGGAATAATAGTGGTAAAAAAAAGCACTTGTGTGTTTAATTAATCTTGTTTTTTTGTACATTTCTCCTTTAAAGGGGTGTGGCAAGGGGTGTGTCCTATGCCTGCATACTTTTGCTGATAAGTGTCCCTCATTCCCATCTCAAAAAGTTGGGAGGTATGAGTTATGAGCAAAACAGGTGTCCTAATCAGAAGATTTCACCTAACTTCCTGTTTGATAACTCTATTATTTTTGTAGTTAGATTTTCTTGTTATTTTTTTTAAATTAGTGCTATTTATTCTATGTTTTATTTTAATTGTATGGATGGTTTATTAGAGTGTAGAGTGTTTATTTGGTGCTCATGGCTGTTATTGGGGATTTATTTGTGTCTTGTTCTGTTCATTGTTAGGATCTTGTGTTGTCTTTGTTGAGTGTGGCATTTGTTGCATAGTTCCCAACTGTCCCTGATTTCGAGGGACTGTCCCTGATTTGGAGCAATGTCCCTTTGTCCCCCTCATTTGTCCCTCATTTGGGTCTGATCTATATAGTTGTATATGAAATGCACTTTTTATCCTTCAAAAAGTGTTTCCCAGTGCTAAACCTTTCATTCAATTTCTAAATTTATACATTTGTACATTTTAAAAGTCAATATAAAGGAATAGTAGTGGTAAAAAAAAGCCCTTGTAGATTTAATAATTTTTTTTGGTTCATTCTCCTTTAAGGGGGTGTGGCAGGGGGGTGTGTCCTATGCCTACATATGTTTGTTAGTAGGTGTCCCTCATTCCCATCTCAAAATGTTGGGAGGTATGTTTGTTGCAATAATTTCCCTCTGAGATTAATAAAGTATTCTGAATCTGAATTCTGAATCTGAATCTGAATTTTGTATTTCCCATCAATAAAAACTTAACAGGGGCCACCAGCCATAGAATTCTTGCACATATTATAGGCCTTACCTACAGTATGAAAAACTAAAATTTACATGAAAAAAAAATCATTAAAGGAAAGAGACAATTCATTATTACCTCTCCATCAGGGTGTAAGTACGGTATTTTGAATACCTGGTCCTCCTCCGTACTGTTATTCTATCCACCCACACCTATCTTACCACTGTGCCCTACAGCCACAAAGGCAGATGGAACCAAAGAGTGGGTAACCAAGCGTCTGACACACCCGGAAGTGTGTCAGATGCAAAAGGTTCATTGTTGGCCGTGGCTGTTAAAAAGAGTGACAATTGGAGTCAATGGTGGCTGTAAACCTTAATATTGGTCATTGTCTTTTGTATGGAACTAATTTTCAATTTTTTTAATGGCAACAGAATCCTTACTATAAGCAGGGCTTTTTTTTCTCAGAGAGTAGGTGCAGGTACTCCCCCTTTCCGAGTCACCACTTGTCTCTGTCCCTCACCCACCCCCGAGCACGATCCTCTGCAGCCAGCAATATTAGACCCCTCCCCAGCAACAATAGAACTCCCCTAGCAACAATAGATCTCCCAGCAATAATAGATCCCTCAGAAACCAAATACCACCAAACAAAAATTGACCCCAATGAAAAAATACAGTAGATCTCCCTAGAGCCAGCATCAATAGACCCTCAAAGAGAGCAATAGACCCCTCCCTCAAGAGTAGGTCCCTCCCAGCAACAATTGACCCCCTAGGAACATAAGACCCCCACCCCGAGCAAAAATAGATCACCCACCAGCAACAATAGATCTTGCCTGCAACAAATTACCCCCCCCAGCAAGAATAGATCCCCCAGCAACCAAAATCAATAGGCCCACTAGCATACCCCAGCACCCCATTGCTGAAGGTGCCGGATCTGCATTCCCTCACGTTCCCACTTAAAAAAAAAGCCCTTCAGGATGTTGTATTTCGTGTATCTTTGCCCTTCATATAAATAAAAGATTTGAAAAAAAAAAAGCCCTGCCTATAAGTGAGGAATACAAAAGGTGGATGAGCTTATAGTCAGGGTATATGGAAAGAATACAAAACATAGCTGGTGCATGAAGAGTTTGGTTTGGGGGCCCAAAGAAACTGTTATGCCAAGATCCCTGTGTGGTCAGAATCTCACCCTGGTCCTCTTGACCTTACACTTACACCCATGGCCAATAAAAAAATCAAATGACAAAATTGTGCATTCAGTCTATCACGACCTTCTTCAAAAATGAATGTCTGAGACTAACACACCAAACAACTCTTTTCATTACGTGGTTGACCTTGCGGAAAATTTGCAAGTGCAAGAAAAAAAAAATTGATGAAGTCAAAAGCGATAACATTTTCTTTTAATATAGGTTTCCACTCCACTTATAGACTGTAAGTGCTGCTCTCACTACATTACCGGGTAACTTTCTAGATAATCTCCTTTAATGGAAAGGAGGACAAATAGCAAATATCCATCTTGGGACCAGTCCAAACTTTAGTCTTGAGTCACCTTACTGCACATCCTGGAAGATTAAACCCATGTATAAATTGACCTGAAATATCACTTTATCTGCTCTGCTTTCATCAGCAGTTCTGCAAGGACTATAATTTAGGAGGAGTGAAAGTATCTGTATGACATCACCCTTGACAAATCTGTTTTTTCCCTGACCACTGCCTGCACCGGCACAAGGACATTGCCGAGAGCATTAATAAGATGATAACTGTTTATCTGGGAACAAAGAAAGGGATGTACCTTGCCATAAAGTAAATGGCAAATCCTGTCCTCCTAATGCTTAAAAGGATTGGGTCAACTATGATATACATCATATATATATATATATATATATACACACACAAACACACACACTCACTATCCATTTTTTTTGTTGGGGGGGGGGGGGGGGGGGGAGTATATCCAAGTAAACCTGCTGCATAAATAAATTCCATATTTTATAAAAAAAATCCAACTTTGAGATCAACTTTTATTTTTTAAATAGGTCCCATAGAAAAAAAAAACAGCTCTGGCTGTAATACTCACCTTTAATCTGGAGCTTTCCCCTGCAGTACCTCTTCTTGGCCACAAGATGTGCTTAGTCTTCTACTTTAAGTGGTATTAACCCCTTCCAGTCTTGGCCAACTAGCTGACATCCCTCTTTTACATGTAAAAAACATAATTGTTGCTAGAAAACTACTTAGAACCCCCAAATATGATATATACTGTATATTTTTAAGCCCTAGAGAATAAAATGGTTGGATGTTGCATATTTTTAGGTCACGATATTTGCGCAGTGGTTTTTCAAACGCATATTTTTTGGGGGAAAAAATACACTTTAATGAATTTTAAAGGGGTTGTAAACCTCATTCATGAAATTTGACCTAAGCCCATATATCTGTATTGTTTACTTATCTCTTTCCAAAGCTCTAAGCGTTGTTTCTCTCCGGTGCTTCGTTCCTTTGTTATCAGCATGAGTCATTTTTGACGAGTTCTCTGACAAATGAGATAACAGCAGCTCAAAATTTGTGTCGGGGGGGGGGGCTTAGAGTGAGATTAGCAGGGAGCTTGTCTATTCATAATACAGCTCTGCATGTTCCTTCGTACCTCTGCCTACAATATCTCACAAAATTGAATACTCCCCGCACATTTTTGTAAATATTTTATTATATCTTTTCATGTGACAACACTGAAGAAATTACACTTTGCTACGATGTAATATAGTGAGTGTACAGCTTGTATAACAATGTAAATTTGCTGTCCCCTCAAAATAACTCAACTCACAGCCATTAATGTCTGAACCGCTTGCAACAAAAGTGAGTACACCCCTAAGTGAAAATGTCTAAATTGGGCCCAATTAGCGTTTTTCCCTTCCCGGTGTCATGTGACTCGTTAGTGTTACAAGGTCTCAGGTGTAAATGGGGAGCAGGTGTGTTAAATTTGGTGTTATCACTCTCACTCTTTCATACTTGTCACTGGAAGTTCAATGTGGCACCTCATGGCAAAGAACTCTCTGAGGATCTGAAAAAAAGAATTGTTGCTCTACATAAAGATGACCTAGGCTATAAGAAGATTGCCAAGACCCTGAAACTGAGCTGCAGCATGGTGGCCAAGACCATACAGCGGTTTAACAGGGCAGGTTCCACTCAGAACAGGCCTCGCCATGGTCGACCAAAGCAGTTGAGTGCATGTGCTCAGCGTCATATCCAGAGGTTGTCTTTGGGAAATAGACATATGAGTGCTGCCAGCATTGCTGCAGAGGTTGAAGGGGTGGGGGGGTCAGCCTGTCAGTGCTCAGACCATAAGTCGCACACAGCATCAAATTGGTCTGCATGGCTGTTATCCCAGAAGGAAGTCTTTTCTAAAGATGATGCACAAGAAAGCCCACAAACAGTTTGCTGAAGACAAGCAGACTAAGGACATGGATTACTGGAACCATGTCCTGTGGTCTGATGAGACCAAGAAAAACTTATTTGGTTCATAAGGTGTCAAGCCTGTGTGACGGCAACCAGGTGAGGCGTACAAAGATAAGTGTGTCTTGCCTACAGTCAAGCATGGTGGTGGGAGTGTCATGGTCTGGAACTGCATGTGTGCTGCCAGCACTGGGGAGCTACAGTTCATTGAGGGAACCATGAATGCCAACATGTACTGTGACATACTGAAGCAGAGCATGATCCCCTCCCTTCGGAGACTGGGCCGCAGGGCAGTATTCCAACATGATAACGACCCCAAACATACCTCCAAGATGACCAATGCCTTTCTAAAGAAGCTGAGGGTAAAGGTGATGGACTGGCCAAGCATGTCTCCAGACCTAAACCCTATTGAGCATCTGTGGAGCATCCTCAAATGGAAGGTGGAGGAGTGCAAGGTCTCTAACTTCCACCAGCTCTGTGATGTCATCATGGAGGAGTGGAAGAGGACTCCAGTGGCAACCTGTGAACTTCTGGTGAACTCCATGCCCAAGACGGTTAAGGCAGTGCTGGAAAACAATGGTGGCCACACAAAATATTGACACTTTGGGCCCAATTTGGACATTTTCACTTAGGGGAGTACTCACTTTTGTTGCCAGCGGTTTAGACATTAATGGCTGTGTGTTGAGTTATTTTGGGGGGACAGCAAACTTACACTGTTATACAAGCTGTACACTCACTACTTTACATTGTAGCAAAATGTCATTTCTTCAGTGTTGTCACATGAAAAGATAGAATAAAATATTTACAAAAATGTGAGGGGTGTACTTACTTTTGTGAGATACTGTATGTGGAGGGGGTGTGTGTCCCTTTCTTCCAATAAACTCTCACACAGTGTAAGTGCAGAATCTACACCCACTGCTGAAAGAGGAAGAAAGATTTCCAAAATGTTCTGCACTTTTCAAAGAGTATAGGAGGGGAAGACAGCAGATACTGTATATACTGTAAGTAAAACTTATGTAGGAGGATTTGTTTCATCTCTGTGTATCACCTGAGGCCAGTCACTTTACTGGGTATAGGAGAGGGTTTACATTCACTTTAATGCACAAACACACAATATAATACCCAGTTTTTTGATAAAGTACAGTATAAAAGATGATGTAAATAGATACCGAACATGTCATGCTTTAAAATTGCATACGCCCGTGGAACAGAGCCAAGCTACAGAACCTAAAAATCTCCATAGGCGACAGTTTAGAGTTACACAGGAGTTGTAGAGCTAGAATAATTGCTCTCACTCTGATGTTTGCAAAGATACCTAACATGTATGGTGCGATTGCTGTTTACATATGTATGCAAGACCGACGTGCGCTTTCGCCTCTGTTCGTGAGCACAGGGGAACGGGGGCACTTTAAAGCGGTCTTTAAAGCGGTAGTAAACAGCCGAAACAACCTCCCTACACCAAAAAGAAAACCTGCAAGACAATAGCATAATGTGCTATAATTGTTGCGGGGGAGGGGGGGGTGATAAGATATATATGTTCCATCCAGGAACATAGGAACTCCCCTTCCTTACCCCAAAGACCCCCAGCTAGGATTGTTGTGGAGGGGGGGGTGATAAGAGGGGACCCCCATCCAGATATACAGAAATTTGCCTCCCTGCACCCTCCAGTTGCAGAGGACCCCCAGTCAGTAGGACTGCAGGGGGGGACCCCCCATCCAGAAACATAGGTACTCCCCTTCCTTCCCCACAAGTTAAAAAAGACCCCCAGCTAGGAGGATTGAAGGGGTGATATAGTGGACCCACATTCAGGAATAGGTGAGGGGACATTGCTAACACCCCTCTAGTGGAAAGAGGCCACTGGTCAGGAAGAATACTCCCTCACATATATAATATATATATATATATATATATATATATATATATATATATATATATATATATATATATATATATATATATGTGATTCTGCACCTCTGCCTGCAGGGGGTGCATGCGCACCGCCAGCAGGGCTTCTGCTGTGCTTAATCACAGCAGAAGCAGATCTGCGGGTGCCAGACACTGGACATCCTCCGGCACCTGCCGATTGACAGTAAAACACACAGAACTGAGATCTGTCTATGTTAACAAGGCAGATCTTCGTTCTGACAGGGGGGAAGGGTTGGATTTCGTGTTCCTGCAAGGTAGGGACAAAAAAACATCACTTCCCTTAGTAAAAGTACCTAACACAGTACACAAAAACACTGGCTAGGCACACAGTTATCCCATTGATCACCGTAGATGTTTTTTTTTTTTCTTTTTTTAAATTCTTGATCTTTATTGAAAACGTTTTAGTACAGGTAAAAACAGAAAATACAAATCTCTGTACACTTAATGCCAGCGGTCACCAATTGGAGATGGGATCTATCAAAGGGAGGCATTAAATAAGCAACCAAGAGAGCATTGTAGAAGATCAGGAATGTGGTGAAGATAAATGAGATAAGGGTGGAGGGGGTAGAAAAGGTAAGAAAAGGGTAAGAAAATAGGAGGATAGATCTGAATAACACTCATATAATATATTTTTGTGAAAACATATGACCAGATCTGCATCTTGACAAAAAAAAAAAAAAAAGGAAACCAATGGAAAAGAGGAAAGGTCGTTCCCAGATAAAAAGGTGTCAAATATGGTCCAATAGCGAGGGGAGTCTAAATTGTTTTGGTCAAGGCCTAATCGTGTTTCTATTGTCTTTGATCCAGCATGCCCAGTTTTATTGAAATGTGTAATTTTTGCCTTGAAGTCGTGCAAACATTTGCTCAAAGGCAGCATGCGTATTTAAAACATTTATAACTGTAAGGAGAGACGGGGTACTGTCTGATTTCTTGAAACAGAGAGGAGAGAAAGTTTTCCCCGCAGCGGGGTTTTTAGGCAGCACAGTAATGGATGTAGTCAATATTGTATGAAAAAATATAACAATTTTATTGAAAGCTGTACCATAAAAGTTAGTGTGCTAGCACTTTCTTATTTATACAAAAATATATAATTTCCCTTTTTTTGTTCTTGCTTCTAGACTAGTGGACTCAGGGTGGGATACTAACCTGCTGGGTCCCACATGACCTGTGACCAATCCCGGGTTGGCTAACAGGTGACAGTCTAGCCTTCATGGGGCATTTTTGATGCAGCTACATATAATGGTTAGCACTTATTGAGGTAACAATTATGTTCTTACCTCATCACATTTTGTTTCTTCCCCTTTCCCCCCCCCCCTCATTCCCCCCCCCCCAATCCCTATCTCCTCCTTGCTCACACCTCACGGCACACACATAATAACACCCCCCCCTCACCCCACACACCTCACTTTCTCTTTGCATGATGATCCCATGCTTTCCACCCTTTTTCCCAGCTATTACACTCCTCACTTTCTCACATATCCTTTTCACTTCTCACTTGCACATGAAAAAAGTATTTTGCCAATATCTCTATAGTTATATACTATTTATTTTATTAGCCTCCAAAGATATACCATATAAATATGGTTGGAAATTCCCTTTGGTTTGGCTTGCATCATATGTACTATGGATATATAGATATATACACATACATATGGGTGATTCCGGTCCCTCGGTGGCTGTCTTTGCCCACAAAAATCTGATTATTATTCCTTGGGTGTCTATTTAGTCTGTCTCATTAAATCTCTCATCATAGGTGGTTGTTACGCCTTTCGGCCGGCTGTTCTGCAGCGGCGGGCGGTGCCCAAGTGTGTGGCCTCTCGCAAGTCACTTTGCCTCCCACTACCCCGGTCTAGGTTGAGGTGGCGGTGGAGGCACCTGAGACTCTCCCTCGGGGAAAGAAGGAAGGACAACATATCTTTTTAAGGGATCTCCATGTGGGAAGTTTCTTTTTCCTGTTGGACATACATTACTTGGTAACTATACTGTATTGGTGCATTACATGATGAATGCAGTTACTGTTATACAATGGAGAGTTATGTATGTATATACCAATGCTATTCATATGTTCTCTTTAGCAGATCGAGCCTCTGAAGAAGACCCCAACTATAAGGGTTGAAACGCGTCAGGTCTTATGTTCATGATAGAAATGTTGTTATGAATATATGTCTGCCAATGTATGTTCAGCCACTTAGCTTTTTAACACTCCCCACTGGAGCTCATCGTTTTTAACTTTTATGGTACAGCTTTCAATAAAATTGTTATATTTTTTCATACAATATTGACTACATCCATTACTGTGCTGCCTAAAAACCCCGCTGCGGGGAAAACCTTCTCTCCTCTCTGTTTCAATGTTTTAAGGGGTGAGCAGCAATTCCTTTCTTTCTCTCTGTGTCTCCTCCATTTCTTCGACTGTCTGATTTCTTGGCCGCAATTAGAATATGGGCGATGAAGACATGAAATTCGCATGGCCAATTATCCAACCCAATGCCGAAAAGAGATGTTTCAGGTGCCATCAAGTGGGTTACATCCAGGGCTGGTGCTTGACTACTGCGCGCCCTAGGCAGGGCACCCCCCCCCCCAAGCCTGACCACCAACATTTCCCAGTACCTGCCCATGGGCCATCTCACTGAATCCGCACCCAGCCCCCCCCCACACCTGTACGCATTCAGCCCCCCCTCACTCCTGTATATATGTCAGCCCCCCTCACACCTGTAAATATGTCAGCCCCCCTCACAACTGTATATATGTCAGTCCCCCTCTCTCCTGTGTATATATATGTCAGTCCCCCTCACACCTGTATATATTTCAGACCCCCTCACACCTGTATATATGTTAGCCCCCCTCACACCTGTATATATGTCAGCCCCCACACACCTGTATATATGTCAGCCCCCCTCACTCCTGTATATATGTCAGCCCCCCTCACTCCTGTATATATGTCAGCCCCCCCTCACACCTGTATATACTGTATGTCAGCCCCCCTCACACCTGTGTATATGTCAGCCCCCCTCACACCTGTATATATGTCAGCTCCCCTCACACCTGTATATATGTCAGCCCCCCTCACACCTGTATATATGTCAGCCACCCTCACACCTATATATATGTCAGCCCACCTCACTTCTGTATATATGTCAGCCCCCCTCACACCTGTATATATGTCAGCCCCCCTCACACCTGTATATGTCAGCCCCCCTCACTCCTGTATATATGTCAGCCCCCCTCATACCTGTATATATGTCAGCCCCCTTTACTCCTGTATATATGTCAGCCCCCCCTCACTCCTGTATATATTTCAGCCCCCCTCACTCCTGTATATATGTCAGTCCCCCTCATACCTGTGTATATGTCAGCCCCCTTTACTCCTGTATATATGTCAGCCCCCCTCACTCCTGTATATATTTCAGCCCCCCTCACACCTGTATATATGTCAGCCCCCTTCACTCCTGTATATATGTCAGCCCCCCTCAATCCTGTATATATTTCAGCCCCCCTCACTCCTGTATATATGTCAGCCCCCTCACTCCTGTATATATGTCAGCCCCCCTCAATCCTGTATATATGTCAGCCCCCTCACTCCTGTATATATGTCAGCCCCCTCACTTCTGTATATATTTCAGCCCCCCTCAGCCCCCCTCACAACTGTATATATGTCAGCCCCCCTTACTCCTGTATATATGTCAGCCCCCCTCACTCCTGTATATATGTCAGCCCCCCCCTCACACCTGTATATACTGTATGTCAGCCCCCCTCATACCTGTACATATGTCAGCCCCCCTCACACCTGTATATATGTCAGCCCCCCTCACACCTGTTAATATGTCAGCCCCCCTCACTCCTGTATATATGTCAGCCCCCCTCACTCCTGTATATATGTCAGCCCCCCTCATACCTGTGTATATGTCAGCCCCCTTTACTCCTGTATATATGTCAGCCCCCCCTCACTCCTGTATATATTTCAGCCTCCCTCACTCCTGTATATATGTCAGCCCCCCTCATACCTGTGTATATGTCAGCCCCCTTTACTCCTGTATATATGTCAGCCCCCTTTACTCCTGTATATATGTCAGCCCCCCTCACTCCTGTATATATGTCAGCCCCCCTCACTCCTGTATATATGTCAGCCCCCATCACTCCTGTATATATGTCAGCCCCCCTCATACCTGTGTATATGTCAGCCCCCCTCACACCTGTACATATGTCAGCCCCCCTCACACCTGTATATATGTCAGCCCCCCTCACTCCTCTATATATGTCAGCCCCCCTCACTCCTGTATATATGTCAGCCCCCCTCACTCCTGTATATATGTCAGCCCCCATCACTCCTGTATATATGTCAGCCCCCCTCATACCTGTGTATATGTCAGCCCCCTTTACTCCTGTATATATGTCAGCCCCCCTCACTCCTGTATATATGTCAGCCCCCCTCATACCTGTGTATATGTCAGCCCCCTTTACTCCTGTATATATGTCAGCCCCCTCACTCCTGTATATGTCAGCCCCCTCACTCCTGTATATATGTCAGCCCCCCTCATACCTGTGTATATGTCAGCCCCCTTTACTCCTGTATATATGTCAGCCCCTCTCACTCCTGTATATATTTCTGCCCCCCTCACACCTGTATATATGTCAGCCCCCTCACTCCTGTATATATTTCAGCCCCCCTCACACCTGTATATATGTCAGCCCCCTTCACTCCTGTATATATGTCAGCCCCCCTCAATCCTGTATATATTTCAGCCCCCCTCACTCCTGTATATATGTCAGCCCCCTCACTCCTGTATATATGTCAGCCCTCCTCACTCCTGTATATATGTCAGCCCCCACTTCATACATGTATATATGTCAGCCCCCTCACTCCTGTATATATGTCAGCCAATGGCGACCCTAGGGGGGGGGCCATGTGCCCCCCCAAAAAAAAAATTTTTTTTTTTTTTTTTTACAAAAAATCAATGTCTAAGAGGGAAAGAGTCCCCAGTCAGCTCCTGCGGGTGATTCCTCCCCCCTCCCCTGCTCGCTGACACTGCATAATGCGAGCGTTCACACAACCACGGCCACCTGATCTGCTCCTTCACCTGCATCCTCATTGGCAGGGAGAAGAGCGAGTTGCAGGAAGGACTCCACCAGGACTTTCAGTTACTGAAAAAACAGATTGATTTCTCCCGTCCTTAGGACAGGAGGACCAGCCTGTAAATTCCAAGAGATGCCAGACCAGAGCTGTCCATAGCAGGGGCAGGACAGCAAGAGGAGGCTGGGGAACCCCACAGTGGCAGAACACCAGGGCCCGGAGGCAAGACAACCTTTGCAACCCTGATAGTTCTCCCACTGCTTTGGATCCTTATATTTTCTTGATATGCTGGTGACATATATCTCTTGTTTTCTGCCACCCTGGGGGACCCCAATACAGTAGGAAGGGAGCTCACTGCAGAACATGTGAAAGGGCCCGTTGTGGGGTCGTAGTAAAGGGCCCCAGGATATATATATATATATATATGCATTTTATAGTTGCCCCCCTACTTTTGTCCCTGTCCCCCCATGTGCCCCCCCTAAATTTGAAAAGCTGGAGACGCCACTGATGTCAGCCCCCTCACTCCTGTATATATTTCAGCCCCCCTCACTCCTGTATATATGTCAGCCCCCACTTCATACATGTATATATGTCGCCCCCCCCCCCCCTCATTATTTATTGGGGTATTTTTGACCAAAAACATGTAGCAGAATACATATTTACCTACATTTATGAAGAAATTTTTAGCAGAAAGTAAAAAATTTAATTTTTTTTTTCAAAATGCAGTGGTGATCAAATACCACCAAAAGAAAGCAGAGCCAAAAGTACAGCGTCGCAATTGTCAGTCAAAGTAACACAGTGCCGTAATGCAAAAAATAGCATGATCATGAAAGGGGGTAAATCCTCAGGAGGTCAAGTGGTTAAATAGGACCCTGTGATGTCACATGACCATCCTAAAAAATTTGGGAAAGGTAAAGTCAGCGGGGGCCTCGTGGTGGTTTATATGGGGGTGGCATGGAGCCCAGAGTTGGTTTTTAAGCTGGCACCACCTTGGGAGTTACAATAATAGCTATCTGTATAGTCAGTATAGCTCCATTTACCTCTCTTTTTGGACACAACTTCACATATGCCAGTTATTTTTATTTCACTTCTTTCCAAGCTAAAACAAGATTCTGGTGAATATGCACATGGCGGCATTTCTGCTCCCCGTCAATCATTCCCTCCTCTGACAGACATGCAGGTAGAGCTCCATGAAGATAAGGGTCTGTCTATTCTTCGCTTTAGATGTTTTTTATATTCAAGCCTGGGGCTGGGAAATACATTCCAAACTTTTTTCTAATCTCTTTTTTACCTGGACAATTTGAAATAATCAACTTATACTTCCCTTTCTCTTGTGACTACAAGGATGGGATTTGCTAGGCTATGCTGAGTTTAAATTAGAGAAAAAACACCATTAACGTTAAATATCAGGTCCTGTAAACTTTTCTGTGTATGAAATTCAGCAGCACCTGCTTTATAGCCATTATTCAGTCCCACGGTCAAGGGAAATTTTTATTAAAAAGTTTTTTTTTGTTTTTGTTTTTTTTTTGGAGGGTGGGGGGTTATTGCTGGTTTACCACTTGCCTACAGGGCACTTTCACCCCCTTCCTGCCCAGGACAATTTTCAGCTTTCCGTGCTGTTGCATTTTGAATGACAATTGCGCAGTCATGCAACACTGTACCCAAACTCAATTTTTATCATTTGCTTGAGACAGATAGACCTTTCTTTTGGTGGTATATAATCACCACATCATCCTTATTGCAAAACAAACAAAAATACTTTAACATTTTTGAAAAAAAAAGGTTTTCTTAGTTTCTGTGATAACATTTTTAAATAAGCAATTGTTCTCCTTCACTGATGTGCGCTGATGAGGCTGCACTGATATGCTGCACTGATATGCTGCACTGATGAGGTAGCACTGATGGGCACTGATTAGGCTGCACTGATGGGTACTGATGAGGTGGCACTGATGGGCACTGATGAGGCTGCACTGATGGGCACTGATGGGCACTGATTAGGAGGCACCAATATGCAGCACTGATAGGCAGCACAGATAGTAAGCACTTATGGACACTGATAGGCAGCACAGATAGTAAGCACTTATGGACACTGATAGGTGGCACGGATAGGCGGCAATGATAGGCACTGATAGGTGCACTGATGAGCATTGATAGGTGGCATTGATGGGTGGCACTAATAGATGGCACTGATAGGCAGCACTGATGAGGAGGCACTGATGGGCTCTGACAGGCATCACTGATGGGCACTGACAGGCAGCACTGGTTGGCATTGATTGGCAGCACTGGTGGGCACTGTTGGGGCTGCACTGATAATCAGGACACTAATGATCAGTGCCCGAATTGTCAGTGTAGATGTCCCCACTGAGGAAAGCCGCTTACCGGCTCTCCTCTCCTCACACACTGTCAGTGTGAGGAGAGAAATGCCGATAACCGGCATTTCCTGTTTACACTATGATCGGATGATTGGACACAGCTGATCACATGGTAAAGAGCCTACGTCATAGGTTCTTTACCCTGATCAGTGATGCACTGTGTCCGAGGGACATGGCACACAACCAATCGCCACTCTGCACACCCACCCAGGCGCACATGTGCGGCAAGAATGGTTGGACATCATATGACATCCTCCGAGAAGGAGGGTGCGTTTGCCCTCCCATCATTTCACTATACAGTGGGAGGGAAGCAGTTAAAGAATAAGTATCCCTTACAGCTAGGTGCCTTCTACCATTAGTTATGATGTAGGACATAGGTGGACGGCCATGTCTTGGTAGATTTGCAGTTGTTTCATACTCTTTCCATTTTGAGATGATGGATTGAACAGTGCTCCGTGAGATGTTCAAAGCTTGGGATATTTTTTTATAACCTAACCTTGCTTTATACTTCTCCACAACTTTATCCCTGACCTGTCTGGTGTGTTCCTTGGCCTTCATGATTCTGTTTGTTCACTAAGGTTCTCTAACAAACCTCTGAGGGCTTCACTGAACAGCTGTATTTATACTGAGATTAAATTACACACAGGTGGACTCTATTTACTAATTAGGTGACTGAAGGCAATCGGTTCCACTAGATTTTATTTAGGGGTATCAGAGTAAAGGGGGCTGAATACAAACGCACGCCACACTTTTCAGGTATTTATTTGCAAAACATTTTGAAACCATTTATTATTTTTCTTCCACTTCACACTTATGTGCCACTTTGTGTTGGTCTATCAAAACAATACTAATAAAATACATTTACGTTTTTGATTGTAACATGACAAAATGTGGAAAAAAGGGATATGAATACTTTTTTCAAGGCACTTTAAATATTTAAATATACACATTTTGCCTAACTAAAGATATACAAAAGCTGGCAGGACTTTTGAGGCACTGTACCAGAAAAAATCTTTTTCATAAAAACAGATTTTTATTTAGACATTCGTTTTAAAAGAAGAGCAACCTTATTCAAAATTTCAGCAATATTAAATATTGTTAAAAACACGAACCTCATTACATCATCCATCACCCACTTAGAATATTACAACTTAGGTAAGCATGAGATCCTACCATATACAATATTTGCAGGTTTACTTGTTGCAATGCAATGGAGTGTTGTGAAGCTCAACGCGTTTCTTAGATTGTGGGACTCTACTTCATCAGGAGAAAAAAAAGGGGATCACCAGGCTAAAAATATCAAAACAAATAAGCAAATTATTAATATTGCAAACAGCTAAGTGATATTTCTACATATGCATAATGTATTGAAATACCTCTCCTCCGCCCTTTAATTACAAATGTATATAATATGTATATAAAAAAATAAGTATTTATAATGTGATTGAAAAAAAATATATACACTCACATATAATTCCAAAAGAAGGGATGAAACACAGATATTTTTCGCTCTTTCTTTGAATTAATTTTATCAAACACGAAACAGTAGAATGACTGTTTTGGACATCTATGCACATGGAAACATTAGTATATACCAAGGGTCTCCAAACATTATACACAAAGGGCCAGTTTACTGTCTTTCAGACTTTAGGGGGTGCGGGCTGTTGCCAGTGGGAGCAGAAAATCTCCCAACATCAGTGGGAGTAAACAATGCCTCAGTCTTGGAGGTCATTGGGAGTAAGAAAATGACTTAGCGCCTGTAATCAGTAAGAGGAGCAATAGTGTCCCATCATTGATGTCAATAGAATGAATAGTGCCACATCGTTGGGTTGGTGTCAGTAGGAGGATAAATGCCCCATCACTGGTGTCAGTGAGTGTCGTGGGGGGAATTATACCTCACTGTTGATGTCAGTGGAAAGAATCGTGCCTCATTAGTGGTGTTAGTTGGTGAAATAAGAATGAAAAATGTTACTGCACATCTAAATAAGTGGGAAGTGAAAATCTGCTACATAATAATGTGACAACGATTGTAACTAATGGATGGTGAGGGATGTAGCGCTAAATGTTAGACATGTATAAAAATATACGAATAATGAAAAATCAATCACGCAAAAATCAATCAGAAATGAATAGATGTGTAGGTGAAAAAAGTCCAATGAGTGAAAGGGTCCTGGAGAGGACGGGTGTAAGTTCACCATTCGGTGGTGGTAACTCTGAGGTGGAATACACTGGCACTGGCCGGCATGTAGAGCATCAAGGATGGTACAACCAAAAGGAGAAGTATATCTACTCTACTACCGGAAGTGGTGGACTCGAGTGTCAGCGACAACAAATCAGTCAAGCAGGGGTGCCACGATCGGCAGATCGACAGATCTCCAAAGGGACCAAAGACCTCCAAACACGACTCCAAGGGGTGTACAGATAACCGCAGAGCTGGAACTCGGACGTGGAAAACACCAAGGCTGGAACTCAGGCGTTGAAAGCCTGGACGGCCAAGGAACCCTCATCCGTGGGGTATGGATTGAAAAAATGCCTCCATATGGTGCAGGTCAAAAAGTGTGTTTTTTTATTATTAAAAACCAACATACATCGGTAAGAATAAAAAACTGTGATCACAGAATAAAAAAGTAATGTGGGAAGTAGAAAGCTTTCTGCTGATGGTAGCACCCCTGCTTGAATGACTCGTTGTCGCTGACACTCAATTCCACCACTTCCAGTAAGAGTAGATATACTTCTCCTTTTGGTTGAAGATGTACCATCCTTGATGCTCTACATGTCGGCCAGTGCCAGTGTATTCCATTTCCGAGTTACCACCACCATGTAAGTTGGTGGAATAGTGCCCCAGGTGCTGGTTAAAGGCAAACAAAAGATGGCATCAAGCCCACAGATGCCAGAGACCACTGGTATAAACAAAATGATGAAACAATAATATTGTTAAAAGTAAATATTACAAACTTGAGAGGTGATAATACTTCCCTACTCTATTTTATTACACTTTAACCCTGTTAGAGACTAGAGAGTAAAGAGGACCTGATGGAACCTGTCTGCATACAATTGCAATGCCACCATCTCAATGTGCTTGTTGCAGTGCCCAGTTATTTGCTTTTATGTTTTATAGATGGTGCATCCAGAAACAAGAATTGATATAAGTAAATGGCCTTTCACTTTAAGAGGTTACCACAGGATTTTGTGTTTTCTCCTTTGTTCTCCTTTTTTAGTTCGATCCTTACACCTTGCTATAAATATGCTATAAATTTGTTCTATGTAGGATGAAATTTCAAAGTGCCAGCAGCACTGAACGTCTGTTTTCATTGAGCTGTCCATAGATCCAACACAGGTCCACTCTCAAAATGCAGATGAAAACTGGAGGCCACAGATATCACAACAGTGACATCAGTCCTGTTCAGCTATGATTCAGCAGGGGATCTGTTCACACATCCCCTGCCTAATGGAGTAGACAAAGCTCATATAAAAGGACTCTTAAACAACCTGTCAGTTTCTTATATCTCTTGGGAACTCTTTTGGTGAGATCTAGGTTTGCACACCTGCTGTGACCGTTATGAAGGCCCCTACTGTGTCTGTTGAATTTTTTATTTTATGTTTCTCCTTAGTTCTCCTTTAATTCAATCCTTACACCATAAATGATATAAATATGTTCTATGTAGGATGACATGTCAAAGTGCCAGCAGCAATGCTTGGTGAGCTGAGTCAGCTTTTGGCTTCTTATATGTCTTGGATACTTTCTATGTTATGTATGAAGAATGGAACAGGAGGAGCTGGAACACTCAAAATGTCCAGGTGGACAAGAACAGAGTTGGGAATTAGACCTCCCTGCCATAATTCCCAACTCTGTTCTTGTCCACCTGCAAAATGTGGGTGTTCCTGTCCATCTTTGTGTGTTGCAGCTCCCCCTGTTCCCTTCTCCATAACAGAATAAAAAGTATCCAAGACATATAAGAAGCCAAAAGCTGACTCAGCTCACAAAGCATTGCTGCTGGCACTTTGACATTTTTTGAAGGCCTTCTCTTTTGCTTTTATATGCATTATTACATTGGAGTTAACAGAAGACAGCTGGGAAAGCTCATGTATTTTTTTAAGGCCTTCTCTTTTGCTTTTTTATGCACTTTTATGTTGAAGTTAACAGAAGATAGCTGAGAAAGCTCATGTATCACCCTCCTCTAGTTAGGGTGCTAGGCTAAATTTAGCTTTTGGCTTTACTGCAATCAGTGGAGCAGCAATTGATTGTTTTTGTCTGGTCAGGGTTTCCAGGCTATGTGTTTGATTTTTCCCACCTGCTTCCAGAATATAGGTCAGGGAGAGTCAAATGACCAGCATGAATATTTATTATGCTTCCCTTGAAGGAAGCGTCCAGAAGATGGCTGAGGAGGTGATAAATGTCTGCAAGGCCTTTCCAGAATGTTCTTTCCTCTCTTGAGAGGGCTACAGTTCTTCTGAGGCTATTTTCCCTAGGAGAGAGCTACTGAGACAAAAAGTTGCAGTCTGGGCTGAGGGCCTGGAGAAGATTGCTAATGGACTTTTGTTGGAGGGCACTGTCCTGAAATCCTGGGGATCATTTATCTCCCTCACTAAAGATCTACCGGTAGATGCTTGGTGGCAGACAGCTCCTTGGACATTGTGAGTAAGACCTGATTCAAGACTGTAGTGTGTGCTGTTTTTCTAAGAAGTAGTAGAAATTTGTCCTCCCAGTGATTGCTATTATTGTTTTGGAGTATCCTGTGACCTTAAACCCCTCTCCTGTTCAGGTTCTTCATCTATAAATACAAAAAAATGCATCCCCTTGACTGAGCCTGTATTGTTGGTGTGCATGGAACTGTGCTTGTGGATAGCAGCCTTTGTTCTAGTAAGGGGGACCTGGGTATATTTTCAGCAGCCCCACCGGGGGGGTAAGCGCTACACTGATGACATTGTTTAAGATTTCATTTCAATACACAAAACGTTATATGTATGCTGGTATACTAGTAGGGTCCAAGGGTATTTTCTGTAGAAGATGTACTTCATCTGAAAAAAAACTAAAGCAGCCACCACATCCAAGGTCTGGTAAGCTGCAATATATTTTATAGATATTATAACATATACAAAATGTAAAAATGTATAACAATGTATTTTTTATTGGGTTTAGCTATAGTTTTAAATCAGCTGGGCGTTAGAGCATTTACCAATTCATTTACCATCTGCTAATTCTTTTTTTTTTTTTGTATTGAATGTGAAATAGTATTGCATTCTTATATGTAGCTCTTGAATATAAAAAGACATTTTTACATTTTAGAGAAAACACGTCAGAATTCCCTGTTCTTTCTTCCCCCCAAATAAAAGCATTTCATTATCACAGTCTAACTCCTTTGATATGAAATGGACACACACATTCTTCTTGGCCGCCAGCAAGCACCAACGATTCAACATCCAGGTGAAAATTTACGGTCATTATGCAAATGTGGCTTTAAATGAAAGTCTAGGACACAATCCCTTGTTTATGTATAACTCTAGCAGTAAGACAGGTGAGCAGAGAACAGAATCTGGATGGTGGGAATATATTGTATGATTATAGGACAGGCTTATTCTGAAAGGGCTAATTCCCCAAATAATTGGGTAGGGAACATTATACACCCAGGTGAAAAAGTTCAGTAGCAGATGTTCCTCTAGCTGCCTTAATGCATTAATTCCCATCAAAGCCCCCCCCCCCCCCAATTTGTTTCTAGTTTTAGGAATATGCTCTAAAAAATTATTTGTTATGTCTATTATAGTTATATTTAACACTTTGCATTCATTCAGAAAATGCATGACTGGTGCTTGTGTTGAGGTACCAACCTCCTGTATTGTTTAATAAGGGAACAGTGGCTCCCTACCCCTGCAAATTGATAATATATCCAATTTATAAATGAGAAGCTGCCCGTTCAAAAAGTTAATAAACCAATGTGATGAAAAATATATATGGTAAACCGCGCTATTAATCTAGTAAATATCTAATAAAGTGCAAACAGTGCAAATTACAAACCACCAGATTCACTCCAATGGAGCATAGACAACAATTAAAATAATACCAAACATAACAACATCTGCTATGCAAAGTAAAATATATATATATAAGTGAATTGAATAAGTGCAATTGAACAAAAGTCCTGCATCAAAAATCTCAATCAAAAACACAGGTCCAAAAAACACATAAAAAAGCGTCCTATGTGTTCAAGTGCAAGGTGAATTTTCCAATGCTTGAGTGAATAGGGAATTCCTCCACCAACACCAAGCAAACAGCCTACTCACCAAATGGAGATGATCCCCATTAAAGAGATCATAAACGCCTTTAGGTTATCAAACTGCTTCCAGGAATCCATCACTGCCGATTTAAATAGTGTCTCCAATAAAAGGAAAGGCCACGCATATCCAGGTTAGACATAGGATGAAAAACAATCTCCCATGGTGAAGTATGTCAAAAAACGTGGTTTATTGCTAAAAGATGATGCCAAACGCCAACTGGCAAAATAAGTTTAAAAAACAGACAAGTGGATGCGGGGATGCCGTGGTGCGCACCACCTGCTTTCCATTATGGGCGGAAGTGACGTATCATGCTTAGACCACACCCTATGTGTTTCGTCAGAGCATCTGACGTCTTCAGGGGGTGGTGGAGGCTGTTTGCTCGGTGTTGGTGGAGGATTTCCCTATTCACTCAAGTATTGGAAAAGTCACCTTTAACACTTGAACACATTGGACTTTTTTTGTGTGTTTTTTTTTTGGACTTTGTTTTTGTTTTTGATTGAGATTTTTGATGCAGGACTTTTGTTCAATTGCACTTATTCAATTCACATATATATATATATATATATATATATATATATATATTTTTTTTTTTTTTTACTTTGCATAGCAGAGTTACTTTGCAAAACAGAGGTGATCAAATACCATCAAAACAAAGTTCTATTTGTGGGGAAAAGGGATATAAATGTAATTTATGTACAGGGTTGCATGACTGCGCAATTGTCAGTTAAAGTAATGCAGTGCCAAAAAGCAAAAAATGGCCATGGCCATGGTCATGAAGGGGGGGGGGGTAAATCTCTGGTTACAACACATTAACCCCCTTCCTGACCAGAGCACTTTTTCCGATTCGGCACTGTGTCGCTTTAACTGACAATTGCGCGGTCGTGCGACGTTGCACCCAAACAAAATTGACGTCCTTTTTTTCCCACAAATAGAGCTTTCTTTTGGTGGTATTTGATCACCTCTGCGGTTTTATTTTTTTGCGCTATAAACATAATATATATAATAATAATAAATATATAAAAAAACAAATTTTTTACTCAGTTTAGGCTGATATGTATTCTTCTACATATTTTTGGTAAACTAAATGACAATAAGCGTATATTGATTGGTTTGCCCAAAAGTTATAGCGTCTACAAAATAGGGGATAGTTTTATGGCATTTTTATTATTAATTTTTTTTATTAGTAATGGCGGCGATCTGCGATTTTTATCATGACTGCGTCATTATGGCAGACACATCAGACATTTTTGACACTATTTTGGAACCATTGTCATTTATACAGCGATCAGAGCTATAAAAATGCACTGATTACTGTATAAATGACACTGGCAGGGAAGGGGTTAAACACTAGGGGGCGATGAAGGGCTTAAGTGTGTCCTAGGGAGTGATTCTAACTATGGGGGGGATGGGCTTCAACTCACATGACAGCGATCACTGCTCCCGATGACAGGGAGCAGTGATCTCTGTCATGTCACAAGGCAGAACAGGGAAAGGCCTTGTTTACATAGGTATCTCCCTGTACTGTGGCTCTGTGACATGATCGCCGGGACACCGGCAGACATCGAGTCCGAGGGTCCCGCGGCCCGCTAGCCCCGCCAATTAAAGGGGACTACATGTACGCCCATTTGCCCACCGCTGCCATTGTGCCGATGTATATCGGCGTGTGGCTGTCGGCAAGTGGTTAAAGGGGTTGTAAACCCTCGTGTTTTTTCACCTTAATGCATCCTATGCATTAAGGAGAAAAAACCTCTGACACTGACCGGCCCCCCAGCCCCCCGTTTTACTCACCTGAGCCCTTCGTTCCCTCGGCGGAGACACGCTCACCTTCTCTGCCCGGGGTTCTCAGCTCTTGATAGATTGATAGCAGTGCAGCCATTGGCTCCTGCTGCTGTCAATCAAATCCAATGACGCGGGCGTCGGGGCGGGGCCAAGTCCGGCATTCTGTGACTATGCACGCAAATGCTGGATTCAGGAGCGCGCCTGCAAGGTAACCCCCAGGGAGAGCCCTTCTCCCAGAGGGTTTACCGATGCGAGGAGGAGCCATGCACAGCTAACTGCACAGTGGAGGTAAGTATAATATGTTTGTTATTTAAAAAAAAAACAAAAAAAAAACCAAAAAAAAAACAAAGGTTTACAATCACTTTAAAGCATCTTAAGGATTAAACATGTTTTTTTTATGTGTTTTTGATGCTTCTGTGATGCTTTAAAGATGCCTCATCAATGTTTTTTTGAAGCTTTAATGAAGCTTAGCAAATGCCCTGTATGCATGTTGATTTTCTATTTGCTTTAAAGGGCTCAGTAGTACCCCCACTCAGCATATCCCCAGCTCATTAATACCCCTGTTCAGCAGATGTCCAGCTCACTGGTACCCTCGTTCTGCATATCTGCAGCTTATTAGTACCCACATTCCTAGGATCCCCTGCTCAGTAGTACCCCCAGCTCAGCTGATGCCCCACTCAGTAGTACCCTGAGCTTTGCTGTTCCCCCTACTCAATAGTAACCAACATCTCTGCTGATCCCCGCTCAGTAGTTACCCCCAGCTTCTGATGACGTCTTTCTGGTTTAGTCTGTTGGTTTGCCAGTGTATCCCGGGATATCTCATACCTGCAATACCTCCAAAGCAAAGCAAAGCTGACTCTGAAAAAAAACCCCTGTTAGCGATCTTTGTCATAGACTTCTATCGAGGCTTTGAAGACGCTTTCAAGCACCAAGAAAGCTATATGGGGTATAGTTTTCGAAGCAAAGCAAATGCAACGTGTAAGCAGGACAGTAAGGTAAACATTTTATGTAGTGACAGGGGCTTTAACTGGTATTCAGAGAGCTTTAAAAAAGTGTGTCCAATGCCACAGCGGCATTGGCCAGTATGTCATATACATAGTTATGAAACTAAGTATATCATGCCAATGCCTGGAATTACTCCTTAACCCCTTAAGACCCGGAAGGTTTTATCCACTTCCCGACCAGGCCATTTTTTTTTTGCGATATGGCACTGTTTGCTTTAACTGACATTTGCGCGGTCATGCAACGCTGCACCCAAATAAAATTGATGTCCTTTTTTTCCCACAAATAGAGCTTTCTTTTGGTGGTATTTGATCACCTTTGCGGTTTTTATTTTTTGCGCTATAAACAAAAAAAGACTGACAATTTTGAAAAAAATTAAAAAATGGCGACGATCTGCGATTTTTAGCAGGACTGCCACATTGCGGCAGACAAATCTGACCCTAAGTGACACTTTTTGGGGACCAGTGATGCCAATACAGTGATCAGTGCTAAAAAATGCACAGATCCCTGTATAAATGACGCTGGCAGGGACAGGGGTTAACTACAGGGGCGATCAAGGGGTTAAATGTGTTCCCTGGGAAGTGCTTTCTAACGGGGGGGGGGGGAGTGGATTCACTGGAGGAAAAAAGAGATTGTGATTCAGCTTAGCTGAAACACGATCTCTCTCTTTCCCTCACTGACAGATCAGCGGTATTTAATCATAAGAGTCCCCCTTTACATCAGAGTCCACAGAGTCCCCCTTTACAGCAGAGTCCACAGAGTCCCCCTTTACATGAGAGTTCACAGAGTCCCCCTTTACATCTGAATCCATGTATCTGTGGCTTTTCCGAGGCACAGCGCCAGGGATTGGAGTGTGGGCAGACACAGAGTGGTAGGGGTGGGAGGAAGAGGTGCAGATCGATCCCTCTCTCCTCTCCCATATGTATGTGGGGGGGTGGGGGGGTATTAGTTCTGGGCAGTGTGAGAGAGAGCGTAACAGACACTTCTGGCTTAGACAACTGCTGCCGGAAACTCTGCTGGGAAGTCATAGTCCAGTGTGAATAATGTGTCCGGGTTTCAGACAGTCTGAAACCCAGACGCATGATTCCAAATCCAAACTGTCTGGGTAAATCCCGGACAGGTGGCAACCCTAGCCCCCTCCCCTTCTACCTGTGGTTCCCGGGAGCCTGGGACCACAACTGCCGGCTTAAGAACGGAGAGTGTTGTACGAAAGAGGCATGCCTTGATTTCACATGTAAACAATAAAACTGGAAGCGACGGTGATTTAGACACTTTCAGATCCACCATTTCCTGACTGATACAGCCAGGGGGCACGTCCAACCAAGCCAATCTTTGCTTAGTTGGATGCTGTGAAGGGCAGAAGAGAGAATGTGGTCTCTTAGACTTCTAATGTCTCCAAAAGGAGTACCTATCATCTGCTCATTGCTATCATGAGGCAAAAAGGAAGTTCTGGACAGCTACACTCCAGAATATAGCCTTTATTAGTAAAAAGTCCAACAGATACAAGCCACAGCAAAAAATGGGACAAATGAACTGACGCGTTTCACACTTAACAGTGCTTAGCCATCTGCTCAATGCTATCACATGGGGGTTTATTAATCCCTTGTGATAGCAATCAAATAGATACATAAATAAAATGAAAAAAGTTTAAAAAAAAAATTATAATAAAATGTATAAAAAAAAAAATGTAAAAAATTGAGTAACCCCTAGTTGCCCCGCACACATGCAAAGGCAGGCCCAGGGTACGCATGCTTATGTAAAGCTCGGTCGCACCACATGTGTGACAAATCGCTGCAAGCCTCAGAGTGAGAGCAATAATTCTAGCAGAGCTCCAGCTTAACTCTAAACTGATGAGCCGTAAAAGCTTTTATAGCGTCACCTATGGCAAATTGTGGGCACTGTCGTTTTTTCAATATCATGGGCGTATGCAATTTTAAGACTTGGCATGTTCGATATATATTTTCTCAACGCAACCTCGTCTTTTATATTCTACCAAAAAATATGTATTATATTGTGTGCATTTAAAATTTAATATTGTTAGATTTTTTTTCCTGGACATTTGTATTTAATTTGTATTTAATAAACAGTTATGCAAATATCACGTGACATATGCTTTCAGAAAATATATAATGTTCTGGGGGATCAAGTAATTTTATTGTCAAAATTGAAGATTTTTACATGTGTAAAAATGAAACAGTTGGTCTATAGCTGAACTGGTTAACCAGGTATTAAAAATACAAGAAAAAACAGTCACTTCCAACACTAAAGAGGTCTTCTGTGATTTGAACAGCAACAAGGACGTCAGCGTTCCAAAACCAGGCGGATGCTGCCCTTCTCAGATGGGGTAATCCGGTAAAACTTTTGTTCTGTTTTATGGTTAAACTGGTACGTGAAGTGATTGCTAATCTCTCGTATATCGCTTATCCCCCAAGGAACCACTGGAAATTGCCCAGGTTTTTTCTGCAGCAGATTGCCCCGCAGCCGGGCACACGATCACAGTCACTTTTTGGCTTATTAACAAGTCTAAGGGTGTTCTTTTTGTTTTTATTTTTGGAGTAACTGGGACAGGATTGAGGGAACTGAGTGGGATACTCCAAAAATGAGAACTATGTGCAGGTTGAGGACAGTAAACTCCTTGCATTAGAAAACTGTGGGCTTGTAGTAGAAGCAGTGAAAAGCAGACTTCTTTCTTTAAAGCATCAAGAGCAGTGTCCCTTGGCAAAGAACTGGATAGAATAAGTCAGTGATGGTGAACCTTGGCACCCCAGATGTTTTGGAACTGCATTTCCCATGATGCTCATGCACTCTGCAGTGTAGTTGAGCATCATGGGAAATGTAGTTCCAAAACATCTGGGGTGCCAAGGTTCGCCACCACTGGACTAAGCTCTTCAGGACACCAGCCAATGTCACCTTTGGTCAAACACACACAGTTGACTCTCTAGCACAGGAGGAGTGGCAGCAGTCTAAAAGTCTCTAAGATCTCTCACAGCAGTCTGTATTCAGAAAATGTCCAGGGAAAGTTGATTGCTTCCTTTCAACTTCCAAGCAACACCTTTCTGCAGCGATACCAGACTAGATCTTCAGCAGATAACCCCTCAGTCAGCTCTCCTTAGCTTCAGCATCCAGGCCCTCAAGTCGCCCACCTGAGGCCTCACGAACAGCAAGCACATGGCAGCATTGCCTTGAAGGGCAGCAAGCCCTCCAAACTGGACCTTTTGCAGGCAAAGACCCAGCATCACTGTTTCTCAGACTATTTATACAGACTCCCAGCAGCCTTCAGGGCCATCCTCCCTGGGAATGGCCAGGTCTGTTTAAATATCCATGCTGCCATTTACATTGTTTCACACCTATGTTCCAGAGAGTTCTCCAGCTCTCCGCAAAGCAGAGGAAACAGTCAAAACTAGCAGCAGCTGAAAACACTGAGCAGACCTGACTAACCACATGCAGCTGCACTGATTACAGTAAGCACAACTAAATTCACCTAAAACAACAATTACAGCCACACTGGTTACAGTGAGACAAGCTAAATTTGCCTAACAAACAAAAATACAGCTCCACTGAACACAGTAAGCCAGCACTAAATTTACCTAATCCTAGCACCTATCTAAGAGGGTGCTACATTTGCATTGATCAGGAAATATTCATAATGGATTGGACACTATAGTACTGTGTTTTTTTTTTCCAAAAAGTTTATTCAATTTTAAGTTTACGACAAGAGAAACAGAAACGTAAGCGTTGAATCCCATACATGTACTCATACATCTGACATGAAAGGCATCAAAAGATAACACATTTCATAAACAACAAAATAATCAAAATAAAAACAGTCTAACCATTTTATCAGACGTATCGAGTTTACAGTGAGGACAGAAAGTATTCAGACCCCCTAAAATTTTTCACTCTTTGTTATTTTGCAGCCATTTGCTAAAATCATTTAAGTTCATTTTTTTCCTCACTAATGTACACACAGCACCCCATATTGACAGAAAAACACAGAATTGTTGACATTTTTGCAGATTTATTTAAAAAGAAAAACTGAAATATCACATGGTCCTAAGTACTCAGATCCTTTGCTGTGACACTCATATATTTAACTCAGGTGCTGTCCATTTCTTCTGATCATCCTTGAGATGGTTCTACACCTTCATTTGAGTCCAGCTGTGTTTGATTATACTGATTGGACTTGATTAGGAAAGCCACACACCTGTCTATATAAGACCTTACAGCTCACAGTGCATGTCAGAGCAAATGAGAATCATGAGGTCAAAGGAACTGCCTGAAGAGCTCAGAGACAGAATTGTGGCAAGGCATAGATCTGGCCAAGGTTACAAAAAAATTCTGTTGCACTTAAGGTTCCTAAGAGCACAGTGGCCTCCATAATCCTTAAATGGAAGACATTTGGAACGACCAGAACCCTTCCTAGAGTTGGCCGTCTGGCCGAACTGAGCGATCGGGGAGAAGAGCCTTGGTGAGAGAGGTAAAGAAGAACCCAAAGATCATTGTGGCTAGGGATGAGCTTCGTGTTCGAGTCGAACCCATGTTCGACTCGAACATCGGCTGTTCGATCGTTCGCCGAATTGCGAACGATATGGGCCGTTCGCGCCAAATTCGTGTGGCGCGTCACGGCCCATAATTCACTGCGGCATTGCAGTGCATTGCTTGCTGATGATTGGCCAAGCATGCACTATGACCCGCATGCTTGGCCAATCACAGCGCCGCCTTAACAGAGAGCCATAATTGGCCAAAGCCAAGGAGGCTTTGGCCAATTATGGCTCAGGGGATTTAGTACACGCCCCACACTATATAAGGCCGCCTGCACGGCGGCCCTGTGCAGTGTGTTCCGGTGTGCTTAGAGAGAGAGAGAGACAGTGTCATTTCATTTGAGTTAGCTAGATTAGGCAGGACAGTCAGTCAGTTAGCTGCACTTAAAGTGTATTGTGTATATATATGCATCCCAGGTGTTGCATATATATATATATATATATATACACTGTATTCAGTTTAGCTAGATCCGTTCCTGTTATCTTCTAGACTATTTACATTTAGTGCAGTGCGTCCTGCTCACAGTGTTCAGCTAGATCCGTTTCTGTTATATTCCTACTGACAGGCAGGCTTGTCTTGTTACAGTATTTTGAAGAAAATTACTGGTGTTCTTTTGATCCTATTAGTACCACAGTCAGGCAGCTAGACTATTTACATTTAGTGCAGTGCGTCCTGCTCACAGTGTTCAGCTAGATCCGTTCCTGTTATCTTCTTACTGACAGGCAGGCTTGTCTTGTTACAGTATTTTAAAGAAAATTACTGGTGTTCGTTTGATCCTATTAGTACCACAGTCAGGCAGCTAGACTATTTACAGTTAGTGCAGTGCGTCCTGCCCACAGTGTTCTGCTAAACCTACAAGTAAGTGGGGTGCGTCCTGCTCACAGTGTTCAGCTAAACCTACAAGTTAGTGGGGTGCGTCCACCTCACAGTGTTCAGCAAACCTACAAGCTAGTGGGGTGCGTCCTGCTCACAGTGTTCAGCTAGATCCGTTCCTGTTATCTTCTTACTGACAGGCAGGCTTGTCTTGTTACAGTAAATACAGCTACCTGAAGAAAATTGCTGGTGTTCTTTTGATCCTATTAGTACCACAGTCAGGCAGCTAGACTATTTACAGTTAGTGCAGTGCGTCCTGCTCACAGTGTTCTGCTAAACCTACAAGTTAGTGGGGTGCGTCCTGCTCACAGTGTTCAGCTAAACCTACAAGTTAGTGGGGTGCGTCCACCTCACAGTGTTCAGCTAAACCTACAAGCTAGTGGGGTGCGTCCTGCTCACAGTGTTCAGCTAGATCCGTTCCTGTTATCTTCTTACTGACAGGCAGGCTTGTCTTGTTACAGTATTTTAAAGAAAATTGCTGGTGTTCTTTTGATCCTATTAGTACCACAGTCAGGCAGCTAGACTATTTACAGTTAGTGCAGTGCGTCCTGCTCACAGTGTTCTGCTAAACCTACAAGTTAGTGGGGTGCGCCCTGCTCACAGTGTTCAGCTAAACCTACAAGTTAGTGGGGTGCGTCCACCTCACAGTGTTCAGCTAAAGCTACCTGTAGAAGGTTGGTGGTGTTCTCATACTACAGGCAGGCAGTTGATTTTGCTAGCTGCAGTATCAGTACATATATATATATATATATATATATATATATCCCAGCTTAGTGCAGCTACAGGCCATTAGTATGTCTGGAAGGCCAAGAAGGAGAGGCAGACAGTCACAAGCCAATAAGAGAGGGCAAGCAGGCTCTGTGTCTAGTGCTGGTCGTGGAGACGGTGCATCCTCATCAGCACGTGGCCATGGGACACGCTTGGCCTTTTTTTCGGCAGCTGGCCATGTTGAGCCGCAACATGCGGAAGACTTGGTCGAGTGGATGACCAAGCCGTCCTCATCCTCCTCATCCTCTCTCACCCATGCCCAGAGTACTTTGTCTGGCAAAGCAGCGGCCTCTTCCCTTGGCTCAATGTCATCAGTGACTCCTTCCCTAGCCCCACCATGTCCTCCTGAGGAGTCCCTCGAACTGTTTGACCACAGTGTTGGGTACATGCTCCAGGAGGATGCCCAGCGTTTGGAAGGCTCTGATGATGATACTGAGCTTGATGAAGGCAGTAACACGAGCACGGACAGAGGGGGTGCCCAAGAAGGACAGCAATCTGGCAGTCATGCTCCCCCTGCTGCAGCATACTGCCAGGTTTGCTCCAGTGATGAGGAGGGAGGGGATGATGAGGTCACTGACTCAACGTGGGTGCCTGATAGGAGAGAGGAGGAGGAGGAGGAGGAGGAGGCGGCACATCACCAACGAGGCAGGATGCCCTCCAGGGGCCAGCCTAAGGGCAGCACATTGACTGCATCACACCCCAAAACTCCACATGTGCAGGGCGCTGCAGTCTCTGCGCGTTATTCAAAAAGTTCTTTGGTGTGGGCTTTTTTGAGACGAGTGCATCAGATCGCACCGCTGCTATTTGCAACATATGTCTCAAGCGTATCTCGCGTGGCCAAAACATCTCCCGCTTGGGTACCACATGCTTGACCAGACATATGTTGACCTGCCATGCAGTTCGTTGGCAAGCGTATCTAAAAGACCCACACCAAAGAACAAAGAGGACCTCTGCTTGCTCCTCATCAGCTGAGATTTCCAACCCCACTAGACCTTCAGTCCTCTCTGAGACCTGCACTGAGAGGAATGAAGGTGTAGAATTAGGTGTGTCACAGCCACGTACTTGTGGGCAATCTGATTTTGGTACACCGACGTCAGATTGTACCAGGCAAATTTCCCTGCCCCAGCTGCTGCACCGCCGAAAGAAGTTTGCTCCCAGCCATGCACATGCCCAACGGTTGAATGCTAGCTTGGCAAAATTGCTAGCACTTCAACTGCTGCCTTTTCAGTTGGTAGACTCTGCCCCCTTCCGTGAGTTTGTGGAATGTGCGGTTCCTCAGTGGCAGGTACCCAAACGCCACTTTTTCTCACGGAAGGCAATTCCGGCTCTCTACCAGCATGTGGAAGGCAATGTCCATGCCTCGCTGGACAGGGCGGTCAGCGGTAAGGTGCATATTACCACTGACTCATGGTCCAGCAGGCATGGACAGGGACGTTACCTAAGTTTCACGGCGCATTGGGTGACTCTGCTGGCAGCTGGGAAGGATGCAGGACAAGGTGCAGTAGTGTTGGAGGTTGTTCCGCCACCACGCCTCCAAAATGCTAATGATTGTGACACACCTCTCTCCTCCACCCCCTCCTCTTCTTCTTCCTCCATGGCCTCTTCCTCGGAACCAGCGGTGCTCCGTAGTCGTTCAAGGGGCTACGCAAGTACGCAGGCCAAAAGATGCCATGCGGTGCTTGAGCTGGTGTGCTTGGGGGACAGGAGCCACACTGGGGCAGAGGTTCTGTCAGCTCTGCAGGGGCAGGTTCAGAGGTGGTTGACGCCACGCCAACTTAAGGCAGGAATGGTGGTTTGCGACAATGGCACCAACCTCCTCTCTGCCCTCCGACAGGGACAAATGACCCATGTGCCCTGTTTGGCTCACGTCCTTAACTTGGTGGTGCAGCGGTTCTTGGGCAGGTACCCGGGCTTACAGGATGTCCTGAGGCAGGCCAGGAAAGTCTGTGTGCATTTCCGACGGTCATATAATGCCAGTGCTCGGCTGACGGACCTCCAAAAGGAGTTTAACCTGCCCAAGAACCGCCTAATCTGTGACATGCCCACCAGGTGGAACTCAACGTTGGCCATGCTGCAGCGGCTGCACACGCAGCAGAGGGCCATCAATGAGTACCTGTGCAACTATGGCACCAGGACAGGGTCAGGGGAGCTTGGTTTTTTTCCCCACGCCAGTGGGCCATGATCAGGGATGCATGCACTGTCCTGTCACCATTTGAGGAGGCCACGAGGATGGTGAGCAGTGACAGTGCATGCATCAGTGACACTGTCCCCCTTGTCCACCTGTTGGAGCACACGTTGCGTGGAATAATGGACAGGGCACTTGAGGCAGAACAGAGGCAGGAAGAGGAGGACTTCCTTAGCTCTCAAGGACCCCTTTATCCAGACAGTGTTCCTGCGTGCCCGCCGATCACACAGGAAGAGGACGAGGAGGAAGAGGAGGAGGAGGAGGAAGATTGTGTCAGTATGGAGGTGGAGCCTGGCACTCAGCATCAGCAGCAGTCTTTAAGGGATCAGTCCCAAGAAACACATGGACTTGTACGTGGCTGGGAGGAGGTGGCTGCGGACCATGTCGTCCTTAGTGACCCAGAGGACTCCGGACCGAATGCCTCAGCAAACCTACGCTGCATGGCCTCCCTGATCCTGCAAAGCCTGCGTAAGGATCCTCGTATTCGTGGTATCAAGGAGAAGGACCAATACTGGCTGGCAACCCTCCTTGATCCACGTTACAAGGGTAAGGTTGCGGACCTTATCTTGCCATCGCAGAGGGAGCAGAGGATGAAACATCTTCGGGAGGCCTTGCAGAAAGGTCTGTGCAACGCGTTCCCAGGGACTGGGAGGTTACAAACTCCTGTTTCTGGACAACGTGTTGCTAAGGCTTCGGTCAGTCAAAGAAGGAGCGGTGGAGAAGGTGGCCGTCTGACTGATGCGTTCAGACAATTTTTTGGTCCGCAGCCCCAAGGTATGATCGGTTCCAGCAACCATCGCCAGCGTCTGTTTTACATGGTGCAGGAATACCTAGGGGCAAGATCAGACTTGGACACCTTTCCCACCGAAAATCCTCTGGGTTACTGGGTCTTGAGGATGGATCACTGGCCAGAGCTTGCACAGTATGCAATTGAGCTACTGGCCTGTCCTGCATCCAGCGTTCTTTCGGAACGCACATTCAGTGCTGCTGGAGGCGTGGTAACCGATCACAGGGTGCGTCTGTCCACTGACTCGGTCGATCGACTGACCTTCATAAAAATGAATGAGTCTTGGATCACCACCAGCTACCAAGCACCTGATGCTGATGTAACCGAATAATTTTTTTTGAAATCTCAGATCCCTTCAAAGACTGCCTATGCTGATGCTGAGTGACTATCCTTGAGTAATTATCCTCTTCCTCCTCAATCATCACGCTGATAGCTTGTAAGAACATTTTTGGTTCTGGGTGCCACCACCAGTGCCTAAGGCACAATTTTTCAGCCCCTGTTTAACAGGGGCGTGTAATTACGATTTTTGATGTAATACTTTGCAGCAGGGCTCGTTCCTGCATTCCAACTAGAGTGTCTGTGAGGGGTTGCAGTGTTGTGGCACCAGCACCAGTGCCTAAGGCCCAATTTTTCTGCCCTTGTTTAACAGGAGCGTGTAATTACAATTTTTGATGCAATACTTTGCAGCAGGGCTCGTTCCTGCATTCCAACTAGAGTGTCTGTGAGGGGTTGCAGTGTTGTGGCACCAGCACCAGTGCCTAAGGCCTAATTTTTCAGCTCCTGTTCAACAGGGGCATGTAATTACAATTCTTGATCTAATATTTCACAGCAGAGCCCTGTGAGGGCTTACAGTGTTGTGGCCACAGCAACACCTAAGGCCCAAATTTCTGCTGAGTATATAGGGCAGGACCCTATTTTCAAACAACTAACGTACAAACGACTCCTACTTGCAAACGGAAGGAGACAACAGGAAGTGAAATCTACCCCTAGGAAGGGAAATTCTCTCCTGTGAGAGTTAATATGGGAAAAACATTTCTCCTTTCCACTGATGCTTTCCAATCCATTGGGACAAAAAGTGAGGTGAAATCTTCTGAAGAGGAGGAAAGACAGCAAAACAAATGTCACAGGGGTGATAACCCTTCCCTATGTTTTCCAAAAAGCTTAAAAAAGATTTTTTGGCTGGAGCTAAACACGTTAAAAATGTACCCGTTCAAAATTACAAAGAGATTCTACTTAACAACAAACCTACAGCCTGTATACTGCTGTTCAGAGTATATAGGGCCTGGTGGCCCCACACCTTTCCTTATTTTAATTTGGGTGCGGGGTTCCCCTTAATATCCATACAAGACCCAAAGGGCCTGGTAATGGACTGGGGGATACCCATGCCGTTTGTCTCACTGATTTTCATCCATATTGCCAGGACCCGACATTACATTAAACCCGCAAGCAGTTTTAAATGAGATTTTTTCCTTTAAAAATGACATTTGGTGCAGGGACTGTTCTAAACACGGGAAACACGTGTCACTTTACAGGCATACTATAGACACTCCTCAGGTACGATATTTAAAGGAATATTTCACTTTTTTTTTTTTTTACTTTAAGCATCATTAAAATCACTGCTCCCGAAAAAACGTCCGTTTTTAAAAGTTTTTTTTGCATTGATACATGTCCCCTGGGGTAGGACCCGGGTCCCCAAACCCTTTTTAGGACAATACCATGCAAATTAGCCTTTAAAATGAGCACTTTTGATTTTGAACGTTCGAGTCCCATAGACGTCAATGGGGTTCTAACGTTCGTGCGAACTTTCGGTCCGTTCGCAGGTTCTGGTGCGAACCGAACCGGGGGGTGTTCGGCTCATCCCTAATTGTGGCTGAGCTCCAGAGATGCAATTGGGAGATGGGAGAAAGTTGTAGAAAGTCAACCATCACTGCAGCCCTCCACCAGTCGGGGCTTTATGGCAGAGTGGCCCGATGGAAGCCTCTCCTCAGTGCAAGACACATGAAAGCCTGCATGGAGTTTGCTAAAAAACACCTGAAGGACTCCAAGATGGTGAGAAATAAGATTCTCTGGTCTGATGAGACCAAGATAGAACTTTTTGACCTTAATTCTAAGCGGTATGTGTGGAGAAAACCCAGGCACTGCTCATCACCTGTCCAATACAGTCCCAACAGTGAAGCATGGTGGTGGCAGCATCATGCCGTGGGGGTGTTTTTCAGCTGCAGGGACAGGATGACTGGTTGCAATCGAGGAAAAGATGAATGCGGCCAAGTACAGGGATATCCTGGATGAAAACCTTCTCCAGAGTGCTCAGGACCTCAGACTGGGCCGAAGGTTTACCTTCCAACAAGACAACGACCCTAAGCACCCAGCTAAAATAATGAAGGAGTGGCTTCACAACAACTCCGTGACTGTTCCTGAATGGCCCAGCCAGAGCCCTGACTTAAACCCAATTGAGCATCTCTGGAGAGACCTAAAAATGTCTGTCCACCAACGTTTACCATCCAACCTGACAGAACTGGAGAGGATCTGCAAGGAAGAATGGCAGAGGATCCCCAAATCCAGGTGTGAAAAACTTGTTGCATCTTTCCCAAAAAGACTCATGGCTGTATTAGATCAAAAGGGTGCTTCTACTAAATACTGAGCAAAGGGTCTGAATACTTAGGACCATGTGATATTTCAGTTTTTCTTTTTTAATAAATCTGCAAAAATGTCAACAATTCTGTGTTTTTCTGTCAATATGGGGTGCTGTGTGTACATTAAAAAATGAACTTAAATGATTTTAGCAAATGGCTGCAATATAACAAAGAGTGAAAAATTTAAGGGGGTCTCAATACTTTCCATCCCCACTGTAGATGGTTGTAATCATAGGTGTCTATGTTGTGAGGTCTAGCAGGGTAGCCCTTGGAGGGTCTGCATGTTAGGATCAGGTGAACCAAGGCAAGCCTTCCTGAATCTCAATCACCCCTAATGGGATCAAACTGTGAGAGGGATGGGGCGGTTGTTGCCTTTTCAAAATGTCCCATCGGTGTTGGTTTACTCAGCGGAGTAGCTGACCCCTTCATGTTTATAAGGGTTTTGTAGAGCTAACCTCCGGCAGTAGGCATTTATGTAGAAGAGCTCACCTCTATAGGTTCTTTAGGTTGGCCCTACATTTGAAGGTTGGTATAATGTTAGGTTTTAATTTCCCCCCCGGTGATATGTGTGTGTGTGTGTGTGGGGGGGTGGGGGGGCTCGTTTGGGAGGGAGGGATAAGAATGGGTGGGTTGGGATGGCGGGGACTCTTTCCTTGTTGGGGATGAAGACGTGTGTGAGGAACGTCTGCCTGTTCCCACTGTGTTTTGAAGTTATGAGTTATGTAGGAGATCTTGAAAATCTGAGTCTCGAAAGTGTATATAGTACTGTGATTACACTAATGTTTTTTCGTTAAACAGAGATCATCATTCAAGTGTGCCCGATGCAATGTCTTAATACATTCCTGCACATACGCAATAGGTCCTTTGGTGAAAGGAATATTAGAATAAAATAGTCAGAACATCAAATAAAAAATTTAAATAGCTCATCCATCGTAGTAAACTGAACCTACCCACAGTTAACTATTCTAGACTAATTATTTAAGTTTTCTCTATCACTGCAATGAATTAAAAGAAAAATACGGACTTGAAATTTTAAAATCACCAAGGAGAATCAATTCTAACATTGTATTGTTTTTCAGCTTGGATTTAAATGGGTTTTCTCTGACATCTGGGAAAAAAATAGCAGTTTTTGTCTTTTAGGTCAATTTGCGGAAATTGGTCTTAAATACCCCCACTGAGATTTCTGTGAGGATATAACCCAAACTCTTCGAGTCTACAGTACAAAGAATTCAAGGCTGTTTCATTTCCCAAGATTACTGCTCAGCAAAATAACTAACATTATATGTAGGAGCTTTAATTTATTTCTATTGCTTGCCTAATAACTGAAAACAATTTGCCTTTTTTGGCCAATATCAGGATTCTAAAAGTCTATAAGGACCCATCACACTACTATGTTAGCACAATGCATATAACCAAGAAACTATCCACACTTGTCCAATTTAATGCAGCATTTTGATGCATGAAGAAATATGTCAAGTTGAAATCCTATTATTTCCTTTGTGGTTGGTTCATATCTATGTACTGCAGTTTAGTGTTAAAGGGAAATGATACGGACTCACACATACCTATATGTGTTGCCTTGTATGTTGCAGTGCACACAGAACAATGTAAAGCCAGTAAATTAAGTTTTGGATAGACTAGAGGAGGACCGCTCTTCTACTGATGGACTGGGTAAACTTTAACTAATGTATGGCCAGCTTTACTGTACAGAGCCGCTTGGAGTGGCTCTGTACCATGTGGTCACTGTGTTGACCAATCACAGGGATCACAAATGTAAACACACTGTTTACATTGGCCACCCCTCCTCTTCCTCTTACAACAAAGGAAGGAGAAGAGATATAAATTATCAAAGACAGTTTTAAAAATGAATAGTCAGCAGAAGATTAATAATGAAGGATTTTCATTGACTGTGGGATCATTTTTTTAACCCTTTCACACACGCTCACTCTATATCTGATCTCCAGCTTGTTTCTGTATGTGACCTGTATATTAACCCTTCAACTCCTTGAGCCCTCATTCACATTGGAGCGACTTGTCTTGTAATTTGACAGGTCAAATCGCATGACAAGTTGCACCCTATTTCTGGCATTGCGGTGCCGCGCCGATTTGAAAAAGTAGTTCCTGCACTACTTTTGCTGATTTTGGGTGTGACTTGCATAGACATCTGTGCATTAAGCTGCACAGATGTCTTCCAAGCCACACATGAAGTCGCACTAACATGCGGCCTTGAAATTGTGTGATTTCAGATGAAATTGCACAATTTCAAAGCTGCAGTCAATGTGAACGAGGGCTTATCCTGCACATCTGTACATTAATCCCTTTATCTCAATCCAACTACTGAACAAAACCTGTTCATTACCCCCTTCCTCTGTACATTAAAGTGGTTCTAAAGGCTAAAGGTTTTTTTTACCCTAATAAAAAACATCTTTTAGGTGCAGCCCCACATAAAACTTACCTGAGCCCAATCTCAGTCCAGCGCTGCTCTGTCTCTGCCTCCTCACTGGACTCTGTCCTTATTGGCACAGGACTCTGTGCAGGCCAATCAAGTTTCTCCACCCCAAACTCGCTCATCCATGTCTTTATGGACCTTGCTTTGTGCACTGGTCCAAATCATTTGGTGGAGGGAGGATTATGGTGCGGGGTTGTTTTTCAGGGGTTGGGCTTGGCCCCTTAGTTCCAGTGAAGGAAACTCTTAAGGCATCAGCATACCAAGACATTTTGGACAATTTCATGCTCCCAACTTTGTGGGAACAGTTTGGGGACCAGTGCACAAAGCAAGGTCCATAAAGACATGGATGAGCAAGTTTGGGGTGGAGGAACTTGACTGACCTGCACAGAGTCCTGACCTCAACCCGACAGAACATCTTTGGGATGAATTAGAGCGGAGACTACGAGCCAGGCCTTCTCGTCCAACATCAGTGTCTGACCTAACAAATGCTCTTCTGGAAGAATGGTCAAACATTCCCATAGACACACTCCTAAACCTTGTGGACAGCCTTCCCAGAAGAGTTGAAGCTGTTATAGCTGCAAAGGGTGGGCCAACTCAATATTGAACCCTACGAACTAAGACTGGGATGCCATTAAAGTTCATGTGCGAAAGGTAGGTTTCCCAATACGTTTGGTAATATAGTGTGTATATATATATATATATATACTGTATATATCCCCAAATGGTACTAAATATAATAAAATGAGTCATTTTGAGGTACGAGTCATCTGAAAATGAATCACAGTGGACGGCTTTAAAAAATATATGTCAAAACTGTACATAAAAGTATAAGGCACATAAATAGCTAAAAATCATTTTGATAAAAGTACTAATAAAAAAATTGTAGTGAGGAGAAGACTGGCAGATCCAAGCAGTACGTGATTTTGTGATTTGAACACCTTTGCACACCTCTTGTCACCTCTTCCTGTACATGTCTACCTATTTATACAGCACTGTAAAGTGATTGTAAGGGTTCGTTTTTTTTTTTTTTTTTCTTTTAAATAACAAACATATCATACTTACCTCCACTGTGCAACTCGTTTTGCACAGAGTGACTCTGAACATATTCTTCTGGGGTCCTCCGGCAGCTCTCTCGGCTCCTCCCTGCATCAGATAACCCCCTAGGAGAACCGCTCTCCTGAGGGGGTTACCTTGCGGGCGCGTCCATGGCCGCTGAATGTATGACTCGGCCCCACCCTCCCCCGGCGGTCGCATCATTGGATTTGATTGACAGCAGCGGGAGCCAAAGGCTGTGCTGCTATCAATCAATCCAATCAAGAGCCGAGAACCCCCTGCAGAGAGACAGCGCGTCCCCAATGGGTCAAGTTTCAGGGCTCTGGTAAGTAAAATGGAGGGGCTGGGGGGGCCGGTCACTGACAGGTATTTTTTCACTTTAATGCATAGGATGAAAAAGCACAAAGGTTTACAACCCCTTTAAGTCTTTAACCACATGCCGACCAGCGCACGACGATGTACGTCGGCACAATGGCATGGCTGGGCAAATGGGCGTACAGGTACGTCCCCTTTAAGTCGCGGCATTGTGGGCATGCGCGTGCTGCCGGCAGGGCGCACGTACTCCATGACTGTGCCCACAGGTCCAGCAGACTCGATGTCCGCCTGGTGCCCGCAATCGTGTCATGGAGCGGAAGAACAGGGAGATGCCTATGTAAACAAGGCATTTCCCCGTTCTGCCTAGTGACATGACAGAGATCACTGCTCCCTATCATCGGGAGCAGTGATGGTTGTCATGTCAGTGGCAGCCCCCCCCCCACAGTTAGAATCACTCCCTAGGACACACTTAACTCCTTCATCGCCCCCTAGTGTTTAACCCCTTCCCTGCCAGTGTCATTTACACAGTAATCTGTGCATTTTTATACAACTGATCGCTGTATAAATGACAATGGTCCCAAAATAGTGTCAAAAGTGTCCGCTATAATGTTGCAGTCATGATAAAAATCACAGATCACCGCCATTACTAATAAAAAAAATTCATAATAAAAATGCCATAAATCTATCCCCTATTTTGTAGACGCTATAACTTTTGCGCAAACCAATCACTATACACTTATTGCAGTTTTTTTTACCAAAAATATGTAGAAGAAGAAAGAAAGAAATTTGTTTTTTTATATATTTTTGGGGGATATTTATTATAGTAAAATGTAAAAAAAACTATTTTTTTTCAAAATTGACGGTTTTTTCTGTTTATAGCGCAAAAAATAAAAATCGCAGAGGTGATCAAATACCACCAAGAGAAAGCTCTATTTGTGGGGAAAAAAGAACGTCAATTTTGTTTGGGTGCAACGTCGCATGACCATGCAATTGTCAGTTAAAGCGACGCAGTGCTCTGGTCAGGAAGGGGGTAAATCCTTCCGGGGCTGAAGTGGTTAAAACGTCATGTTATAGTGAGAATACAGGCGGTCCCCGGGTTACAAACAAGATCGGGACTGTAGGTTTGTTCTTAAAGCGGGGTTCCACCCAAATTTTGAACAATATCTGTATGTATTCTCTTCCTTGCCTAGATGCTGACATGCCATTTAAAAAAATTTAAATCACAGTAATTACCTTTTATTTTTCTATTCTTCTTTGCACTTCCTGGTTCTCCTCCCGTGGGAGTAGGCGTGTTTCTAGCCTCTCCCAGACTCCTGGGAGCTAGTCTCAGGCTTCCCAGGATGCCACTGAGCATGTGCGGGAACGAGCGGTGAATGCTGGGAGCACAGCATTCACCACATCCAGGAAATAAATGCTTGTGGGCTTCAAATGCCCACAATGAAGATGGAAACCGCCTGCAGTGAATAATATAAGTTATTCTTTCCGATGAAATCTGACACAGGCGGACATATTACACACAATATGTGAGTATGTAATGCTGAGAAGAAAAGTTTGTGAATGAACTCAAAAAAAAAAAAAAAACGATAGATAGGTGGACCCCCGCTTTAAGTTGAATCTGTTTGTAAGTCGGAACAGGTACATTTTTTAAGTGTAGCTCCATCCAAAAAAAACTATTTTTAAGATTTTTGGATAGCATAGTGAAGGGTTATCACCCCTGTAATGTTTGTTTTGCTGTCTGTGCCCCTGTTCAGAAGATTTCACCTCACTTTCTGTCCCAATGACAATTGGATTTAGAAAATGCTGGGTTGTTGTGGAAACAAGCCTTGGTGATAAAGCATCAGTGGAGACACCTTTTTCCCATAATAACTCTAATGCCCCGTACACACGGTCGGACATTGATCGGACATTCCGACAACAAAATCCATGGATTTTTTCCGACGGATGTTTGCTCAAACTTGTCTTGCATACACACGGTCACACAAAGTTGTCGGAAAATCCGATCGTTCTGAACGCGGTGATGTAAACGGGGCAGTAGCCAATAGCTTTCATCTCTTTATTTATTCTGAGCATGCATGGCACTTTGTGCGTTGGATTTGTGTACACACGATCGGAAATTCCGACAACGGATTTTGTTGTCGGAAAATTTTATAGCCTTTGAAAATTTGTTTACAATAACTCCATCAGTATTACCAGCAAAGCAGCTTCATTATTATCCCATTAAAGAAGAAGAGAATTGTGCGCTTCATTTGGAGATTTTATAATTTGCCACATCACGAATGTTAATTCTCCATGATGAATGCTAGTTTACAAGACCGACCGCTTCTGGCTTGTCCTTGCTTCCGAGCATGCGTGTTTGTACTTTGGACTTGTGTACACACGCTCGGAAAGTCCGACAACAGACATTTGTCTGCGGAAAATTTTAAAACCTGCGATCCAACATTTGCCTGCGGAAAATCCGACAACAATTGTCCGATGGAGCATACAAAGGTGTCCTTTTATGAAGCTGAGATCAGCGGCGATCCGAGTCTCGCCGCTGATCTCAGCTCATTACCAGTTTATGAAACGGAGATAATCAGTGGAAAACATGTTCTCCGCTGATTATCTCAGCACAGTGAGAATCTGTAACTGACTGTCACAGAAATGGCCAGTTTATGAAGGTGCGATCTCAGCACCTCACTGGCGATCTGTGACAGAATTCTCACTTTCTGATTCACCATTCCAGAGATGGAGAATCAGAGTGAGAAGCGTGAAGCTGGCTGAGTAATCTGGAGAAAGCACATCTTCCCACCATCACACACCCCAAAACCAGCAGGATAGGAATTTATAGTGTGTATATATAGATATAGATATAGATATAGATATAGATATATGTATATATCTATATATATATATAGATCTATCTATCTATCTCTATCTCTATCTCTATCTCTATCTCTATCTCTATCATCTCTATCTCTATCTCTATCTCTATCATCTCTATCTTTATCTCTATCTCTATCTCTATCTCTATCATCTCTATCTCTATCTCTATCATCTCTATCTCTATCTCTATCTCTATCATCTCTATCTCTATCTCTATCATCTCTATCTCTATCTCTATCTCTATCATCTCTATCTCTATCATCTCTATCTCTATCATCTCTATCTCTATCTCTATCTCTATCTCTAGCTCTATCATCTCTATCTGTAGCTCTATCTCTATCTCTATCATCTCTGTCTCTATCTCTATCTCTATCTCTATCTCTATCTCTATCTCTATCTCTATCATCTCTATCTCTATCTCTATCATCTCTATCTCTATCTCTATCATCTCTATCTCTATCTCTATCATCTCTATCTCTATCTCTATCTCTATCATCTCTATCTCTATCTCTATCATCTCTATCTCTATCTCTATCATCTCTATCTCTATCTCTATCTCTATCATCTCTATCTCTATCTCTATCTCTATCTCTATCATCTCTATCTCTATCTATATCTCTATCTCTATCTCTATCATCTCTATCTCTATCATCTCTATCTCTATCATCTCTATCTCTATCTCTATCTCTATCATCTCTATCTCTATCTCTATCATCTCTATCTCTATCTCTATCATCTCTATCTCTATCTCTATCTCTATCTCTATCATCTCTATCTCTATCTATATCTCTATCTCTATCTCTATCATCTCTATCTCTATCATCTCTATCTCTATCTCTATCTCTAGCTCTATCATCTCTATCTCTATCTCTATCTCTATCTCTATCTCTATCTCTATCATCTCTATCTCTATCTCTATCTCTATCTCTATCATCTCTATCTCTATCATCTCTATCATCTCTATCTCTATCTCTATCATCTCTATCTCTATCTCTATCTCTATCTCTATCTCTATCTCTATCTCTATCTCTATCATCTCTATCTCTATCTATATCTCTATCATCTCTATCTCTATCTCTATCATCTCTATCATCTCTATCTCTATCTCTATCTCTATCATCTCTATCTCTATCTCTATCATCTCTATCTCTATCTCTATCATCTCTATCTCTATCTCTATCTCTATCTCTATCTCTATCTCTATCTCTATCATCTCTATCTCTATCATCTCTATCTCTATCTCTATCATCTCTATCTCTATCATCTCTATCTCTATCATCTCTATCTCTATCTCTATCATCTCTATCTCTATCTCTATCATCTCTATCTCTATCTCTATCATCTCTATCTCTATCTCTATCTCTATCTCTATCATCTCTATCTCTATCTATATCTCTATCTCTATCTCTATCATCTCTATCTCTATCATCTCTATCTCTATCTCTATCTCTAGCTCTATCATCTCTATCTCTATCTCTATCTCTATCTCTATCATCTCTATCTCTATCTCTATCTCTATCATCTCTATCTCTATCATCTCTATCATCTCTATCTCTATCTCTATCATCTCTATCTCTATCTCTATCTCTATCATCTCTATCTCTATCTATATCTCTATCATCTCTATCTCTATCTCTATCATCTCTATCATCTCTATCTCTATCTCTATCTCTATCATCTCTATCTCTATCTCTATCATCTCTATCTCTATCTCTATCATCTCTATCTCTATCTCTATATATAGCATATGTCTGTGTGTTTATGTCAATGTATAGATAGATGGATAGATATTTTTTTTTAGATGTTCACGTCTCTGGCTGGGTTCACACTTGTGCGATGCTTGAACCAGCGTGATTCCTGTGCGGGTTTCCACATCACACCTGCATTTACATCTGCGCACCACTGCGGTGTCAATGTAAAGTTAATGACACCCCCAGATCATTTCAAAGATCGCAGTGCGAACTATGTAATGGTGCAGGAATTGGATTGCATGGGTGTTCACACCCATGCGATCCGATTCCAGCGCGGACCAAATAAAGGGTCCTGTACCATTTTGGTGCAAATGCAATATGATTTAGGGCCAGTTCCCACTGCTGCGGTGTCCGAGATCAGATGTGATTTGCACCGCACTGCAGTGCAAATCACATCCGATCTCTGTGCGATGCGATTTCAGCCATACAGATAGTATGGCTGAATTTGCATTGCATTCGGACCAAACTCGTACACGACCCTTTTTTTGGTCTGCAGCAGAATCGGATCGCATGGGTGTTCACACCCATGCGATCCGATTCTTGTTCGAGTTTGTAGATCGCACTGCAATATGCGAGCTGATTTGGGAGTGTCGTTAACTTTTAGGCCCGGTTCACACTTGTGCGATGCCAGACATTGCACAGGCATTGCATGTAATTCGCAGCGCACTGCCATTCACATTACATGCGATGTCTGTGCGGTGCGATATTAGCCGTACAGATAGTATGGCTGATATCGCACCGCATTCGGTGCAAACACGCACAGGACCCTTTTTTCTGTTCGGACCAGAATCGGATCGCATGTGTGTTCACACATATGCGATCCGATTCATGTCTGAACTGTCAGTTCGCAGTGCGATATGCAAGCTGAACTAGGGGTTTCGTTAACAATATATTGACACTCCCCAGCAATTTGCATATGGCAGTGTGAACTGACATGCGAGTCGGTGCGATGCGGGAACCCGCAGTGGATTCACAGTGTTCTCGCATCGCACCGGTTTATCAATTTTTATGTTTATCAATTATGAAATATATTTTATTTTAATATATTAATAAATATTTATACTTGTATACTTTATTAAAATTATTTTTTAATGATTATAAACGTATTTTGCATTTATATGAATGGTGTATAGCTGCATTACATGTGTGGATTACATTAATTTACTATACACCATTCACATTTAAATAGGCACATGTATGATCTTTAAATATTGATAAAAACAATGTTTTTTTTATAATTAGGTTAATGTATATTGTGTAGGGGGAATTTAACTTTATTATTTTATTAATATGTTGGGGAATAATGTGTGCTGATTCGTGTTAAACTTTTGTATTTTACGCTTCCTCATACTGTAATCCCGCTACGTCACACGAGATTACAGTGAGAGGAGCCGCTCTCAGGAGTTCCCGGCGTTTGTAGATCGCTCCTCAACTCAACATGAGAAGCGATCTACACACTTTCATAAACAGGCACTCAGAGGAGAGCGATCTCCTCTGAGAATGCCTGAGAACTGAATTGCGGTATTTTACCGCAGTTTCATAAAAGGACACCAAATGGTCGGATTTACCGCCAACAGCCTGTCATCGAACATTTCCCGTCGGAAAGTCCGATCGTGTGTACGAGGCATTACTGGAGAGAATTTCCCTTCCTAGGGGTTGATTTCTTCTCACTTCCTGTTGTCTCCCTCCATTTGTAGGTAGGAGTCGTTTGTAAGTTGGATGTTTGTAACTAGGGCATCGTCTGTAATCTTTATTCCCCCTTATTAGTAATGAACTGATCTTTATTTTGGAATTGAAAGGATGGCTGCTTTTCTCCACTCTGTGGGTTTGGCGATCATGGTGATGGAGATGGGATTATGTGAGGACAGCAAGCAAGGCATTTTAAAAGACTAAAACTCAAAGCTATTTGATCCAGAGGGGAAATATTCTGCAGAGACTACACAGTGCAGAGCATGTAATACACATTCCAAAGAAACAGCTTTCATAAGAAAACAAATGCCTTGCAATGACCAGCCAAGCACTATTAATAGGGGTTACATTTGGTCCACTGGCCACAGACTCTGATTCTGCTCCTTCTGCACCCATAATGCTTCCTGCTTCCCAGCATGCACTATTTCACACTGTCCTTATTTCCCTCCAATTAGTACAGATCGTCGCTCTTTTCCTTTTAGACTTCAATTCCTAACAAAATATCCCTTCAGAAAAACTTTAGTCTTTGAGATTTAAGTTAAAGATTATATAACTGTGAAAAACAAGAGGAGAAATTGCTGCTCTAAAACCACTCAAACTAAAGCTACTAACACTAAAAACCAACAAACGAATAAAATATACAAAAGTGTAGCTCTAAGAAGGACACCGTATAGGTGTGTGAAAATAAATAGGGATTAGAAAAGCTACGAACACGAATCAATAAACAAAACAATAATGTGTAATAACTAAATTCTCCCCTTTTTAACAAATGAAACCACCAAGCTCCTCATTTACTCCCTTGTTATCTCTCGCCTTGACTATTGCAACTCCCTTCTCATTGGCCTGCCTCTCCATAGGCCATCCCCTCTTCAGTCTATCATGAATGCTGCTGCCAGACTTATCCACCTTACCAACCGCTCAGTGTCTGCCAACCCTCTCCTCCAATCCCTACACTGGCTCCCAATCGCCCAGCGAATTAAATTCAAAATACTAACCACAACATACAAAGCCATTCACAACTCTGCCCCGAGCTACATCACCGAACTTGTCTCCAAATATCACCCAAATCGCCCTCTCCGCTCTTCTCAAGACCTCCTACTCTCAAGCTCTCTCGTCTCCTCCTCTCATGCTCATCTCCAGGATTTCTCCAGAGCCTCTCCCATCCTCTGGAACTCGCTACCTCCACCTGTCCGGCTATCCCCTACTCTTGCTACCTTCAGGCGATTCCTGAAAACTCATCTCTTCAGGAAAGCCTATAACGTCTCCAACTAATCTTCTACCACTTCCATCAGCTCATTCCCCACAGTTACAACTTTTTGTATCACCTGCCCCACCCTATTAGATTGTAAGCTCTTCTGAGCAGGGCCCTCTTAATTCTCTTGTATTTTATTGTATTATAACTGTATTGTCTCCCTTTGATATTGTAAAGCGCTGTGTAAACTGTTGGCATTATATAAATCCTGTATAATAATAATATTAACTATGACATATAAAAGTCTAGTCACTCATTGAAGAAGTGTGAGAAAACTTTGTAGGGCACGTGTCCAATGAGAAGACTGTTATTAGTTCCTCAATAGCAAATGATGAAATAGTGCAAACAAAGAAGTACAGTAAAACCTTGGATTGCGAGCATAATTTGTTCCGGAAACATGCTTGTAATCCAAAGCACTTGTATATCAAAGCGAATTTCCCCATAAGAAATAATGGAAACTCAGATGATTTGTTCCACAACCATTTATTCATAGGTCCTTCGTTTATGGTCCATATAAAAAGATTATAGTAATGTGATCAGGATGTGTAACCATAAAATATCCATCCACAAATGGAAGCCTCCACAAGGGGATTAGAAGCAAAATTCATCAGGAGCTACAGAGTATAAAAGAGAAGAGAGGCGCCTCTAAGTGTAGCACTATGGTTACATTTAATGAAGGTACAACATTTAGCAACTCACATGGTTGATGATTAAAAGAGGCACATATAAGTATGCAGGTATCCAGGGTAAAGTTGTCTGCAATCGTGACCGGGAAGCAGTAGAGCGCTCTGAAAGCGAGGCTCGTGAAACTCAGCATGGAAGGAACAACATCAATGACGGTGAAGAGGACGGTCTATGTGGACATCTTTACCCCGGTTGCCTACATACTTAGATGAGCCTGTTTTAATCATTAATCATGTGAGTTTCTAAATGTTGTACCTTCATTAAATGTAACTGTATTGCTACACTTAGAAGCGCCTCCCCTCTCTTTTATACTCGGTTGTGACATGACGCTACTTGCATATCAAGACATTGCTTGCATATGTCAAAGTGTATTGAAAAATGTTGCTTGTCTTGCAAAACGCTCTCAAATCAAGTTACTCTCAAACCAAGGTTTTACTGTAGCTGTAAAGCACATTCAAAACAGGATAGGCATTTGTCTGATGGAAAATTGTAGATAAATACTTCTTACCAGACAAGGTGGACCCACCTGTCATACAACAGTGGGTCATTCGGGCTTGTGTTGGCCAAGGTCCAGATGGTCATCGGAGGAACCAACTCTGATGTGGATAGAACCTGTAGAGGAATCGCTCTGAATGCAGACGTTCGATCAATCAACAGGAGTGAATCCCGGTGTGGCACAACCAGATATCCGGAGCTCAAAGGGATTCTCAAAGCAGATGTTCGTTGGATCTCAAATGTGAGCACCAGAGACCAGCGACAAAATGGTACATTATCGCATTGGAACCATGATGTAAAAGAAGAAAAAAAAGAAGAAAAAAAAGAAAAGATTATATATATTACCAAAACATCAAAACAGCTGGAAAATCATTTTTTAAGTTTAACTCAGTGCATTGTTTTAAACATGCAAACGCCAGGCAGGTAGTGCCGTAGTTGGAATTCGAACTTCAAACTGGGGGGAGAACCTCTGGGGGAAGCTAGGAGGGATAAGGACTTGGGGGTCCTGGTAGATGATAGGCTCAGCAATGCCATGCAATACCAAGCTGCTGCTAACAAAGCAAACAGAATATTGGCATGCATTAAAAAGGGGATTAATTCCAGAGATAAAACGATAATTCTCCTGCTCTACAAGACTCTGGTCCGGCCGCACCTGGAGTATGCTGTAGTTCTGGGCACCAGTCCTCAGGAAGGATGTACTGGAAATGGAGCGAGTACAAAGAAGGGCAATAAAGCTAATAAAGGGTCTGGAGGATCTTAGTTATGAAGAAAGTTTGCGAGCACTGAACTTATTCTCTCTGGAGAAGAGAGGCTTGAGAGGGGATATGATTTCAATTTACAAATACCATACTGGTGACCCCACAAAAGGGATAAAACTTTTTCGCAGAAGGGAGTTTAACAAGACACGTGGCCACTCATTAAAATTAGAAGAAAAGAGGTTTAACCTTAACCACTTGCTTACAGGGCACTTAAACCCCCCTCCTATCCAGACCAATTTTCAGCTTTCAGCGCTGACGCACTTTGAATGACAATTGCGCGGTCATACAACGCTGTACCCAAATGAAATTTTTATCATTTTTTTTCCCACAAATAGAGCTTTCTTTTGGTGGTATTTAATCACAGCTGGGATTTTTATTTTTTGCTTAACAAAAACAAAAACAAAAAAAGATGGAAAATTTTGAAAAAAAAAAAATCATGTTTAATAGTTTGTTATAAAATGTTGCAAACAGGTAATTTTTCTCCTTCATTGATATGCGCTGATGAGGCGGCACTGGTGGGCACTGATAGGCTGCACTGATGGGCACGGATAAGCACAGATAAGGCGGCACTGATAGGCACAGTTAAGGCGGCACTGATAGGCACAGTTAAGGCGGCACTGATGGGGACAGATAAGGCGGTACTGATGGGCACAGATAGGGCGGCACTGATGGCCACTGATGGGCGCTGATGGGTGGCACGGATGGGTGGCATGGATGGGCACAGTTAAGGCGGCACTGATAGGCACAGTTAAGGCAGCACTGATGGGGACAGATAAGGCGGTACTGATGGCCACTGATGGGCGCTGATGGGTGGCACGGATAGGTGGCACTGATGGGCACTGATGAGCAGCACTGATGGGGGGCAGTGATGGGCGGCACTGATGGGCACTTATGGGCACTGGTAGATAACACTGATGGACACTGATAGGTGGCACTGATGTGCAGCACTGTTGTTGCACTGATGTGGGTGCTGATGGGTTGCACTGATGGGTGGCACTGTGAGCACTGATGGGTGGCACTGTGAGCACTGATGGGTGGCACTGTGAGCACTGATGGGTGGCACTGTGAGCACTGATGGGTCGCACTGATTGATGGCACTGTGGGCACTGATGGGTGACGCTGGTGGGCACTGGTAGGCGGCACTGCTGCCTATTGTTGTCACAGAAGATCGCCGTGATCGGGACTGATGTCCTGATCACGGCCGCCGGTGATCGTTTTTTTTTGTCCTCCTCACGCTGTCAGCGCGAGGAGGAAAAATAGCCGATTACCGGCTCTGTTTACATCACATGATCAGCTGTCATTGGCTGACAGCTGATCATGTGGTAAGGGGTCGGGACCGACCCCTTACTCTGATCTGTGATCAGGCGAGTCTCATAGACGCGCTGATCACCGAGCACGCCGCGCGCCCTGCAGGGGGTACGCAGGCCGCTCGTGCACGGGACGACGTCAATAGACGTCGTCCCGGCAATGTAGATCCGCGCTGTTGCCGTCATTTGGCAATGGCCCGGATCTAAAGCGGTTAAACTATGTAGAGGGTTCTTTACTGTGAGAGCGGCAAGGATGTGGAATTCCCTTCCACAGGCGGTGGTCTCAGCGGGGAGCATCGATAGTTTCAAGAAACTATTGGATAAGCACCTGAACGACCACAACATACAGGGATATATAATGTAATACTGACATAAAATCACACACATAGGTTGGACTTGATGGACTTGTGTCTCATTTGGACCTCACCGACTATGTAACTATGTAACTGAAGACCCTAGTGCTACCAGGGGGCAGTGTTAACTACTTAGCCTCTGTGTTGTATATATACACTCACCGGCCTCTTCATTAGGTACACCTGTTCAATTGCTTGGTAACACAAATTGCTACTCACATGGCAGCAACTTAATGCATTTAGGCATCTAGACGTGGTGAAGACGACTTGCTGAAGATCAAACCGAACATCAGAATAGGGAAGAAAGGGGATTTAAGTGACTTTGAACATGGCCTGGTTGTTGGTGGCAGACGGGCTGGTCTGAGTATTTCAAAAACTGCTGATCTAGTGGGATTTTCACACAAAACCATCTCTAGGGTTTACAGACAATGGTTAGAAAAAGAGAAAATATCCAGTGAGCGGCAGTTTTGTGAAGGAAAATGCCTTGTTGATGTCAGAGGAGAATGGGCAGATTGGTTTGAGATGATAGAAAGGCAACAGTAACTCAAATAACCACTCGTTACAACCAAGGTATGCAGAATACCATCTCTGAACGCACAACACATCAAACCTTGAAGCAGATGGGCTACAGTAGCAGAAGACCTAATCAGGTGTCACTCTTGTCAGCTAAGAACAGGAAATGGAGGCTATAATTCGCACAGGGTCACCAAAATTGGACAATAGAAGATTGCAAAAACGTTGCCTGGTCTGATGAGTCTCGATTTCAGCTGCGACATTCAGATGGTCGGGTCAGAATTTGATGTAAACATGAAAGCATGGATCCATCCTGCCTTGTATCAATGGTTTAGGCTGGTGGTGATGTAATGGTGGGGGGGATATTTTCTTGGCACAGTTTGGGCCCCTTAGTACCAATTGAGCATCATTTAAACCCCACGGCCTCCCTGAGTATTGTTGCTGACCATGTCCATCCCTTTATGACTACAGTGTCCCCATCTTCTGATGGCTCCTTCCAGCAGGATAATGTACCATGTCACAAAGCTCCAATCATCTCCAATGTACTCCAATGGCCTCCACACTCACCAGATCTTAATCCAATAGAGCACCTTTGGGATGTGGAGGAACAGGAGATTGGCATCATGGATGTGCAGCTGACAAATCTGCAGCAACTGCGTGATGTGATCATGTCAATATGGCCCAAAACGTCTCAGGAATGTTTCAAACCCGGTACTAGCACGGTATACCTAATAAAGATGCTGGTCAGTGTGTATATATATATTTATATACAGTCATGCTCAAAAGTTTGCATACCCGGCAGAAATTGTGAAATTTTCGCATTATTATTAGAAATATGACTGATCATGCCAAAAAAACTGTCTTTTATTTAAGGATAGCAATCCCATGAAGCCTTTTATTATCACATATTTTGTGGATCCTTTTTAAATCATAAAGATAACAGAAATCACCCAAATGACCCTGATAAAAAGTTTACATACCCTGAAATGTTTGGCCTTGGTACAGACACAGAAGGTGGCACACACAGGTTAAAATGGCAATTAAAATGTTAATTTCCCACATTTGTGGCTTTTTTTTTATCACAATTAGTGTCTGTGTATAAATAGTCAATGAGTTTGTTAGCTCTCACATGGATGCAGTAAGCAGGCTAGACACTGAGCCATGAGGAGGTAGAAAAGAACAGTCAAAAGACCTGCGTAACAAGGTAAAGAAAATTTACAAAGATGGAAAAAAAGAGATAAAAAGATATCCAAAGCCTTGAATATGCCAGTCGGTACTGTTCAATCACTTATTAAGAAGTGGAAAATTAGGGGCTCTTTTGATACCAAGCCAAGGTCAGGTAGAAGGTGGACGCTCGCTGCTCGTGGGGACAGCGGTGACATTGCAGGCTTCGGTTTCAGGTAAGTGAGTTTCAGGTATGCATAGTAGCCCATTATGCTTTACTTTTGCAGGGAAATAAAGAGGAAGTAAATCCCATCAGGGTTTACTTCCTCTTTAACAGCTGTTGAATGGATTTTGGATAACGTTTAACCCCAGTTACTGCATATTGAATGAGCAGCGCCAAATCCCTGCACTGAATTTACATATTAATTCAATTACAGTGCCCCATAACTGTACAAGGATAAACATTTTAAGATGATGAATGTTATCATAATTAATTCCTGATACAGCTGACTGAATGTACTGTTGAGTTTACACTATGAATTTACTTTATTATGCAGTATAAATGAAATTAATGTGTAAGTATTATTATTTCAGTTTGTGCATGCGAATCACGATTTATAGATTACCTATAGACATGATTTGTGATCTTAAAGCTGAACTACAGGCATGTAAAAAGAGCACATTCATGTAGCTCTGTGTTCATTATTACACCATTAAATGTATATTTGAATACAAGCAATTTAAGTACTTGAATTTAGCCTCTTGGGGTCCCTGTGTTGCAGAGCTCAGACTGGAGAAGGAAGAAGCAGGACAAGGAGCCAGTTTATTGTGATGCATTATCCTGTGCTAACAAGGTTTATGCTGCTAGGAGGAGAGAGTAGAGTGACGGAGAGCTGAGCTCAATAATATGCTACTTCTCCTTTCATCGCAAAGGCAGGATCTACTGCAGGGGTCCTCAAACTTTTTAAACAGGGGGCCAGTTCACTGTCCCTCCAGCTGTTGAGGGGCCGGATCAATGCAGCCTGATCAGTGCCCATCAGTTTAACCTCACCAGTGCCCATCAGTGTAGCCTCACCAATGCCCATCAGTGTAGCCTCACCAGTGCCCATAAGTGTAGCCTCACCAGTGCCCATCAGTGTAGCCTCACCAGTGCCCATAAGTGTAGCCTCACCAGTGCCCATCAGTGTAGCCTCACCAGTGCCCATCAGTGTAGCCTCACCAGTGCCCATCAGTGTAGCCTCACCAATGCCCATCAGTGTAGCCTTACCAGTGCCCATCAGTGTAGCCTCACCAGTGCCCATCAGTGCAGCCTCATCAGTGCCCATCACCCAGCAGAAAAAATGTAGCATATTCTGCTTTTGTTGACTGCACTGGACCCCACTGCAATGGTGTGAACGTTGCCATTGGAATCTATGTAACCTACTCTCTGTGCATTTTTGATGCAGAAAACATTTATCCTTATAGATGTGATTTACTATTCGGATTAAAACGATTTTTCCTCAAGCCCCATAACGGTGGAGGAGCAATATGTTACCAGACTTAAAGGGGTTGTAAAGGTTCGTGTTTTTTCACCTTAATGCATCCTATGCATTAAGGTGAAAAAACACCTGGCAGTCACCGCCCCCCCCCCCCCCCCCCAGCCCCCCGTTTTACTTACCTGAACCCCTTCATTCAGTCGACGGGGTCGCGCCGTCTCCCTCTCCACAGGATCCCGGCTCTTGATTGGATAGATTGATAGCAGCGCAGCCATTGGCTCCCGCTGCTGTCAATCAAATCCAATGACATGGGCGCCGGGGGAGGGGCCGAGTCCTGTATTCGGCCTCTATGGATGCCGAATGCTGGACTCGGGAGCGTGCCCGCAAGGTAATCTCCCGGGAGAGCGCTTCTCCTAGAGGGTCATCTGATGTGGGGAGGAGCCGCGAGAGCCACTGGGGGACCCCAGAATACGAGGTTCGGGGCCACTCTGTGCAAAATGAGCTGCACAGTGGAGGTAAGTATGATATGTTTGTTATTTAAAAAAAAAATACCATTACAATCACTTTAAATTGTGCAAGAATAAGGATTAGATAGGGATAGGTAATAGGTAAGTTTAGGGGTGTTTTTGTTTTCTGTTCATTATTCCTCTTTAGTTCTTGATGGGTAGATGTTAGTAATGAAAGTCTTTGCAACATATATGAATTTGTGTTATCATTATTATACCTATGATTGCTTTTATATCATTTTTTGTACACCGGCAGCGATTCTGAGTAAGCAAAGCAAGCGAAATGCGTTGATCCAGCATGACTTTACTATATGTCAATTGTACAGTCTAGACCAAGGACCCTCCAAACTTTTTAAACAAAGGGCCAGTTTACTGTTCTTGAGACTTTAGGGCCAGACCGTGGCCATTGGAAGAAGAAAATGCCCCAGCTTCGGTGGGAATAAACCATGCTCCATCATTGGTTTTAGTTGGAGTAAGAGTGACCCATTGTTGGTATCAGTGGGAGTAATAGTGACCCATTGTTGGTATCAGTGGGAGTAATAGTGACCCATTGTTGGTATCAGTGGGAGTAATAGTGACCCATTGTTGGTATCAGTGGGAGTAATAGTGACCCATTGTTGGTATCAGTGGGAGTAATAGTGACCCATTGTTGGTATCAGTGGGAGTAATAGTGACCCATTGTTGGTATCAGTGGGTAGAATAGCATCCCACCATTGGTGTCAGTGGGAGAAATAGTGCCCCATCACTGGTGTCAGTGGGAGGAATAGTGCCCCATCACTGGTGTCAGTGGGAGGAATAGTGCTTCATCATTAGTGTCAGTTGTAGATGGAATAGTGCCCCAAGGTCAGGACAGAGTCAATCAAAGGGCCACAGTTTGGAGACCACTGGTATAGATGGCAGTTGTTGATATGGCCTATTATGGTGTTTGTGAACCAATGTAAAAAAAGTAGGTGCCATTTAGGCTCCAGAGGGTACTAGTCCATTGCAAACTGCTATGAGTGCCGGCCGGGAACGGAGCTAGTCTCGGCTCCAGACGTCAACATGTAGTTAAGAAAAGATTTCTTGAGCTTCACGTCGCTACAAATCTGCTATAAATGAGTATGTGGCAGTCTCAGCCCGAGTGAAACGCGTTGGAGGCATGGCCTGGCCGGGGCTTGGTCGGAGACCGCCACATAGTCTTTCATAGTGGATTTGTAAGGATGTGTAGCTCAAGGCATATTTTCTTCTTAATATGGTGTCTATCACACACATTTTATCATTGTTTTTTTAAATCTTCTGTAATAAACAGTTTGGATTTTATTTGATCCCTATTTTGGCACAATTAGAGTCCCGTAACATATTGCTCCTCCCCCATTATGGGGCTTGAGGAAAATTTTTGATCCAATTATTTTATTAGGGATGGTGCCTCAATAAGTGTATATTTAACCACTTGACCTCCGTAAGATTTACCCTCCTTTATGACCAGGCCATTTGTTACGCTACGACACTGCGTTACTTTTTTTTTAAAGAGTAAATTTTATTGATATTTCACAAAACAATAATAACAGGATCCATAGAGCACAAAACACGAATCAGGATACGGGTATAAGGACGACACTGCGTTACTTTAACTGACAATTGCATGGTTACGTAACACTGTACCCAAATAACATTTTTGTCCTTTTTTTTCCCCACAAATAGAGCTTTCTTATGGTGGTATTTGGTACCTTTTTATTTTTTGCGCTATAAACAAAAAAATACTGACAATTTTGAAAGAAAAAACATTTTTTTACTTTCTGCTATAAAACACATTTAATAATAAAATATATAAAAAACAAATTTCTTCAACAGTTTAGGCCAATGTGTATTCTGCTACATATTTTTGGTAAAACAAAATCCCAATAAGCGTATACATTGATTGGTTTGCGCAAAAGTTATAGCGTCTACAAACTATGGGATCATTTTATTTATTTATTTTACTAGTAATCTCTGCGATCAGTGGCTTATAGCGGGACTGCAATATTGCGGCAGACAAATCGGACACTAACTGACACTATCACTGTGCTAATGACACTGGCTGGGAAGGGGTTAACATAAGGGGTGATCAATATGTTAAAGTGGTTGTAAAGCCTTTTTGGTGACTTTTACCTATAGGTAAGCCTAGAATAAGGCTTACCTATAGGTAGTGGAAATATCTCCTAAACCTGCGCCGTCTAGGAGATATTTCACTTGTAGTGCGCCAATGTCGTCATCGGCGCTTTCGCAGTGAAGAAACCGACCACTGTGCCGTTTCTTCCCCCAGCGTGTGCCGTGACTGACGGCTCCCGCACGCATACGCGGGAGTGACGTCACCCGACTCCGGCAGTCACAGAGCCAGAGTCCGCGGCCCCCAGAAGGAGGAGGGGCGAAGATGGACGCGGCCTGCTCAGGGGACAGCGCGGGCTTTGTTTTCAGATAAGTGTCATATAATGGGCTAGTATGCAATGCATACTAGCCCATTATGCTTTTCATTTGCAGGCCTTGCGAGGAGCAAAAGGGAAGTAAAACCCATGGGGTTTTACTTCCCCTTTAACTGTGTGTCTAGCCGCTGCTATCTCACTGTGGGGAGGTGCTTTGACTAGGGGGAAAGCATTGATCCACGTTCCTGCTTTCCCTTCTGACAGAATGGCAGTCTGCCTTGTTTACATTGCCGTTCTGTCTATGTACTGTCTAATTGGAGGGTGCAGGTGTTCTTTCGAATAGTGCATCTCGTCGAAAAATGCCTCCGACGATCTGCGCATGTGCAGGACATAACGTCACTGCAGCTGATCTCTTGATCAGCTGGTGTGATGACAACACTGCTTTCGCAGATTTTGGAGGCATTATTGGATCAGCAAAGCACGGTGTTCTGTCGAATAGTGCAGATCGTCTTTCGCCTGTGACGTGATCGGTGATGTCTCACGCATGTGACAATTACATTCTCCCTCTGCGCTTTGCTGATCGTCGGATAATGTATCTGACGAGCTGCGCATGCGCTCTTTTGACATCACTCCAGCTGATCAAGAGATCAGGAGGCATTATCCGACAATCTGCACTATTTGATATAACACCGGCAGATATCGAGTCCGTGGTACCCGACACAGTGGGAGCGAGTCACCGACAGCGTGCGCGCGTGCCCCAGACCCGGAAGTGTCAGATCACATATCAGGTACATGATCTGTCACAGAATGTCCGCCCTGCTGCAGTACTTGTACAGTGAGCGGTCCACAAGTGGTTAATAGCCCAATCCACATATTGCGTAGTTGCCAACAGTCCCGATTTTCCCGGGACAATCCCGATTTTGGGACCCTCGTCCCGATTGGAGGCTGTCCCGAATCAGGATTTCCATCAGGAAAATCGGGAATGTTGTTTTTTTTAGTTTTTGGAGCAGCTGGCTCCAGCAAAATGGCCACCGGCGCCACCGCTAGATCTTCAGTGTTCAGTGGAGAGAGGAAGGGGGCTCGATCCATGCAGCTAATGAATCGGCTTCTTTAGCTGCATGGATCGTCCCCTCCCCTCTCCACTGAACACACGGCACCGGTGTCTTGCCGAGAAAGTTCCCCAGCTATTCAGCTCGGCTATTTCTGCCGGCTCGTACTGCGCAAGCGCTGCGCCTGCGCAGCACAGGGGGGTCCTTACTTGCCGAGGGGAACTTTCTCGGCAGAACACCGACCGCTCCTGGACGTGTGGTGGGGTTCCTTATGGGAGGGGAGGGTCTGCACTGGCACTGATGGAGGGAGCGGTCTGCACTGAGGGGGGCCTGCACTAATAGAGGGGGGGTCTGCACTAATAGAGGGGGGGTCTGCACTAATAGAGGGGGGTCTGCACTGATAGAGGGGGGGTCTGCACTGAGGGGGGTCTGCACTAATAGAGGGGGGGGCTGCACTGAGGGGGGTCTGCACTAAAAGAGGGAGGTCTGCACTAATAGAGGGGGGCTGCTCTGAGGGGGGTCTGCACTAATAGGGGGGGTTCTGCACTAATAGAGGGGGGCTGCACTGAGGGGGGCTGCACTAATAGAGGGGGGGCTGCACTGAGGGGGGGTCTGCAATGAGGGGGTCTGCACTGATGGAGGGGGATCTGCACTGATGGAGGGGGGTCTGCACTGAGGGGGTCTGCACTGAGGAGGTCTGCACTGATGGAGGGGGGTCTGATGGAGGGGGGTCTGCACTGATGGAGGGGGTCTGGAGGGGGTCTGCACTGATGGAGGGGGTCTGCACTGAGGGGGTCTGCACTGAGGGGGTCTGCACTGATGGAGGGGGTCTGCACTGAGGGGGTCTGCACTGAGGGGGTCTGCTTTGATGGAGGGGGTCTGCACTGAGGGGGTCTGCACTGAGGGGGTCTGCACTGATGGAGGGGGGTCTGCACTGAGGGGGTCTAAACTGACTCTGCTGGGGGCACCTGATGCAAGGAGGGACTCTGCCGGGGGCACCTGATACTAGGACAGACTCTGCTGGGGACCCCTTATGCAAGGACGGACTCTGCTAGGGGCACCTGATGCAAGGACGGACTCTGCTGGTGGCACATGATGCAAGTATGGACTCTGCTGGTGGCAGGCGACGTGGCAGGTGACACGCTCAGGGATCCCACTGATTCGGCATTATGGTGAGTTGAATGATTTAATTTTATATTACAATATAATAATAGAAATAATGCGCTTCAATCATCCTGACACCATAAAAATCATGGTGCCGGGATGATTGAAGCGTTAACACCAGGTGTTTGGAGTATCTTTATCTGCTGATTGTTAAACTTTCTAGAATACACATATTTCCATTGTTGTGTAGGATCTGGGGCTGCTGTCCCGTCATTCCTCTCTCCCCTTTTCCCTCTCCATCCCTCATTCATCTCAGACTCTAACCACACCCTCTTGAACCATGCCCATTTAAGCCACACCCACTATTTCACGTAAACCACGTCCATTTTTCACCGTGATGCGCTTCGTGCGACGCACTTGCATTTTTGCTAAGCCACGCCTACAAACGAATGCCCCACCCCCTAATTATCATACAGCTCCGCCTACAGCCAAAAAAGTGTCCCCACATATTTTTTTTGCAATGTTGGCAACTATGCACATTGTATCTGTGATTTACTATTCCTCCCAAACATAAATATCTGAACCGAGACCTACTGTAGTTCTTTAAATCCTGAGCAGTGGTGGCCCATCCATGCATCTGGCCCCCTAATCTACATGCAAGGCACTGGACGCATGGATTCCAATTGAGTTTTTTTTTTTTTTTTTTAGAAGCACATGATTAGAGCCTGAGGCTCTAATAGGCTTCAAAAAAGGGTGGGCCCGGGGCGCAGAGCACTGTGCCCCAAGCCCACCCAGTTGTGTGAGACATATTGTTAATATTCGCTATTGTCTTCCTGACTCTCCTCCTGGCCAATCAGGAAGCATAACCCGTCACCCGATTGGCCGAGAAGAGAAGCAATTTTATTTGTCGCTGAGGAGGAAGCCACCACCCCCCGCCTGCAGGAAGCATTGCTTGAGACCTAGATGGGGTAAGTGTGAGGACTGTCTGACTGACCGGGAGGGGGTTATTGTTTGCCACCCCCCCCGAAAAAAAATATACCACCAGGCGTCACTAATCCTGAGTGGATTTTTTGGGATCTATTTTTTTTACCTTTACAGAAGCTCTTGAACTTTCTTTGTTTTCCTGCCCGAAGTTCTAGTTCACATAAATACACTTGAATAGTATGCATAATACTTACAACAAAAAAAAATGCAAAAACATAAAGAAATCACAATCCACAAGTCGCCACTTACCAGAGGAACACAACGCGGTATTAAGTGTCAACACATCATATTGTTTTTATTGTTAAGAGAGGAAAGCAATAGCCATTCATGCTGATAAAGTACTAAATATAGTGTGTGTGTGCTTTCATAAGAGGGATAAGCATCCCACTGGGGTCATGGAAGGAACTTGTTATTTTGTGCCTTCTGCGTATTGAATATAATGGGAAATGTTGGTGGCAAATGGCGGGTAAGGTAATCACAGGTAATTGTATTGAAGATAAATGCTGCCGAATATGTCCAACATTTATAATTAAAGGGAAGCATGTGGTTGTCTTACTGCTTGCTTGTATAATAGAATGCAGCCTTCATTTTAATATGAGCTACACAGAGAAACAAATGGTTGTATTAGTGCTGCCGAAACAATCGAATGCATGTTATAAATAATTGTGGAAAGTTAGTGGAAAAAATGATCATATTTCATACACCTGCTAAAAGTTAAAGCCCAAATGAACTTCACAGTCCAAATCAGCTGAATAAATTACAAGTGCATGAAAATAAAAGGGGTGAAACTTCTTTCAGTTTGTTTTCTTCATAAAGTAGCCACAGCGTGAAAAAAAAAAGTCTGTCCCCTGCCAGCATGCTGCAGAGAAGGACTTGTGCTCTTTGTGTGGAAGCAGTTGTCTCGCTGCAGAACTAGGTCTTTATTTATTGGAAAACATTAGCTTTGAATCAGAAGGTTGTACCTCTGCATTGAGACCACTGCTTCCACAGAGAGAGCAAGGGTCCTTCACTACAGCATGCTGGCAGGGGACAGGGCTTTATGCTCAGGATGTTCTAAAGAAAACAAACTGTATTCATACACCACCAAAGGGTGGTTAATTAATTTTTTTAATTTGTTTTTATCATTTATTATTTATTTAATTTATACTTTATTTCTTTCTTTATTTTATTTTACAATTTTATTTTTCATTATTTTTTTATTTTTTTATTTTTAGGAACCCCGATGGGGGCTTTGGTGAGATATTAGGGGTCTAAACAGACCTTTGATGTTTCACCTTTGAGACAGAGAGAGATTAAAGAAACAGCCGTCAGTCTCCATCTCTGTAGCCTCAGCAGCCATTCATATGGGGCGCAGGGGGGCCACCCCCCTAATCCATGCGCCCAGCCCCTAATCTCCAAGCAGGGCACCGGAAGCATGGATTTCAATGGGGTTTTTTTTTTTTTTAAAGCACATGATTAGATTCTGAGGCTCTAATTGGCTTCAACAAGGGTCGGCTCAGGGTACAGAGCACTGCACCCCAAGCCCACCTAGTTGTGTGACATTAGCAAATTAATATTCGCTAATGTCTTGCTGCTTTATCTCCTGGCCAATCAAGAAGTGGGTCCTGAGACCCGATTGGCCGGGAAGAGAAGTGACGGCTGGGACTTGGGAGGAGATGCAGGGGGGAAGCAGCCAAATCCGTGACCTGCATGGGATAAGTGCAGGACTAGTGGGCGGCCTAGCGGGCGAGCGAAGCGGCGATTGAATGGGCACTCGATTGATCGAGCGACAGGGGTGTGGGTGGGGGCCAGGTTTGTTTGCTGTGCCCCCAAGAAAATTGAGCACCAGCTACCACTGATCTGTACAGAGATTCCCATTCATTCACAAACTGAAGCATAGTAATCTCAGATTACTGTGCCTCAGTTATGAATGAACAGGGTCAGTGATCGGTATGGATCATCGATCAATGACTCATCACCCTGGAGAGCACCCTCGATCACAGCAGAAGGTAGATAAGAGGGGCAGCAGGGCGGCATGTAGAGGAACTGATCCCCTTCATTTTCCTCCTGCAGCCACTGAAAGGCTGTAGGACGAAAATGGAGATCTGTTCCTCTATATACTGCCTCCGTCGCCCTCCCTGTCCAGGTTTACATGGGGCCAAACAAGCCCCCTGGAGCATGAGGCCCAGTCGCAATTGTGGCCCACTGTGACCCCTGTAGGTACACCTCTGTCCTCTCCATCCTGAAACAAATTCTCTCCACTCCCCTAATCTTCTCCAGCACAAATCCCCCAAAAGGATATGTGCTGGGGGGCTTTGGGAGGGATGAGGACTTGTGCTAAAAGGAGGGGTGGGTGAATTTCAAATCCAACCCCCCCACCACATGTCGCCCACCACATGTCCTTTCCCCCTACAAAGCACCCCAGCACATCTTCTCTCTAACCCCTCTATCAATCCTGCAGATATATATCCTTATTACCTGCCCCCCCCAGTTACTGTGTTCCTCTGCTCTCTAGACATCCATAAACGTAGACCCCAGATCATCAGCATGGCTCTTGCAGTTCAATGTTCCTCCTTCCTGTCTGAGTACATGAGAACATCAGAGCCGAGGAGGAGGCAGCTTCAGTGAGTTCTTCTGTGAGGTGTGCAGGTAGTCATCTGGGAGAGATGTCAGCTGCCACAAAGGGGACGATCGCCATAAGTTGGACCCCGGGCACCCTGCAAGAGATACAGGGCAGGTGTCCTGGGTGCCCACGCTAGCGCACCCCTCTTACGCAAGTAACCTGAACATGTCCTGACACTGGGCTCCAGAATGCCTAATGCTGAGGTGGACCCAGGGGCCTCCATGGTGGCAGAACGCCAGGACCCGGTCGTAAGAGGGACCTTTGCGACCCTGGTAGTTCCACCATTGGAACACTGTAATTTTCAATGAGTCACATTATGGGCCATTATTATTATTATGAATTTCATGCCATGATTATTATTGGGAATAATTTTGATGTATAGAGATAGGAGGTAATAACGTAATTATCTGCCCTGGGCACATCTCTGTAAATGATGATCCAGTAATCTCCAGTCTGACAACAATAAAATTCCAAATGCCAATTTCTGATTGGGCGCCATTGGTTGCTGCATACAAAAGGTCTTTTGTTCTATAGCATACCCCCGAGTGTCTCTAATAAAGGTCTAACTTAAAATGCTATTTAAATTTACAAGTGAAAGTTGCCGACAGACATAAATTACCTGGAATTTCAGAGCTACTAAATACGTTCATTAATGCAGGGAGACACGTGCCATCATACTTAAAATCCCAGGCATGTTCTCATTGGCTTAGATATTTTGCCAGGTCTGAAAGCTTTCAAGAAGTCAACTGAGCCTGTTTTGAAAGTGATTAATAGCTGCCTTATAGAGCGGGATTGATTACAATGCTAGTTTTAGAGGTCAAAGCTTCAACTGCTTTTTAGAATGATCTTTGGGTTAAAACTTGGAAATAAATATATTTCTACCAACAACCTTATTGCTTCTGTGTTCCGCACCTTCTAATATAGCTGACAATGGGGATATATGATTAGACAGAAGACGAAGATTTATATAGAAAATGTGGTCCAGGGATCTAAGAGGTCAGATGTGAAACTGAAGCAGCTTTATGAGGACCAGACCTAGGACAGTGTTCTCATATTTGAAACTTTCAGTTTTGATGTATTAGATTGGAAAGCCAATTATAATGTGTGAGGAATGCAGAAAGTTCCGCACACGTTACACTCTGACTGTACAAGCTCTTTGGATCTACCAAAAACTATGAAGAACAAGGGTGGGTGTGCCTGAATGGATACAAATGGAATGGACAGCTTAGGTAGGTTCTCTTGTTCTATAGTATGCCGCCCTTAGTCACAATGTGAAGGCTGAGGTTCTTGTATCATTGATCATTAATGTACATATCAAGTTCTTACACCGACACTTACATCAACACCGTAGAACCGAATAAAGAGAACAAATATGAAGGACAAATCATCAGACATACAGTGAATTACATTTAAAACAAACATGACTTGAAACTCATAACTAGACAGAAATAAAGAGAACAGCACAGATAATCTTCTTTCAGTTGCAAGAAAAACAGAAAGGAGAAAAACTTTGGCATCCTTGGATAAAACAACAGTTCCTGTCAAACTTCAATGACTCTGTCCTGTTGCCATGGTAACAGATTAAATGACTTACAGAGACCCCCATTCTAAGGCTTCAAAGAGAACTAAAAAGAATAATAAACTGACGAGCGGGACAACCTTGTGGACCATACCTCTACCTTTCAACCCTTTTTCTTCTTTCTCTTTCCTTTTCTCCACCTTACGATTAAAGCTCATTATCAGAAATTATTTGACCTATATACACTCTACTTGTAAACAATATGTATAGTAGGTATAAATCATTTAAATACCTACAAAAGTAACTAAGGAAATGATATATATCTTTAATTTAGGTTTACGTGAACCCAATGTTTAATATTTGAAATTTCGTGATATTTACCTATATAAACCCTACTGTATAACAATGAGCTTACTTTATAGTTCCTTGTAAACTTACTTTATGTATCTTTATAACATTGTATACTCAATAAACTTCTTTTGACAAGGAAAAACAGAAAGGATGCTAGAATGTAATAATGCATGTTGGGGGAAATAAATGAACAAGTAAGCACACATGCGCCATCTAGAGGAAATTAACCATATAGTCACAAAAAAATTGTGCTTGCTAGTAGATATAGTATGTATAAGATAGATAGATAGATAGATAGATAGATAGATAGATAGATAGATAGATAGATAGATAGATAGATAGATAGATAGATAGATAGATAGATAGATAGATAGATAGATAGATAGATAGATAGATAGATAGATAGATAGATAGATAGATAGATTGATAGATAGATATGGAAAGAAAGAAAGAAAGTAAGAAAGAAAGAAAGAAAGAAAGACAGGATAGACATGGAAGGAAATAAAATTAAGGGAAATAGATAGATAGATAGATAGATAGATAGATAGATAGATAGATAGAGAAGGAAAGAAAGAAAGAAAGAAAGAAAGAAAGAAAGAAAGAAAGAAAGAAAGAAAGAAAGAAAGAAAGAAAGAAAGGATAGACATGGAAGGAAATAAAATTAAGGGAAATAGATAGATAGATAGATAGATAGATAGATAGATAGATAGATAGATAGATAGATAGATAGATAGATAGATAGATAGATAGATAGATAGATAGATAGATAGATAGATAACAGAGGAAGCAGATTTGAGATTTGATAAGATTGTCACCTGGCTGCACACTGGAAGAAGAAATAAAAGTCTAATGGATAATGTGGGACTGTTGGAGGATTGGACGGCGCTGTGGTCTTTGTTTTGATGGAACAATGACTGGTTGAGTCATAGAACAGATGAGTGGAATCAATCCCAGGGAGACTTTGTAGGTGAATAGGTAAACCTGAAAACATTCCATTCTAAGCAGTGTGTACCCTGGTGGACTGATAATGTTCTGCATTTTCTATGGTCCTTTTCAATAAAATAAATTAAGATAATGTATGAGGACGACAAGAACTGTATAAAGTAAGATCAATGTACTGGAACTGGCCATTCAGGAAAAACAATAGAATTGCAAAGAAGAGATATTAAAAGAACAGCATAGAAATAACATCTCCCCCCCCCTGTTCTATCGTTACTGCTGAAAATGAAGATTTACATCTGCGTTCATCGGAACACTAATACTGTTCCTAATTGTATCCAGAAGGAATATAAAAGGGATCTAATAGATTTAACCACTTCAGCTCCGGAAGATTTTACCCCCTCAGGACCAGGCCATTTTTTGCTATTCAGCACTGCGTTACTTTACCTGGCAATTGCGTGGTCATGCAACGTTGTACCCAAACAAAATGTAACATTTTTTTTAGACAAATAGAGCTTTCTTTTGGTGGTATTTGATTATCACTGGATTTTTTTATTTTTTTGAGACATCATTGAAAAAAGACCAAAAATTTTGAAAATAAAAACAATATTTTTACTTTCTGCTATAAAACATATCCAATAAAATAAAAATTAAAAAATCAAATTTCTTCATAACCTTTGGCCAAAATGTATTCTGCTACATGTCTTTGATTAAAAATAACAATCCTAACAAGTGTATATTGATATATATATATATATATATATATATATATATTTTTTTTTTTTTTAATTTTTTATACTAGTAATGGCGGTGAACAATGACTTATAGTGGGACTACAATAGGGCAATCTGACACTAACTGAAGCTGGGGGGAACTCACTAATTGCCACTGACACTAATACAGTGATCAGTGCTAATACTATACACTGTCACTGTACTAATGACACTGGTGGGAAGGGGTTAACATCTCGGGTGATCAAGGAGTTAAATGTGTGCCTAACAATGTGTAATGTGTGTATTATGTGCTGCTTTTACTAAAAGATCTCTTTGTTTCGTATTCCTGCTTTGCAGAGATAAGAAACAGGGATCTTTCCTCTGTACAGAGCCCTGTATTGATTGCCAGCACAGAGCTCTGGGCTGTGATTGCGCACAGCCGATCAACAGGTACCGGGCATGAATCATTGGCCGGAACTTGCTGATAGTCTCCCACAGTGTACAATTGCAGTAAGTATCGGCTGGGGGGGGGGGGCATGCACGCCTCCTAAACCCAGATGCAAGTAGCGACGTACAGGGACGTGTCGCTTTACCTGCATGGGCTGCCCGTCTGCAGTACATTGCGGCTGGGGGGTCCGCAAGTGGTTAAAGTTGAACTCTAAGATCAATAAATATTGTCCTAATATAAGAGCCATATGTATTCTTACTCAAATCTTGGTGTTCTCTTTTTTTTCTCTGTGCCCATAATCACAGCCTCTCTGTGCCCATAAATGCAGCCTCACTGTGCCCATCAATGTCGCCTCACTGTGCCTATCAATGCTGCCTCACTGTGCCCATCAATGCCACCTCACTGTGCCCATAATTACAGCCTCCCTGTGCCCATAATCACAGCCTCTCTGTGTCCATAAATGCAGCCTCACTGTGCCCATCAATGCCTCCTCACTGTGCCCATAATCACAGCCTCTCTGTGACCATAATTGCAGCCTCTCTGTGCCCATAATAGCAGCCTCTCTGTGACCATAATTGCAGCCTCTCTGTGTCCATAATAGCAGCCTCTCTGTGACCATAATTGCAGCCTCTCTGTGACCATAATCGCAGTCTCTCTGTGCCCATAATCGCAGCCGCTCTGTGCCCATAATCGCAGCCTCTCTGTGCCCATAATTGCAGCCTCACTGTGCCCATCAATGCCGCCTCACTGTGCCCATCAATGCTGCCTCACTGTGCCCATCAATGCCTCCTCACTGTGCCCATAATCGCAGCCTCTCTGTGACCATAATTGCAGCCTCTCTGTGCCCATAATAGCAGCCTCTCTTTGACCATAATCACAGTCTCTCGGTGCCCATAATCGCAGCCGCACTCTGACCATAATCGCAGCCTCTCTGTGCCCATAATCACAGCCTCTCTGTGTCCATAAATGCAGCCTCACTGTGCCCATCAATGCCGCCTCATTGTGCCCATCAATGCTGCCTCACTGTGCCCATCAATGCCTCCTCACTGTGCCCATAATCACAGCCTCTCTGTGACCATAATTGCAGCCTCTCTGTGCCCATAATAGCAGCCTCTCTGTGACCATAATTGCAGCCTCTCTGTGTCCATAATAGCAGCCTCTCTGTGACCATAATTGCAGCCTCTCTGTGACCATAATCGCAGTCTCTCTGTGACCACAATCGCAGCCGCTCTGTGCCCATAATCGTAGTTCTCTGTGCCCATAATTGCAGCCTCACTGTGCCCATCAATGCCACCTCACTGTGCCCATCAATGCTGCCTCACTGTGCCCATCAATGCCTCCTCACTGTGCCCATAATCGCAGCCTCTCTGTGACCATAATTGCAGCCTCTCTGTGCCCATAATAGCAGCCTCTCTTTGACCATAATCACAGTCTCTCGGTGCCCATAATCGCAGCCGCACTCTGACCATAATCGCAGCCTCTCTGTGTCCATAATTGCAGCCTCACTGTGCCCATCAATGTCGCCTCACTGTGCCCATCAATGCCGCCTCACTGTGCCTATCAATGCCGCCTCACTTTGCCCATCAATGCCGCCTCACTGTGCCCATAATCGCAGCCTCTCTGTGACCATAATCGCAGCCTCTCTGTGCCCATCAATGCCGCTTCACTGTGCCCATAATCGCAGCCTCTCTGTGCCCATAATAACAGCCTTACTTTGCCTATGAATGCAGACTCACCATAGCCTGCCCTGGATCACACAGTGGACATCTCCCGCAGCACTGTGTGTCACATAGCTGGGTCTGTGTGTGTGTTAGGCGGCGCTGAACAAGGTCTCGCCCCCCTAGACCGGCTTGTGTGATAGGTGGAACACTGATTAAATCTGCTACCACATGAGCCGGTCTAGGGGGGGTGGGACCTTGTTACGGCGCTGCCGAAAACACACACAGACCCAGCTCCCTGACACACAGCACTCCCGGCGCTGTGTGACAAACAAGAGGAGGAGGTGGGAGGGGAGTGCTGCAGCCACAGATCAAAGCGGCCCCAGGACAGGTGGCCTGTAGCGTGGCCTCTACTGTGCCCCCCTTCCTCCAGTAAATGTTCCCGCCCAGGACATCCGCCCCTTCTGCCCACCCCTTGTTCCGGCCCTGCCGCCTATTGCCTCCATCCTCTTCTCAACACCTCCAGGCAACACAAAGCCAGCGACATGGTGGCTAACTTGAATTGCAGGGTCCACATGTTTTGCTTTTAAAAAACCTTAACTAGAGATTAATGCTACAGCAGAATACTATGATTCCCCCAAATGGTTTAAAGCGGTAGTAAAGGTTTAAAAAAACAACAACCCTGTAAGGTAAAGGCATAATGTGCTAGTATGCATTGTATACTAGCACATTATGAAAGACTTACCTTAACCACTTAAAGACTGGAAGGATTTACCCCCTTCTTTTGGTGGTATTTGATCACCTCTGCATTTTTTTTGCGCTATAAACAAAAAAATAGCGACAATTTTGAAAAAAAAGCAATATTTTTTTACTTTTTGCTATAATAAATATCCCCCCCCCCCAAAAAAAATTTTTTGGTAAAAAAAATCGCAATAAGCGTCTACTGATTGGTTTTCACAAAAGTTATAGCGTCTACAAAATAGGGGATAGATTTATGGCATTTTTATTATTATTTTTTTTTTTACTAGTAATGGCAGTGATCAGCGATTTTTAGTGGGACTGAGACATTTTGGTGGACAGATCACTCAGACACTTTTGACAATTTTTTGGAACCAGTGACATTGACAGTGACTGATTACTGTATAAATGACACTGGCAGGGATGGGGTTAGCACTAGTGGTGATCAAGGGGTTAAATGTGTTTCCTGGGAGGTGTTTCTAACTATGGGGGGGAGTGTACTGGCTGGAGGAGGAGAGAGATCGCTGTTCCTGATCACTAGGAACAGTAGATCTCTCTCTCCTCCCGTCAGAAAGGGGATCTGTTTGTTTACATTGACAGATCCTTGTTCTGACTCTCTGTGGAGTGATCGCAGGTGGCCAGTGGACATCGCGGCTGCCGGTCACGCACATCGGCTCTGGCAGTGCGCGCGCCCACTGTATCTATTGCACGAATTGCCGTACAGCTACGCCGATTCGCGCAATAGAGCCAACTTGCTGCAGTATAATGACGGCGGCAGGTCGGCAAGTGGTTAAAATAAAGCTAGCCACTGCAAAGGCTTCCATCTTCACCCCATCTTCCTTCAAGGTTTGCAGGCTGCGCCCGATTGAATGGTCGAGTCATGATGACGTAGACTGTGGGAATCATGGCTGCATCTCTGAGCTCTGAAAGAACGATGCGGATATGCCATTCCTTCTGAACATGTGCACTAGTAAGGTCACCGGCTGCTGCTCCCTGCCGGTGCACGTTTAGGGGATATTACGTCAACCTACCAGTAAGCTTTTTTTTTTTAAGCTTACCTGTAGGTAAAAATAAAAATACAGAGTTTACTACCAATTCAAACTAAACCTACACTGAGAAAAATATATAGGCTGCCATTGCTGAATACTAGTCCCCTGGCTACATGCAGCAGGTTAAGTCAGAAGTTTTGCGCCAACTTGTTCCCAGTCAGTAGCTGAGAATGAACAGAAACCAATGGATCAGGTTAACAGCCAGACAACTAGCCTCTTCAGAAGGAGAAGTCAGCAGTCCCAGAGTCTGTATTCTCCCCCCACTACCCTATTAACAATTAAACACATTTTTCACATTGTAATTCCTAGCTCACACTTGTGTTGGGGGTGGTACACAAAAATTATACCCCATGTCGCATTGGTTGCATTCAGTATTCATTACCAACATCAAAATGTCCAAACGTAATCTATTCAAGTGAATAGGACCACGGTGCAACCCCCCCTGCAACAACATGTTCTAAATGTGGTTGTGGTCCAGTGGTGAACGTTTTTCAGGGTTAAAACAGGTGCCTCCCAGCTTCCTCCCAACCACCCTCTAAAAAAAACACTTTTCAGAGGATCGGTAAGGGCTGCCGCAAGTGTGAACAAGCCCTAAATTAAAAATGGAACCTCTGACTGGTTGCTACTAACAACACGTTTGTGTACTTGTCCTTTACGCTAGGAAGGGAACATAGGGCCGTATATATGAAATGTCTGATAAAGATAAACAGCCCTGTTGACTATAGCAACTAATCAGATTCCTTATGCGTTTTCAAACCACTGGAGGCTCAGTGTTTGCTACGGGCAACAACCAACTTTTACCATTAACATGATTTATGTGACAACCTCATTAAGTGGAAGGGGTTGAAAGGACTCCAGATTAATTATAAAGCAGAAGAGAGCTTTACTGAGGGAAGAGGTTAAAGTAATTACATGCAACCTGCAAGACAGGAGGCTCTTGTGTTTCTGCAATTTCCTACAATGGGGAATTGCTTTGGCGGCTGTTTCATACCTACAGAAGATAACTATTAACACCACCAGTCATCTCACAAATCCTCAGGGCGTCATAGCCTTACCTGTCCCACTTTGGCTAAGGCTGAGACTAGCATCAGGACCTCTAGCCCGATGGAGGTCCCTTCAAAACCTTCAGGGCACTGCAGCCCTGCACCTCCATCTGAGACATGAAACCCAGACACAAACCTAAGCATGCTGAGTGTCATTTCAGGACCTTCAGGGATTTTCAGCTCTTCTTGTCTCATCTAAGCTGAGGTGAGTGTCACTAAGTGCCCATCTGGGGATGATGATGGGCTCCAGCATCAGTCATCTCCAAAACCATCAGAATGGGACTGATAGCACCTCTAGCATCAGAGATGTCTCTTCTAAACCTTCAGGGCATGGAAGCTCTGCACCACCATCTGAGGCTGTAACCCCTGACTCCACCCTAAGCATGGCGAGTGTCTTTCCAAGACCTTTAGGGCATCTTAGCCCTGAGAATAAGAACACTGGATATGACATAACAACTCCAAGCTCTGACATCAAAATTGCTCTCTCAAGCTTCACATTGCACTACGTGCTCGGACAAAAAGGCATTGCAAAGATAAGTGCTCATTTACTCAAATGTAATTTAGATTAGTAGCTCTTCCCACAAAACAAATCCCTCTCTGATAAACCAGCCAATATGTACAAACCACCGAAAATTGCTTCAGCTACTGGTAGGCTGAATTATCACCTGCTGCATTTTTCTGAAATCCACTTGCCATGGTCCTCTGCCACCATCTAGTCTCACCTTTTCTTCTGCATTCCTTATCATACTGAGGAATGTAAGAAAACACTGAAAAGAAACTGGATAGAGCTGGGAACGTCGGCCTCTCCCGGCCCTTTAAGAGGTTTATGAGGCGGAGCTTAAGAGCACGTGATCGTCGTGGTTGGCTGTCATGGCAGTCAAGTGATCCGAAAACTCCTGATCGCAAGCAGCGATCGGGAGCTTCGGTTAGGCATGTTTTGTCATGGAGTATGTCCGCAAAGGTAATTTGTTTGATTTAATCTTCAGTTATTTACCTTTTGACAGTGACATCATCAGGCAAGTGTTATCACTAATGTAGCGCTACCCCTGCAGGAGTTGCTTGAGTATGTTTGTTGCGTACTCTGCCTCTCAACCCCAAGAACAGACTTGGCCCCTCTGGCACACCTGGCATTAGTGTAAGTGCAAGGACCAAACAAGGAAAAACACACACATTACAATAAAAAACAGAAATTGTCTTTACTATAAGGTTTTCTGTGGAAAAGAAACAGACAGTAACAGCATATATATATCAAGGGAATCAGCTGAATAGTAATAACTAAGACCAAGAGCAATATAGCTCAATACTATTCACTCCATTTGCATGGCTCAATACTATATTCAGGCTGCTTTCAGGGGATTCCAAACCTAAGCATAACCCCAAGAGCAGAGGCAAACACTTCAACAATACGATCATTAATGACGACTTATATCAGATTGGTTACCTCCACGTAAATTGGCTCTATGAGTCCAGGCAAACGGAGAGCAGAGTAATGACCCTCTCTTATGTCTGACCTCTCTCTTCTGTCCCCTGACAACACAGGCCCAACTACAAACACTGTATCCAAATCAACATTTAGTGGCTTAACTCCCAAGTCAGACTATCCTGCACACCCACTACATACACAGAGCCCTGAATATGTGTGTGCGTGCCCGTATGGCACCAGTAACTTCAGTCCCTTGGATCTTTGGCTAGCCACATTAGTTGGTGCACTTAAACTTCCTGCTTTGTAAAGTGTGACTGTGGTATGCAGACAGCATCCAGATAGCAAGGCGAACACTATGACTGCTTAACAGGCCATTAATGAGACCCAGATTCTAGTAAGTGTGGGCAAAAGTGAGGTAATTCTGTCTGTGTGTAGTGTCCTTGTTTCCTGTGGATGGGCAAGTGCCCGCTCACCAATCCTGCGGTCAAGGTCCAAATGAACGTCCTGGAACAAGCAGGTTCTACTGATGACCCGACTGGTCACCTCACACTGGAACAATTCACACCGTTGGTGCAAGTGCGCCTGGATATGCACCTGGGATCCCCCTCACTCAGACAGGATGCCTCCTGACTGGCTGTGGATACCTGGAACAATGCAGTGGACTGACCTGGGAGGCAACACTCCCAGTCCAGTCTCTTCTCCTGCCTCATGGTAACTGCCTCACCTTAGGCAGACAAGATGGTGTCCTAAACTCCTTTTAGTGCTGAGAGTGCTGGACCTTGTAGTCCTGCCCCCATTTTACAAGGCTATGGGGTAGTTTAATATGGGGACTACATGTCCCAGAATTCCTTGCTGCAATCCAAGTGGTTGTCTATTGGCTCTCTCCTCCCTGCTACTAAGGAAGCAGGGGAGGATGTAGAGTGAGCAGCTCTATGTGTGTCTCTGCACAGTGAGAAGTGGGGGGGGGGGGGGAATTCCCCAGAAGGGGCTGACAGGCACTCTCTCTCCCTTCAGTGAGAGCCTCAGTCAGCTTTACATGGCTGCGGGAGATGTGGGACACCTGCTACACTAAGTTTGAAATGGAAGAGAAAGCAAACTTTATACAATAATTACTTCTAAAGTCCAACTGAGGCATCTGTATTTATTACTGTAATGCAATCAGGTTGCATATACAGTAATATTTATGCTCTTCTTTCTGTTTTTACATTTACAGTACATACTCAGTGCTGGCAGCGCCCTGGAAAGTCAGAAAATTGCTCTCACACCCATAGCGCAATGACTCATTTCTCCAGTACTATGTCCAGAACTGTCATAGCTACTTTTGACTTTACAGTAATATCACGCAGTCCTCCATAAATATATAAGGAAAACAATTTGCCAAGCTTAAATACTGTATATGAATGGAGAAAGGTTTAGGACTTTAAATCAGACGTGCAGATACGTACATCTCCATCTCTGTGTATATATAAAAAGGAAGGGTTTTGGGACTTTGCATTAGGTGAGTATGCGCAGCCAAAGGATCAGTCAATTTTTTGCAAAAACATTTATTGTAAAGATGTTTACACAGTATCATAGTATATGCTCAGATAAATGGACTGAATATCATCAACAAACAGTATTAAAACACATTGGTAGCAATAGAGCAACCCATAATATGAAATGAAGCAATGATCACACATCAGTACAAAGCACTTAGAAATGTACATTATATGTATATGAAAGTACATAAAAAATTCTTGTATATAAAAGTAGGTGCATGGCGTAAGACCGACATGTTTCATGTAAAAAAAAAAAATACTTCAGGGGCAGGTGCACCAAAGTCTAAAAAAGATAAATGAATTTCAATGTACATTCATTTGGAAAAGGCATATATAAAAATGAGGAAGGAGGGTTGACCACTCGTCCCAAATAAATACTCACATAACGGTGGAGCATAGATCACGTGAGACCGGAAACTGCAGGCTGCCAATTATGTCACTCCCGGGCAGGGCCGGTACAAGGGGGGGGCGGAAGGGGCGGATGCCCTGGGCGGAACTATTTACTGGAGGAAAGGGGGCGCATGTGAAGTGCTGGCTGTGTGCTTCTAAAATTGTCTGGACGCACCAGCCGCTAATACCTACACCTGTAAATATGTGCCGAGTGCGCTCCTGCACCCGGCACAAGCCTAGAACAGATCAGCGCTTCACTTATTTACTCACCTGTCAGGGGAGATACTCCCCCTGACAGGCACTTGGTATTCCCTGCCCAGCGTCACACACTGAGAGGCTGGCCGGAGGGGGGATGGGAGCAGTGGCGTGGCGTGGCGTTGCTATGGGGATGGGGATGGGGGCGACCGCACCTGGGTGACGCCATAAAGAAAGCTGGCAGTTTTAGTGGGTGCTGTCAAGCCCCCCTCCCTCCACCCCCCATCAGTGAATCTCTGATTGTGGCGGCGTGACAGGGGAGAGGCGAGCTGCGGGATGTCAGAATGTTTCCCCCACTCGCCCCCCCCCTTTCTCCTGTCAGCAGTGCGGGAGGAGAGATAGCAACTCTCTCATTAGGTTCGCCGCCCAGCTTCCTGCCGCTCTTTTCCCCATCCCATTGGCCACAACACAGGGCCAATCACAGCGACCCATTGCTCTCCACAGGGAAGAGACTACAGCTCCCAGCATGCACTCTGCTGGAGGAAAAAAAGAGAGAGAGCCCAGAACTCAGAAACAAGCTGGGGGAATGAGTGCTATACTTTAACTGCTCCAAAAGACAGAAACAGAGAGAAAGGAGTGTACCTGGGGAAGCCAAACAGAGAGCCATGCTGCTAACCAGAGTGAGCCACGCTGCCAACCAGCACCACCAGAGAGAGCCACGCTGCCAACCAGCGCCACCAGAGAGAGCCACGCTGCCAACCAGCGCCACCAGAGAGAGCCACACTGCTAACCAGCGCCACCAGAGAGAGCCACGCTGCTAACCAGTGCCACCAGAGAGAGCCACGCTGCTAACCAGCGCCACCAGAGAGAGCCACGCTGCTAACCAGGGCCACCAGAGAGGGCCACGCTACCAACCAGCACCACAAGAGAGAGCCACGCTGCCAACCAGCGCCACCAGAGAGAGCCACGCTGCCAACCAGCGCCACCAGAGAGGGCCACGCTACCAACCAGCACCACCCGAGAGAGCCACGCTGCTAACCAGCACCACCCGAGAGAGCCACGCTGCTAACCAGCGCCACCCGAGAGAGCCACACTGCTAACCAGCGCCACTAGAGAGCCACGCTGCCAACCAGCGCCACCAGAGAGAGCCACACTGCCAACCAGCGCCACCAGAGAGCCACACTGCTAACCAGAACCACCAGAGAGAGTCATGCTGCTAACCAGAACCACCAGAGAGAGCCACACTGAGCCACTACCAGGGTACAGACATGCTACACTACTGACCAGAGTCGCCCCTGGGCAACACAGAGTGAGCAAACATCTATCTGGAAGGATCACTGCAGCAGTTTCCCTGGGTCTGGTAAGAGGGCCTGTCGGCCATTATCCTTTACTGATCCGAGGGACTGAGCCATTAGGAACTGCCTAACCTGCTATCCTCTAGCCCTAATACTGCCTCTGCAGGCTAGAGGACAGCAGGTTAAGCAATTACTGACTGCCACAATGAGCTCCAATGCTGTGCTGCAGGCTCAAAAATATTGTGTGTGTGTGTGTTTGGGGGGGGGGGCGCAGTTTGCCATCTTCGCCCTGGGCACCAAATGACCTTGTCCCGGCACTGCTCCCGGGAGCTGAAGTAAGAGCCCACTAGGGGAAAATCGGACGAATAACCTGATCCCCATCGAAAGGAAGAATCTGTCCACACAGGTGGTGTGTGAGGGCTCAGGTTCCAAAAATATTAAATAAAATGCTCAGTATGGGATATTTTGAATACAAAATTAAATATTGTATTGAAAATGTGTAAAGTATATTGATAATGACTTGAACCCACCCCCAAAAAGGTGAGTAAAAAGTCATGTGCAAGTGTTGTGTTTTGTCTGGTGTCAAGATGGAAAGGAATCAGGTCCTTGGTAGTGATAAAAAGGAGAAAATAAAAAAGAACAAGTGCAGAAAGCATGAAGTGGAAAACAGAAAACATGAGCTGTGGCCACGTGCCTATCCTTTAATATGGGGCAATCTGGATCCTACAGTTGGGTTTTCCTAGTGGATTCTTGTATGTGGGAACAATTTCTGGTAAAAACTGCACCAGTCCCAGCTAGAACTGTTAATGAAATTGATCCAGATTCTTCCTGCCTCTGTCCATGGGTTATGTTTCTATTGAAAGTGATTTTCTTTGAAACATATTACCTTCTAAATCTAAATTCATTCTCATTTATAGATTCATAATGGTGGAAACATATTCCTTCACAGTAGTGGCATCCTCCATAGGTAACCAATTCTATTATATCCTATTATAGACCCGAGTACAGTGGCAGTGCGTCCATAAGGGCGCACGGGCGCCGTCCCCTCTCTCCAGCCACCCCTCTAACACCAATAGATATATTCAGGCATTCATATGAATGGGTACCTAATGTCTTCCCACTTTTCAGATCAACAGATATAAGGCTAATGGAAAACATATTTCACTAGTAGCCACCTATAATTAAAATATCTGTTATCAGTAAAGAGATCCCTCTAAATCTGCTTCACATACACATGCCAGAATATGACACTTACAGTTTTTCTCTTTGCAAGGACGTCAAGTCTGACAATATTCTAGCGGATAGAAAAGGGCATGTCTGGATTGCAAATTACGGTTTGACAGTTGCAGGTCTGTATGATGATAATATTGTCACGGGAATAGCCAGAACCAATGGGTACATACCCATAACTAGACCTCACCTATTTAGTATATCAGAATGTATTCACTGTCCCTCTAATGCTTATAAAATGAAAACAGATTCTAAATTCCATGGGCTTCTTTGACATATTCGGGTTGAATTACTTTTTTGTATTGATCAATTTACCTAATGGTGTCTTTTCTCTGATTGGCAGGTTATCAACAATGACTTTTACTAGTTCAAATCTGACTGGTTTTCACTGGAGGTCACCACCTACATCTTGACCACTGAACATAAGCCATTTAGGGCAAGGAGCACTGAAGGGTACAGGAGGGAGGTGAACTTCAGGCATCTTGTTTATCCTCCTGACATGGACCCGGACCTGGAGGACCTCATCAGAGAAATAAGTAGGATAAGACATTTTTTAACTCGGAAAAAACACAAGAAAGGCTTCTGGGCCTACTGATGCTGCTTTATGGGTATAATGTAGGCTTGCTGACAAATCAGCTGGACAGTTGGGTAGTTTGGCTATTCTATCCTGACCTCAGGAAGTTTGAAATGGTCAAATAGCAGCATAGCATAAAGTATACTAATCTTTTGTATTTGTACCCTATATACGATTGATTACATCCATGTGAATAGCACTCAACTTACCTACACATGAGCAGACATGTATCTAGCACTTGTACTAGTATATATGTATGTCTTCACATGCTAAGACGCTTTCATGGGTGAGAGTTGTTTTTAAACCATTCAAAGCCAAGTGAAGTAACTTTTAGTCAAGTCTATAATAACACCCGCGCAATTCCAAAAAACTTGACAAATAAATTAAATGAAAATAAAAAGTTCAAAGACTATTCGGGTGGCACAGTAAAAGAGATCGCTGGTTCAAATCCCAACCATGACACTATCTGCCTGGAGTTTGCATGTCCTCCCTGTGCCTGTGTGGGTTTCCTCTGGGTACTCTGGTTTCCTCCCACACTCCAAAGACATGCTGGTAGGTTAATTGGCTTCTGTCCAAAATTGGCCCTAGTATATGAATATGAGTTGGGGACCTTGGATTGTGGGCTCCTTGAGGGTAGGGACTGATGTGAGTGTGCGATGTATGTGTGGAGCGCTGCATAAATTGACGGCACTATATGGGTACCGTATAAGCCGAGTTTTTCAGCACATTTTTTTGTGCTGAAAGTGTCCCCCTCTGCTTATACTCGAGTCACTGCCGTCTGCCTACCTGATCAGCGTGTCATGCAGTCAGGCGGCGGCCATTCCAGTGTACAAAAGCCACGCCTCCTCCTCGTCCTCGCCTGTGATAGGGGAACACTCAGTTTCCCAGCAGTGAGTCAGTGTTCAGTGTTCCGCCTACGGACGAGGATGAGAGGATGTCCGTGATAGGCTGAACACTGACTGCTGGGAAACTGAGTGTTCCGCCTATCACAGATGAGGAGGAGGCGTGGCTTTTGTACACTGGAATGGCCGTCGTCTGACTGCATGACACGCTGATCAGGTCGGCACAGGAAGGTTGCAATGGTTGGACACAGAGAGGTTGCAGATCGGCACAGGTAGGCTGCAATAAACACAGTGAGGTAGGCAGATCTGCACAGGGAGGCTGCAATGGACACAGGGAGGCTGCAATGGACACAAGGAGGTTGCAATGGACACAGGGAGGCTGCAATGGACACAGGGAGGTTGCAATGGACACAGGGAGGTTGCAATGGACACAGGGAGGTTGCAATGGACACAGGGAGGCATGCAACTGCAGATGGGCAATGTTGACCCTCTTTTCCACTTACAGTAGCTGCTGCATTTCTCAACCTCAGCTTATACTCGAGTCAATAAGTTTTCACAGTCTTTGTGGTAAATTAGGTGCCTCAGGCCCCCGTGTTATACTCGGGACGGCTTATACTCGAGTATATACGGTACCTTAAATAAATAGGGATAATTGTAGACACGCACCCACACTCACTCAGATTGGACTGATGTCTTTATTCAACCTTACTAACAATGTAACTATGTAAGTATTAACAACAGAGCTGAACCTCTTAAAGCTAAAGAAAGCTCTAAAAATAAAATTCTAAGAGGAGACTGTGCTTTCTAGGACTGTGCTCAATGGTGCCAAACACTAACTGTACATACAAACATATAACTCATAAATATGTTAATACAATAGAAAACCAGTAAAATTAAAGTCCATAAATAATGTGCTCTGTGTCATTAAAACAATCCATTAGTGAAGCTCACACCACACTCACCAGAAAGGCATGACCCTTTTTTTCAAAGAAAGTCAAAACTCGCTTTGATATGAATTTCCGTGTGTATCCGTATGATCTCATGTCCCCCAATGGTGTCCTGAACAATTTTTTTTTTAATCTCTGTATGAATAATGGTGCTCTTGCACCTTTAAGGACTTCTGTATAAAACTCGCTCACCAGGGTAAAAGATAGAAGAATCTCTCATGGTGTAGTATTGGTGTAGAATATCACAAAAATGTTTATTAAAAAAAGTTTAAAATATACTTACATTTAAAAAGTAAAATTACGCATTTCTATTGTATTAACATATTTATGAGTTATATGTTTGTATGCACATTTAGTTTTTTTGCATCATTGAGCAGCCCTAGGGAGAGCGGTCTCCTCTTAGAATATTAAGTACTTTTAGTGCCCATGTATATAAGTCCTAAAAGATGGCAAATAAGTGAAGTGACCTCGTGCTACAGATAATAATGTCAAATAAATAATACATGAAACTGCTCCCCTCAAAGTTCAAAGTGCTCAGTTTAAGTGATTGGGGTTTTGTGTGATAGGTGGTACTATTATTGGGTGCTAAACCAATATTTTTACCACTAAATAAATTTCATATAATTAAAGTGTTACTAAACCCACAACAGTAAAATCTGTCTGTATATGCAAAATAGCATGATTGTTATACTCGCTGTGGATCTGAAGGGGTTAATCCCCTGCATTATGTAAAAAGGCTCTTTGACACTATATGGACAGATCCTTCCCTCCTGAACTGTCTATCTTGGCAAGAAAACAAGAGTTCCCCCGTGACAGGATATTTAGGGCACTACCATGCAAGTCAATACAATGTAGATAAAATATATACTTTTATTACATAATCAAAAAACAAAATATATACAAATCAGGACAAAAAATTATGTACAAAATACACTTGAAACAAAGTACATGTAAATATGGATACAAATGGAAGTTTAATGGAAAGAGAACCGTAAGTAGAGGTTAGTGAATCTCACTGAACCGAACCAACGCGTTTCAGAAAATCCTTCATCAGGGTTCATAGAGTGAGAGTTGGCATCTGGGGGATTGTAAAGTCAAAGGGATAATTAACATCACATGTAAAAAAAACCCAGGGAAAAACAGACAAAAAAAGAAAAGAGGAGAGAAGAAAAAAACAAATCACAAATCAAAACATAAACCTCACTTACTTCCAATATACAAATACTACATAAGTATCCATGGCATAAAAACAATTTCGGGATGTCTCCCCAGCAATGTACACCTGAAGATTGGCTAGAGAGTGTCTCTTCCTTGGTTGTATCGCAAACCCAAACATATATATACCTGACTTACTTCAACAGCCAGAACCGCCAGCACAGACTCAGAGTCCCACTCCAACCTGGAGATCAAACTGAGTGATCCGGCTTCTTTATACCGCACAGAGGTCCAGACTCCCAGCTTTTTCCCTTATCCTATCAGCTGGAGGTCACACCTTCGAATTTTGTTAACAGGTATGCTGTCATTCTTTCTACACCACTCCTCCTCTCCCATCCTATACATGGCTGTGTCTTTGTTTCTAGGTCCCTAGCCCCCCGGACCCCAGCCTGCACACAGACGCTGCACCCGGTCTTAGGGTGCGGCAACCCTCAGCGCCATTGGGGGTACTTTTTTCCCTCCCTGGTACATTTACCTTCCGCGATACAACCTAGGAAGAGACACTCTCTAGCCAATCTTCAGGTGTACATTGCTGGGGAGACATCCGTGAAATTGTTTTTATGCCATGGATACTTATGTAGTATTTGTATATTGGAAGTAAGTGAGGTTTATGTTTTGATTTGTTTTTTTCTTCTCTCCTCTTTTCTTTTTTTGTCTGTTTTTCCCTGGGGGGGTTTTAACATGTGATGTTGGTTATCCCTTTGACTTTGCAATCCCCCAGATGCCAACTCTCACTCTATGAACCCTGATGAAGGATTTTCTGAAACGTGTTGGTTCGGTTCAGTGAGATTCACTAACCTCTACTTACGGTTCTCTTTCCATTAAACTTCCATTTGTATCCATATTTACATGTACTTTGTTTCAAGTGTATTTTGTACATAATTTTTTGTCCTGATTTGTATATATTTAGTTTTTTGATTATGTAATAAAAGTATATATTTTATCTACATTGTATTGACTTGCATGGTAGTGCTCTAAAAATCCCGTCACAGGGGAACTCTTGTTTTCTTTTAGATATATGGGATGTGGCACACCTATCTACTTCCTGTCAGATTCTCTCTTGTCTATCTTGGCAAGACCATATAATACAGTGAGAGTAGCCATCCTGCACATGCTCTTTCCTGAAGACGTTGTGAGACGAAACGTACGTCGAGGCGCATTCTGGTCACGTCACTTCTGGGTATCCACTTCTGGTTTCTTATCACCATGGCGAGGAAACGCACGCCGAACACGGAGCGGAGGCCAGGCGGCTGCAGACTTCTGTCTGGTGATTTATGCTGATATCCCCAGTGTCGGGAAAAAGGCACCTCCAAATATAAGCAGCCACTTTGGAATTTGTTTTATATCTTTTAAATAAACTGTATTATGCTATGGTCCCTTTCATATTTAGTTTCTAAATGGGCTATCGTGGTGGAGAGGAGGTTATAAATGATAAGGTTTCCAGACACATCTTCCTTGGTTCACAAGCAAGTCTATTGATCCACAATACCAGACTGTTTTGACCTTCTTTTTAGTTAAAGAGGTTGTGTCTATTTGGTGAGTAGGCATTTTACTCACACACATTGGGTGATATTTATAAAGTTTTGCTTTTGGTGACAGCGCATGAATTGGAGTCCCATCACTAAAGGACATATGGACTTTGAATTGATGAATTATTTGTTTCACTGATTGCATCACTATTACCATCATTAAAGGACTATTTATTTTTGATTAATTGTTACGTTTGATTGATTGTATCACTATCAAGCACTATGCACTTTAATATGTTTGTTCAATCACAAATGCATATTATTAAAGCGGAGTTCTGGCAATTTTTTTTTTTTTAAGTCAGCAGCTACAAATACTGCAGTTGCTGACTTCTAAAATAAGGACACTTACCTGTCCAGAGCGCCTGCGATGTCGGCACCCGAAGCCGATCTCTTCCTCGGCTCTCGGGTGCTGCCGCCGCCATCTTCGATAAGGGAATCAGGAACTGATTAGGAGATCAGGAAGAAATCACTTCCTGGTTCCCTACTGCGCATGCACGACTCACGCTGGGCTATCCCACTGGTCCCTGCTGTCTCGTGGGACCTGTGTGTCTCCCAGAAGACAGCGGGGGGAGAGCACCGAAAGTGGCATAGTCACCCGCGGGTGGCTTGGGTATCTATGCCCGGAAGTGGGAGCAAAATACCTGTATTAGACAGGTATCTGCTTCCCCCTCCCCCCTGAAAGGTGCCAGATGTGACACCGGAGGGGGGGAGGAACCAGAAAAGCGGAAGTTCCATTTTTGGGTGGAACTCCGCTTTAATTATATATAATTTATTTTAATGGCAAAAATATTGGTTTAGCACCCAATAATAGCGCCCCCTATCACACAATACCTCAAAGTCCTAAAAGATAACTGTTTCTATTTTTCTCTTCTGTGCAAATATCCTGATAATACACTTGGGATCACTGAAGATATCAGATCCAATATCACAGAAGTCTTTCCAACAAGTAGTGTATCAGTACTGCTAAGTTAAAGGATCACCCCACACTAGGGAATGAGCACATACTTGTCTCATTGCATTCTTGATTTTTGGAACATCAGATCCAATATGCAGTGCCTGTGCCTTGAAAAAAGTATAGTGCAGTGCCTCGAAAAAGTATTCATACCCCTTTTAATTTTCCACATTTTGTCATCTTACAACCAAAAACATAAATGTATTTTATTTGGATTTTACGTGTAAGACCAATACAAAGTGGCACATAATTCTGAAGTGGAAGGAAAATGATAAATGATTTTCCAATTTTTTTACAAATAAATATGTGAAAAGTGTGGTGTACATTTGTATTCAGCCCCCCTGAGTAAATACTTTGTAGAACCTCCTTTCACTGCAATTACAGCTGCAAGTCTTTTTGGGTATGTCTTTACAAGCTTTGCACATCTAGAGAGTGACATTTTTGCCCATTCTTCTTTGCGAAATGGCTCAAGCTCTGTCAGATTGGATGGAGAGCATCTGTAAACAGCAATGCCCAAGTCTTGCCACAGATTCTCAGTTGGATTTATGTCTGGTCTTTGACTGGGCCGTTCTAACACATGGATATGCTTTGATCTAAACCATTCCATTGTAGCTCTGGCTGTATGTTTAGATTTTTTGTCCTGCTGGAAGGTGAACCTCCACCCCAGTCTCAAGTCTTTTGCAGACCCTAACAGGTTTTCTTCTAAGATTGCCCTGTATTTGGCTCCATCTATCTTCCCATCAATTCTGACCAGCTTTCCTGTCCATGTTGAAGCTTCTCTGATTAATGCTCTCCTTGCCCAGCCTGTCAGTTTAGGTGGACGGCCATGTCTTGGTAGGTTTGCAGTTGTGCAATACGCTTTCCATTTTTGGATGATGTATGGAACAATGCTCTGTGAGATGTTTAAAGCTTGGAATATTTTTTTATAACCTAACCCTGCTTCAAACTTCTCCACAACTTTATCCCTGACCTGTCTGGTGTGTTTCTTGGCCTTCATGATGGTGTTTGTTCACCAAGGTTCTCTAACATACCTCTGAGGGCTTCACAGAACACAGTATTTATACTGAGATTAAATTACACACAGGTGGACTCTTTTTACTAATCAGGTGACTTCTGAAGGCAATTGGTTCCACTAGATTTTAGTTAGGGGTATCAGAGTAAAGGGGGCTCTAGAGAAAAGCACGCCACACTTTTCACATATTTATTTGTGAAAAAATTGAAAACCATTTATCATTTTCCTTCCACCTCACAATTATGTGGCACTTTATGTTGGTCTATCACATAAAATCCCAATAAAATACAGTTATGCTTTTGGTTGTAACATGACAAAATGTGGACAATTTCAAGGGGTATGAATACTTTTTCAAGGCACTGTACTCATGGAATCCATTGACTGGGAGGAACTAGAGGAAGTCAAAACATCAACAACACCAACAACAAGTACACAGATTCTGATATGATGAGAAAGAAAAAAGAAGTTGTTTTTTTTTTATACAACCCACACAGTATATTCCAGCCTGCTAACCTCACAGACTAATCAGTTGACTGTTCCATTTTCAATGAAAGGAGGACATAGAAATGTAACTTTCTATGCACCAGACACAACGTTGTATAGTTGAGGGCAAAAGTGAAACGATACAATGGTACCCAATATCATTAGGGAATTTGTCCCCTAAACCAGGGGTCCCCAACCCCCGGGCCACACAGCAGGAGATGAGCAGTGACCATGGTCCGCACAGAGCTATCAAAGACTGCAGTGGGCACAGAACCCTAAAAATTAGGCCTATTCCAAAAAAAACGGGGAAATTTGGTCACCTTATGTAATTTATTCCTACTCTGAGCAATGCCACCCGCCTAACGATGCTCCTGAGAAAAGACTGGGATGTTGGAGCAATCCTCAACCTCCAAGGAAGGGTCTGTGCAGCTGCTGGTGCTGGTGGACCCTTCTTCACAGGAAACCATTTTTATTCGATTGTGTTATTGTAGCAGACCCTTGAAATATTCAGAAAGTTAAATCCTGTAACAGCATGTTTGTATCATTTGAGACAAGGCTTTACTGCGTGATATAAATATGAATTGTACAAAACAACATGCAGAAAGTGAATGCTCAGTTTCATTTCAATTATTTATTTTGTATTGTCAGTTTTGTCTCTGTAGACCTTTCATGTAATATACAAAGAATGTCCAGCTTAATTGAATTTTCACTTTTCTTATAGACATCGATGTTCAATATTGCAGTGCCAGTGGATATCATGAGACATATCTCTTGGGTTTCTCATTGATATCATCTTCATTTGCTTCATCTCTGACCTCTTGTGATATTCAGGGTATTCTTCAAGCTAGATGAAAAAGGTTTTTCATTATAGTGACAGAATGACACAGGCCGAATCTTACAGAATGGACTTTTTCATTAAAAAAGTGGAATTTCTTTTTCTTCCTTTCTTCCTTCTTTCCTTTCTGCTGTATTTCCTTGCTTTAGATTTTAGTCTATATATAGATATATCTATATATAGATATAGATATATCTATATATTTGGACATTTTCACTTAGGGGTGTACTCACTTTTGTTGCCAGCGGTTTAGACATTAATGGCTGTGTGTTGAGTTATCTTGAGGGAACAGCAAATTTACACTGTTATACAAGCTGTACACTCACTACTTTACATTGTAGCAACGTGTCATTTCTTCAGTGTTGTCACATGAAAAGGTATAACAAAATATTTACAAAAATGTGAGGGGTGTACTCACTTTTGTGAGATACTGTATAAGCAAACTGAGAAACTGAGGGGGTTGATAAACTTTTGGAACAGGGACAGCCAACACCCATTAAAAAGGGCCTATTGTACCCCTAAAAAACAAAGAATTTAGAATAGGATTGTGCCTTTTAAAAACATGCTTAATATTAGGATTGCACCCATAGCGATATCGGTATTGGTGCGGATGCCCAGTGTCTTCATGAGAAGATGCAACGATACCTGAAACTGATACCTTGCGGTGCGATTTGGAGGAAGTGAATGGTATAGAAAGTTTCCTCTACCAGCTTCTGTGTTATGTGACAGGCTGCATAGGAGAGGGCTGCCGAGGGTGGCAGAACGGCGTACCGGCACGTTCTGGCAGCAAAAAAACCCTGACTATATGTTTGAATGATTCTATAATAAATAGTTGGATTTTAACAGTATTGTATATGTTTTGCATTACCAGGCACCTTTAAAGTCCCACATTTATGGCATTAGGTATACATAAGGATCTTATCAAACCAATAAAAGCAGTCCATTTGGTAGGAATTACATACACTATAAGTGCTGTTGTATGGAGTTAGCAGGTCCCCTTTAGTACCCAGTCTCTATGTATCAGCTCCGTCTCAATAACCGAAGCCAACCCTTTCAATGAAAACGTCTCTCTGACAGTGAAGTTCACAGCTTTCCCAACGGAAAGAGGTTTTGCCGTATAATTCATTTTGAGAACTGCATTGATTTAAAGATCTTCGCACGCTGGTTCCAAAGTAATTACATTTTCAAAATTAAAAATAGATAAAAATGTGACCTATCTGTAGAAATCCCACTAAGACATGTTGGCACTTGTGCTAATCAATTTGTGTTTAATTATTGCTGCTGTTAGCGATGGGGTAAATAGCAGCTAGGCAATTATTGCAGATACAAGATATGTTTACATTACTGTGACGGCAGAGATAGGAAGGATTGTGCGGAGGAGTCCTGACTATCTGCTTACATTTTCATAAATGTTTCACACCTTTGCTCTATGTTAGATATTAATATAAAATCACATTTCCTGTGTGGGGAATATACCAAAAAAAAAAAGAAAAAAGAAGTGTATTCTTCTGACAGTGGGGGTCGCACTTGGTTAAAAAAAAGAGAATTTTAAATAGTGCATTTAATTTACCTGGACACAACACAGTGAAAAAAAAACAAACCTATTGTGTCCCTGAATTATTACAAATGCATCCATAATGGTGACATAAAGCAGTCACGCTGGCACACAGTAGGCAGGCATGGTCCACCGTTGTCACTATTGTGTACAGCCAATGTTGGAGCAAGTGCATATAGACAGGAAGTGGCTGAAAGAGCCTGATGGGGCTCATCGGCACTGAGATGAAAAATAGCATTAAAAAAGTGAAAATAGCAAAGTTTTGCCTTAGAAACTAATAAACCAATTTTTTTTTTTCATTTTTTTGCACATTTTTACAATACACATTTTAGGCCTAAAGTATACTTGAAACCCCCAAACAATATAATATTTATATAATAATATCAGTGCACACAAACGCAAAATATTATCCAGATTCTGGTAAAATATTAAATATGCAGTCACATTAAATAAATAAATACCAAATATGTCTTGCCTAAAAATTGGGAGCACCCATGAAAACGAAGGTACCCACATTTGTCCATAGGCGACACTTTAAAAGCCTTTATAAGCTCATCAATATAAAGTTAACAGTGAGTGATGGCCAAGTGTGTGGTGATACCCATCATATGTGGTGAAATTGTCATAAACAAGTGTGTTTGTGTTCATATTTGCATGTATATGGGGGCAGGGATATTAACATTTAACTGTTTCCTGCCCGCCGTATAGTAAAATGGCGGATGAGCGGGATGACGCAGGGGTGCGCCGCGTGGTGATTGGTGGTGCGCCGTGTTCCTAGGACACAGCATCACCGGTCAAAGTAAAGAGCCTATCAGGCTCTTTACCATGTGATCAGCCTTGTCCAATCATAGCTGATCACAGTGTAAACAGGAAATGGCAGTTATCTGTATTCTCCTCACACTGACAGCATATGAGGAGAGGAAAGCCGATAAGCAGCATTTCTCAGCTTGGACATCTGCACTGACAATCAGGGCAATGATCATCAGTGTCCTGATGATCAGTGCTGCCTGTCAGTGCCCATCAGTAATACCTTTCAGTGCCTATCAGTGATGCCTGTCAGTGCCCTTCAGTGATGCCTGTCAGTGCCCATTAGTCCCTCCTTATCAGTACCAACTATCAGTGCCACCCATCAGTGCCAACTATCAGTGCCCATCAGTGCCACCTAACAGTGCCTATCAGGTGGCATGGATAAGTGTCACTATCAGTGTCCATAAGTGTTGCCTATCAGTGCCCATCAGTGCTGCCTAGCAATGCCTACCAGAGCCCCCTATCAGCACCGCCTATCAGTGCCCATCAGTACTGCATATCAGTGCCACCTATCAGTACCCATCAGTGCTGCATATTAGTGCCACCTCATCAGTGCAGCCTCATCAATGCCCATCAGTGCATCCTATCAGTGCCCGTCAGTAATATCTTTCAGTGCCCATCAGTGATGCCTGTCAGTGCCCATCAGTAATACCTTTCAGTGCCCATCAGTGATGCCTGTCAGTGCCCTTCAGTGATGCCTGTCAGTGCCCATTAGTGCCTCCTTATCAGTACCAACTATCAGTGCCACCCATCAGTGCCAACTATCAGTGCCCATCAGTGCCACCTAACAGTGCCTATCAGGTGGCACGGATAGATGTCACTATCAGTGTCCATAAGTGTTGCCTATCAGTGCCCATCAGTGCTGCCTAGCAGTGCCCACCAGAGCCCCCTATCAGCACCGCCTATCAGTGCCCATCAGTACTGCATATCAGTGCCACCTATCAGTACCCATCAGTGCTGTATATTAGTGCCACCTCATCAGAGCAGCCTCATCAGTGCCCATCAGTGCATCCTATCAGTGCCCGTCAGTGCAGCCTCATCAGCACACATCAGTCTATACAGAAAAAAATTACTTATTTACAAAATAAACTAAGAAAAACTTTTTTTGTTCAAAATTTTCAGTCTTTTTTTGTGTAGCAAAAAATAAAAACCCCAGTGGTGAATAAGTACCACCAAAAATTAGCTCTATCTGTCTCAAAAAAATTATACAAATTTTGTTTGGGTACAGCGTTGCATGATCCCGCAGTTACTATTTAAAGTGTGACAGCGCTGAAAGCTGAAAATTGGCCCGGGCAGGAAGGAGGTTAAAGTGTCCAGTATTGAAGTGGTTAAAATGGAATTCCAGGCTATTGCCCAACTATGCTTAAACCTGCTCCCACCCCCTAAATCCTGTTCTAACTAGCCTGTGAAAAGAAGATGCTTGTACTTACTTATTCAAAGGGTGCTCCGTCATGTAATCTTCCCAGTGGCGGCTCCAGGGGAGAGGAGAGATCTCTGACAATGGCAGAAATGCCTGGGAGGTGATGTCACCCATAGATTTGCTATGGGGTATGAGAACTGATCACATGATCTTCCCTTCACAGGATAGTTAGAAGTGGATTTGGAAGGGGGGGTGGGAGCATATTTAACCACTTGCTTACTGGGCAATTAAACCCCCCTCCTGCCCAGCCCAATTTTCAGCTTTCAGCGCTGTCAAATTTTGAATGACAATTGTGCGGTCATGCTACACTGTACCCATATGAAATTCTTATCAAGTTTTTCACACAAACAGAGCTTTCTTTTGGTGGTATTTAATCACTACTGGGGTTTTTATTTTTTGGTAAACAAACAAAAAAGACAGAAAAAAAACATGTTTCATAGTTTGTTATAAAATTTTGCAAATAGGTAATTTTTCTCCTTCATTGATATGTGCTGATGAGGCTGCACTGATGGGCACTGATAGACTGCACTGGTGGGCACTGATAGGCGGCACTGATAGGCACAGAAAAGGCGGCACTGATAGGCACAGATAAGGCGACACTGGTGGCCACTGATAAGACGGCACTGATGAGGCGGCTCTGATGGGAACTGATAGGTGGCACTGATAGATACCACTGATAGATGGCACTGATGGGCACTGATAGGTGGCACTGATGAGCACTGGTAGGTGGCACTGATGGGCAGCACTGGTGATGAGGCACTGATAGGTGACATTGATAGGTGGCACTGTGGGCACTGATGGGTGGCACTGTGGGCGCTGGTAGGCGGCACTGTTGTGCACTGGTAGGTGGCGCAGGTGGGCACAGATGAGGCGGGGGCTGCTCTGCTTGATCAGGACCGATGTCTCTCTGACAGCCACCGGTGATGGGCTTTTTTTTAATTCTCCTCACACTAGGGGGAGCGCAGACCACTCGAGCACGGGAGGACATCTATTGACGCTCTACCGGCAAAGTAGGTCCGTGCTATAGCCGAATGACAATGATCTGAAGGGGTAAAGCATAGTTAGGCAATAGCCTGGAATTCCCCTTTAATTTAATACCTTCACTTTTAAAAGTTTTTCTTTTTTTTAACTTAACTTTCTTGCTATTACAAGGGGGCTGATAATCACTTTTACCAAAAACCCAGCAGTAAAAGCATAAACAATCTGAAGGCCGCTATAGCAGCCAGGAGTCTCTTCACATGCCGGTGCTGCTGCTGGCATAATAGTTATTTTGGAGCTACCCAAAGGATTAAAGTAGAACTATGGCCTCCAATGTAAAAAAAATGTCCATCTGTACCTACAGTTTTCTGTAATGCCGCGTACACATGAGCTGAATTGTCGGCCAGACTGGTCCGACGGACTGAGTCCGGCGGACAATTCGACCGTGTTTGGGCTTCATCGGACCTGCAGCGGACTTTCTTGGTCGAAAATCTGACAGACTTTAGATTTGGAACATGTTTCAAATCCTTACGTCGGAACTCCGCCGGACCCAGTTCCTGTAGAAAAGTCAGCTCGTCTGTATGCTAGTCCGACGGACGAAAACCGACGCTAGGGCAGCTATTGGCTACTGGCTATCAACTTCCTTATTTTAGTCCGGTCGTACGTCATCACCTACGAATCCGTCAGACTTTGCTGTGATCGTGTGTAGGCAAGTCCGTTTGTTTGGAAAGTCCATCGGAAGTCCGCCGAAAGTCCGTTGGATGGACCGTCGGACCAGTCCGGTCAAAAAGTTTGCCCGTGTGTACGCTGCATTAGTCTCCCTGTAAAATCCCACAGATACCTGTTGATCTTGGCAGAAAAGTCCACCTAATGCAGTTTCCTGTGATGGGGTGGCAACAATGCTACACTGCTCCTGAATTCAGAACAGAGTTGCCACCTTCATGTAGACTTGTTCCTGCATGCACCACAGTGAGATGGGATGATGTTACAGGGTGTCTGGCTATTAGCATTGTTGCTGATGATCCACAAGCCTGTAGCTCATCGTCCCTCTATTGGGCAAACCTAGTCCTGCACTCCCTTATGGATTGACAGCACTGCTGCTGTTGCTAAAATCCTGCTTATTTTAGTTGCATTATCTGAGATTTTATTCTCCCCCACACAGTACAGAGGCCACCATTCACCCAAGCAACAGTCCATTCACCCCAGCTCCAAAAAACTGTTTAGGGGTTGTCTTTTTGTGATTTATTGTTGGTATAACTTGTAATTGGAGATGGGGGGGGGGGGGGTGTAAGCAATTGTCTGTGAGGGGACAATCTTCTTTTTGAGCAACTTGGAATGTTGTACAGCCTAAGGCCTCACAGCCGGGGACCATAAGGCAAGTTACCATTGGCACCTGGTTACCCTGCATCACTGTACAGCTATTGGTTCCCAGTTCAATCTCAGGAACACTGCACAGTACAGGAGGGCACGCTTCTTCTCTAAGCCCTAAATCCAGGACACTGGTGAGGACAGGGAATGGATAGAATTTGAGATCCTTTGATAGCTGTCTCAGTCCAAGCAGCCTCTGGTATTTACCAGACACAGTCACCAGGAATCAATTCAGGATCATTACTCACAAGTCCCCAGAACAGCTGCCACCTTCAAGCTTCCTCTAATCCACTCCATTTCTAGACCAGATTACTTTGGTGAAGCCCTGCAGTCAGTTCCAGATCGCTACCAGGTCCTAACTCTGTCACCGCTGAGACCTCACAGAACAACAACACAGTCTGCAGGCTGCCTCAGTGGCAATACCCCCTGAGACTTGAAACTCTACTTTCTAGGGAAAGACAATCTCTCCAGGGTTCCAGATTATTTATCAGCTTCCCAGCTACCATATGGGGACACTTCCCCAGGGATTGCTAAGACCCTGAACAAATTTCAGGCTGGCGATTTGAAATCTTCTACTCTAAGCTCTAAAAAATGATATTAGAAGCAGGGGGAAGAAACCAAACTCCCAGCATGTGAAACCCTGAACAGACCAGACCAAACAATTCCTGCTCCCTTGATAGAAGAAGCAGCCAGGAACTAAATTTACCCAGCATCATATGCTAGGAGGGTGTGGGCAGGCAGGACAGTAGTGTGGTGCTTGTCACATCCTCCATGTTTTCCCATTAACTCGTTGGGTTCCACGTGCTGGCTCACATGGAAGGCCTAACCTGCATTGGTTCTTCTGGGCTACAGTGGGCATTTTACTACAGGGTCATTTTACACACACACCCAAACAGGAGCCCGCCAAAAAGATCAAGAAACCGATCATGGCTTTAACTCTTACCCTCCCACCCCGGACAGCACCTAACCAACTGTTCAAACTGCCCAGAAGGGTGCTACACAAATGAAGGAGCTCAGTTAGGGAAGGTGAAGGAAGTTTTTTTTTTGGTTACTTTATGAGGCTTGTACATCACATAGTAACTAGATTCGGTACTTGTTTAGACTGTCATACAGAAACTTTAAGTTATACTTTAAGAATTATGGAATTTGTTTTTGCCCTTTTGATTCACGGGATGTGAGAACTTTAATAACAGACCTACCATAAACTGAACCCACCATTTATCTGCATTGAATGTCTAGAGGGTTTCTTCCTCCCGTGCCTAAACACCGGCAGCAGTGGCACTCACAAATTCTACATCCAAATTACACAGGCTTTCTTAAGTTTTGTGGAGACCTCGGATCACTCAAAACAGAAATGGAAACAACCAATTAGGAACAATTTCTGTTCCGTTTTTTTTCTTTGATTCATCACTGAAGCGAAGATCCTGGGAAAGTCAGGGACACGGAGAACAGCACCCGATGCCTGCGGCACACATGTACAATGCTATATGTCCCAGAATAGAAACATGTTGAATTCTTAGAGCAATTTATTATTACGCACAGCAGGGTAATAACAGGATCTAATTGGATACAGAGGTGGATCTGACACTGCTCTAAGCTTGTTTTGGCTACTGCTGTCCTCAGTGTGCCGTGTCTGATGTTCATCTATTTTTAAAAATTAACAGCAGATACAAAGCAGATGATTAAGAGACAAATCTGTTTTGTTTTTTGAACATCCATGGAAAACGCTGGGACTACATTTTACAGTATATCTGTATAGGTTCAAGTAGATATAAACTCTAACCAGATGAATTTTAATTTGTTATATCCCCGTGGATCATTAAAATTGTTGTTTTTTTTCTTTCTTCTTTTTTTTTTTTTTCAAATAAAATATTAGTTTGCAAATTTTTGCTGTATCTCAGTGCTGCTGATTTTCTTCAGTGTCTTTGTACCCACTTCTTCCTGTCTACATGCGCTTTAGCGAAGGCTACATGGCATTTCTAAGGTCATATTTCCTGATGGTGTCCACAGTGGGCCATGCCTGTGTAATGTGTGTTGACAAGGCTTGAGAAAGAGGCGTTACAACCTTGAAACGTGTAGTCGCTTCCCTTCCACGCCCCGACATCTGACATCATCTGGGAACATTCTTATGCTGTCCAAATGGCTCTGGAGTTGTTGTAACTCTATATGCTGCAGGCAGCTTCTCTCTATGCTTCCCTTGATTGCTGCAGTTCATCCTGGGTCCCGGAGATGACTTCCCTTGGTTTTAAGATATGTCTTCTTTTAGCTTAATAAATGTGAGTGCAATTCTACAGTTTTTAAATATATATATATATATATATATATATATATATATTAAACACTATCTTGCTACACTTAATGCCACGTACACGCGGTCGGACTTTCCGATGGTAAATGTTCGATGTGAGCTTGTTGTCAGAAAGTCCGACCGTGTGTACGCTCCATCGAACATTTGTTGTCGGAATTTCCGGCCACAAATGTTTGGGAGCAGGTTCTCAAATTTTCTGCCAACTTCACTTGTCGGAAAGTCTGATCGTGTGTACACAAGTCCGTCCCACAAAAGCTCATGCAGGCTCGGAATCAAGCAGAAGAGCCGCACTGGCTATTGAACTTCCCTTTTCTCGGCTCGTCGCACGTCTTTTATGTCACCGCTTTCTTACGTTCGGAATTTCCAACAACATTTGTGTGACCGTGTGTATGCAAGACAAGTTTGAGCCAACATCCTTCAGAAAAAAATCCACGGTTTTGTTTTCGGAAATTCCGATCGTGTGTATGTGGTATAAGAAGCGCCCTCTGGTGTCCATTTTACTCTATTACAGCTCACCTTCAATCTGCTGAGGAGCTACTCTAGGGCCAGGCATGCTGTCATTATATGAACTTCAAGTTTTAGTGGAAGATAGCACTGGACTTGTGCCGTTGGTGGCCAGGCCCGGATTTACTTCCTTTGCCGCCCCAAGGCCGGGTCCTTCAATGCCGTCCCCCCCCCCCCACACACACACACACACCACCATTCTTGTCCTTTATCGATGACTGCTACAATAGATCAGTTAAAAACATATAAAAACACTGAAAATAACTGACTTTAATTGTACAGACTAAAAATACTTCAGGGTAAGCGCGCGAAGGGTAAGGATTTTTTGCGGGCAATTTTTCAGGGCAATGGCTGGTGTTAGTGCTTCAATCATCCCCGGCACCATGGTTGGTATGGTGTCAGGATGAATGAAACACATTATTTCTATCATTATATTGTAATGTAAAATGAAATAGTTCAACTCACCATAATGCAGAATCATTGGGAGCCCTGAGCGTGTCACTTGCCACTATGCCTGCCACCAGATGGGGATGTCACTTGCCACGCTGCCACCAGATGGGGATGTCACTTGCCACGCTGCCTGCCACCAGATTGAGATGTCACTAGCCACGCTGCCTGCCACCAGATGGAGATGTCACTTGCCACGCTGCCTGCCACCAGATGGGGATGTCACTTGCCACTATGTCTGCCACCAGATGGGGATGTCACTTGCCACACTGCCACCAGATGGAGATGTCACTAGCCACGCTGCCTGCCACCAGACTGAGATGTCACGTGCCACGCTGCCTGCCACCAGATGGAGATGTCACTTGCCACGCTGCCTGCCTGCCACCAGATGTAGATGTCACTTGCCACGCTGCCACCAGATGGAGATGTCACTTGCCACACTGCCACCAGATGGAGATGTCACTTGCCACGCTGCCACCAGATGGAGATGTCACTTGTCACGCTGCCACCAGATGGAGATGTCACTTGCCACGCTGCCACCAGATGGAGATGTCACTTGCCACACTGCCACCAGATGGAGATGTCACTTGCCACGCTGCCACACTATGGAGATGTCACTTGCCACACTATGGAGATGTCACTTGCCACACTGCCACCCTATGGAGATGTCACTTGTCACGCTGCCTGGCTGCCACTAGATGGAGGAGGGTGGAACAGCGGTGCGGGCAATGAGAGATGTCATCTCTCTCCCCCGCCGCCGCACCGCTGACATTACTCCTCGTTCTTTTCAAAAATGGCGCCGGGCAGCGTAATCACCCTACTGCGCATGCGCCGCCCAGCCGAGCACGTACGAGCTTTCCCGAGCCTGGCCGGCTTCGGAACGGCGCATGCGCAGTAGTGTGCGGCTCGCGGCCATCATTTCTAAGGGCACCGGTGCCCTTAATCGACTCAACGGGCAGCCTGAAGGGGGGGGGGGGACGGCCGCGAAGTCACCGCAGGAGCGGCGCCGCCCCTGCACCACTGCCGCCCCGAGGCCTGGCCTCGGTGGCCTTGTGGCAAATCCGGCCCTGCTCATGGCTGCCTATCTGCAAATTACTGTGTGGCCGGTGTAGAGGGAATTGCTTCCAATGGATTGTATCCCAATTGTAGGTGGTAAGTGATAGACTCCGTTGGGTTTAGGGCTGTTACCTTTCAGATAACGACAATGGAGGCATTACTACAGTGAACACCCTGGGTGATTGGAGAGGAGCGCCCGATGTCCCAAAAGAGAAAGATCTCACTTGATGAATTTTATAATTATTTATTGGAGATAAAAGTAAACAAGTAGAGCCAATGCGTTTCGAGGAATTACCTACCCCTTCTTCAGGGCAGTATTTCTTGAAGAGTGGTTACATTTTTAAGGGGGTTAAATTCGATCAGCAGCTCTGCAGTAGCCAGCCTTGTGGAGCAGAGACTGCTTTTTTTAAATAATAAACACTATCTTGCTACACTTAGAAGCGTCCTCTGGTGTCCATTTTACTCTATTACAGATAACCTTCAATCTGCTGAGGCGCTACTCTGGGGCTAGGTAAGCTGCCATTATATGAACTTATGAACTGTTTGTAGCTCTTATCACTTTTGAGGCTACTGGCATTGTTTGTGCCATGAATGTATCTGATTTTACTGATCCATTGAAAGGTCATGTGACATGGTGACAATGCAGGAGCACAGTGACTGGGTTTACATATTTTGTAAAGTGAAATGAAAAGCACTCTATGAATGGAGGATGGACAGATGAATAAAAGCTTTGCCTCCTCCAATCATAGAGTGCATTTCATTGATGGGATCTTTAGTATAATGGAAGAGGGGGAGAGGAAAGGGTGGGCATAGTCGGCAGTCTTGACAAGTGTCTATGACAGGTCCAGTGGCTGTATTAATCCCCACAGCCAAGGAAAACAGGTGTGTAGGTGCTGCAACCTTCCCACATAAAAGCCCCGCTTGGTGCTCAGACCTTGAGGCTGCTGACACCTCCAATGTACCAGAATAAAGAAAGGGATGGTCGGCACTCAGGATGACATCCAAAATAGTATTTCTTTATTAAGTACATGTGCAAAGCTGTAAAACAGCCTACGCATTTAGGACATTAGTCCTTAGTCATGGCCACAGAAACTAATTCTGTTTCTGCAACTGGACTCTGAGTGTTTACTGTCGCTGCATCACGTTGCACCTCCCTACAAACCCATCAGCAGGAGTATGCATACCCCAAGTAATGTGACCATTTAAGCGCTTGCCGACCGCCTCATGCAGATATACTGCGGCAGAAGGGCTTGTACAGGCAGAATCACATGCCCGTACATTCCCCTTTAAAAGGCAGCCAGCGGGCGCGCGCGCGCGCCGCCACCGGCGCCTGCGCGCATCCGCGGCAAGCTCCGTGAGTCGGGTCGCGGGTCCCGTGGACTCGATCGCTGCGGGGATACCCGTGATCGCCTCACGGGGAGGAAGAACGGGGAGATGCTAATGTAAACAAGCATCTCCCCGTTCTGCCTAGTGACAGTGTCACTGATCTCTGCTCCCTGTCATCGGAGCAGAGATCAGTGACGTATCACACACAGCCATGCCCCCCCACAGTTAGAAAAACGCCCCTAGGACACACTTAACCCCTACACTGCCACCTAGTGGTTAACCCCTTTCACTGCCAGTGTTATTTACACAGGAACCAGTGCATTTGTATAGCACTGATCGCTGTATAAATGACAATGGTCCCAAAAATGTGTCAAAAATGTCCGATGTGTCCTCCATAATGTCGCAGTCACGATAAAAATCGCTGATTGCCGCCATTTTAAAAATAAATAAATTATTAATAAAAATGCCATAAAACTATCCCCTATTTTGTAAACGCTATAACTTTTGCGCAAACCGATCAATAATCGCTTATTGCGTTTTTTTTTTAACCAAGAATACGTATCGGCCTAAACTGAGGAAAATAATAGTTTTTTTTTATATATTTTTGGGGGATATTTATTATAGCAAAAAGTAAAAAATATTTTTTTTTTCTAAAATTGTCGCTCTTTTTTTGTTTATAGCGCAAAAAATAAAAACCGCAGGGGTGATCAAATACCACCAAAAGAAAGCTCTATTTGTGGGAAAAAAGGACATCAATTTTGTTTGGGAGCCACGTCGCACGACCGCGCAATTGTCAGTTAAAGTGACGCAGTGCCGAATCGCAAAAAGTGCTCTGGTCAGGAAGGGGGTAAACTCTTCCGGGGCTGAAGTGGTTATGAAACCCCTAACCTTGGTAAGCAGTTGGGTGTGGAGAAGATCAGTACATAACAATGATGTGGACTTGTCAAGGAGTAAACCAAGTCCAAGCCTCCTATTCTTAGATTTGCCCACCTCCTGTTGGACATTAGGTACATGTTTCAGGGGGATTATATGTTTCTCAGCCTCGGGTCTGAGATCCTGTTGCATTAGTGCTCCTCACACTGCTTTATATATTCCGTTGTTTTTCGCTCAATGACATGTAGAATAAATCATAATAACCAAATGGCTAAAACAAGAGCATGGCTCCAACAAGCCCAGTAAATGCTCCTGCCCCTTTGGTGTTGCCACGCCTCCACTTTAGGTACTTCTGAACATTTCTATTATTTTTGTGTCGTGTTGTGTGTTCTCCTTTGTGGCTTGTGGGGCATTCCAATGGAAAAAACGGTGTCAACAGGACACGTTACTAACTTTGTGGACCGTCTTGCAGGATGCTTGGGAACTACGTGTGTTGGCTTCATTTCAAAGTAAAAGGCCAAGAGACAAAATGGTCGCCTTCACTGTATCTGTGACTGATTGATTCCTTTCAGCAGATGTGTTTTCATTTTTAGTATCCTGTAAATGGTTAAGGGACCTTATTATGGGCTCTGTTTTTAATGAGTTTTCTGTTTCCCGTCCCTTGATTGACCATGACTAGTCTTGCTATCTCCCGCCGTCAAATTCTTGTCACTTAACAGTCATTAAAGCATATAAAAATAACATGGTTGTTACCAGACTGATAATGCGTGCGCGCCAGGTTCATAAAATGACAAAACCACATCTGTCAGGCGTGTTTATTTTCCTTACATAAAACTAATTAGTGTATATGCCGCTCATATAGAATTACTTGGCACATCACTTCTGTGAAGGCTGTTTGAAGTCGCTTGAGTAGATATCTGTTGCATTATTTCTGTTTTGTGCTATAACAGGATAAGAGATGGCGAGTTATGGAATTATGTCTGCATGGCTTAGCAAAGACAATATGGTCAAACTGGTTCCATGTTATCTATAAAAATAGATGAAATGCTAAAACATGTTTGAACACGCCTCTTCCATTAACAATTACTGTGAATACACATTGCCATTGGAATAGTAAGACCTGCTCTCTGGCAGCTATAAAGGAATGATTGCTGATCTATATTGGCAGTAAAAGGTTTCTGTTCATTGGAGGGTACAGGTCTATTTTAAAGTGGAGAAGTCATATTTCAATTGTGCATGAATACACTCCTGAACATTAGAAGCCCTCTACACCATAAACTGCTGTGAGGAGCTTCTAGCTCTCCTGTTCCTCATTCCAGCATCCTAGTTTTGGCGATGGCATTCTCATTGACTGTCTGTCCACCTGCAAGGTGATTAACGTGGCCAGTCTCTGGGTGCAGACCAGACCTAATTTAAGCCAGCCAAACCTTCAGTCTCATGCTTGTGATAGATGTGTAATATCTGATCAAACTCCCTGTCTGCCTTGTCTGCTCTGCTAGATTCAATTTCCCTGTGCATTACCTTGAACCTGATAATGACTATTCTCTGAACTCTGACTGCCCTTTACCTGGACTCTCACTGAACCACTCTGCCTGTCAGCCAACCGCAAGTACCCGATTGCTTTGCTCAGTTCGCTCCTGCCCTGGCGTGGTAGCCAGGCACTATAGCATTGTGTATAAGTTCTGGGGGCAACTGAGTACCGGTAGGCTTGCTTGCCTTATGGGAGAGGGGGCTGCTATAAGTGAAGAACACAGTAGCCAGCTATAGTGTCTGACCACCTGAGTTTGGGGTAAGCGTGACATGTTGGACCTGTTTTATTGACTGAAATTAACAGATCTACTTTTAGAATTTGTAATTCCAATGGAGCCCTCTTCTTCCACTTTAAAAAGCATTATAATGACTAATAAAGTGGGTACAGTCTAGTCCCAGAAACATGTTGGCTTTTCATTTTGGATTCATAAGATGGAAAAAATACTTTCAGACTCTAGGTCAAACTTTCACAAACTTTTTACCCCAAAGGAACCCTTGAAATAATTTACAGACCTCCGGGAACTCCTGCTAAAACCAATTAATTTGTAGTCATTGGTAACAATGGTTCCTTACAGTGGTGGTCAGAATGCTATCCTTAAAGACAGCTAAAAAGATCATTGGTATCATGCAGCTCCAAGTGGAAATGGCCCCAGAACTGTGCAGGCACCATCAAATGAGAGATCAATCAGCCATTTTTCAAAGAAGCCTTATGCCGCGTACACACGACTGGACTTTACGGCATATTTGGTCCGGTGAACCGGAGTCCGTCGGACAATTCAATCGTGTGTGGGCTCCAGTGGACTTTTTTTCCATAAAAGTTTGACGGACCTAGAAATTAAACATGTTTCAAATCTTTTTGACGTACTCGAGTCCAGTCGAAAAGTCCGCTCGCCTGTATGCTAGTCCGACGGACAAAAACCGACGCTAGGGCAGCTATTGACTACTGGTTATGAACTTCCTTGTTTTAGTCCGGTCGTACGTCAAAGTCCGAATCCGATCGTATGTAGGCAAGTCCATTCTTTCGGAAAGTCCATCGTAAAGTCCGTTGAAAAGTCCGCAGGACAAAGTATGCCGTAAAGTCTGGTCGTGTGTACGCGGCATTAGCAACCTCTGCAACTGTGGTTGAGAATGTCTGCTTGTAGGCAGGTGAAGTCTACTTTCCCCACGGCAGGTAGCTCTGTTCTGCAGAAGCACTGCAGTGGGAGTGGAAGCCAAGAGGAACATGGTTCCTGGATCACTGGCCTATTTTAGGCCCTGGCTCCCAGTCTTGGCCCACATTTTTGCAAGTTGGTAGAGCGGTTACTCCGCCTGGTAGGGACAGAACGAGCGGCAGGGAATGGTCCCTAATGAGGGAAAGCGTAGGGTTTGCAACTTCCTTGGGCATCTTCCTGCTTGGGCATGAGATGACCAGGCCGCATTCTTCCCCTCTCAACAGGCGCTGTCAGTTCAGCTGATTCCTACACTTTACACGCTTTTGGAACTGTAATGCCCCGTACACACGGTCGGATTTTCCGATGGAAAATGTCCGATCGGAGCGTGTTGTCGGAAATTCCGACCGTGTGTAGGCTCCATCGGACATTTTCCATCGGATTTTCCGACACACAAAGTTGGACAGCAGGAGATAAAATTTTCCGACAACAAAATCCGTTGTCGGAAATTCCGATCGTGTGTACACAAATCCGACTGACAAAGTGCCACGCATGTTCAGAATAAATAAAGAGATGAAAGCTATTGGCCACTGCCCCGTTTATAGTCCCGACGTACGTGTTTTACGTCACCACGTTCAGAACGATCGGATTTTCCGACAACTTTGTGTGACCGTGTGTATGCAAGACAAGTTTGAGCCAACATCCGTCGGAAAAAATCCTAGGATTTTGTTGTCGGAATGTCCGAACAAAGTCCGACCATGTGTACGCCCTATTAGTGTTCCCGGCTGGGCTGCCCACCCACCGGGTTATTTGTGAATTGTCTTTGCATTATTTGAATACAAGTTCTTTCATCACACTGTATGTGTTATTGGCACTGCATAACGCTGCACCCCATCTACATGCTGTAGATCATTTGGTGACTCTTATTCATTCATTTTTCCTGGATGTTTTCTAAGAGGAATAGATAATACTTTATAAACGGTTACAGCAACAGTTTTTTTTTTTTTTTTTTTTGGAATAAAGGTTTTACATAAAAAAATAAAATCTGATCGTTGTAAACGCACCTACCAGTGTTAACCACTTCAGCCCCGGAAGAATTTACCCCCTTCCTGACCAGGCCATTTTTCGCGATACGGCAATGCGTTGCTTTAACTGACAATTGCGCGGTCATGCGTCGTTGTACCCAAACAAAATTTATGCCCCTTTTTTCCCACAAATAGAGCTTTCTTTTGATGGCATTTGATCCCCTCTGCGGTTTTTATTTTTTGTGCTATAAACAAAAGAAGAGCGACAATTTTGAAAAAAAAGCTATTTTTTTTACTATTTGCTATAATAAATATCCCCAAAAAATATATATAAAAACAAATTTCTTTCTCAGTTTAGGCCGATATGTATTCTTCTACATATTTTTGGTAAAAAAAATTGCAATAAGCGTTTTTTATTTTTTGCTCTACAACCAAAAGAAGAGCGACACTTTTGAAAAAAACAATATATGTTTTACTTTTTGCTTTAATAAATATCCCAAATTTAAAAAAACAACAACAAATCTCTTCATCAGTTTAAGCCAATATGTATTCTACTACATATTTTTGGTTAAAAAAACCCCGCAATAAGCGTATATTGATTGGTTTGCGCAAAAGTTATAGCGTCTACGCTACTAGTAATGGCGGTGATCAGCGATTTTTATCGGGACTGCGACATTGCGGCGGACAAATCGGACACTTTTGACACTTTTTTGGGATCATTGATATTTATACAGCGATCAGAGGTAAAAATAGCCACTGATTACTGTATAAATGTCACTGGCAGGGAAGGGGTTAACACTAGGGGGCGATCAAGGGGTTAAATGTGTTCCCTCAGTGTGTGTTCTAACTGTGGGGGGATGGGACTGACTGGGGGAGGAGACCGATTGTTGTTCCTAAGCATTAGGAACAACAGATCTGTCTCCTCACCTTTGACAGAACGGGGATTGGTTTACGCACACCAATCCCCATTCTGGCTCTGTCAGGAACGATCGCGGGTGCCCGGTGGACATCGCGGCCGCCAGGCACACGCATCGGCTCCTAAGTGACACGGCGGCGCAGGCGCACCCCCTATACCCCTTAAAGCGCCTGCCATACAGCTTCAGTGATTTGCACAGGGGAGCAATTCTGCCACTGTGAAATGGCAGTGGGCGGGTGGAAAGTGGTTAAAGCTGAATTCCATGAAGTTCAGGGAGAGTGGTGATAATCCTTCTGAGCTCTGCATCCTGAACAGGAGAGCCGTGGCAGCTGCTATGCCCACCACTCCCCCCCTCCTCCTGCCCCTTTAAAGAAGCCATGGAAATATGCAAACACATTCACAAAATACAAAGGCTTCTGTGAATGGGCAGCATAGGGGAGGGGCAGGCATAGCTGCCCTGTTTTTCTCTCTTTTCAGATCCCTGGAGTGTCTCTCCAGCAATAAACCTGTCAAAGTGAAATAATAGAACTAAGCCTAGAAGATGTCATGCAGCTCCTTGGACCTACAGTGCATCTGGAAAGTATTCACAGAGCTTCACTTTTTCCACATTTTGTTATGTTACAGCCTTATTCCAAAATTGATTCAATGCATTATTTTCCTCAAACAAAATACCTTAATGACAATGTGAAAGAAGTTTGTTTAAAATCTTTGCAAATTTATTAAAAATAAACAACAAACAAATCCCATGTACATAAGTATTCACAGCCTTTGCCATGACACTCAAAATTGAGCTCAGGTACATCCTGTTTCCACTGAACATCCTTGAGATGTTTCTACAACTTGATTGGAGTCCACCTGTGGTAAACTCAGTTGATTGGACATTGCTTGGTAAGGCACACACCTGTCTATATAAGGTCCCACAGTTAACAGTGCGTGTCAGAGCACAAACCAAGCCATGAAGTCCAAGGAATTGTCTGTAGACCTCTGAGACAGGATTGTATGGAGGCACAGATCTGGGGAAGGGTACAGAAAAATTTCTGCAGCATTGAAGGTCCCAATGAGCACAGTGGCCTCCATCATCTGTAAGTGGAAGAAGTTTGGCACCACCAGGACTCTTTCTAAAGAGGGCCGCCTGGCCAAACTAAGCGATCAGGGGAGAAGGGCCTTAGTCAGGCAGGTGACCAAGAACCGATGAATACTCTGACAGAGCTCCAGCATTTCTCTGTGAAGAGAGGAGAACGTTCCAGAAGAACAACCATCTCTGCAGCACTCCACCAATCAGGCCTGTATGGTAGATTGACCAGACGGAAGCCACTCCTCAGTAAAAGGCACATGACAGCCCGCCTGGAGTTTGCCACAAGGCACCCGAAGGACTCTCAGACCATGAAAGACCTAATTTCCTGGTCTGATGAACCAAAGATTGAACTAAACGGCAAGCGTCATGTCTGGAGGAAACCGGGCACCGCTCATCACCTGGCCAATCATGCTGTGGGGATGTTTTTCAGTGGCAGGAACTGGGAGACTAGTCAGGATCAAGGGAAAGAAGAATGCAGCAATGTACAAAGACATTCTTGATGAAAACCTGCTCCAGAGCGCTCTGGACCTCTGACTGGGTGAAGGTTCATTTTCCAACAGGACAACGACCCAAAGCACACAGCCAAGATAACAAAGGAGAGGCTACAGGACAACGATTCTAAGCACACAGCCAAGATAACGAAGGAGAGGCTACAGACCAACTCTGTGAATGTTCTTGAGTGGCCTAGCCAGGGCCCAGACCTGAACCCGATTTGAACATCTCTGGAGAGATCTAAAAATGGCTGTGCAACAACGCTCCCCATCCAACCTGATGGTGCTTGAGAGATCCTGCAAAGAAGAATGGGAGAAACTCCCCAAATTAGGTGTGCCAAGCTTGTAGCATCATACTCAAAAAGACTTGAGGCTGTAATTGGTGCCAAAGGTGCTTTAAAGGCTGTGATACCTGTGGGATTTTGTTCTTTTTTTCTTTTTAATAAATTTGCAAAGATTTAAAACAAACTCCTTTTACATTGTCATTATGGGGTATTGTTTGTAGAATTTTGAGGAAAGGAAAGAATTTAATCCATTTTGGAATAAGGCTGTAACAAAATGTGGAAAAAGTGAAGCGCTGTGAATATTTTCCAGATGCACTGTAAAGTGTTACTAAACCCAGGACCCTGCATTCACTATATCTGGTCTCCCACAGTACACAGAACATGGAAATGCAATTATTTTAGTAAATATAAACTACTAAATACCTTTTCTCATCAGCAATATAAGCAGTCTTGTGACTTATATCAGTGTCTGGATAAAGTTTGTAGGGGGCATTTTCATTCTACTCTGACTGTCCTATGAGGCTGCAGGACCCCTGACCCTCTGTACAGCGTTTATTGGCCCTGTGCTGATCACATGCACCCCCCCCCCCCCTCAAAAAAACTCTCTAGCAATACACACCAAGCTGAACATGTGCAGAGTGACTCCAATGGCTCTGTCTTATTAGGAGATGGATTGGGGACAGTGGAAGCAGGGGTGGATCAGAGAAGACGTGATCTAACAGCCTTGTGGATAATTAAGCCCTTAGGTTCCACAGTGAGTAAAGCATTCATGCTTTACTGCATATACAGACTGATTTTACTGTTGTGGGTTTAACCACTTAAGGACCGAGCCTCTTTCTGAGATTTATTGTTTACAAGTTAAAAACATTTTTTTTTTGCTAGAAACTTACTTAGAACCTCCAAACATTATACATTTTTGTTCTAACACCCTAGAGAATAAAAAGTAATTGCAATACTTTCTGTCACACCGTATTTGCACAGCAGTCTTACAAGCGCACTTTTTTTGGAAAAATTACACTTTTTTTAATTGAATTGAATTTTTAATTGAATTAAAAAGTTAGCACACTTTTTTTTATATTGTGAAAGACTTTTACCCTTAAAAATCTCCATAGGCGACGTTTAAAAAAAATCTACAGGTTGCATGTCTTGAGTTACAGAGGGGTCTAGGGCTAGGATTGCTGCTCTCTACCGATCTCAGCGATACCTCACATGTGTGGTTTGAACACCGTTTTCATATGCGGGCGCTACTCACGTATGCGCTCGCTTCTGCACGCAAGCTCGGCGGGACGGGGCGCCTTTAAAAATTTTTTTTTTCTTATTTATTTTACCTTTTTATTTTTTAATTTTTACACTGTTCTTTTAAAAAAAAAAAAAGTGTCAGTTTTATACCTATTTCAAGGAATGTAACCATTCCTTGTAATAGAAAAAAGCATGACAGGACCTCTTAAATATGAGATCTGGGGTCAAAAAGACCTCAGATCTCATATTTACACTAAAATGCAATAAAAAAAAAAAAAAGGTTTCATTTAAAAAATACAAACAAAAAAAAAGGCTTTTTAAGGGCTATGGGCGGAAGTAACATTTTGACGTCTTCTTCCGCCCTGCAATGATATGGAGACGGGTGGGGGCCATCTTCCCCTCACTCGTCTCCATGTCAGGCTAGGGAAAGGATCCGATTGCCTCCGCCGCCGGTAAGCAGCGGAGGGCCCTCTCCCGCCCCGATAAAAGTGATCTTGCGGCGAATCCACCGCAGAGACCACTGTTATCTTGAAGCGGACCCCCCGCTAAAGAAGAGGATAGCTAGCTGCTGCCATAACAACGATATTCCCCTTCAAATTACTGACGTATAACGATGGTGGGCTTGCGGCGAATCCACCGCAGAGACCACTGTTATCTTGAAGCGGACCCCCCGCTAAAGAAGAGGATAGCTAGCTGCTGCCATAACAACGATATTCCCCTTCAAATTACTGACGTATAACGACGGTGGGCGGTCCGGAAGTGGTTAACTTACAAGGTAGCTGGATTTCTGAAATGTAGCTTTAAATGGTTTGTCTCATCTCTATAATTGATACATTCTACTGGAGAGCTTGTTCTTTTGAAAAAGAACAGACTTACTGACTGGATCACCAGATGAAGATAGAAGAAAGACAGTCTAAAAAAAGAATACAAATTCTACATCACATTTAAGAAATGTTAATCTGTAATATAGTACATTTTTGCTTTTGGGTTTAATACTGCTTTAATGCTATGGACAGACTGCATCATATATGACATTTTTCATTTTACCCATATTTTCATTTTATTGATATAACATATACTTCAGTTAACATATCACAAAAAAATTATTTTATCATCACTTTTAGAATCAGTACAAAACTCTCTGTAATATACTGACACTGTATATTATATGTTGTCTTATGCTATTAGTCTTTTTTTTTCTCTGTTTGTATGTTAGCATAATATATCTCCATAATGTGATTATATAGCAATTTCTGCAAACAATTGTCCCTGTACTACCTCAGTAGCCCTGCAAAATGTTTGATGTTTCTTCGCTCTTAGGTTTCCCCACAAGGATGACTTTGCCAGCAATCTAATGAAAAATAAATTGATAGGGGAACAGATGACTGTATTTTTATCCATTCAAGTGTGGCTGTATAAATTGTATTAATCATCAAACTTTCCTAAGTGATTTTGTGGACAACCCTCTGGTGCTGAGGATATAGAGATGGTTGTTTTTCTAGGGACCTGGAGTTATACCTGACGTGAATCATTGCGATAGAGGAAAAAAAAGGGGAACTCTAGCCAGCAAAATCCAGATCATTATTAGCTATGATAAACACACTGGATATATTCCGTGACTAAACAGCGCTTGCTATTTTGAAATGCAATCCTATAATTCCGTGATCATTTGAAAAACCACAATAATATTGCAAAAGTGTCAATGTGAAATTTAAATGAAAAAATTACAATAAATATCATATAAATAATAAACCCTGTGAATGGTAAAGTGATACAACATATTGGGGGTTATTTACTAAAGGAAAATACACTTTGCACTGCAAGTGCACTTGGAAGTAAAGCCGCTGTAGATCTGAGGGGGACATGCAAGGAAAATAAAAAACAGCATTTTAGCTTGCACATGATTGGATGATAAACTCAGCAGAGCTTCCCCTCGTTTCAGATCTACCCCTAATGCCGCGTACACCAATCACATCGTACAGATGGGCTGTGAGTGGCCCGTCTGTATCATGTGATCACTGTGACCAATCACAGAGATCAATACAATCATACACAATGAATGGCATGAATTAAAGCCATTCATTGTGTACAATTGTCATATGATCTGCTGTGATTGGTCACAGCGATCACATGATATCGGCAGCAGCCGGTACACTGATCAGTCATCCGCTGTGTCCAATGGACATGCATTTTTGGGAGGACGTAATATGACTTCCGCCCCAGAACAGTAAATGTCCCACCCAAGTTTCATTTGTGTATAGGCTGGGTGGGAACTGGTTAAATGACCTAATGTACATCATGGCAGGGGAGAATATTCTTAGTCATGGGTAAGTCATGTACAAATAATAATATATAACTAATATATCAATAAGTTTCTCTTAGTGCCAACAAAAAATGACGTGAAATATGTAAATGAGACCATTACCTTTGATTAAGAACAGCAGCACTTACAGATATATGAATATCTTATATCAAAACAACATACATATAAAAAAAACTGTTGTGCTGTTCACTATAACTGTCAATATAACCGTTTAAAAAAAGTCCCGAAGTATTCATGCAAAGAGGTCAATTGTGATGAAATAAATCTTTTCACCACATCCAGTGCTCATACCACCACCCAGCATGTGTCCTTACCCGAAAATAAGACCTCTTTACAAAGAAGGTCCTGTAAAGCTTTATCTGATCCCAGGCAGGATGACCGTCTCTCTCTCTTGTAATGGTAATGGCCACACACCATACCACACATCCTTAAGTAGGTCCCGAGCAGGATGAATGGCTTCCTCCCCAATACACATAAATGCTCATATCTGGCCACAAAACAAGATCTCAGATGTACAGAGAAACATAGGAGCCACATAGTGTAGTATTTACTAATCCAGTGTTTATTAAAAGCAAATTATACTCATAATGTGTAAAGATAATGGACAGCACACACACACACAACACCGCAGCTCATCCGAGCCAGCGTGATGACGTCACCACCCTAATGCATTTTGTTCCAAATCATGTCTTCCAAGGGTTTCTCCGACTATTCACTTTACCTGCTGACCCAATTCACTCTCATGAACTGATAAACTGACTTGATCCAAAGGATCGCTTCCTGATTCACTTCAAGCTTGCAGAGTGTTCAGCAAAATCCCCAATCAGGAAGCTCTAACCACTGCCCTAGTAATTAGTACTATAATCCTTATTAGGGTAGAAGGTAATAAAAATGTATACCACTTCTATTTTGGGTTGCTGATATCACAGGGAGTGGAGATTCTTGCAGCACAAGCCCCAGTGTCCCTAACCTCTGTCTTGAAGCATGGGCTTCACGTTTGACGGGCCTTCTGCCAGTCTTCTGAGTTCTTTCTTGGGCCAGATTTAAATAGTTCCCTATTACATTAGGCAAAGTGAATATTTGCCCAGCGAACCCAATGTGGACTTGAGTTCAACTCGATAAGTGAAAATAACTTGAGCATTTTTTTTGCAGAGGCACTCCTTGAGCTATTTATCTATACCGTGAGATGTTAGACATTGCTGCCTTTAGAGAGAGGTAGAGAGATCAGATAATCACTGTGCTTCTTCTACTTTCACTGTCCAGTCACAAGCTTGAGCAGGTCTAGGAGGACCTGGGCTTGGAGGAAGTGGGTTGAGTGATACTGGCCATCAGACTGCGGGTATCTAGTGGCAGAGCAAATGTACTTCAGGGGAAATGTTTGTATTGAAGTTAATTATTGCAGCAAAAGATGGTTTTGTTATTTTATCATTTAATGGGCTATTCATTTGTAGCTTGGCTGAATTTCAACAACATTCAAAGCCATTCACAACTCTGCACCAAGTTACATCACCAATCTTGCCTCCAAATATCACCAAACCCGTCCTCTCCGCTCCTTCCAGGACATCCTGCTCTCTAGCTCTCTTGTCTCCTCCTCCCATGCTCATCTTCAGGACTTCTCCAGAGCCTCCCTCATCCTCTGGAACTCTCTACCTCATTGTGTCCAGCTATGTCCTACTCTGGCCACCTTTAGGAGATTCCTTGATTACTTCAGGGAAGCTGATCCCACCTTCAACTAAAAACTGAATTTTTAACTCTTCCATGAGCTCATCCCCCACAGTCATTGCATATTTGTACGACTTGCCCCACGCTATTAGACTGTAGGCTCCTATTAGCAGGGCCCTTTTAACCCTCTTGTATTTAATTGTATTGCAACTTTACTGTCTCCCTTTATATTGTAAAGCTTTGTGCAAATTGTCGGTGATATATAAATCCTGTATCATGATTATAATAATAATACTAATTTCAGCTTTACCTTAGCCATAGATATAACTTTTAGGAAATGCTTGCATGCCCTTCTCTAGGCATACCCTGTCCAACTTTTCTAATTGGAACTATCCTACTTGTCCTCCTTTATTGGCATGAACCTGCATGGTCAGGTTATATAAGCATTTATATTTAAAGTGGTTGTACACCCTCCATATACCCAGTGAAGTGACTAGCCTTGGGTGATACACAGAGACGAAAGAAATCCTACGTAAGTTGTACCTGTTTATCTGCAGTCTTCTCTACATCTGGTCAAAGTCCAGAATTTATAAAGCTTGTCTGAGATGTCAGAAAAAAGGGGGAGGAGAGCTGAAGTTAAACAGTTGATTGGATGGAAGAGAACCCCCCCCTTCACACAGCACACAGGAACAGAGCTAAGGCTGTCAATCAAATAGAGGTCCCTCCCCTGTCACCTTTTTTTCTTGGTGTCAGAAAAACTTGTCACAACTGATTCATGGTGATAGCAGAGGAACGAAGCAGCAGACAGAAATGACACGTAGTGCTTTTGATTGAGACACGTACACACTATAGAGGGATATGCTTTGTTCATATTTCATGACTAGGGATGAGCCGAACACCCCCCGGTTCGGTTCGCACCAGAACCTGCGAACGGACCGAAAGTTCGCACGAACGTTAGAACCCCATTGACGTCTATGGGACTCGAACGTTCAAAATCAAAAGTGCTCATTTTAAAGGCTAATTTGCATGGTATTGTCCTAAAAAGGGTTTGGGGACCCGGGTCCTACCCCAGGGGACATGTATCAATGCAAAAAAAACTTTTAAAAACGGCCGTTTTTTCGGGAGCAGTGATTTTAATGATGCTTAAAGTAAAAAAAAAAAAAGTGAAATATTCCTTTAAATATCGTACCTGAGGGGTGTCTATAGTATGCCTGTAAAGTGACGCGTGTTTCCCGTGTTTAGAACAGTCCCTGCACCAAATGTCATTTTTAAAGGAAAAAATCTCATTTAAAACTGCTTGCGGGTTTAATGTCATGTCGGGTCCTGGCAATATGGATGAAAATCAGTGAGACAAACGGCATGGGTACCCCCCAGTCCATTACCAGGCCCTTTGGGTCTTGTATGGATATTAAGGGGAACCCCGCACCCAAATTAAAATAAGGAAAGGTGTGGGGCCACCAGGCCCTATATACTCTGAACAGCAGTATACAGGCTGTAGGTTTGTTGTTAAGTAGAATCTCTTTGTAATTTTGAACGGGTACATTTTTAACGTGTTTAGCTCCAGCCAAAAAATCTTTTTTAAGCTTTTTGGAAAACATAGGGAAGGGTTATCACCCCTGTGACATTTGTTTTGCTGTCTTTCCTCCTCTTCAGAAGATTTCACCTCACTTTTTGTCCCAATGGATTGGAAAGCATCAGTGGAAAGGAGAAATGTTTTTCCCATATTAACTCTTACAGGAGAGAATTTCCCTTCCTAGGGGTAGATTTCACTTCCTGTTGTCTCCTTCCGTTTGCAAGTAGGAGTCGTTTGTAAGTTAGTTGTTTGAAAGTAGGGTCCTGCCCTATATACTCAGCAGAAATTTGGGCCTTAGGTGTTGCTGTGGCCACAACACTGTAAGCCCTCACAGGGCTCTGCTGTGAAATATTAGATCAAGAATTGTAATTACATGCCCCTGTTGAACAGGAGCTGAAAAATTAGGCCTTAGGCACTGGTGCTGGTGCTACAACACTGCAACCCCTCACAGACACTCTAGTTGGAATGCAGGAACGAGCCCTGCTGCAAAGTATTGCATCAAAAATTGTAATTACACGCCCCTGTTAAACAAGGGCTGAAAAATTGTGCCTTAGGCACTGGTGCTGGTGCCACAACACTGCAACCCCTCACAGACACTCTAGTTGGAATGCAGGAACGAGCCCTGCTGCAAAGTATTACATCAAAAATCGTAATTACACGCCCCTGTTAAACAGGGGCTGAAAAATTGTGCCTTAGGCACTGGTGGTGGCACCCAGAACCAAAAATGTTCTTACAAGCTATCAGCGTGATGATTGAGGAGGAAGAGGATAATTACTCAGGGATAGTCACTCAGCATCAGCATAGGCAGTCTTTGAAGGGATCTGAGATTTCAAAAAAAATTATTCGGTTACATCAGCATCAGGTGCTTGGTAGCTGGTGGTGATCCAAGACTCATTCATTTTTATGAAGGTCAGTCGATCGACCGAGTCAGTGGACAGACGCACCCTGTGATCGGTTACCACGCCTCCAGCAGCACTGAATGTGCGTTCCGAAAGAACGCTGGATGCAGGACAGGCCAGTAGCTCAATTGCATACTGTGCAAGCTCTGGCCAGTGATCCATCCTCAAGACCCAGTAACCCAGAGGATTTTCGGTGGGAAAGGTGTCCAAGTCTGATCTTACCCCTAGGTATTCCTGCACCATGTAAAACAGACGCTGGCGATGGTTGCTGGAACCGATCATACCTTGGGGCTGCGGACCAAAAAATTGTCTGAACGCATCGGTCAGACGGCCACCTTCTCCACCGCTCCTTCTTTGACTGACCGAAGCCTCAGCAACACGTTGTCCAGAAACAGGAGTTTGTAACCTCCCAGTCTCTGGTAACGCGTTGCACAGACCTTTCTGCAAGGCCTCCCGAAGATGTTTCATCCTGTGCTCCCTCTGCGATGGCAAGATAAGGTCCGCAACCTTACCCTTGTAACGTGGATCAAGGAGGGTTGCCAGCCAGTATTGGTCCTTCTCCTTGATACCACGAATACGAGGATCCTTACGCAGGCTTTGCAGGATCAGGGAGGCCATGCAGCGTAGGTTTGCTGAGGCACTCGGTCCGGAGTCCTCTGGGTCACTAAGGACGACATGGTCCACAGCCACCTCCTCCCAGCCACGTACAAGTCCATGTGTTTCTTGGGACTGATCCCTTAAAGACTACTGCTGATGCTGAGTGCCAGGCTCCACCTCCATACTGACACAATCTTCCTCCTCCTCCTCCTCCTCTTCCTCCTTGTCCTCTTCCTGTGTGATCGGCGGGCACGCAGGAACACTGTCTGGATAAAGGGGGCCTTGAGAGCTAAGGAAGTCCTCCTCTTCCTGCCTCTGTTCTGCCTCAAGTGCCCTGTCCATTATTCCACGCAGCGTGTGCTCCAACAGGTGGACAAGGGGGACAGTGTCACTGATGCATGCACTGTCACTGCTCACCATCCTCGTGGCCTCCTCAAATGGTGACAGGACAGTGCATGCATCCCTGATCATGGCCCACTGGCGTGGGGAAAAAAACCAAGCTCCCCTGACCCTGTCCTGGTGCCATAGTCGCACAGGTACTCATTGATGGCCCTCTGCTGCGTGTGCAGCCGCTGCAGCATGGCCAACGTTGAGTTCCACCTGGTGGGCATGTCACAGATTAGGCGGTTCTTGGGCAGGTTAAACTCCTTTTGGAGGTCCGTCAGCCGAGCACTGGCATTATATGACCGGCGGAAATGCACACAGACTTTCCTGGCCTGCCTCAGGACATCCTGTAAGCCCGGGTACCTGCCCAAGAACCGCTGCACCACCAAGTTAAGGACGTGAGCCAAACAGGGCACATGGGTCATTTGTCCCTGTCGGAGGGCAGAGAGGAGGTTGGTGCCATTGTCGCAAACCACCATTCCTGCCTTAAGTTGGCGTGGCGTCAACCACCTCTGAACCTGCCCCTGCAGAGCTGACAGAACCTCTGCCCCAGTGTGGCTCCTGTCCCCCAAGCACACCAGCTCAAGCACCACATGGCATCTTTTGGCCTGCGTACTTGCGTAGCCCCTTGAACGACTACGGAGCACCGCTGGTTCCGAGGAAGAGGCCATGGAGGAAGAAGAAGAGGAGGGGGTGGAGGAGAGAGGTGTGTCACAATCATTAGCATTTTGGAGGCGTGGTGGCGGAACAACCTCCAACACTACTGCACCTTGTCCTGCATCCTTCCCAGCTGCCAGCAGAGTCACCCAATGCGCCGTGAAACTTGGGTAACGTCCCTGTCCATGCCTGCTGGACCATGAGTCAGCGGTAATATGCACCTTACCGCTGACCGCCCTGTCCAGCGAGGCATGGACATTGCCTTCCACATGCTGGTAGAGAGCCGGAATTGCCTTCCGTGAGAAAAAGTGGCGTTTGGGTACCTGCCACTGAGGAACCGCACATTCCACAAACTCACGGAAGGGGGCAGAGTCTACCAACTGAAAAGGCAGCAGTTGAAGTGCTAGCAATTTTGCCAAGCTAGCATTCAACCGTTGGGCATGTGGATGGCTGGGAGCAAACTTCTTTCGGTGGTGCAGCAGCTGGGGCAGGGAAATTTGCCTGGTACAATCTGACGTCGGTGTACCAAAATCAGATTGCCCACAAGTACGTGGCTGTGACACACCTAATTCTACACCTTCATTCCTCTCAGTGCAGGTCTCAGAGAGGACTGAAGGTCTAGTGGGGTTGGAAATCTCAGCTGATGAGGAGCAAGCAGAGGTCCTCTTTGTTCTTTGGTGTGGGTCTTTTAGATACGCTTGCCAACGAACTGCATGGCAGGTCAACATATGTCTGGTCAAGCATGTGGTACCCAAGCGGGAGATGTTTTGGCCACGCGAGATACGCTTGAGACATATGTTGCAAATAGCAGCGGTGCGATCTGATGCACTCGTCTCAAAAAAGGCCCACACCAAAGAACTTTTTGAATAACGCGCAGAGACTGCAGCGCCCTGCACATGTGGAGCTTTGGGGTGTGATGCAGTCAATGTGCTGCCCTTAGGCTGGCCCCTGGAGGGCATCCTGCCTCGTTGGTGATGTGCCGCCTCCTCCTCCTCCTCCTCTCTCCTATCAGGCACCCACGTTGAGTCAGTGACCTCATCATCCCCTCCCTCCTCATCACTGGAGCAAACCTGGCAGTATGCTGCAGCAGGGGGAGCATGACTGCCAGATTGCTGTCCTTCTTGGGCACCCCCTCTGTCCGTGCTCGTGTTACTGCCTTCATCGAGCTCAGTATCATCATCAGAGCCTTCCAAACGCTGGGCATCCTCCTGGAGCATGTACCCAACACTGTGGTCAAACAGTTCGAGGGACTCCTCAGGAGGACATGGTGGGGCTAGGGAAGGAGTCACTGATGACATTGAGCCAAGGGAAGAGGCTGCTGCTTTGCCAGACAAAGTACCCTGGGCATGGGTGAGAGAGGATGAGGAGGATGAGGACGGCTTGGTCATCCACTCGACCAAGTCTTCCGCATGTTGCGGCTCAACATGGCCAGCTGCCGAAAAAAAGGCCAAGCGTGTCCCATGGCCACGTGCTGATGAGGATGCACCGTCTCCACGACCAGCACTAGACACAGAGCCTGCTTGCCCTCTCTTATTGCCTTGTGACTGTCTGCCTCTCCTTCTTGGCCTTCCAGACATACTAATGGCCTGTAGCTGCACTAAGCTGGGATATATATATATATATCTATATATATATATATATATATGTACTGATACTGCAGCTAGCAAAATCAACTGCCTGCCTGTAGTATGAGAACACCACCAACCTTCTACAGGTAGCTTTAGCTGAACACTGTGAGGTGGACGCACCCCACTAACTTGTAGGTTTAGCTGAACACTGTGAGCAGGGCGCACCCCACTAACTTGTAGGTTTAGCAGAACACTGTGAGCAGGACGCACTGCACTAACTGTAAATAGTCTAGCTGCCTGACTGTGGTACTAATAGGATCAAAAGAACACCAGCAATTTTCTTTAAAATACTGTAACAAGACAAGCCTGCCTGTCAGTAAGAAGATAACAGGAACGGATCTAGCTGAACACTGTGAGCAGGACGCACCCCACTAGCTTGTAGGTTTAGCTGAACACTGTGAGGTGGACGCACTAACTTGTAGGTTTAGCTGAACACTGTGAGCAGGACGCACCCCACTAACTTGTAGGTTTAGCAGAACACTGTGAGCAGGACGCACTGCACTAACTGTAAATAGTCTAGCTGCCTGACTGTGGTACTAATAGGATCAAAAGAACACCAGCAATTTTCTTTAAAATACTGTAACAAGACAAGCCTGCCTGTCAGTAAGAAGATAACAGGAACGGATCTAGCTGAACACTGTGAGCAGGACGCACCCCACTAGCTTGTAGGTTTAGCTGAACACTGTGAGGTGGACGCACCCCACTAACTTGTAGGTTTAGCTGAACACTGTGAGCAGGACGCACCCCACTAACTTGTAGGTTTAGCAGAACACTGTGAGCAGGACGCACTGCACTAACTGTAAATAGTCTAGCTGCCTGACTGTGGTACTAATAGGATCAAAAGAACACCAGCAATTTTCTTCAGGTAGCTGTATTTACTGTAACAAGACAAGCCTGCCTGTCAGTAAGAAGATAACAGGAACGGATCTAGCTGAACACTGTGAGCAGGACGCACCCCACTAGCTTGTAGGTTTAGCTGAACACTGTGAGGTGGACGCACCCCACTAACTTGTAGGTTTAGCTGAACACTGTGAGCAGGACGCACCCCACTAACTTGTAGGTTTAGCAGAACACTGTGAGCAGGACGCACTGCACTAACTGTAAATAGTCTAGCTGCCTGACTGTGGTACTAATAGGATCAAAAGAACACCAGTAATTTTCTTTAAAATACTGTAACAAGACAAGCCTGCCTGTCAGTAAGAAGATAACAGGAACGGATCTAGCTGAACACTGTGAGCAGGACGCACTGCACTAAATGTAAATAGTCTAGCTGCCTGACTGTGGTACTAATAGGATCAAAAGAACACCAGTAATTTTCTTCAAAATACTGTAACAAGACAAGCCTGCCTGTCAGTAGGAATATAACAGGAACGGATCTAGCTGAACACTGTGAGCAGGACGCACTGCACTAAATGTAAATAGTCTAGAAGATAACAGGAACGGATCTAGCTAAACTGAATACAGTGTATATATATATATATATATATATATATATATATATATATATGCAACACCTGGGATGCATATATATACACAATACACTTAAAGTGCAGCTAACTGACTGACTGTCCTGCCTAATCTAGCTAACTCAAATGAAATGACACTGTCTCTCTCTCTCTCTAAGCACACTGGAACACACTGCACAGGGCCACCGTGCAGGCGGCCTTATATAGTGTGGGGCGTGTACTAAATCCCCTGAGCCATAATTGGCCAAAGCCTCCTTGGCTTTGGCCAATTATGGCTCTCTGTTAAGGCGGCGCTGTGATTGGCCAAGCATGCGGGTCATAGTGCATGCTTGGCCAATCATCAGCAAGCAATGCACTGCAATGCCGCAGTGAATTATGGGCCGTGACGCGCCACACGAATTTGGCGCGAACGGCCCATATCGTTCGCAATTCGGCGAACGATCGAACAGCCGATGTTCGAGTCGAACATGGGTTCGACTCGAACACGAAGCTCATCCCTATTCATGACTGAGGTTTATAACCACTTTAAGGGAAAATGTTTCACGAAACATAAAAACTATGCTTTCATATCTATCTGACATCTGGTGCTTATAAGTAGTTTTGGTCTTTAAAAATCTAAAATGGAAAGATGAGTTTTCCTCTCGCCACCGTCGCCGTAATATAATCTGTTGATTGTTCAGTTCTTTTTTCCTGACAAATCCACTTTTAATCTTGGCTTTTGTTGTTTTTTAGGAGAAGGGTATATGAAAGATGACCCGGTGTTTGCCACAGTAGAATGGGTTTCTAATTAGGCGTCGGTCACACTCGGGCACACAGCCTTCCTGCTCACTGAGATGTGACACCGGAGCAATTCACACCTGCAGAAGAGGCACCGCCATTCACTTTTTCATCGGTTTTCCTTCGGTGATTACCATCTTTTAAATCTGCCTATAGTTCTTTTCATGTTTTGTTCATGTCTAAAGCCGCTCTGTTAGGTAGAAAGCATGATTACTGTGCTGCGGGGTAGAATCATGCAATTCAGAAACAGTTTTCTTCCCCTAAATTCCTGCTGATGTTTTCAAGCAATCAGTGGTGGAAATTTAGGGTTCATGCCAAGGTGGTATTTAGGGTCTGCACTGGTATTTAGGGTCTGCACTAGGCACACTTGAGTGATAAAATCCATGCAAACAATATGCTTAGCTGGGACCTCAGCACTGCATCATTTTGGTGCAGGGCTTCAGGTGAAGGAGCATAGAGAAAAGAGGCTCTGCTATAATTCCATCCAGACACCAACTGTATGCCAAGGACCTTTACTGCGGTCTTTAGCATGTCATGAATCTGAATGGATTGTGGGGCAGGGAGTAATATTAAGATATACATGGAATTTAAAATTGCATGGTCTGTGCAATGTATGCCACTGTAACAGAGAAATGGATCTTGTGTCCATGTGCACAAAATAATAGCTTTGTACTTACAAGGCTGCTACCACTCAGTTTGTCTCTGTAGGTCAGTGGAGCCTATATCTGTTTGTAAAGGCTGTTGCTTCTTCTATAAAGTGGTTCTATAGTCTGAAGCATGGGCGTAGCATAAGGGGTTGCAGGGGTCACAATCGCAACCCCACCCCTAGCTCCAGGGGGCCCCTGCTGCCTCCCTGTCATATTATCATATCCTCCACAAAGTTCAGCTCCGATCTGCCCTAGGGCCCCACAGCCACGCTCCAGTACTGGGCTTCACCTTTGCCTTCCACAGTCCACACCCCTCTGTTCACATTGGCTGGGGAGAAGCTGTGAGCCATTTCCATAATGGAGAGGAGCATGGGGTGAGAACAGCCCAGGATGGGGAAGTGTTTGTGGCAACATGGAATGGTAACTGAGCTCAGCGAGTTAAAAGGAGGAGAGTGCCGTCCTGTAGCCGATGGGACCGATGTCACTGGTGAGGTATGACACTGCTCAGTGTCTTCTAGTCACTAGCTGGGCTTCTCTGTAACCCCCCCCCCCCCACCCGGGGATGTCCGCTTACCCCACTTCCATGACAACTGGGGAAAAGACACGCACCTCCGGGAGGTGACCTTCCCCCAACACCTGCCAACACTGACAGAGAAACCTTCAGAAATTGCTAAAACAAATCCCTTAACACGAATGAAAAAAGGGAGGAGAGGAGGGAAAAAGGGAGCACTCAGTTTGCCACATCCTTAAATATAGGGAAAAGGGGGTACTGCATGGTAACCAAAAAGTGGGTATTTATAGGCAAAGAAACAATGGAGAAGTAATATTCATACTATTTATTGAAAAAAATGTCATCATATATACACAGTATTCAAAAAGAATAAAACCGTAGACAAATGATACAATTTGTATATTGAGCCCTTGTGCGTCTGTGCGTCTACGCGTTTCGCCGTGAGGCTCCTTCAGGACACAAACCGGGTTCAAAATTGTATCAAAATAGACAAAAGCGAATCTCACTATCTTCAAGAAAATGAGCCTCATGTACAAATTCATAGCAGCCGGAAAGTTTCCAAGGATATGGAATGCTTACAGTGAATGTTTTATTTTATATATAGTGCTCTAGCAGGGGCAGGTGTACGTCAAATCTCCAAGGGTAAAAGTGACCACACAGACGATCAGGCATAGAAAAGTCCATAAAGAAGTCTTGGTAATGTTAAACCATATCAATAGCATACAGCAAAGCTCAGATAGAATATACTGCTTGACCCTTGGAATGAATAAATGTGCCCCTGGGAGACAGCCGGATGCTGTACACTTGTACACTCTATGCCTGATCGTCTGTGTGGTCACTTTTACCCTTGGAGATTTGACGTACACCTGCCCCTGCCAGAGCAATATATATAAAATAAAACATTTACTATAAGCATTCCATATCCTTGGAAACTTTCCGGCTGCTTAGAATTTGTACATGAAGCTCATTTTCTTGAAGATAGTGAGATTCACTTTTGTCTTTATTTTGTTACAATTTTGAACCTGGTTTCGGTCCTGAAGAAGCCTCACGGCGAAATGCGTAGACGCACAGACGCACAAGGGCTCAATGTAAAAATTGTATCATTTGTCTATGGTTTTATTTTTTTTTTAATACTGTGTATATATGATGAATTTGTTTTCAATAAATAGTGTGAATATTACTTCTCCATTGTTTCTTTGCCTATAAAGTCCGACTTTTTGGTTACCATGCAGTACCCCCTTTTTTCAAATCCCTTAACACCTCCCGAGGGGCCCCTGAGGGGCTGCAGGCCAGATTTCATGTAACATGGCTTTGCCCCCCCAGATCTAAGTTCTGCTCTCCCCCAAAACCCCCTGACCACCCCCTCCACCCTGGATGCTGAGCTTTTTCCCAGTACAGCACTCTATACTGCTCCTCCTCCACAGGGCTGAAATCACATTCCTTTACAACACAGCCAGCCAGCCATGATCTGCACAGGGTGTATTTGCCTACTGCAACTACACTACCTTTCCGACCAGGGGGATTTCACAGGTCAACGGCAACAAATCCAGATACACCATATGAAGGCTGATAGACTGTGTGTAAAGGAATGTGATTTCAGCCCTGTGTATTGTGGGGGGGGGGGGGGAGCTGTTTACACTGCTGGAATGGGAAAGGAGCTCTACCAAATGACCTGCCAGGGGTCCCTGTCCTCTGATTCTCCAGCAGTGATCCCTGTCCTCTGATTCTCCAGCAGTGATCCCTGTCCTCTGATTCTCCAGCAGTGATCCCTGTCCTCTGATTCTCCAGCAGTGATCCCTGTCCTCTGATTCTCCAGCAGTGATCCCTGTCCTCTGATTCTCCAGGGGTGATTCCTGTCCTCTAATGTAAGGAGGAACTCTGGGAACTCTAAACTCTTAAGCCACTTTGAGTATCTTAGCGTGTGGTGGGTGTATCTGCACACAAGCTTCAAGCTACGCTTCTGGCCTGAAGGTTTTTTACTTTAATGTACGTATATAATGTATTTAGATGAAAAACCTTCAGAGTGCTGCCCCCTTCCTCCCCCTCTTTATACTCACCTGAGCCCAATCTCAATCCAGCGAAGTGAATGAGAGCATCTCTCAGCTATCTCTATCTTCACTGGCTCAGAGACAGCAGCGGGAGCCATTGCCTGATACTGTCAATCACAATCTGTGGGAAGTTACCTGAGGCGTTACCAAGATGTGCTGTGTGTGTCTTACGAACACACAGAGCAGGACTTGGGAGCAAGCAGGCATAAGTTCCCCCATAGCAAGCAGCTTGCTATGGGGGCATTTAGTGGAGGGGGGGAGGGGTTAGAGCCAGGAGCGCCGGTGGGGGTAGACAACATATTATGGGCAGAGACCTATCTTACTTTGTTTTCTGAAAGAGAATTCACAAAGGTCAGACTTCATGTCTGACACCAGACCGGGGGTCCCTGGAAATATCAGGGTCATCCATACTGGAAAATCCAAATACAGTATATTTAAACCAAAGAGGGTGCCAAACCTACATCTCAAGAGTCCTGTGTAATTTTCTAAAAACGGTTACAGCACAAAGACAAAAAGCATGTAACGCATTTTGGGGGCCAAAGCACATCCCTGCTTCATCAAGGTTTGAACACTGTATTGGATTCTTTGATGGACTCTAGAATGCTACTGGGGGAACAAAACTACAGCAGGAATTAGGCAAGGGGACAATCTGTCATTGATTTTGTCAGCATCCACAGCAAAATAGTAAATGCAAACACGCAAGTTTGCCTAATATGAAGTTTCTTGGTTGTAGAACCATGGTTGAGCACCAGAGGGCACATCTAAGTGCAGCAAGTTTATCCCCTTCCCGCCGACCGAACGCATATATGCGTCCTCGGCTTTCCGGGGTTATACCGGGATGATGCCCGCAGCTGCAGGCATCATCCCGGTACCGTTGTTTTCAGCGGGCGATCGGCTACCCGAATATAACAACCGATGCGGCTAAAAGCCGCTCGGTTGTTATACCGGAGGAGCGGGAGGGGACATCCCCCCCCTCCCGCCGCTGTTACCGGGCCTCCCGTGCGATCGGGAGGCCCGGTGTCCGGTCCGCTGCCTTCGGCGGCTGGGGGCGGACTGGAACGAAGCTGCGAGCGGCTTCGTTCCAGCCTTCTTCTTGTAAATGCGGAAGCGACGTCATGACGTCACTTCCCGTTTACTCGGCTGCCAATGGCGCCGAATTTAAAAAAGTACACAGTATTCAGAATCGCCGTTTTCGGCGATCTGAATACTTTGAAGTGTAAAGGAGGGATCGGGGGTCTTTTAGACCCCCGATCCCTCCATAAAGAGTACCTGTCACCACATATTACTGTCACAAGGGATGTTTACATTGCTTGTGACAGCAATAAAAGTAAAAAAAAAAAAAAAAAAAATTTAAACACAATTTATAAAGTACAAAAATAAATAAATTAAATAAAAAAAAAAAAAAAAAAAAATTTTTAAAGTGCCCCTGTCCCCGCGAGCTCGCGCAGCGAAGAAAACGCATACGGAAGTCGCGCCCGCATATGTAAACGGTGTTCAAACCACACATGTGAGGTATCGCCGCGATCGTCAGAGCGAGAGCAATAATTCTAGCCCTAGACCTCCTCTGTAGCTCAAACCTGGTAACCGTAAAATTTTTTTAAATCGTCGCCTATGGAAATTTAAAGGTACCGTAGTTCGTCGCCATTCCACGAGTGCGTGCAATTATAAAGGGTGACATGTTTGGTATCTATTTACTCGGCGTAACATCATCTTTCACATTATACAAAAAAATTGGGGTAACTTTACTGTTTGGATTTTTTAAAATTCATGAAAGTGTCACTTTTCCAAAAATTTGCGTTTAAAACACCGCTGCACAAATACCGTGTGATAAAAAATATTGCAACAATCGCCATTTTATTCTCTAGATTCTTTGCTAAAAAAATATATATAATGTTTGGGGGTTCTAAGTAATTTTCTAGCAAAAAATATGGATTTTAACTTGTAAACACCAAATTTCAAAAATAGGCTTAGTCATGAAAGGGTTAAAATTTATTAAAAAAACTGTAAAAACTAACATTTAGTGGAGTAAAAGAAGGCATATCATGAAAGTAGAAGTAGTCATCGCAGGGTCCCATGTCAAGCAGCAGCAATCTAGAGTAATGTCATGCAGAGCCGTCAGCAGCATAGATAGCTACAATAACACCAGAGCTGATCTGACAGCTTGGGAAAGTTCCTGGATGACGTCAGATGCCAGGACTCTGTGGAAGAGGGTGTGGCAGTAGAAAGACCAATCATAGTAGTAGTAGTTAAGGCCAATCATAGGCCAGCTAAAGACCAATAAACCACAGATTATGGCCAGTCAGGGACCTGTCAACCTTTGTTTTATGAGATTCCTGACAGCTTTCTAAGTAGTAAAAAGAAATTTAGTGTTAAAATTAAGCATAAACTCTAATGCCCTGTACACACGAGCGGACTTTTTGACCGGACTGGTCCGACGGACCGAATCCGGCAGACAATCCGACCGTGCATGGGCTTCATCGGACCTTCAGCGGACTGTTTCTGTCGAAAATCTGACTGACTTTAGATTTGGAACATGTTTCAAATTTTTACGTTGGAACTCCACCGGACCCAGTTCCTATAGAAAAATCCGCTCGCCTGTATGCTAGTCGAACTGACGAAAACTGACGCCAGGGCAACTATTGGCTACTGGATATGAACTTCCTTATTTTAGTCCGGTTGTACGTCATCACGTACAAATCCATCGGGCTTTGGTGTGATCGTGTGTAGGCAAGTCCGTTCATTCGAAAGTCCGTCGGAAGTCGGTCAAAAGTCCGTCGAAAGTCCGTCGGAAAGACTGTCGGACCTTTGTGGCAGAAAAGTCTGCCCGGGTGTACGCGGCATAAGAAGCCAGTAAGCAACCAAGCACATTCGTTTTTTTTTTTATAGTTTTAGAACACCTCTTACTGCCTGAGTATCATGTACTTGTATGAGGAGCTTAAAATGATAAGGGTGGCTTTTTGCACAATTCCCATCTAAGCACCCCTAAAAGCTGAGACAAGGTCTGCTAGGACAATGCAAGGGTGCAAGTGCCAGGATGCTCAAACTGCGGACTTGAACTTGGAAGTGCTGGTGTCAGGTAAGTAGAAGCACAGCGATGAGGACACCCCAACTTCACCTAGATCAGTAGAGATTGAGAACAAAGGCAGGTCATAAGCAAGGTTTGGTAACGGATGGGCAGGAAAGCACCAAATCATGAGAACGATCAAGGTCAAAGAAGGGGCAAAGTCTGGTAACGTGTGGGAAACAAGATACAGAACTCACAGGCAAAATCTTGGTCAAGAGTCAATAACAGATTTATAAAGATTCAGGATCAAGGATAACAGAAGTTCAAGCTGAAAGGCCATCCTGCAATGATCCCATGGCAGAGCCCAGGTTTAAATAGGCCACTGGGTGCCAAATCCAAGATCTGTGGTGGACATAACCATGCATCCACATGCATGCCATTGTGCGCGCGTTATGTGCACGTTTATGAACACGTTTATGCGCATGAACATGAGTACGAGTCTTAAGACTTGTTTACATGATGAGAATATTGGATGAAAGATCGTCCTTTTTTTTTTTGCATGCTGCATGTGCATGCTCATCGAAAATTAAGAGGTTTCTAGTGTTAAGAAAATTCTCATACAACAGAATACAACTTCAGAAGTCATGTAATGTGTTGTTTTGTATTGTAATGTAGTCTTTTGTTTCCGAGCATTCGTGGGCTCGCTCGATATTTTTCGAACAAATACTGTTTTGATTAAATAAAAATCGTACAATCTGGTATCCTACAAGAAAAATGTTTGCGTTTGTCCCTTCGGATAATTTGGCATGAACTGTCGTGATCGTCTCTCGAAAGCTGTGTACTAACAATCAGATCAGTATGATAGTTTTGAAAGCGGTATTTTTGTCCTATTTTCTGATCGTGTGTACTAGGCATTATGAATAGCACAATCTCTCTGATGGCTGACATGATGTTTAGACGCTGGGAGAGAAGTTCAGAATATGAAGAGGGGAAAAGCTAATCAGGTCCAAGTTTAAGGACACAGATAATAATGAATGGGTACCTAGTATGTAATTAATCTTTCATTTAACCTTCAGCTATCTGTGTAGACCTTACAATATGACAGTTCTGACACTTTTGCATTGTCGGTAAACAATACACTAAGGGAGGAAATTGTGATTTCAAAAAAACATAAATAGCCACTGATATTTCCCATGAAGTGATACTGGTTAACATGGATTGTATGGCGTCCCTATGGTTTTGCTCTTCTTGTTACCTCTCAGCTGGAGTGGTCAATGTCAGGTGATTTATGTGTTATCTTAACTGCGAACTATTGATCTGGATAGAAAATCTCAACCTTGAAGCTATTGATTTATTTTTGGAATGTGGTGATTCGAGTCGAGGGAAATTTGATAAAACATAAACAAAAACTTAATATAGTGTACACTGTATGAGACAGTCCCTCTATTACAGAATAAAGCTGATTACTTAGGCTGAAAGAACGCTGTATCGTACAAAATGTATACTATGAAACATTTAAAGCCAAACTCACGCCAAAAAAATAAACAAAATAAAAAATGATCAGCTCAGTAAAGGGTAAAAATAGCAAAAGCAGCTTTTGCTACAATAATCAACTTTTTTACATCAGTACTTTTTTATGCCTTTTAGTATCCAAAGTATGATGGCCAGCATCATTCACACCACTTCTAAGGTTGTCCTGGTCCTTCCCCCCAGCCTGTTACTGGAAAGGAGAAGCAGCACAGTGATGAGCAGTGCTGGGACAAGGCCATCTAGCGCCCAGGGTGAACCCCCCCAAAATATATGAGCAAAAATCCTCTCCCTTCTCCCCAAAAAATGTGAGCCTTGATCTTCAATCCCCTAAGCATAATTTCCTTTGTAATTTTCCTTTGCAAAGTTCTGTCCCAAAATAATTCCCCCTCTTCCAGTACAAATCCCTCTCCCAGCTCAAATCTTCTCCTTCCCCAACTACCCCCTCCTAGCACAATTCCTCTACGCCTAAAATCTCCCCTGTGAGCATAAATCCTCTGCCCCCTTCGGATCCATGTCTCCCAGCACACAAACCCCCAATCCCCTCTCCTAGCACAAATCCCCCCCCCCCCCCAATTTCCTCTCCTAGCACAAATCCCTACTAGCACAAATCCTCCCTCTGAATCCCTCTTCCTAACATAAATTCACTTTCCTAGTACAAATCCCACCCTCCAAATCACCCATTCTAGCACAACCCCCAAAATCCCCACCATGCCCAGGGCAGCCGCCCCTCCTGCCCACCTCTTGTCCTGGCCCTGGTGATGAGGTCATCTCTTTCACCATGCTCTCTCCTCCAAGCAGCATGCTTCTCGTCAGCACATGAACTCATTGGCTTCCTGTGATACTTCTTAATCTCACACTCAAGCACACTCCAGAGCAGGTGATCTCCACTGTGTGGCCCCCCCAAGAAACCCTTTAAGTACCTTCAAGGTCTTGGAGAACCTTTACTAAAACCAATTCTTCAGGTGTGAATGGCAAGAAATTCCCTTAATTGATGGTCACACTGGTCAGTAGGTAAAATGCAGCCCTTACAGACAACTAAAAAGATCATTTGGGCATGCTGCTGGCTTTACCAAGTGTTATTGGTCCTGGAAATATGCAGACACTGCCAAATGGGAGGTCAATCAGCCACAGCTCAAGGAACCCCTAGAACTCTCTTGATGAACTCTTGTTGGGAACTGCTGCTCCAGAAGCTGATCAGGTCAAATGTAGATACTTAATTTTTTTTTTATTAAGTATTAATAATTAGAGCTGCTTTAATTTGTGTCTTTTATATCCCCCCACCCCATACTTATCTAATCCCGATCTTGAGCGGTGGAGAAAAATGAGATCACAACTTGGCTGTGCTGTCACCCAACGATGTCTGCATCACAAGACTGCTCGAGCCAAAAAACAAAAAAGTGTGCCAAATAAAACAGTTCACATATATGTATTTCATTTATATATTTAGCTGTTTGCCCATCATTCAGCTTTAAAGGCTAAGTGCAACCAAACGAAAAAAAAAAATCAACACAAGGGACTTACAGTCAGTAGGATGGGTCCCATGTGCTGATGCCTGTTCTGTTCTGGTAAAATCTTTTTCTGCCCATGCATGCCCCCTCCACCATTAACCTTCTGGTATGGTGGGGGTTAGTAAAACTAGGGGGTTGTCACAGGCTCTCATCAAGCATGCCCAATTATCCACCAAGCTCCGCCATCCATAAAAGCCATACTACAGCTTCTATGAATGAAACAAGATCTAAGAATGGAGAATGGGTGGATGACTGATACTGTATTTCTGCCCCCTTCCATTCATAGATCACATTTCATTCATAGGAGCTGTAGTACATATGGCTTCAATGAATGGCTAGGCGGAAAGGCGAGCATAACTGGGCACTCTTGATGAGAGCTTGTGACAGCCCCTTAGTTCAATTAATTCCCGTCACACCAGAAGCTTACAACATTGGGGGTGGCAAGGACAGAGGAGGATTTCATCTAAAAGAAGAGGCATCAGCATAAGGGACACATCCTACTGACTATAAGTCCCTTGTGCTGCTTTTTGTTTTTTTTCTTTTGGTTGCACTCAGGTTTCAAAACTAAATGGTGGACAAAAAGCTAAATACATAAAAGAAATACATATACTGTATGTGATCTGGTTTACTTGCCAAAGGGTTTCTCATTTTGTTGTGATTTCACGTTTCTGCACTGCAGAAGCATCAGTTTGGTCAGCAATCTTCTGAAGTTTGCAGATTGGACATTGAAGGAGGATCATGCTGATGATGTAACCACTCTGCCTTCTATTCGCAAGTTCGCAAGTTCCCATTGTTAAAGTTATGCCCCTTAAGCTGAGCTGTATGTTTTTTTTATATTTGGCTACATAGGCTCAAACTTAGGCTTTAATAACCAGCATCACATTGATTGATTGATCCTATATGCCAGTGGCAGCTGGTGCTCAAAATTTTTGGGGGGGCGCAAACTGAAAAATTCTGAAAAAAAAAAACATCAATTGTAGCCTCACTGTACCATCAATCGCAGCCACTGTGCCATCAAACGCAGCCACTGTGCCCATTAATTGCAGCCACTGTACCATCAAACGCCGCCACTGTACCATCAAACACAGCCACTGTGCCATCAAATGCAGCCACTGTGCCCATCAATTGCCGCTAAGGTGCCATCAAACGCAGCCACCGTGCCATCAATTGCCACCACTGTGCCATCAATTGCCACCACTGTGCCATCAAATGCAGCCACTGTGCCTTTAAAAGCAGCCACTGTACTCATAAAAACGCAGCTACTGTGCCCATCAAACGCAGCCACTGTGCCCCATCAAATGTTCCCACTGTGCCCCATCAAATGCTCTCATTTGCCATATCAAATGCTGCCAGTGTGCCCCCCGCCCGCCATATGCACTAACCCTGTCTCAGTGGGACAGCTCCTCAATGCTTTCTCCTGTCCTTTCTTCCCGTCCTCTGCTATGATTGGACGCCTGATAGGCGTCCAATCACAGTGCCTGTCGTTTCAGCGAATCAGGTGACAGATAACAGATCCGAGCACCTGATTGGCGGAGAGACGGTTTAGTGTTAGGAAAGCGAATAGTCATTCGCCTTTCTAACACAGCTGAGTGACCTCGAGCGCCCAGCATGGCACTCACAGGTTACCTTTTTTGACGCCTATTAGAGGCTATGGCTCTAATCAGGTGCTTTAAAAAACCCCCGGCCGCTGTAATTCAGGTGCCCGGCGCCCGAAAAGGGCCTGGGTGTCTGAATATGGGGTGGCAGGAGAGGGGGGTGCAATGACTCTATCTATTGGTGCTAGAGGGGGTGGCAAGAGAGGGGGTGGCGCCCGTGCGCCCTTATGGACGAACCGCCACTGCTATATGCCCAATTGTCTTTTGGAAACCTTACATTTTCAACCAACAGGACAGCTCCCCACGTGATCTTTATTATACTTCTCTAGGAGCAGATGGGAGATGATGCAGAACTTAAAAATGCTTATTCTTTTGCTTTTTATTTTTTTAATACAGGCCTTTTGTGATATGAATTGAAGAATTGCAGAATTGGCAGGGAGCCTCGTGCCAAGGGAAACTCTTCAGGGGCATCCAAATTTATGTGAGCCTGTCTGGACAGCAGTAATGAACTGATAATAAAAAACAACTTGTTTCTAGAGTGCTTTCTGCATTCAATTTAGCAGCTTAGGAGGCCTTTAGCTTCATGTTGATTAACGATTTTTAGCACTATTTGTTGACCTACAAATGTAAATTCCAGTTCCAGTCGAAGCTTTATGAGTTCTGCTCTGCTCTCCATGCTACGGTTGGCTCAGATCTCTCGTGTTTAATAGGACTATAAAATAAAGCAGCAAAGACATTTCGCGGAAAACACACCTGCAGTAACGGCTCCCAAAATGTAATTTTCCTTTCATTTTTCTGGAGGACTTTAGCTCTGACACCTGCGTTTTGCCTCTTCCAAACTATAGAAGCCTCTCTCCTCGTTCTATCCAACCACCCAAGATGAACAAGTGGAAAATGGATTTTGGAAGCCACTATTTCATGCAGGATGGGTTCCAAAGAGGCTGTTTTGTTCCCGCTGCCATCAGTCCACCTACAAGGCGCTATGATCGTTGTAGAGCTCCAAATTCTTGTTTTATTTGCTTCCAAACATCTTTCTAGCACGACGTGGAACAGACTTATAAGGATGTGCGTCATCTGTAGAAAGCCCTCAGAAGCACATCCATAACTCTCGGAAAGGTAATTAACTTGCCTAGCCACAGAACGTAGCGAGCTTTTGTTGCGGCTGGGGATTCCGGGAAAATGCATGCAAATGAGTACTTATAGGAATTATTTGTAAGAGGTCGTATCAAGCACTAAAATAAGATTGCGATGTAATTCTTGTTGATATCTGCAGATTGGGAACTAGAAAGTAATAAATATAGTCACCGTTGGGTTTTTGGTTTGTGTTTTTTTTATCGTACAATTTTTATTCTTTTTAACAGTGATATAGTTAACTGCTTGCCGACCAGCCGCCGTCGTTATACGGCGGCAGGTCGGCTCCCCTGCGCAAATCGCCATAGCTGTACGGCAGCCGCTTTAAGGGGTATAGGCGACGCCCACCGCGTGACGTAGGAGCCGATGCACATATCCGCCGGGCAACCGCGTTCGCTCCTGACAGAGACAGAGATCTGTCAATGTAAACAGACAGATCTCCGTTCTGACAAGGGGAGGAGAGACAGATCGTCTGTTCCTAGTAATTAGGAACAGCAATATGTCTCCTCCTCCAGTTAGTCTCAACCCCCCACAGTTAGAAACACCTAGCAGGGAACACATTTAACCCCTTGATCGCCCCCTAGTGGTAACACCTTCCCTGCCAGTGACATTTATACAGTAATCAGTGCATTTTTATAGCACTGAACGCTGTATAAATGTCAATGGTTCCAAAAAAGTTTCAAAAGTGTCTGACCTGTCTGCTACAATGTCGCAGTCCCACTAAAAATCGCAGATACTAGTTAAAAAAAAATAAAAAATAATAAAAAAGCCATAAATCTATCCCCTATTTTGTAGACGCTATAACTTTTGCGCAAACACGTATTGTGATTTTTTTCTACCAAAAATATGTAGAAGAATATATATTGGTCTAAACTGAGGAAGAAATTTGTTTATTTTTTATTTTTTTGGATATTCTTTATAGCAAAAAGTAAAAAATATTGTGTTTTTTTCAAAATTGTCGCTCTTTGTTTGTTTATAGCGCAAAAAATAAAAACCACAGAGGTGATCAAATACCAGCAAAAGAAAGTTCTATTTGTGGGAAAAAAGGACATCAATTTTGTTTGGGTACAACGTCGCACGACCGCGCGTGAAAGAGTGCTTTCACATTGCCGGCGCCCGGGCATCGGCGGTAAAGCGGTGCTTATTTTAGCGTCGCTTTACCATCATTTTAGTGGCCGGAAAAGGGTTAAAACCGCCCGCAAAATGCCACTGCAGCAGCAGTTTGCCGGCGGTACAGCGGTGCTGCCCATTAATTTCAATGGGCAGGGGCGCTATAGGAGCGGTGTATTCACCGCTCCTATAGCGCTGCAAACAAGCTGCTTGCAGGACTTTTTGTGATGCTCTGCCAGCGCAGCGCCCTAGTGTGAAAGCAGCTGAGGCTTTTTTTATGCCCTTTTTCAGGTGCTATTTTTAGCGCTAAAGCGCCTGAAAAACACCTCCAGTGTGAAAGTACAAACATTATACTTTTTCTGAAAGCAGACATCCTAAAGAATAAAATAGTATTGACATGACATTAACGCAAAGGTCTAGGAAACAAAATTTCGGTAACAAACACATTAAAAGTTAATTTTAAGGGGCACAAAAAAAGCAATAAATTACCCATTTGCTTTGGTAAAATATAAAAGCCGAGTAAATAGATACCCAACATGTCAAACCTTAAACATGTCAGTACCCTATATTTTCCATGGGCAACGCTTTAAATAAACCCATCGGTGTAGCGTTACGAAGGAGGTCTGGTGCTAGAATTATTGCTCTCATTCTAGTGTGCATGGCGATATGTAAACTCTATATTCAGTCAGTACAGGCAGTGTATTTGATATATATATTGTATTCTTTTATATATATATATATATATATATATATATATATATATATATATACAGTCAGACTAGTATACATATAGATACTCTGCATTTAGCGTAACCTATATATACAGTGCATTCGGCGGTGTACAGTTTCTAATACAGTGCAGGCGGTGTGCACAGTATAAAATATAGTGTGTACAGTTTCAAATACACTTCAGGCGGTGTACACAGTATATAATGCAATGTTAAAAAAAAAAATACCCATCATGTCCAGAAGGCCTGCAAGGAGAGGCAGATGCTCACAGGCCACTAAAAGAGTACAAGCAGCCTCTGAAGTAATATTTAACAGCAGGGATCGTTCCTGCACCCAACAAGAGTAACTGTGAGGGATTACTGTGTTCTGCCACCACCAACACCTAAGGCCCAATTTTTCAGCAGAGTATATAGTGCAGTCCGTATAGTATATATACTGCTGTTCAAAGTATATAATGCATTCTGTATAGTATATATACTGCAGTTCAGAGTATTTAGTGCAGTCCGTATAGGAGGAGGAGGAGAGAGATATCAGGAGGAGACCGGGAGAGGGGAGAGACCATGAAGCAGGAGAACAGTTTGTCGGCTATCCACAGGGGGACATCGTGGCCAGGATGGCGTGACAGATTTGCCCACCAGCAGCTTCACAACTGGACGCAGAGCAGTTAATGCAGGGATCTCTGTGTTGCTGGGTTCTTCGGTCGCCAGGTAGCCAGTAAGGCAACCTGCAAGAGCCTGTTCCAGGACATCTTTCCCTTGGGACTTGATGTTGCCGGATTGGTGAGTGGGCATTAGCCCATCTTGTGAAAACCCCCTTAGAAAGAGGACAGTGATTTGGACCAGCGTCTTCCCAGAAGAGTTAAAGCTGTTATAGCTGCAAAGGGAGGGCCAACTCAATATTGAACCCTATGGACTAGGACTGGGATGCCATTAAAGTTCATGTCGGTGTAGAGGCAGGCGTCCCAAATTCTTCTTCAGTGCAACATTTCTAAGATAAACTCAAAGAGTGTTTTTGAAATTAAAATCTTTGTTTCATATGAAATACCGTATGTATAGTTACACATATTTTCTTTCTGTTGTCCTCTTATCTCACTAGTCATTTCTGTCTGACTAAAAGAATAGGCTCTATTCAGACTCTAATGAGTTAAAACACCCACAATGCAACTCAATACATCTCATTGTCTAAGCTCTAAGTGCCATGACAGAGGACAACGCTCAACTTTTATTTATTCTTAAAAGAATTTGTATTTGTTAAAACAGACATAAAGCTTCATATAGAGTTTGATTTTTACCAAAAGGTGCACCACAAAGGGAAAATCGACCCACCAGGGCAGGACCCATGTGGGGTGTTAAAAGGTTTACCCATAATTAAGAGACACTGGGGGGGCTACTTATAATTTGCGATTTGATAAGGAAAAAACGTTATATCGCGGTGGAAGTACAAAACTAAGTGAAAGATTTACAAGTGGTAAAGAAAAAAACAAAAAACCACATGAGCCCGTCATGATCAATTTCTGCAAAGGTACAAAAACATTGATCACCCTTCCATCTCCAACGTCAAGGAGTAAAATTCATTCAAAGTTCTCTGCATGTCTCTGAGTGTTTGTAAGAGTTTTCTTTTCTTGGGTATTGAATGAACCATTTAGTCCATCATTTGTAAACAGTAAATGATACATCCTGGCACAACACAGAAATTCGGATAGCATTGTATCAATAATAGTCATTTACTGTAGACACAGGAGCGTTGGTAAAGCATTAGTTTTAAATAAACATACTGCCATTCCGTACATATTACTGTGCATTGGCACCCAACATCTTTGTGTCTTCTAATGCCGCGCACACACGAGTGGACTTTTTGGCAGCAAAAGTCCGACGGCCATTCCGACGGACTTACGTCGGAGTTTTGACGGACTTCCGACAGACTTTAGAACGAACGCACTTGCACACACACGGTCACAAAAATTCCAACGGATTCGTATATGATGACGTACGACCGGACTAAGATAAGGAAGTTGATAGCCAGTAGCCAATAGCTGCCCTAGCGTCGGTTTTCACCCGTTGGACTAGCATACAACAAGCGGATTTTTCAACCGGGCTCGAGTCCGTTGGAAAGATTTGAAACATGTTTCAAATCTAAAGTCCGTCTGATTTTCCCCCGAAAAAGTCCGCTGCAGGTCCGATGAAGCCCACACACGGTCGGATTGTCCGACGGATTTGTCCCATTGGACCAGTCTAGTCGAAAAGTCTGCCCGTGTGTACACGGCATTAGACCTCACAGTGGATTTTGAGCCTGTGGATGGCTGCACACCTCCGGTTCTCAGTCTGCAGCCCTAGGGCCACATGTGCTAATGGTAGGACTATTGATATCTAAAGGGTAGTAATGGCCATGATCTCTGACAGTCTTCTGTCCAGTGGCGGCTGGTGCTCAAAATTTTTGGGGGGCGCAAACAAACTGAAAAATTCTGAAAAATACATAAAAAAAACCCATCAATTGCAGCCTCACTGTGCCTATCAAATTCAGCCACTGTGCCCATCAAATGCAGCCACTGTGCCCAGCAAATGCAGCCACTGTGCCATCAAATGCAGCCACTGTGCCCATCATATACAGCCACTGTGCCCATCAAATGCAGCCACTGTGCCCATCAAATGCAGCCCCTGTGCCCAGCATATGCAGCCACTGTGCCCACCAAATACAGCCACTGTGCCCATCATATGTAGCCACTGTGCCCATCAAATACAGCCATTGTGCCCATCATATGTAGCCACTGTGCCCATCAAATACAGCCACTGTGCCCATCAAATACAGCCACTTTGCCATCAAATGCAGCCCCTATGCCCAGCATATGCAGCCACTGTGCCCACCAAATACAGCCATTGTGCCCATAATGTGTAGCCACTGTGCCCACCAAATACAGTCACTGTGCCCATCATATGCAGCCACTGTGACCAGCATATGCAGCCACTGTGCCCACCAAATACAGTCACTGTGCCCATCATATGCAGCCACTGTGCCCACCAACCCCCCCCCACTTGCGGGGCTCGTGGCTCTGGCAGCACCCCCAATCCCTCCCCTGCGCAGCTCTGACAGACCCCCGGCACTTACCCCCAGGCAGCAGCTCCTCTCCAAGTGCATGAGAGCGGCGGCGACCTCCGCTCCAGTGTGTGTCTCCTCCGCTCCTCTTCCTAAGCGCCAGGCATCCAATAGGGTGGCCTGGCGCTTTGGCCAATCAGGAAACAGGCCTGACGCCCTGCCTCCTGATTGGTGGGGAGGAAGGCTAGTGTGAAAATAGCAAAAATTAATTTACTATCGTCACACAATTGGGTGGGATCAGGGCGCACTCTCTGAGCCCCGAGCCCACCCTATTTTGAAGCCTATTAGAGCCTCTGGCTCTAATCAGGTGCTTCAAAAAGTACCACCCCCTCCCGCCCCCACCGTAGGAATCCATGCATCCGGCGTCCTGAAAAGGGCCAGGCGCATGGATGGGGGGGGGTGTCGCCCGTGCGCCCACAATGCATGGGCCGCAACTGCTCCTGTCCCTAATTGTCTCCTGCTCCATGTCTCTAGTCTCCAACCACACCTGTAGAATTTTTCAGTCTTTGACTATTTCCTATAGTATATCCACTGGCCTTGACAATGTTCTGTAGCAACACATATGATACATTATTTCATTTGACCAAGGGTGGAGGGACATCAGCATGAGCACTCACTGTGTGGTTCTGCTTATAGAAACTACAATTCTCATCTTGCAATGGAAATTGATGTTGGAAGTAATTGTGGGTGGGGCCCTTTTAAGCCCCTCCCAACATTTGGTGTGGCACGGTTCAAACTTTTTCTTGCAAACAAGTCAGGTTTGGGAAATGCCTTAAGGAAAAGTGGTCCCAAGAGAGGACAATGTAGATGCAGATGTACAATTGACATCAAGTAAAGAGCTTTTGGATCTGAGATCAGTGTGTGGTTTTCTCTTCATTTTCATTGCTTCAGATGCTGCTTTTATCCCCCCCCCCCCCCACCCCAACCCTGCCCCAACCCAAATAAAAATGGACATAGTCAGTTTGGTGTCCCTGGATTTCATTTCGAAAATCTGGTCACCTTACTCTACTCTCGTCCCCTTTATTGCCTTCTACTCTCTTCACCTCTGCTCTTTTCCCTCTTCTATCCTTTCTTCCCCTCTCCTCTCTGATTTTTTTTCCATTAACTTTCTTCATGTGAGCAAATATCACAGCAGAAGCTATCAGCTTCCCCCTTTGGTTCTATAACTTCTAAAACAAATCCTATGGTTTCTCCTGATATGGTTCACAGCAATGGAAAATAAGACCAATAAACACAATGTTCTTTGTTTTATTTTTGTGAATTGCAGAAGGAAATAAAAAAAAAAATTGTATGTCCTGAAACTTTACACGAGTAACACTTTCGCTTTATGACGGGTGTAAAGCGAAACCCATCTGTACCGTTATAGAGTTTACAATACAAAGTCATAAATTGCTCATATTTATTATCGCGTTCCCCTTGCTGTAGCGTTATTCATATGCTCGCTGAACGGCTGCCAGCCAGCCTTTGCTCAACATGTTGTTTTGTGCTCAAAGGGGGCGATATGAATATTTATGTATCTGAATGATAAGATCTTTATTAAGAGGTTTAGTGTTACTTGGAATGGCTTTCTCCCCCTTGTGTTCAACAACTGCCGATTTTCTTTTAAGTTTCTTAATAGACTATCTAACTCTCCCGAGTGCGATTGTGAAAACCCTTTGAATGTTTATTTATCAGAAGCTAAATACAGTATTTACAATCTTCATAGTGCTAATTTAATTACTCTCAACAAATTCCCAAATTGGGCATATGGAAGGGGGGATTCTGAAATAATGACATTATTCAGCCGGATTAGCTGTGGGAAGCACCAGGCAAAAACCTTATCAATTTAAAGCTGACCATAAAGAAGGGATGACAATCGCCCCAATCCACCACACGGCCGGCAGTCCTTGTACAAATAATGAACAATTAAAAGGAATTTGCAAGATTTTTTATACTATTCCTTTCTTTGAGATAAGCTGAAGATGGAACATGTTTTCTTTCTCTCCCTATATCCAAAGGCATAAAATTATTGGGTTGACTTTACAGCACATGTGTCAAATAAAGGTCCAGCCTTCCAGGCCGAATCCAGCCTTCCAGGCCATTTCATGTGGCCAATGCACCTCTCCTGCAGCTGCGGCACTCCCCTCATCTCAGCAGTTGGCAGCAGAGAGGAGGACAGAACACCTCCGCTAGATCCTGCACTTCTCTGTGCAGCTGTAGTCTAAGCAGTCATCAGCAGAGAGGAGGACAGAACACCTCCACTAGATCCTGCACTTCTCTGTGCAGCTGTAGTCTAAGCAGTCATCAGCAGAGAGGAGGACAGAACACCTCCACTAGATCCTGCACTTCTCCATGCAGCTGTAGAGGGGCTCACCCCCCCCCCCAGTGTCAGCAGTTGGCAGCAGAGAGGAGGACAGAACACCTCCGCTAGATCCTGCACTTCTCCATGCAGCTGTAGAGGGGCTCACCCCCCCCCCCCCCCCCCCAGTCTCAGCAGTTGGCAGCAGAGAGGAGGACAGAACACCTCCACTAGATCCTGCACTTCTCTGTGCAGCTGTAGTCTAAGAAGTCATCAGCAGAGAGGAGGACAGAACACCACCGCCAGATCCTGCACTTCTCCGTGCAGCTGTAGTCTAAGCCGTCATCAGCAGAGGGGAGGACAGAACTCCTCCTATAGATCATGTGCCTCTCCTGCAGCTACGTGCAATGTCGCATGACTGCGCAATTGTAAGTTAAAGCGACGCAGTGCCGAATCGTAAAAAGTGCTCTGGTCAGGAAGGGGGTAAATCCTTCCGGGGCTGAAGTGGTTAAAATCTGGCCTGTTAGTGGGTCCTGAGGACAGGAGTTGAGCACCACTGTATTAGAGCATATGTGATGACTTGTGCCACATGTTACAGCAACACATGGTAATAGATTGTGATGTGCCTTGTACTACATTGCCTTTTAAAGTTAATTGCACCCTGATAGTAATGGCACCGTATTTTCTGGCGTATAAGACGATCTTTTACACGTGAAAAAAAATGGCCAAAAAGCAGGGGTTGTCTTACACGCCGGGTCAGCTGCTCGGATGTCTGCTGGATGTATGGTAATACTGTATGTAGCTTCGGCTACATACAGTATATACCGCTGAGCCAATCCCGGTGAGCGATGTATTCAAATGAATACAGAGCCTGCTCAGATTGGAGTAACAACCTCTGCCAATCCGAGCAGGCTACATATAGTAGCCTGCTCGGATTGGCTTTGAGAGTCAGAGAGGCGCGGGCTGATAACGTTACAGCTTCTGCCAATCCAAGCAGGCTTTGTATTCATTAATAGAATAAATCGCTCGCCGTGATTGGCTCCACCTCCAGCTAGAAGGAAGAAGGATATGAACACACCTCCCAACATTTTGAGATGGGAATGAGGGCCACCTACTAGCAAAGGTATGTAGGCATAGGACACGCCCCTTGCCACACCCCTTTAACCAAAAAAAAAAAAAAAAAGGTTAATTAAAACTACAAGGGCTTTTTTTACCACTACTATTCCTTTATATTGGCTTTTAAAATTTACAAATGCAGCAAGTTAGAAATTGGATGAAAGGTTTATCACTGGGAAACACTTTTTGAAAGATAAAAAGTGCATTTTATATACATCTATATAGATCAGACCAAGATGAGGGACAAAATGAGGAGGAAAGAGGGACAGAGGGACATTGCTCCAAATCAGGGACAGTCCCTCGAAATCAGGGACAGTTGGGAGCTATGTACATACAGTAGCCTGCTCGGATTGGCTTTGAGAGTCAGAGAGGTGCAGGCTGATGATGTTACAGCCTCTGCCAATCCAAGCAGGTTTTGTATTAATTAATAGAATACTTCGCTCGCCGTGATTGGCTGCAGCTCCAGCAAGAACGAAGACGGATATGAAGTGCCGGAAACCTCGGAAGGGGGGGGGGGGTTGTCTTATACGGTGAGTACAGGCAAAAAATCTTAAAAACCTGTAAAAGTAGAGGGTCGTCTTATACGCCCGGTCGCCTTATACACCGGGAAATACAATAACTGCCATTGCTGGGGCAATCAAAGGATCGTAGGTCAGTAACGGTGGTCTACTAAGTGAATGTCTTACAGGTTTTCTGAGCGTGTAATGTGCGAGCTCAGGCAGTTGACAGGCAGTAACAGGGGCCCTAGACAATCCAGCTACGACAGCCTTTCCTAACCTTTTCCACCAGGGAAACCCTTGAAATAATTTTCAGGTCTCAGGGAACCCTTACTAACAAAATTATATTTATAGCTTGGGGCACATTAATGTGCTCCAGGAGCATCGTAGATATAGTAATAAATAAAAAGAAAAGAGTGCGGTTTAAATGTATACTATATTGTCAAAAGTATTGGGACACCTGCCTTTACTCGCACATGAACTTTAATGGCATATTAGTCTTATGCCGCGTACACACGACCGGTTTTGACGTCGGAAAAAACTCTGAAGGTTTCTCCGACAGAATTCCATTCAAGTGGTCTTACCTACACACAGTCAAACCAAAGTCCGACCGTCCAGAACGCGGTGACGTACAACACGTACAACGGGACTAGAAAAAGGAAGTTCAATAGCCAGTAGCCAATAGCTTCCATCTCGTACTTGCTTCAGAGCATGCGTCAATTTTGGTCCGTCGGAACAGCCTACAGACGATCGGTTTTCCCGATAGGAATTGGTTCCGTCGGAAATATTTAGAACATGTTCTCTTTCTAGGTCCCCCAGAATTTTAGAATAAAAAAGGTAGATAAGGCACACACACGATCGGAATAGACGATGAAAAGATTCCATCAGACTTTTGCTGTCGGACATTCCGCTCGTGTGTACGCGGCTTAAGTCCGTAGGGTTCTGTATTGAGTTGGCCCACCCTTTGCAGCTATAACAACTTCAACTCTTCTGGGAAGGCTGTCCACAAGGTTTAGGAGTGTGTCTATGGGAATGTTTGACCATTCTTCCAGAAGTGCATTTGTGAGGTCAGGCACTGATGTTGGACGAGTAGACCTGGCTCGGGTTGAGGTCAGGACTCTGGGCAGGCCAGTCAAGTTCCTCCACCCCAAACTCGCTCATCCATGTCTTTATGGACCTTGCAGGAAACAACCTCTTAACAGGAAGAATCTGTAACAAGAACTCTATGGTAGTTACCAGGTATGAATGTAAACAACCTCACAGGCAGTGTACAAAGAACACTTCCTTTCATGTGTTCCACTATTATTCCATTGAACCTTGGTTGAGAAAGGCTGAGTTGAAGGCCTCATGCACGTTGGACATTTTTACAGCTGCTTCTAGGGGCGCCTTGTGTTTTTTTTTTCCCTGCCTCTAAACGCCCCTCCTTGTTAGCCTATGTGTCCATGCACACATAGGCCTTTAGCAGAGTTTAGTGAAAGGAGAGTTTAGGAGTTTTTAGAGGCAGGGAAAAAAGAAAACACTGCCAGTCCATCCAGGAGCAGCAGTGTTTGGCCAGAAAAAAACACTTGATGCTGCTAAAAGCTGCTAGAAGCTGCTAAACGTGCCTCAACGTGCCTAAAAGCTAGTGGTTGAGCATCAATTAATATATGATGTCAGATATTATTTATTCTGGCCACTGAAATGAAATAATGCTCCAAGAGCTTGATGCCTGTAAAAGCTCCTAAAATCTCCTATAAAAGCTTTAGACACTTTCAGTCCCGGTTCACACCAGTGCCACTTGTCATTCGATCTGACAGTTCCAAATCGTATGACAAGCCACAGCCTATTTTCGGCAATGGAATCGTTCATATCGCCGCGACTCATGACGCAGCGATTATGAAAAGGGTTCCTGCACTTCTTTTTGGCGATTTAATTGCGACTTGCATAAACTTCTGTTAACCACTTACAGACTGGACGATTTACCCCATTAATGATCAGGCCATTTTTAGCTTTACGGCACTGCGTTGCTTTAACAAAAAAAAAAAAAAGAATTTCTTCATCAGTTTAGGCCAATATGCAATAAGCGTATATTGATTGGTTTCCGCGTTTTGGTCATAGCGTCTATAAAATAGGGGATAGATTTATGGCATTTTTATTATAATTTTTTTTTTTTTTTACTAACAATGGCGGTGATCAGCGATTTTTTGCGAGGCTGCGACATTGGGGCAGACAGATCAAACACTTTTGAAACTTTTTTGGGACCACTGACATTTATACAGCGATTAGTGCTATAAAAATACTCTGATTACTGTATAAATGACAATGGCAGGGAAGGGGTGACACTAGGGGGGCGATCAAGGGGTTAAGTGTTCCCTAGGGAGGTGTTTTTAACCGTGGGGGGAGTGTACTGACTGGGAGTAGAGGGAGATCGCTGTTCCTGATCACTAGGAACAGACGATCTCTCTCTCTACTCCCCTGACAGAATGAGGATCTCATAGCTCCCAACTGTCCCTGATTTCGAGGGACTGTCCCTCATTCAGAACAAAGACCCTCTGTCCCTCTTTCCTCCTCATTTGTCCCTCATTTTGGTCTGATCTATATAGTTTTATATAAAACGCACTACTTATCTATCAAAAAGTGTTTTTTAGTGCTAAACCTTTCATCCAATTTTTAAATTGCTGCATTTGTAAATTCCAAAAGTCAATATAAAGGAATAGTAGCTGCAAAATCAAATCAATCAATATTTTTGTCTAATTTTCCTTTAAGGGGGGTGTGGCAGGGGGCGTGTCCTATGCCTTTTGCTAATAGGTGTCCCTCATTCCCATGTCAGAAAGTTGGGAGGTATGGGGATCTGTCTGTTTACATTGACAGATCCCCATTCTGACTCTCTGTGGAGCAATCATGGGTGGCTGGCGGACATTGCGGCAGCCGGCCACGAACATCAGCTCCCCCCGCTATAGCTGTTAAAGGCACCGACGTACAGCTACAGCAGTTTGCAGGAACGAGCCCACCTCCCGCAGTATAATGACCGCGGCTGGTCGGCAATCGGTTAAATGAAGTCGCAATGAAATCGGCAGTGCAAATCGCACTGATGTGCGGCTGTGAAATTGCTCTGAAGTAGCGCGATTTCAAAGCCTCCACGGTGTGAACCGGGACTTACAGGCGGAAAGCATTTTTTTCTGATGGCTTCTAGGAGAGTTAAATAAAGTCCTGTGTGTATGAGACCAAAGTGTTAGGCACAGAAAAGGTAATAATTACTAAATAAAGAGGACATGTGAATATTTCATAATTAACCACTATCCGCCCACCGGCCATCAAATGACAGCTGGGTGGCGCGGCTCTCGTTCTGGGTGGATGTCATATGATGGCCTCCCAGAAAGACCGCTCTCGTTCTCCCCTGGGGGCGCATCACGACGATCGGTGGTGCGTTGTATCAGTCTGACACACCGCTACACCGATCTCGGTAAAAAGCCTCTGATGGAGGCTCTTCACCATGTGATCAGCTGTGTCCAATCACGGCTGATCACGATGTAAACAGCAAGAGCCATTGATCAGCTTTTCCTCACTTGCGTCTGACAGAAGCGAGTAGAGGAGAGCCGATTGGCTGCTCTCCTGACAAGGGGGGTCTGTGCTGATTGTTTATCAGCGCAGCCCCTCCTCAAATGCCAAACCAGGACCACCAGGATGCCGCCAAGACCACCAGGGATTGGCACCACACTGGACCGCCAAGTATGCCACCCTAGACCACCAGGGAAATGCCAATCAGTGCCCAGCCCCAATGCCTGCCAGTGCCAGTGCCATCAGTGATGCCTATCAATGCCATCTATGAGTGCCGCATATCAGTGCCCATCAGTGCTATGTATCAGTGCCCATCAGTGTTCAGCAGTGCCACCTATCAATGCCCATCAGTGTCCATCATTGCCCAGCAGTGCCGCTTATCAGTGCCACCCATAAGTACCTATCAGTGCAGCCTTTCAGTGCCCATTAGTGTCGTCTATCAGTGCCCACTAGTGCCACCCATGAGTGCCCATCAGTGCCGCTTATCAATGCCCATCAGTGCTACATATCAGTGCCACCCATCAGTGCCGCCTACCAGTGCCCATCAGTGCCGCCTATCAGTGCTCATCATCAGTGCCACCTCATCGGTGCCGCCTTATCAGTGCCCATCAGTGAAGGGGAAAACTTACTTATTTACAAAATTTTATAACAGAAATAAAAGAAAAACTTTTTTTTTTTCATTATTTTAGGTCTTTTTGTATTTGTTTAGAAAAAAATAAAAACCGCAGAGGTGATCAAATACCACCAAAAGAAAGCTCTATTTGTGGGAAGAAAATGATAAAAAATTCTGTCTGGGTACAGTGTAGCATGACTGCGCAATTGTCATTTAAACAGCGACAGCGCTGAAAGCTGAAAATGGGCCTGGGCAAGAAGGGGGTGTAAGTGCCCTGTATTGAGGTAGTTAATAATTATTAAAATAAGCAGGGCTTTTTCTCTCAGAAAATAGGTGCAGGAACTCACCCTCCCAGCCCAAATCCCTGCCCACAACCATGCCCAAACCCCAACCCAAACCACGCCCAAACTCCACCCCCAGACACACCTTCCTTAGAGGAGAGAAGTACAGTGGCGTCAAATAACTGTAATAAGTGAGGCCTTAGAACTGTGTATCACACATGGTTCAGGAATGTGTATGTAGCGCTGGTAGATTTGCAATCTACCGCACGTTAGGTAAATTTAGTAACTTGTTCGTTAGGAAGGTTAAGTTTGCCTCTGTTCCAGTTTGGCTGACGTTGTGTGTGTTTCCGTGCTGACCGGTGGGTGTCGCTGTTACCACTGGCCAGTGTTGGAAAAGCAACATGTTGAAGCGTATGGATGCTCTTCTGTCCTGGAGACAACTTGGTGGAGGTGGTCCTCCGAGTTGCATTCTGGGAGAGGGTATTTATGGGACAGATGCCATGCTTTAGGGTTCGTTTTACAGCCTCCGGCTGGCCCTCCTGGCCGACAGGTATGCGTTAAGGAACTACCTCGTGGTCCTCCGTTTCAGAGGCCCACATCGAAGCGGCGCAGGGGTGGGTCCAGAGGCTTGTCTGGGGCCTACCACCGCGGCCGAGGAATGGTCCTGAGCTGTCGGTCCTGTATGACGAGGCTGGTCAACCGAGGAGATCCCAGGGAAGGACCTGTCATGGAAGGATCATGCGGCGTGCTGGTCTATAGAGGGGCCTGGTGACTCGGTAGGAGGACGTATCCGAAAGTAACCATACAGCATAGTGTTGCTGGGTTGGCTTAAAGGTTTAGGCACTGTGACTGACATTCACCACAAAACCAATACATCCTGTGGCAGAGGATCGTACAGGTTTGTTCCCAAAACAAGTCTGTGGCAGAGACTTTTATTCGTGCTAGGTACTGGCTGCTAGGCAAGTGAGAGAGGCCTATCCAGGCGAGCAAAGAGTGTGTCCCACGAGGGGAGCGCATTCTATACAATATCTGAATCCTACCAGGACAATCGTTAAAGAACCCTACCGGAAGATATTTGAGTTTCTTCTGCAGTTTCCTTTCCGCCTCTTTCCTGCTACTTCCTAAGAAAATCGTTTAATAAAGCATTGAAAACGTACTCCAGTGTTGGTGCGTGTGTCGTCCGGAGGTAAACTCAACGGAACCCCTAGTGCTGGTGAAACAGAGGGAAGCAGAGTGAAGGTAACAGACCCGCTTAAACCAGCAGCTCCACCGAGAGTTAGTGCTACATGTAACACACAAAGTACAGGACTCAGGACTTTATAACACACAGGGCTCAGGAGTGTGTATTGTGCAATTGTGAGCAGTGCATATCACACAGGGTGCAGAAAAAAAAACAGGATACTTACATTCAATGCGAAGCGTCCCTTGTTCTCAGAAAAGTGGAGCATATACCCCTGTGTACAGAGTGCAGGGGTCAGGAATATGTAACAGAGCCCAGCACACAGAGAGCAGTGGTAAAGTGTATAATATGCAGTCCAGCATATAGAGTGCAGGGCTCAGGTGTATGTAATGCAAAACCCATTGTACAGAGTACAGCATTCAGGAGTACCATACTGAGGTCTTAGATATGTAACATACAGCACAGCACAAAGAGTATACGGGTTCTGAGTATGTAATGTACAAGGTGTTACAAAATTCACACCACTGGACCCTGCACGCTGTGCCATACATTACATACTCTTGGTCACTAACTCTGTATGCTTTATACCCCTTTCACACTGAGGCACTTTACATGCGTTTTTGTTCTAAAAATAACGCCTGTAAACGGCCTCTTCTGCAGCCCCAGTATGAAAGCCAGAGTGCTCTCACACTGGGGCGGTGTGCTTGCAGGACAGGAAAAAAAAGTCCTGCAAGCAGCATCTTTGGGGCGGTGGGGGAGGGGTGTATACACCCCTCCTCCACCGCCCCTGTCATTGAAATGAATGGGCACCGCTTTCAAAGCGCCTTAAAAGTGTTTTGAAAGCAGCGCTAAGTGGACGCTTTTAACCCCTTTTTATCCCCTTCTTGGGGGTTAAAACCGCCCCACTAGTGGTGCCAAAACGCTACTATAAAAGCAGTAAAGCGCCGCTAGTTTTAGCACTTTACCACTAACGCCTGCACCGCCCCAGTGTGTAAGGGGTCTTACTGTTCCCCAGCAAATTTCCCTGGTCTTTCCCCTCAAGTAACCCCCCAAAAATAACCATCAAATCCTCACTTCTGCTTATCTCTTTGCTTACCTCTGTGCCCCATTCACACCTAATCTCTGCAACCCTCATCCACAGCTCACCTCTTCTTTCCCTGTCCACAAATCCACTCTGCACCCCTATCTGCAACCCACCTCCCCCCCATCACACGTCTGCACCCCTCTAACTACAGCTTACACCCCCAGTCCACAACTCACCTCTGCACCTCCATCTATATTATCTCTGCTCCCCTTCTGCACCCCCATCTAAAGCTCACCCCAATCCACAGCTCTCACCTTTGCCACCCACCTCTGCACCCCCAGCTTCCCCTACAGCTCTCACCTCTACACAACCTCCCCCACCCTTCACAGCTCTGCCCTCTGCAGGTCTTACGTTTGTACAAAGCTCCCTTCCCAGTTCTCCTCACTGGACAAATTTCCACCCCCCCTCCTCACTGCACAATCACCCCCCCCCCCCCCCCTTCTTTCACAGTTATCCTCTCACTGTGTATTCAGTCTCTGAAGGGCTCTCTCTCCCCCCTCCCCTCTGTTTTTCATCTCACCTTTTCCACTGCTGTTCCAGTGCTCCAGTCCATGTTTTATGTGCAGGCTTTTCAGACGATTGAGAACTGTATCTGGGGCGGAGTTTCAGGGCTTCTCCGCTCCCTGCTCTTTGCTACAGTGTGAGAAGAGGCGGGGACAGAAGCTGCTGCTTGAATCAACACAGGCAGCAGCCCCGTGTGCTCAGCGCTAGGGTGAGAGGTCAGAGCAGAGAGGGCTGCCTGTCAGAGGTGCCGGCGTCTTGCCGAGAAAGTTCCCCCTGGCGGATAAGGACCCCCCTGTAGTGCGCAGGCGCAGCGCTTGCGCACTACGAACAACTAGGAGCCGCCGAAATTAGCCGAAGCTGAAAAACTTCAATCAGCTGTACACGGCGCCTGCGCCCTGGGTCCAGGTTCAAGCCCCACCATCCAAGTGGACCTAGAGGGAGAATAAAAAAGTGCCAAGTGAAGCGAGGCCGTGCCCGAAGCACGGCGAGCAAAGCAAGCCCGCGAGGGGCCCTCTTACAGGCGCCGTGTACGGCTGATTTCTATTCTATTCGGCTTTGGCTATTTCCGCCGGCTCCTACTGCGCAAGCGCTGCGCCTGCGCAGTAGAAGGGGGTCCTTATCCGCCGAGGGGAACTTTCTCGGCAGAACACCGGAACTGCGTTCCACCGAGTTCCGGCAGAAAAAAAGCCCTGAGAATAAGGCTGCAAAATAGAAATAATTAAACACTGGATATCCTGATTATTTATATACTCTCATATCAGATGCATTTTTGGGTCATTTTCCTGTGTGAAGAATGTGTATATGGTAACATCCAAAGTTTTAGGTTGGTCATGGTCACCCCAGGGCTCTGCATAGAGGTGTGTTGGAAATAACTCCTTTACAGAACGAAGTGGGCGATGTAGACTATACTATTATCAGATAAGATCTGCTTCAATAGTGTAAGTATGAAGTTAAGAATATGTCACTAAAATCTCATGTTGTAATCTGAAAAGTCATTTTCAATATTCTTACATCTTGCAGTTTCATTAAAATAATGCCTGTTCATCTTGCCATGGATATCCAGGATTTTGGTCTGTTAAGTATAACATTGAAAGTGTTTCTTTCTATTCGTTTGATAAGTACCTAGTGATCCTTCAAGAAATCTTGTGAGCTCATAACTACCCGCGCTCTCTGCCTGTTCTGCACCCATATTTTTGGGCATTGGGCATTCTTCTAAAGTCTTTCTGGGAACTAAAGAATACCCCCATGTTATGGAGGATAGGAGAGGGGGAGATCTTCGGTGGTCCTAAACACACTCCATGACCTAAGGTGACAATGATACTCCTCAATAGATACACTACAGTAGTGTTGTTGCCCCAGGACCGGATATGTGTTACTGGCAGAAAAATTGGGTGAAATTAAAAGAAAAAAGGCCTGAAAAAAGAAAACGAATGCAGTCACCTCATCTAAGAACTGCAATATACACTATATTACCAAAACTATTGGGACATCTGCCTTTACACTTGAAATCATTTTCAGGTTTCAGGGAACCCTTACTAACAATATTATATTTATAGCTTGGGGCACATTAATGTGCTCCAGGAGCATTGTAGATATATTAATAAATAAAAAGAGTGTGGTTTAAATGTACACTATATTGTCAAAAGTATCGGGGCACCTGCCTTTACACACACCTAAACGTTAATGGCATCCCAGTCTTAGTTCGTAGGGTTCAATATTGAGTTGGCCCACCCTTTGCAGCTATAACAGCTTCAACTCTTCTGGGAAGGCTGTCCACAAGGTTTAGGAGTGTGTCTATGGGAATGTTTGACCATTCTTACAGAAACGCATTTGTGAGGTCAGGCACTGATGTAGATGAGAAGGCCTGGCTCGCAGTCTCTACTCTAAGTCATCCCAAAGGTGTTCTATAGGGTTGAGGTCAGGACTCAGGCCAGTCAAGTTCCTCCACCCCAAACTCACTCATCCATGTCTTTATGGACCTTGCTTTGTGCACTGGTGCTCAGTCATGTTGGAACAGGAAAGGGCTATCCCCAAACTGTTCCCACAAGGTTGGGAGCATGAAATTGTCCAAAATGTCTTGGTATGATGAAGCTTCCTTTCACTAAAACTAAGGGGCCAAGCCCAACCCCTGAAAAATAACCCCACACCATAATGCCCCCTCCACCAAATGATTTGGACCAGTGCACAAAGCAAGATCCATAAAGACATGGATTAACGAGTTTGGGGTGGAGGAATGTAACTGTCCTGACCTCAACCCAATAGTACACCTTTGGGATGAATTAGAGTGCAGAAGGCCTGGCTCGCAGTCTCCAGTCTAATTCATCCCGAAGGTGTTCTATCGGGTTGAGGTCAGGACTCTGTGTAGGCCAGTCATTTTCCTTCACCCCAAACTCGCTCATCCATGTCTTTATGGACCTTGTTTTGTGCACTGGTCCAAATCATTTTTCCTTTTATAGGTTGATCTAGATGGACTTGTTTCTTTTTTTTTTTTTACCATGACTAACTATGTAAAACAATCCATGGTTGTACGCATTCCTGATCCTGCTCATTAACGGGGCATCCATAGGCTCATATAACTAAGTTTATAACTGCGCAAATACAGTGTGACATAAAATATTGTGATGACCGCCATTATTATCAAGGGTCTCTGCTAAAAAATATATAATTATATTATATATAATAATATAAAAGTTTAATGTTTTGGGGTTCTAAGTTCTAAGTAATTTTCTAGCAAAAAATACTGATTTTAACTTGTAAGCAACAAATGTCAGAAAAAGGCCTGGTCTTCAAGTGGTTAAGTTCTGCGTTAAGACAATCAATGGTTGCACTCATTGCTGATCGGGTTTATTAAACGGGGGATCCATAGGCTCATATACGTAAATACATTTATAAATGAGAATAAATAGTAAAAACATACATAGAGATATAAAAAAATAAAATAAAATAAAAAATTGTTAAATTTTTTTTTTTTTTTTTTTTATTTTATCATATACAGTGTATCAGCTTTTAATGTGGTATATGCTGTACCTTTTTCAAGGTCTAATCTGTTTATTAATGCCCTGTTTAAATAGTCCTGTAACTCATATTTACCTGCTAAACTTAACATTTCTACCCAAACTGCTTTTAGGACTAATATTTTTGTTGTGCAAAATCTCAGCCTACTACAACGACCTCCATCTTGGCACACGAAACGGCGCGTTTAATAAGCACACGAGCCAAAGCGCACCTTCATTTTCATCGAGCAGACGTTCGTTTTCTGATTACGTGATTTCCATGAACAAACCAGTACAGGATAAAATCGCAGTGATTATGCATTTCATAAAGAACCCCAAATTGCCTCGCTTAATTGGTCATAGCGTGACAACTTTTCCCGAATCTTAAGTGGCCCTGTAAAGTTATTAGATGGTATACCCAGTCCTACTTTATTGTTTTAATATGATGCGGCTTGCCGGCTTGAGATCACGCTGGGATAATATTTTTCGTCTGGAACGAATGCGAAGAAAGAATAATGAAAAGTATTGTTTTTATTGGCCTTAATGGGGCTTTCCTCGGGCTAAAGCAGAACGGCAGAACCTTGCATATACTTATTTAGTTAAAGATACATAAAGGGTAATTAATGTGGTCACATAAACAGCTTGTGAGTTTTTAAGCTTTATCCATTAGCCTAGAGGGAAAATGAGAATTCTATTGGCTTGGCTTCTATCGGAAAGATACTATTAAAAAACACACACACAACAACAATACTAATAAAAAATTGATTTTGGAAGAGATGAACAATTCAATGATAATTCACAAGTCAGAGTCTATAATTCTAAAAATGGCAGCTAGTTGTGGAATTAATGGCGTAGGCTTATCATAAAACAGGAATTGATCATAGATAGGCATGTGCACTGCCGAAAAATGTGTTTGTTTTCGTTTGATTTGTTTTTTGTTTGTTTTTTTCATTTTTCAGGTCATTTGTTATGATTGCAATTGGTAAATTCGTCAATTAGAAAATTCGTAAATTCGAAAATCCGAAAATAAGAAAGAAAATTGGAAAATTCGAAAGAATAACTAACTATTAATAACTAACTATTAAATTATAGGTATTGGAGTTTCCTTTCAAATTTGGCTGTTGGTGAACATAATGAATACGAATTTATCCAAAGTTACGATTTGTCCGAAATAACGAATGTCGCATCTAAACAAATAGAACGGAACAAATTAATAAATAATATTAATACATTTTTTTTATTATTAATCTTATTGTTATTTATTATTATTCATTTGTTACGTTCTATTCGTTTAGATACGGCATTCGTTATTTTGGATAATTCATAACTTCGGATACATTTGTATTTGTTACTTTCACTAACAGCCAAATTTGAAAGGAAATTCCAATACCTATAATTAATAATAAATAGTTAGTAATAGTTATGTTATTATTAGTTAGTTATTATTTCAGATTTTCAAATTTTCGGGTTTTCTGATTTTCAAATTGCTGAATTTTCGAATTTACGAATATTCGAATTTATGAATTTTTTAATTTACGAATTTTTGAATTTTCAAATTTACGAATATTCGGAAAAATTTGTTAAACGAGTTTTCGTTAATTCGGATATTGTTGAAATTTGTTAAAAAACAAATGCAGAATGAAACGAATTGCACATGTCTAATAACAGGGCTGCCTCAGATCCCAGCTGATTTATGCCCTCACCCGGTTACTTTCTGGGCACCCTCTCCCAGGGATTGGCTGAGACAACATAAATATTCACTGCCTTTCCAGTTAACTACATTCTGGAACTCTCCAGAAGGCAGAGAGAAACAATCAAACCTGCAACCAGTGGAATCTAGAACAGCCCAAAGCAATCACAAACTGCTCCACTGATTACGGAAATAAATTTACCTAGCAACCTATCTAGGAATATGCTACACTACAGGTGCTCTTTAAGCCTCAGAAATACTTTACCACATTTTATGCATCGTACTGTAGGAAATATGTCATCATAACTCAATGCAACACAGTGCTAATGTAGAAAGTATTGTAAGCAGACAGATAAAATTACCAACATCTTGCCTTTTCTTTGCCGTCATCCATCTTATGTTCTTGAACATGTTTAGAGGCTTCTGGCATAAATATGTTTCCTGCAGTTAAATGTATTTAAAGACTATGACAGCGTTTTTAAATTTAATTTATGTTCGTCTAGGAAAAAAAAAAAACAAAAGAGGAGAGACCCATTAAAAGATATTAGATATCGTCTGCTGGAATTTAAACCAATGATAGACGACGTGTTGGAATTGATTAAATGTTTGTTTTGTTTCTCGTAAATCCACACCTGTGAGTGGTTTATATTGGAAGGAGAAAAGAATTTGATGAATAAATCCAAGGGGAAATATACAGTGATATGTCAGCGTTCTTCTTCTTGTAAAATATGAGAGCCATGATAAACGGTCGCTGTGAGTAATTTTATATCGGTTGACAAATTGATGTGTCTGTGTCTACGCATTTTTTTGTTATGTACAGTGAGGGTAAAAAGTATTTGATCCCCTGCTGATTTTGTACGTTTGCCCACTGACAAAGAAATGATCAGTCCATAATATTAATGGTAGGTTTATTTTAACAGTGAGAGACAGAATAACAACACAAATATCCAGAAAAACACATTTCAAAATAGTTATAAATTGATTTGTATTTTAGTGAGTGAAATAAGTATTTGACCCCTTTCTAAAACATGACATAGTACTTGGTGGCAAAACCCTTGTTAACAATCATAGAGGTTCAGATGTTTCTTGTAGTTGGCCACTAGGTTTGCACACATCTCAGGAGGGATTTTGTCACACTCCTCTTTGCAGATCCTCTCCAAGTCATTAAGGTTTCGGGGTTGATGTTTGGTAACCCATCCAGGACCCATTTTCAATGCCCTGGCTGAGGGAAGGAGGTTCTCACCCAAAATTTGATGGTACGTGGCCTCATTCATCATCCCTTTGATGCGGTGAAGTTGTCCTGTCCCCTTAGCAGAACCCCCCCCAAAGCATAGTGTTTCCACCTCCATGTTTGATGGTGGGGATGGTGTTCTTGGGGTCATAAGCAGCATTCCTTCTCCTCCAAACACAGCGAGTTGAGTTGATGCCACAGAGTTGGATTTTGGTCTCATCTGACTATGGTCAGACACTTTCACCCAGTTCTCCTCTGAATCATTCAGATGTTCACTTAGAAAACTTCAGACAGGCCCGTACATGTGCTTTCTTGAGCAGGGGGACCTTGAGGTTGCAGCAGGATTTCTGCCCTTCATAGAGTGTGATACCAATAGTTTTTTTGGTGAATATGGTCCCAGCTGCCTTGAGATCATTGACAAGATTCTCCCGTGTAGTTCTGGGCTGATTCCTCAACGTTCTCAAGATCATTGAAACTCCACGAGGTGAGATCTTGCATGGAGCCCCAGACCGAGGGAGATTGCCAGTTATTTTGTTTCTTCCATTTGCGAATAATCGCACCAACTATTGTCACCCTCTCACCAAGCTGCTTGGTGATGGTCTTGTAGCCCATTCCAGCCTTTTTACCTGTATAGAAGACACCTGGGAGCCAGAAATAGGGGATCAAATACTTATTTCACTCATTAAAATGCAAATCAATTTAGTTATCAAGTTATTCTGTCTCTCACTGTTAAAATGAACCTACCATTAAAATTAGAGACTGATCATTTCTTTGTCAGTGGGCAAATGTACAAAATCAGCAGGGGATCAAATACTTTTTTCCTTTACTGTAAGTTTTAGTGAACGTGAGACTGTCCAAGCTGGCTTCCAACCTAGCTTGAGTTTAAATTTGGGTGCGCCAATCCTTAAAGTGTACCTTTCGGTAACTTTACAAGTCTTCATGAATAAATTCCAGACATGTCATTTATAGCCACAGTATAATAATAAAAGCTCTATCTTTTGTCATTAAAAAGATTATGTCAGTCTGCTGCAGGCAGTCATTAGCATTTGCTCAGTCTCCTCTCCCCCAGTGATTAAACCATAAGGGTTCATTAGCACTTGTGATTGGAGGTAGTAAAAACATGCAGTGGAGCCACATTTTACTGCCCCCCCCCCCCCCCAACTTTTTTTTTTTTCAAGGAAAAGTTTTATTGAGAAATAAAACAGAAAACAGTAAACAGTGCATACAAGGAAATACCAAGACAGCCATATATTTTGTGGAAAATATCAAGAAGCAGTGTAGAAGTCAGTACAGTAATAACGATCAAAAAGAGAGCAGTGCCATGACTACCTCAATAAAAATAGGAACATTCAGAAGTGTTGTGTTCTTCACCCCCTGGCACCAATTGACAAACATACAGGTACTGTATATGTATTAGCTATACAACTTTAACCTAGCCGATAAGAAGTCTATCCAGCACCAGTTCCACCGGACTCAGGCCTGCGGTATCTAACCATGGTTCCCAGAGGTTGTCAAATCTATGGGAGTGTCCCCGGTGTTGGTAAATGTACTTCTCCAACCTAAGAGTGTTGCCCGTGCATTGTAGTCATTCTTTATGCAAAGGGGGGGTCAGTAGATTTCCACTTTCTAAATATCACTCTTCGGGCTTGAAAAAGCGATCTAGCCACTGCCTCTCTTGTAGGGGGCGCTATTTGAAAATTGTCTAAAATGCCCAGAAGGCATGGTTTAGGGTCAAGCGGTACCCAGTAACGATGTAGCTTGGGGCATCTCCAAATTAAGTTAATCAAATCCCTGTGGTCTCTGAAGCATTTGCCACACGGGTGGTCCAGGATTCCCATTTTATGTAACCTGTCCGGAGTGTAATGTGCCCACAGGAGTAAGTATAATTGCATAAGTCGCTGTGTTACATTGAGGGAGCATTGAGGTACAGCCTGCAACGCTTCCTCCCACTGACCCTCTACAAAAGGGCCAAGATCCCTCCCCCATCGCTCTCCCACCTTCAAGGGATACGAGGACAAAAAATCGTTTAGTAACATTGCATAACACCTGGATAGCAACTGCTCCCCATTTAAGTGGTATTTAACCCAAAACCAAAAACTGAATATATTGCAGCTTACCAATCACTGGATGTGGTGGCTGCATCCATTTTCTCTTCTTTGGCTTTTTTTCTTTCTGTTTTCATCTGGTGATCTGGCCAGTAACATACTTCCAGTATTAGTGAGACAACTTTGGAGGAATGAGAACAGTAGGCACAGCAGACAGCAGCATTGTCAGTCCGGGGGGGGGGTTAAATGTATTACCACCAGGGCTTTTTTTCAGCGGGAACGTGGGGGAACGCAGTTCCGCCACCTCCAGCACTGAATGTATGTAATAACATGGAGAGTGTGGTGTGCTGGAGGGTTTATTGATGTTGGCTGCTGGGGGATCTATTGTCACTGGCGGGGATCTGATTTTGTGTGAAGGTCTATTGTTACTCATGGGGAATCTATTGTTTCTGGGGGGGGTCTTATGTTGCTGGAAGGGATCTACTGTTGAGGGAGAGGTCTATTTTTACTGGCTGCTGGAGGATCTATTGATGCTGGCTGCTGGGAGATCTGTTGTTGCTGCTGGGGAGGTCTAATGTTGCTTGGGTGGATATTTTCTTACTGGGTGTGATATTTTGTTGTGGGTGGTTCACTGTTGCTGCAGGGAATCTATTGTTGTTGGGGTGGAGTCCATTGTTGCTGGGGGAGTCTATTGTTGTGTGGGGATCTATTGCTGGGATTCTGTTGTTGATGGCTGCTTTTCTTTTTGGAACATGTTAATCATCTGAATGGAACATGTTAATGATAAAAAGAAAAGCTACTGCTTTTCTTTTTATCATTAATATGTTCCATACAAATGATTTAGCACCACAAAATGATACTTGGTTCTGTATTCTCTAAAAGGGGCAGTACTGGTAGGTGGGTAGGGGGTGGAATCAAGGGACAGTGGTCAGAGATGGGTAGGGGGTGGAATCAAGGGACGGTGGTCACAGGTGGGTAGGGGGTGGAATCAAGGGACAGTGGTCAGAGGTGGGTAGGGGGTGGAATCAATGGACAGTGGTCAGAGATGGGTAGGGGGTGGAATCAAGGGACGGTGGTCACAGGTGGGTAGGGGGTGGAATCAAGGGACAGTGGTCAGAGGTGGGTAGGGGGTGGAATCAAGGGACGGTGGTCAGAGGTGGGTAGGGGGTGGAATCAAGGGACGGTGGTCAGAGGTGGGTAGGGGGTGGAATCAAGGGATGGTGGTCAGAGGTGGGTAGGGGGTGGAATCAAGGGACGGTGTTCAGAGGTGGGTAGGGGGTGGAATCAAGGGACGGTGGTCAGAGGTGGGTAGGGGGTGGAATCAAGGGACAGTGGTCAGAGGTGGGTAGGGGGTGGAATCAAGGGACGGTGGTCAGAGGTGGGTAGGGGGTGGAATCAAGGGACAGTGGTCAGAGGTGGGTAGGGGGTGGAATCAAGGGACGGTGGTCAGAGGTGGGTGGGGGCAGAGACAAGAGGTGACTCAGACGGGGGGAGTCCCTGCACCTATTGTCTGAGAAAAAAAGCCCTGATTACCACTAACAAATTGAAGCCAAACTTCAGCTCATACTTTATAACCAGTTACATGTAAATAAATAGAGTGTGGCGAGTAGGGTTGCCACCTTTTCTTCAAGCCCAACCCAAACACTTTAGCAGCGTAGTATACATTATAGGATTATAAAAGACCTGGGACTCCTTTAGGTGACCCAAAGAAAAGTAGTAATGCGGCACGCATAGCTCGTGGTGGCAAACAGTGGACGTGGCCAAATTGATCTTGCTGACATCAACTCCCAGCCTTCCAGTGATACCAAACCTGTCACCCGACAGCCACCTGCAGCTTCCATATGGCAACAGATTTGTATGTGGCTATCTCAGTTACTTGCTACAGCACCTGTCTCCACCAATCAGCAAAGTGGTGCTGCTACCTATATTTAGAATTGACGCTTTGTTTGATGTACAGATGGTCTTTCTCTCTTGAATATCACATCCTCACTATGCTGTTCTTGTAAGCTCTGGGAATGCTTTTTTTTTTTTTTTTTTTTTTTTTATGGTCAAACTGAACAAAGCAGCTTTGGAAATAAACAGCCGCTTGTTAAAGGTCAGTTGATTTGTCAGAAAACATTGCGACCTTAAGAAAAGAGGGCACACAATGGGTGACACATGATATGAAGCTGATGTGATGATTGGAACAATCAAAACAGGGTTTTCTTCACATCGACTCCAGGTCACCTATCTTTCATGTGACAAAAGAAGAGTGCATGAAAAATCAATTCCGAGTTAGCAAGAGGAACACAATTAGCTTGTGTTAACTAGACCAGGCAAAGGTGCGAAACATGGAGAACATATTCCTAATATTAATCTCAGCTCATAGGTGATTGGCTCATTAGTGTCTTGCTATTAGTGTCTTGTGTTTTGCAAGTTTATTCCCGGCTCAAAGAGCGAAAATAAAATATAGCAGTGCTGAATTTTTTCAGAATGTCATCAAACTGGATAGAGAACACCAAAATCTTTGTTAGAACATACACATTTTATTACCATTTGCTCAAATCCAGGACATGCATTTATTTTTTAACCGCCTGCCAACCGTATAACTTACGTATACGGTGGCAAGGCAGTTCTCCTGCACCAGATCACGTCCTAGGTACGTGATCTGGCACTTCCGGGTAGGAGGCGAGCGTGTGTGCCACAGGCGACCCGGCTGCGCTGTGAATGAACACAGCATTGGAAAGGGTTAAGGGCCGCAGGGCCTTAATACGGACTTTACAGGCAAGATGGACAATGATATAGTACAAAAATATATTTTATTAACAATAAGTCATATCAAAAAGGTCAAGTAAAAAAGAATTAAAAACATATGCTAGTAATGAGTATCTAGTGTAAACAAGAGAGTTGATACCAATTAAACGGCAGTGAGCCCCTGTGCATCAACGCGTTTTACTGTTTTGCTTCGTCAGGTCACATGCGACGACGAAGCAAAACAGCGAAATGCGTTGACGCACAGAGGCTCACTGCCGTTTATTTGGTGTCAACTCTCTTGTTTACACTAGATACTCATAATGTGGGGGATTTGAGACTTTAAATGAGGCACGGTTAAGTGTCTCCATCCCTATTTCAGATACATAGCAAAGGAAGTTTAGGACTTTAAATGAAGCAGTGGGAATGCGGAGGTAGGGGTAAAAGAGTATTTAATTTGTAACATAGTAGTAATTGAAAAAGGTTTCATATAATATGCACACATTTGGATAGCACAAAAAATAGGCATGGTAGATACAGAGTACAATCAAGAAACACATATCATAATGGGTACATGATAGTAGGGTAGTTGCATATAAAGCAATAGAATAGCCTACAAGTGCCAAAGGTGGCATGCCCAAACACTGTGTCTGTGATCACATGATATGCAGGTATTTCAGAAGGTAACTGATATGAATGTGGCATCGGATGTAACTCATAGCTCAACGCGTTTCGTGAATACCTTCTACTTGTCAGGAGCAGATGCGACAATTGCCTGTAGAATATATATATAGATATAGTAAACCACACTCAACGTAGAGGAGAGTAAAATAAGTATGCTTTGACTCAAAGTGATTGGCCAAACACACTTACCAAGTCGGGCAGCTGATAAAGCATGCGATAAACGGCACAAGGTGAGCCAGAAAATACAGACCTCTCCACGGGGGCTGAGGTGGCGTGTATATAGGATTGCAGCATAGGATGGTGTGGGAGAATACATGAGTGTAAGGATGATATCCATGTATACACTGTGGTGGTAGGTGGCTCATCAGACAGGAGTATCTGGGAATGAATATTAAATATAGTATATAATACGAACAGTAGTAGATTATTTTAAAGTAATTAATAGACAATAAGCCCAGTCTAGATACATGAAGTGATGGTGTGGGGAAAGGTTAACTAGATGACAAATGTGCATGTTGCTAAAAAAGGATATTAATAGTGTTGGTGAAAAAAAGCTGTAAGTGATGAAAGAAAGATGTGGGAAGTGGCAGAAGACATACCAACCAAAATGAAGAGATATAATGAAATAAAAAAGTGATACCAATAAACAAGGGGCCCTTACCCAATTGCTGCATCCATGTCATACCAGTGGACCAAAAAATGGTCAGCGGAAAAACCCCAAAAGGAGACCAGCCATGTGGACAGCCTGCTCCGAGTGGGGAATATAGAGTACACGTCACCAGCGCCACGTGCGTGCACATCAGGAGGGACGGCATCCGCACCTGAGCTCATTAATTGCTCAGCGATTGGCGCCAGACCTCCCTGACAGAGAGCACGTAGGGGGATACTCAGTACGTCAGTGCGGTGGCGTCATGACTGACGTCACACGCACGACACAAGGAGCGTGGCGCCGATGCACTGAGGGGCGTCCCCCCAAACCTCCCGAACACTCAAAGGTGTAAGGGGAGGAAGGGGGGACCCACAGAGCGCATAGCAGCCCCCGTGGAGAGGGAAACTCCCCAGCACCACCATGAAGCCCAATGAACCACAGAGGCATATCACACTGGCCAACGATAAGCGTGCAATAAACAAAATTGTTAGTAATCATGTGAGAACACAAGACCAGTACCCGGAGTGCCATCTAATAATGATATTTGTAAAAATAGTGAATGCATATATGATTAAACACAGTATTTAGATAATCCTAGATGTACAGATCCCAGTGGGGTATACAGACAACTTAAGAGCAATCCTCACACGTGGATGGCAGGGGAACACTGTCAATCCAATTTCCAACTGCTTCCATCCCTGTATATAATTTATAATGTGGGGGATTTGGGACTTTAAATGAGGCACGGTTAAATGTCTCCATCCCTATTTCAGATACATAGCAAAGGAAGTTTGGGACTTTAGATGAAGCAGTGGGAATGCGGAGGTAGGGGTAAAAGAGTATTTAATTCGTAACATGGTAGTAATTGAAAAAGGTTTCATATAATATGCACACATATAGATAGCACAAAAAATAGGCATGGTAGATACAGAGTACAATCAAGAAACACATATCATAATGGGTACATGATAGTAGGGTAGTTGCATATAAAGCAATAGTATAGCCTACAAGTGCCAAAGGTGGCATGCCCGATAACTGTGTCTGTGATCACATGATATGCAGGTATATCAGAAGGTAACTGATATGAATGTGGCATCGGATGTAACTCATAGCTCGACGCGTTTCGTGAATACCTTCACTCGTCAGGAGCAGATGCGACAATTGCCTGTAGAATATATATAGATATAGTAAACCACACTCAATGTAGAGGAGAGTAAAATAAGTAGGCTTTGACTCAAAGTGATTGGCCAAACACACTTACCAAGTCCGGCAGCTGATAAAGCATGCGATAAATGGCACAAGGTGAGACAGAAAATACAGACCTCTCCACGGGGGCTGAGGTGGCGTGTATATAGGATTGCAGCATAGGATGGTGTGGGAGAATACATGAGTGTAAGGATGATATCCATGTATACACAGTGGTGGTAGGTGGCTCATCAGACAGCTACTTTCTAGCTGCTGGTGGCCCTCTGTACCCGGGACCAGACCCAGAGTCCTCATGTACCTAGCTGCATGTCAAGTGAGAGTGAAGGAGATCCTCAACAGTATGTCACTGGGAGTGTGACAAGGTTAGGCTAGAGAGCGGGATACAGGTTCTGTAATATCTCCTCACAAGGGCTGCATCATGTAAGGGTGACAGTGTACAGTTAGTGCGCTGTAATGCTATTCATTGCGAATGGGACCCCAAGTTGTCCCAACACCTTCACAACAAGTATGTTGTAGCACACGGTTACGCACTACTATGTGCTGGGGTACTCTGTGGTAGCAAAAATGCTGCAGGTCCTATATTTGGTCGATAATGGTGCTTCAAATAAATAGGCTGTCTTAGGGCACAATAACACTGATTGTTGCATGACGACAGACTGCCCTGATGTGGACGGGCATGTACAATATATGTATGTAGCGCTGACATTTCTGCCAGGCAATGTTAACTTATGGACAATGCTCTGAATTGATACTTGGCACCATCTAGTGACCAAGATGCAGAAGGTACTTTATCTATTCTTTGTTTAAAGAACATGGAGAAATGTCACAGGAAGTGACTGTTTGTTTACATTATACAAGAACCTACCTACCCAGAATGCCGAGTGACCTACCCATGAACACTCAGCACTGAACTGCATTCTGGGTAGGCTATAAAAGGACACACGCAGCCATTTTCTTCCTCTTCTGGACGCATGGCCTGCCTACAAGGACCTGTGAGGAGGTTTCCAGAGAGCGCGGCCGACACCAACTGCGGAGCGGAACAGCCAGCGACTCTGCTCTACACCTGTGTCCTGGAAAGACTGTGTGACCAGATCGGGAAAGATCCAGAGGCACCTGTCAGAGCCATCAGAAGGTCCCGGTTCATCTCACGGAACAGAGCGGTGTGAAGGCGCCGGCTGGTGTAAAGCAAGATTGAGACAACCGGAGCTGAGCTGTTCTATTCTCCAGGCCTGTTTGGGTGAGCGGGCTGCCGCCCATAGTTATTAAGGCACCTTTTTTACACTTAGACTCTAAACACAGTGTTGCTGGGACCTGTAGTCCCACAGAGGAGATCTTATCTAAAGGACTGAGTTTAAACAGGCCTCAAGCCTACACTCTATTGATTACTGACACTGTGTGGTTCAGAACCAATTACACAAAAGGCAGTTGTAAGTGTGCTGCATGGCAAGTACAATTCTAACACTCACCCTACAATAATCCTTGTTTGTTCAACTGTGTGGATTACAATTACTACAACACAAATAGCTAGCAGAAGATTGAAGACTAAAGACTGCATCTCTTATTGCATCCTATTGGTATTAAGAGGGACTGCATCATAAAGTAGGGGGAGCTCCTTAGTAATTGTATTGTACTGTATTGATAGCTTTGCATTCCTGTGGTTACCTAGGTGTGCTGGAAGTGAGAAGGTGCCCAGAGTTAAGGCGTTGTCACTCTGAGCATTAGTCCCAATTAGAGACGCACTCTCAGGGGTCATCCAGGACAACCTTATATGTACAAAGTGTTGTGAATATTCTTTGCATTGCTGCATTACGTTTATGTATCGGTACAGTTATAGCACTGTTACACTTGTTTTAGTAAAATCCTTGTGTTTATGTTTAATATTCTTCAGTAAACTTAATCTAATATTTACTTATAAAACAGTGAGTTTGTGTTTTTGCAAGGTTGGAACCCGAAGTGTCAGAGGTAAGGGTAGCCCCCGAGGGTCTGGGATGGTCAGTGGGAAAATGAACAACTTTGCAGCTCCCAAGGGAGTAGTGCGCTACATGTATACAAACCCTCCATTATGTAATCCTTTCTTTGCATATTCACCTGTGTTGCAGGGTGATTCTCTGCACTGAAGACAAACCCTTTGAGTGTCAAAAGACATCAGCACTAAAGACAAATATATTGAGGGGTGGTTGTCGAACACAGAGCCATATCATAAATAGATAATCCTGCCACTGATACTAGAACCATCACTGACTCACCGTATTCGTGCTGAATCCTTGCTACAGATCTGTCCACCCAGGAGCATTCTTGAGTTCATCAAACTCTTCAGTACACTGTGCTTAACCTGATGAAGAGGGATGTTTTTTCCCCCAAAACGTATTTGGTCAATTCGTTCTTTTAAAATAGCACCAGTTTACTAATAAAAAAGCTTTGAACTCCCAAAACGTTCTTTTGGCAATTTCATTGATTCGATTTTATCATGAATAAAGGCAATTATTGCTGGGCAGAGTTGCAATGTTACAGTAGCCATGTACTAGTCTACATGACGGCCATGTGTACAAATGCAGTGTAGTGGAGGATCGCATAGCTTCTTCAACCTATTACTGTCTGGACTTAGGTTGGTTCCCTAGACCCACCAGGATTCTATGGGCATGGGTCTCCACAAGGCACCCACTGCACTGGGCAGAGTTCCTGTACCTCATCCCTCTAAGAACACACCATGGGAATTTCCAGACCTGGCCTAATCCATATCCCAAGCTGTCCTCCGCATACCTGCTTCAGGCCTCACGGCAGTGGATACCGCCCTGATATCCACGGCACAGCTTTGGTCATCTGAGACAAGTGACAGCACATTTCACTTACTTGCAAACAGTTGTGAGATTCAAATCAGAGGTCAGTTGAGGAGAAACCCTCAACTATAGAAGGGGTTGCCCAGATGCCGGCACCACATGCAAATGATATGGGAGTGGTCTGAAAAAGTCTTGTACCTTGCTTCCCTGCTTTTCCCCCCTAAGGGGAAGCTAAACAAATAAGGCATACACGTGGCCACACAATTGTTGGCCAACAATTACGAACGTAGTGACGTACTAGACGTACTACGTGTTTTTTCAGCTCTTTAGCGCCACCCTTTGGACTCCTTCTGCTAATTTTGTGTTAGTAGAAGTTTGGTGAGTGTTGATTTGCACTTTTCTTTTCACGCCTTTCATTTCGTGCTTTTCAGTTTGTTTCTGAACAGCCATTCGTCAACCAGACATGTTGCGGAATCGGAGGAGATAACGTGTTATTTATTATTGGCTTTGGAGTTATTGCTTTGACATTATTTTTTTGATTAAATAATGCTTTAATTTGGTATATTTTCTATATTTTTGGATGCATAGAATGTATAGGGCATGTTTGGTAAAAGGGACCAAAACTGATTCTAGGCTATTGATCTCTAAGTCCAATAGGGCGATCTATTTATTATATTCCCTATTAAGAATAACCATCATTTCTTGTGAGCATAGCTTTAAATTTTCTTCCCATTTCTTTTTGCACTCATCACTTATCTGATCTAGATTTGGAAAAATCTGCACACGTAACCCAAAAGGATTAATCTTTTCATTAATGTATCTGCCAAATGACTTGGTGTGCCAAAATAGCACAGACTTTTTTTTCTAAGACTCTGCTTAGTTTATGAAAGAGGGAAGAAATTTGAGTTTCAATCTGATCCCCCTGTTCAAAGTCAGTCTCGTATCCTAACATAAGATTTGCCCATTCATTGCCTTGAAAATTACTCATTGTGTATAAATTATCTTACAACGCATAAGTGGTAGAACAAGTAAACAGTACACAGCTCATATCTTAACGCTATCCTCTTGACAATAGTCTATTTTGGAGTTTGCCGGCTTCCTCATTGAAGAGGGCATCATTGGAGCAATTTCTGCAAAGGCGCAGGCATTGCCCATTTGGAATTTAATTTTTCAAAGGTATTGGGTGGAAACTGTCAGCATGCAGCACTGTATTACCAGAGGTACTCTTACGAAACAATGTGCTGCATAGTTTTCCCTCCAGATTGCAATTCACCTGGACATCTAGAAAGGTAATGTTTTTACATCAACACTTTAAACAAGACACTAACACTAAGAATGTATTTGGAAATAATAATTAATACTATGATAATATTAATATAATGTAGATACATATTGATAGTGAACATTGGAAATTACTTTGACCATCTAATAATACTTCAGAATTGAACTAGTATCCCCTGATACATGATATAATGATATCTTTGGGGATTTGCTGCAGGTGTGTACCTCCCACCCATACATACCCCCCCCCCCGAGGGTGTCTTACAGTTTGACTCCTTGTAAGCCATACAGAGTGGAACGATATCCCTCCTCAGAGTGTGAGCAGCAAAAGAATACATGGGATCATCTAATTGATTTTAAAGGAATTCTGGTCAGGAGATCTCCCATTTATACCTTCCATTGGTAACTATATCTCATGTTTATACAAATTGTCTATTAGGTGTAATATACCCTGCTGACATTTGAATTACTAAATATATTTTTCTAACAGCAAACCAACCCATTTGAAGAAGACCTTGACCGTATGGATCGAAACGCGTTGGTAACTTTATACAACAGACATTCTGATATGTGATGCTGTGTATAATTTCGTGTTTGCATTTTTTTGTATTTTGGAATGGTATTTTAACTAAATAAGTCACTAACTTTGCTGTTAACCCCCCCCCCCCCCGGGAACTCTCCCATATTGTGCATTTTTTGGGGTGTGCAGCACTAATATCTCTCATACCATGTGTCCTCCCTATGCTAGGAAGGAAATAATTTGACCACTAAACACTACAAAATCGCCAGGCTGGCTACCACCCAGTACGACTAAATTTACCTGTAGCCCTATTCTAGGATGAGGGTGCTACAATAAAAGTCAGCAGCTACAGTATGTGTAGCTGGTGACTTTTAATTTTTGCTGGGGGGGGCTGAACTCCACTTTAAATAGTGTCTATACAGTGCTTTATACATGAACAGCAATTTCTTACACTGAATTTCTAGTTTTTGTCAAAACGTGAAGTGACGTTACTCGACTCCACCCAATGCATTGCATCACTGGTCATGTGACTTCCTCTGGAGAATTGAGGAGAAACCCTTAACTATAGTAGGGGTTGCCCAGAGTCTAGTATCCCATGCAAAGAAGGTAGGAGTAGTTTAAATACAGCAAGTCTTGTACTTTGTTCCCCTGCTTTCCCCCTAAGAGAAAGCTAAATGGATAAGGCTTTGCTGACTACATTTTTCTGTAGCTTGGTGTTCAAGTAACGACCCAAGGGCTGCATGCCAAGACTATTTATATCACTGCCCTGTTACTCATGGTACCCCTGGAAGATAGAGCAGAACTGGCAATAACCCCTGGTGACACCTAGAGTCACTACTTGCTTAAGCACTGGGGTCCTCCATTGGGCACCTAGGCAACACTATTTTAAGATGATTCTAAACCTCCCTTTGCTCTTGGCCAGTGGTCTCCAAACTGCAGCCCTAGGATCGGATGTGGCCCTTTGCTTGTCTCTCTCTGGCCCTTGGGCCACTATTCCATCCACAACTGACACTAATGATTGGACACCATTCCTCCTACTGACTCCAATGATGGGGCACCATTCCTCCCTCTGACACCAATGCTGGGGCACTATTCCTCCCACAGACACCAATGAAGGGGTGCTATTCCTCCCACTAATATTAACAATGGGGCACTATTATTCTCACTGACACCAACTAGAACACTATTCCTTTCACTGATCCAACAATGGGAAACTGTTACTCCCACTAAAACCAATGATGGGGCATTGCATTCTCCCCCTGACCATGGGACATTTTCTACTTCCACTGATCACAGTCCGGCCCCCCTAAAGTCTGAAGGACAGTAAACTGGCACTATGTTTAGAATGTTTGAAGACCCCTGCTCTTGGCTAAGGGACATCTCATGGCTAAACTGGGAAATTACTCAATTACTCACATTCATGCCCTACTTTTCACTGTATCACTGTTACTTCTCTAACTTCCAGGGCTAACAGTTGTATCCATTTCCCTTATACATACCATCCCTCAAACACAGAGGCCAAAATCTCATGTTGCAGTGTTTGTAGTATCCATAGTGTAACATAAGCTAAATCTTGTAAGCACATCTCCAGGAAATAATCTGAAATCCATATTTAGAGTAGAATGAAACCCTAATGACTAGCAACCTTGGCTTCTAAATATCTTCTGTAAACATCTAAGTAATCATTGACTCTTTTCGAGTTTTCTGTTTTTCTTCTCCATGATTTATTTTCTTTCCCTCATTGATTTTGCTAATTGCTGTTCAGTTTGTGAATATCTAATGAGGTGTTACAGCAATACTTTAGTATTAGAGGTTCATACAAAAGTTTTGTACAAAAAGCACAGCAGTGATCCCCTTTCAAGAAAATAATAGACGTCACTACCTGACTGCGAAAGTGTGGCAGGATTAACACTTCAGAACCGCATGCTTAGTCCCTTTTGTGTGTGATTTTGTAGTTTCTATGTTTACATTATAATTTAAAAAGGAAACTCTACTTGCCCCTTGTTTTGTTTTTTTTTCTAACTAAATATCCCCCAAACTTCACAGTTTCCTGTTATGCAGCACTGACTTCAATTCAGATACTTACCAGTCCAGTAGATCCCATGTTGTCCTGCTGTGATCTGCTGCTCAGCTTCCACAACCTGGGTCCTGGTCTTCCTTAGTCATCAAAAGCCAGCTGTCTCTTCCAAGTTCAGGCAGCCATCCTTTGATGATGCACACTAGTTTCGCCCACCAGCCGCTGTGTGTCCCTGCTCCTGCAGCCTTCTGGGATATGTGATGGGGTAATACCAGGGGACTGCAGGGATATGTCTATCGCACCTAGGCTGACACAATGTGACAAAAAAATAAAGAAAAAGGTAAACAGGTAAAAAAAATAAAAAATGAAAAAAAAGGTAAACAAACCATAAAAAAGCATAAATTTAATTCACGAAGTGTGGAGGAAGTCCAGGGAACTAAAGTGGCTCTGGATGGTGAAAATCTGTTTTAAAGTGTCATGTGACCTACACTATACACGATGAGTTTACAAGACCTCTTTCCCCCTTCCCTCAACTTTTTATCAAATGCCATATTTATTCTTCTGCATTTTTTGCTGTTATGTGATGTTTGTTATCACTTTTGTTTATATCCCTTGGCAGAGTGGTAAAATAAGAAAATTTGAACCAATAATCCTCTTTTCTTTAATCCAGCCTTACAAGTTACAAAAAAAAAGTGTTGATGTAAGCTTCTAGCCATTTATTAACATCTAACATTCATATAGTGCTTTCCTTGAAATGTCCAAATCTGCCATTAATGCCGCGTACACACGGTCGGACTTTTCGTCTACAAAAGTCCAACGGACGCTGACGGACTAAAGCTGGCTGGTAATCCGATCGTGTGTGGGCTTCTCCGGACTTTCAACGGACTTTTTCAGCCTCAAATCCGACGGACTTTAGATTTGAAACATGCTTCAAATCTTTCCGAAGGACTCGAGTCTGGTCGAAAAATCCGCTCGTCTGTATGCTAGTCTGACGGACAAAAACCCACGCTAGGGCAGCTATTGGCTACTGGCTATCAACTTCCTTATTTTAGTCCGGTGTACGTCATCACGTAAGAATTCGACGGACTTTTGTGTGATCGTGTGTAGGCAAGTCTGTTCGTTAGAAAGTCCGCCGCAAGTCCGCCGCAAGTCCGTCGAAAGTCCGTCGAAAGTCTGTCGGACAGGCTGTCGGACTTTTGTAGCTGAAAAGTCCGACCGTGTGTACGCGGCATAAGTCCTACAATGCTTTGAAGAGAAGCAGAAAAAGTGCAATCACATTGCTATACAGTAGACCATAGAGAAGCATCTGGATGGGTGCGGGTAATTTATAAGTGAAGAGATAATCCCAACTGACAATGAGCATATTCAACATCTAATCAAGGTTGAAGGTCAACTTCCCATTGTGTCTGGGATGGAAAACACCATCTCAGCAGTCACAAGGTTCTGCTCAGTTGCAGGTCTACTCTTGGTATTCGGGAAAGACACTTTAACATATTTGCAGTCACTGGAGAGGAGCTCCATCTGCAGTCCATATCTGCAGTCCATAGGCTGGTTTCTCCAGGGAAGTAAAATCTCCCCAAAGGGACGCACACCCCCCCTCCCCCCAAGAAAAAAATGTTTAGGGCTTTTCAGTAATCAAAGCTTTCAATACACCAGGCTCACACCAACACAGACATATTAGTGTTGTACAACTGTATTTTCATGTCAGTATCAATGCCCAGCTCCAATATAGCAGCCCCTGCCAGACTGTCATAGTGGAAAAAGATGCTTTGGTACACATTATAGGCCAAGAGGAATAACCATTCATAAATATTCCACAATAATGGTTTCTGATCTGTTAGGCTGTAGAAGGAAAGAGGGGTAGTCACTCATAAAAGGTCACATGGAACTGCTGTTGCACCCATTCCCCTTTTTTACTTTTTTTTCTGTTGTGCTAACTGTTGCCTACAATTGTGGGGTACCATGTGCTGGTGTGAAGGGATGCTATTGATGAGTGAAATTGTTATGTCGTTGCATGTTGCTGGAAAAGAAAACAGGCAGCAAGATCCTTGACTTTGTTCCAGGTGAAACTAAGCAACCACTCTGTTATGACCAACAGGCACATGGGAAGCGAAAGAATCAAACACGCACTAGCCTGATTAACAGGATAGACAAACAATCACACGTAGTGGGATCTTTGTTAAAACTACAACGCTTGCCGAATCCCGGTTCCCCTTTATTACTGCTTTGTAACATATCTTATTATATTACTTTTATTTAATTGTAGCACCCTGCAGCTTAGGCAGGGAGCTCCTCACAAATTTACTTGCCAGGAATAGTTATCCTGGTTGATTGGTAGAGATGCATTGATTTCTCCCTAAGTTTGGCCTTGTTGCACTTTTCTCTTCTACCACTAGGTGGACGTGTACTTGGTAGTACTTGATATGCGAAGGGCAACCCAAGGTCAGGTTATGGGGTATCTCCTCCAATTGGCAGGGGTTTTCTTGAATCCCTTGGCCTGCTGGGAGCACCTATATATTTGGGTGGAGTCAGGTGATTTGGGTTCTGTACCACCTGGACAGCTGTCTGGGTGGACGTGTGTCGTATGCCCGGGGCTGCTAGGCCAGAGATTGGGCCTATTCCTGGGGCATCTGGCTGCCAGGCTGTGTGAGGACCTATCCAGAGGTAAGAGGGCGGTGCAGGGTTGGGACTGCGGCTTGCAGTCAAACCAAAAGTGACGGTTCTAACGGCCGGAGAACCTGTTGTGGTCGGAGGTAGAAGGGGAGCTGTCGCCACTAAGGAACCACCTTATTACCAGGGACCACTGTGAGAAACTGAATCAAGTACCGGAGCAGTATTCTCACCGAACAGGCACAGTGGAGAATCGGAAAACTTCAGGTGGTGATCAAGTCAGGTACACAACCAGCGGAGGTGACGCCTGCAGAGCAGCCTTGTGTGTCAAGCCAGGGACCGAGCCGGTCAGCAGGGGTGAAGCTTCAGAAGTATCTGGAGTGCCAAGCTAGGGAACCAGCAGGGAAGCGAGGGTGACGCTTGAGGGAGATACCACTGTGAAGATTGGAAGAGCTCAAGGGATTCAGAGTCGGTGAATCATTGGGTCTATTGAGAGACCGGGAGCTCAGTGTTAAAGAACTACAAGAAGCAGTTGTAGTGAAGCTGAAGGAACTGTTACGTTTGAGTTAGGCACTGTTAAAGACTGTTTCCATAGGAGACAGCATTCCTGCATGTGCAGATGTGGCGCCTTTCCCAGCACGGCTGTCCTCCTATTGAAGTCTCCGAGTCTGCCAATTGAATCTACAACTACTTAAGGGATGTCCTGTCGCTAACCCTCTTTCCCCAAAAATACAAAAAGGACTGTTAAGATAAATAAAACTTTTTTTACATCCAAGAAGTGTCTGGCGCTCAATGACTTTCACCATCTTTGTACCCACTATGCCTCACAACCCACTACATATTGAAGGATGTCAGTTATCTTTGGACTTAGAGGTCCTCATTAGACTGGAAGAGGCTAAAGACTTTGCTACATAATCAAGGGAGAGGGAAATTTTTTTGGCACACTGGCCACTTTCAGGACAAAGGTTACTGGAAAGGAAAAGTGACCACGCAATTTTTCTGAGGGGACATCCATTTTATTGCGACGAGGAAGGCAACCCAACTTGGGAACACTCACAAGTTGTAACAGCAATAAGGCAGTACATTGAAAACTCAGGGGTGCTGACAGCATCTGTCTTGAGGAGCAGCATGCAGCCAGGCTGGTCCATACCCAAATAGGAAGTTTCCAGGAAGGATGGTGTGTTCCTGCACTTCCCCTTCTCCTCTGGAACCTTTCAATGACGCTAAGCACTGTCCCTAGGTATCATGTCCCTACACTGACACTCTCAAAAATGCATGCCGAGCCCAGAAGCCAGGGCCTTAAATAAGCTCTGCCCTTACCCAGGATGGCCACCAGAGACACATGGGGCACCAGCATCCAATCGGATAGCTGCCTCCCTGTGATTAAGGAAACCATAGAGGAACCATGTTCCTCTCAACCTCCTCCCCCATCTGCAGTCGAGTGCCAACTGCAGTGGAGAATGTAGACTGCATCTGCCTACATGCAGCCATTTGTTAGGGCATGTTTTTGTTTGACTATTTGGTGGCATTTACAGTCCCATGTCATTTCTCCTGCTAACACATCAAACAGTACCTGTACATAGAAGCTTCTTGCTCCCTTTCTCATGTCACAGCTCTAGATAGCAGCTGTGAAAACTCAGACTGCAATGAGACTTTTAAAATGAAAGTTGATTTTTACACAGTTGTTCTGGATACAGCACCATCATTGCAAATGACAGAAACTTTTTTCTTCTATTAACTAGGGTCAGCCAATTAAAAAAAATATATATTTTACGACAATGGTGAACGGAGGTATTAGAAAGCTAACGTGAAAGTATGTAAAATGGATTTTTACAGAGAGTTTTCACAGCTGTTATCTAGGGATTACTAGAGAATTGTGGCAAGCGAGGGGGAGCAATAAAAAACTCACAACTGCCTGAGATGCAACAGGATAGCAAGGGGAATGGCATGGGTGACCTTGAGTTTAAATAATGAACAGGGAGGAGAATGTTGAGTATTATGGTGTTAAGGGGGCTGCTGGAATCTCTTCTCCTTGTAACAGTCATGACCTACTTACACCTGTTCTCACACTACAATAGACAAAGAAAAAATGTCACAGTGGTTGTGGACACTGCACCACTAGATGAATGTTGGCCCTAAAGATGACCGAGGCACAGAATCTAAGAAGCTGTCTGGTATTCATGTGCTCACCTTCTAAGGGGCGAAGGACTTCGCTGTAGACAAATTCCATGTGAAGGCCCACTGATACAGCCAGGCTGGCAAAAGCTGACTCTAATAACATTGTAGGGAATCAAAAGACAAGATCATGTTTAGACAAGCAAAAAGTCAGGGTTGGCAGCGAGAAAAAATCGTCCAAGTACAGGCAGACATCAGGGACAGGCAGTAGGCATAAATGGTGCTCGGAGGTACGGGCATCTGAAACAGGAAATCAGGAGCAAACTCGTGAGACCTGGAACCTTAGATTTTAATTTCAGAGAGATATTTCTGCTCAAGCACAGAAATTGAACACTATAGAGCATGCAAGGCAACCATCTCCAGACATAATTGGAAAGGTTCCAAGGAGTAGTAATATCCAAAATCGCTTGATGGCTTGTGGAATGCACACGGGAAGGTTTAAGGCTGGGTTCACACTGAGGAACAAAGCGGCTCACAGTAGGGGGTCAGGTGCGCCTCCATTCGCCTGTTCAGGTCCGATTTCAGATCAAATTTTTGGCTGAATTTTGACCGGAAACAGACCAGAAAACCTACAGGACTCCTGTGCAATTCCCACTGGAGCCGTTCCGGAGATGTGTGAACCGGCTCCATAGAGAGCTGGTCACAATCTCCTGCCATGCAAATTGGATGTGGGGAAATCCGCATCCAATGCGCACTGGTGTGAACCCAGCCTTAACCTACAGTTGTGCTCATAAGTTTACATACCCTGGCAGAATTTATGCTTTCTTGGCCATTTTACAGAGCATATGAATGATAGCACAAAACCTTTTCTTTCACTCATAGTTAGTGTTTGGCTGAAGCCATTTATTATCAATCAACTGTGTTTACTCTTTTTAAATCATAATGGCAACAGAAACTACTCAAATGACCCTGATTAAAAGTTTACATACCCCAGTTCTTAATATTGTTTATTGCCCCCTTTAACATCAATGACAGCTTAAAGTCTTTTGTGGTATTTGTGGATGAGACTCTTTATCTTCTCAGATGGTAAAACTGCCCATTGCTGTTGGCAAAAAGCCTCCAGTTCCTGTAAATTCAAGGGCTGTGTCACGTACCTGGTAGGTTTTGAGCCCGAAGTGCAGAGAAGGACCTCCCTTACAGCTCCCACTCTTGTTCCTCTGGAATGGAGACAGAAGGCCAGGAGTGAGGAGTGGTATGGGTGCCTGGCAGGATCGACAGTCACCGGAAGTTCAGGAGTGGTGGCACCCTCTGGATCCAGAAGCTGAAGAGGAAGCTGGAATGCAGAGAGGACCCGGAGCCACAGCAGGTAAGGAAGCAGGTAAGTAAGCAGGACTGGAACCAGGAACAAAGCAGCAGGTAGTAGCCTGGAATGCTGGACTGGAACCAGGAACAAAGCAGCAGGTAGTAGCCTGGAACGCTGGACTGGAACCAGGAACAAAGCAGCAGGTAGTAGCCTGGATCGCTGGACTGGAAGCTGGAACAAGCAGCAGGTAGTAGCCTGGAACGCTGGACTGGAACCAGGAACAAGCAGCAGGTAGTAGCCTGGATCGCTGGACTGGAACCAGGAACAAGGCAGCAGATAGTAGACTGGAACGCTGGACTGGAACCAGGAACAAGGCAGCAGGTAGTAGGCTGGATGCTGGACTGGAACCAGGAACAAGGCAGCAGGTAGTAGGCTGGATGCTGGACTGGAACCAGGAACAAGGCAGCAGGTAGTAGGCTGGATGCTGGACTGGAACCAGGAACAAGGCAGCAGGTAGTAGACTGGAACGCTGGACTGGAACTAGGAACAAGGCAGCAGGTAGTAGGCTGGATACAGGTATCAGACTGAGGGATGGTCAAACAAGCCAGAGGTCGGTATCGGTTGATCAGCAAAGGTACCAGGGACAACACAGAGGGATGGTCAGGCAAGCCAAGAGGGTCTGGTGCAGGCGGATAGCAGGATGGTCTAACAGGAAGCCGGGTCAGATAGCAGAGTACACAGGTCAGACCAGGTTAAGGCACACGGAACGCTGCAGAGCAGACAGCGGGGATAGAGTGTGACAGGCCGATTTAAATAGCCCGCCTGGCACTAGCGGGAGTGCGCGCGCGCGTGCCCGTGCGTGACAGCACCCGAGAACGCACGCGCATGCGCAGTGGAACCCGCGGCCGTGTCCCCCTGCGTCTGGATCGCTGATTACTGGCAGGATCTTCATGACAGGCTGTCTTGCATGAACTGCACATTTGAGATCTCTCCAGAGTGGCTCAATAATATTGAGTTCAGGAGACTGACATGGCCACTCTAGAACCTTCACTTTATTCTGCTGTAGCCAATGACAGGTCGACATGGCCTTGTGTTTTGGATCATTGTCATGTTGGAATGTTCAAGTACATCCCAGGCGCTGCTTCCTGGCTAATAAATTCAAATGTTCCTCTAGTATTTTTTGATAACATATTGCATTCATCTTGCCATCAATTTTGACTAAATTTCCTGTGCCTTTGTAGCTCACACATCCCCAAAAAATCAGCGATCCCCTTCCGTGTTTCACAGTAGAAATGGTGTACCTTTCATCATAGGCCTTGTTGACTCCTCTTCAAATGTAGCGTTTATGGTTGTGGCCAAAAAGCTCAATTTTGGTCTTATCACTTCAAATGACTTTGTGCCAGAAGGTTTTAGGCTTGTCTCTGTGCTGTTTGGCGTATTGTAAGCGGGATACTTTGTGGCAATTGCATAGTAATGACTTTCTTCTGGAGTTTCGACCATGCAGCCCATCTTTCTTCAAGTGCCTCCTTATTGTGCATTTTGAAACAGCCACACCACATGTTTTCAGAGAGTCCTGTATTTCACCTGAAGTTATTTGTGGGTTTTTCTTTGCATTCCAAACAGTTTTCCTGGCAGTTGTGGCTGAAATTTTAGTTGGTCTACCTGACCGTGGTTTGGTTTCAACAGAACCCTTCATTTTCCACTTCTTGATTAGAGTATGAACACTGCTGATTGGCATTCTCAATTCATTGGATATCTTTTTATATCCCTTTGCTGTTTTATACAGTTCAACTACCTTTTCCCGCAGATCCTTTGACAATTCTTTTGCTTTCCCCATAACTCAGAATCCAGGAACGTCAGTGCAGCACTGGATGAAAGATGCAAGGGTCTGTCAGGAGTCCAGAAACTCATTGACCTTTTATACACACACACTAATTACAAGCAAACAGATCACAGGTGAGGATGGTTACCTTTAATAGCCATTCAAACCCCTTTGTGTCAACTTGTGTGCATGTTATCAGGCCAAAATCACCAGGGTATGTAAACATTTGATTAGGGTAATTTGGGTAGTTTCTGTTGTGATTATGATTTAAAAAGAGTAAACATAGTCGATTGATAATAAATGGCTTCAGCCAAACACTAACCATGAGTGAAAGAAACGTTTTTGTGTTATCATTCATATTCTCTGAAAAATGGCCAAGAAATTATAAATTCTGCCAGTGTAAACTTATGAGCACAGCTGTATATGTCTACATGGGCCACATCTGTGGAACATATTGGGGCACTTTTCAATTTAAGCCACTAGATTGCATATTTCCGTGGAACAATTAAGATTGAATTTGTAGGTAAGGCTGGATTGCAATCAGAATTTTATTGCGAGCAACAGCCATGACAGAAAATTGTGGAAAAAATAGAAAAGGGGAACTGGGCCAAAAAAACCTGCTAGCTTGTCGTTTGAATGTTATATTTATATACAGAGCTCTCTGAGTCCCTAAATTTAATATAATTATAAACCACCATGCCTATTGAAGAATATCCTGTTTTTTTTTAGATGTCTACATTTTGTGAGACATGACCGTCAGACAAGCTGTAATCCAAAAAGCCATGCAGCGTCTTAACAAGAAGATAATAATACCTCTCGTGTGCAAATCATGTTTACTTTGACTTTTATAAAGAGGTAATTTGCAGGAACACAGATAATCCAAGCTACACTTTATAATTTGAATGTCACTTGGAATACAAGATGGTACAGAGCTGATTACTCATTGCCTCCGCTTACAAATTAATCAGTATTTAATCCAAAATCCACAATAAGATAAGATGAAAATAAGCGGAGGTTTCCGAGATTTGCGGTGTGTTTTTTCTTAAACTGCTTTCCTTTATTTCCTTAACTTCATAGATCTGGGTTACTTTAATTAACGCCGAAGCCATAACAATATGCAGCTGAGGTGATGAATTATCGGTGTAGTTTGCAAACAGTGTAAATTCTGATTACTGGAACTGTTAACAAGTGTTAGGTAAGATAAACTACTCCAGAAATAGATTCTGAATGGAAAGGAATTAAAGTGTATCTCTACTTTTTGGAGCAAAACCATGCTTATTATATTAACGTGGATATTTATAATTTATCTTTTAAATACTAATCTATTGGACATTTATAAGGAAAGTAAAGGTAACCTTTTCAACATATATAAAATAAAAGAATCTGTTGAGCTAAAGAATACAATAAATAAAAGTAAAAAAAGCAGATGACACTATATTGCTGGACACAACAACGAAACATATAATAAAAAGGCGTAGCGCTAAAATAATAAATAAACAATAAAGTCCATCAATCATAAAAAACTGAAAGAACGATCAAATCCAGATCTTCATCCAAAGACTGATAAAGTGGAAAGGATAGCCACCACCAACACCCAAATCAACTGACCCTTACCGTCAGTGTGTAGGGTACACACAGAATAAACATTGATGAATGGCCCCAAGGATCCCTCTACAACGATCGATAACCTCAGATGGCAGTAAAGCCTAGTAATCTCTTGATGAACAAATCACTTATATTTCCCCAGACAGCTCCAGTATCCACATATATGTATGGAAAAAATAGACATCTAATGCTAAGATTTATTATTAAAACAGGGCTGGTACACTCACATGTATTTAAAATGACTGCCAGGCATATAGAAACTTAACAGTGTTTCCAACCGAAAAGATGGCCGCCATGTCTCCAATCAGCATCCCGCGTCACACGTCCTTAGCTCCACCCGATGTTTTGACATAAGGATGCGTCATCATTGCGTTTCAACCTATATTTGTTGTCAAATAAAATCAAAAATTGAAAACGGATTTTCCAGTCTTTAAAAAAGGAATGCAGCTCTTTTACCCAGACATTTGAAAATAGGCAATTAAGTCACATTTTTATCGCTTCCAGGCTGCCTATCACCACCACACAAAATTTTTGAAATGGCAACTTCTGGGCCGCCTACGGATGGGCAGCCCATGCAGGCAAAGTGGCGTACTGGTATGTTGCTGCCTGTTCCTGGGTTTAAGGCATGTGTGTAGCCAGAAGCTGGATATATACATATTCCTGCAATCAGGAGACACTGTGTGGTGTTACTGCAGGTGGAGCCATTTCCCTCTAGTGCTGAATGTGATGCTGACCTGTTACCTTCTTATTCAGAGACAAGGCAGAGCAAAGCATCTTGGGATATGTAGTCCGTATGGATGGGATTTGCCCACGGGCTGAATCATCAGGAACTACAACTACCAGCTGGATGATGGAGGACAGACCGCTGGGAGAGACTATAATAGGGATGGATTGAGGCCTGGCGCGCTCTCTTGGGACCTGGCGTGGATCTGTGTGCAGGGATTCTGTGATAGTGTGAGCTGCAGCTGAGTCATGGCCTGCACCAGCAGAAATATCCAGCAGATATTTGGAGGGACATCTCCCCTTAGCCGTTTGGCGGCAGCCTGGAGGCCGCTCCTATTTAATTCATCCTGCAGTAATATCAGATTCGGGTGAGCCACAGCGCGGTGCGGCAGAAGCCAAAACCATCCCTTGAGCTACATTCCTGAGGGACAGCCACCATCATTGTCATCATCATCATCTCTTGCTCCAGTGTGGTGAGCGGGCAAAAGTCCAACCTTATAGACACTGTATATAGACACCATTGTCTCCTGCACAACTTATCATCTTTAGTGCCAAGGATCTAGGCCAAACATCATAGACACTATATACAGACATCCTTACTTCCTATTGCCTGCTGCTACTTGTAGTTCCACAGATAGCAACATCTTTAGTGATCATTGTGAATCCAGTTACAGTTTGCTTTACACAGTAAGATTGTTTGCTGTTTTTTCACAGCGTATTGATTCAGTTTGCTTTGCTTTGTCATTCAAAAAACTCCTTGCATGCAATTAAACATCAAGGGCTAGCTGAAGATCAACTGGACCGCTGCACAGCAATACAGGATTACTTTCCCCCTCCTTCCCCACTTAAGGGATTTGTTTACTGAGCTCAAGAACTCTCTGAAAGAGCAGGCTGAATTCCAATACAGTTTTCTCATTGCTAAAAGTTATAACTTGTTATTTACTGTTCTGCATTTATGTGTGTAGGAGCAGTAGAGAGGGGTCTGACACTCATAAAGGCCCATCCTCTGCTCTCCTGTAGCCTGGTCACATAGGCATTGAATGCGCTTTGTTGTGTACAGAAATTATAATATTCACTGTTAAATGTTTAAATCTGATAGGTGATTCTCGTTTAGTTACTGATAACATTCCTACAGGAAATAGCATTTCAAAGTGTAAACTTGAATTGACTCTCTATTAGGGATGGGCGAACGGTTTGGTCCGAACATAAGTTCGGGTCGAACTTTGGTTGTTTGGATGTTCGGCAAACACCGAGCAATATGCGGTGTTCGGGGCAAATTCAAAAGCCGCCGGAACACCGTTAAAGTCTATGGGACACTAACATGAAAAATCAAAAGTGCTCATTTTAAAGGCTTATATGCAAGTTATTGTCATAAAAAGTGTTTGAGGACCTGGGTCCTGCCCCAGAGGACATGTATCAATGCAAATTTTTTTTCTAAAAATGGCCGTTTTTTCAAGAGTAGTGATTATTTAATGCTTAAAGTGAAACAATAAAAATAAAATATTCCTTTAAAAATCATGCCTGGGGGGGTGTCTATAGTATGCCTATAAAGTGGTGCATTTTCCCCATTTTTAGAACAGTACCGCAGCAAAATGAAATTTCTAAAGGAAAAATTGTCATTTAAAACTGATCGTGGCTGTAATGAATTGTCGGGTCTCTGCAATATAGAAAAAACTCATTGAAAAAAAGGGCATGGGTATGAATATTAAGGGGAATCCCGAACCAAAAATTGAAAAAAAATTGCGTGGAGGTCCCCCAAAATCCATACCAGGCCCTTTAGGTCTGGTATGAAAATTAAGGGGAACCCTGCGCCAAATTAAAAAAAAATGGCGTAGGGGTCCCCCCCAAATCCATACAAGACTCTTCAGGTGTTCCGGCGGCTTTCGAATGGCGTGGGGGTCCCCCCAAAATCTATACCAGACCCCTATCCGAGCACGCAACCTGGCAGGCCGCAGAAGAAGAGGGGGGACAAGAGAGTGCCCCCCCTGAACCGTACCAGGCCACATGCCCTCAACATGGGGAGGGTGCTTTGGGGTTGATGGGGACAAGTGCCTCATCCCCAAAACCCTTACCCGGTGGTTGTGGGGGTATGTGGCGGGGGGCTTATCAGAATCTGGTAGCCCCTTTAACAAGGGCATCCCTAGATCCCAGCCCCCCCATGTGAATTGGTAACGGGGTACATTGTACCCCTACCATTTCACACAAAAAAAGTGTCAAAAATGGTAAAAAAGACAAGTGACAGCTTGGGACCAGACCTTTATTAAAAGATAAAAAAAATAAAAATTTCCCGCAATGTAAATCCACGCCACCAGGTGGACCGAAAATAAAAAAAACCCCGCAACAGTTCCACCTCCATGGAAGGCTCCCGCCGAGTGACGTTTCTTCTGGGTGACAGCTGTTATATAGCTTAGGGCGGGGCCACCCGGTGACATAAATGGGTGAAACCGGGGGGGGGGGGTTCGGCTCATCCTTACTTTCTAATTTCTTTTTCATCTCATTAAGTACACAAGCTACTGGTTTAATCAATTCTGGTGTATTTACTTCCTTCTTGTCATTTAAAAAGGGAAAATATATGAACCCAGGGTGCCAGAGGTGGCAGGGGACTCACGGGGTCAAGGTTGATATAATTTGCGACCCTCAAGAGGGCAGAGCTACACATGCATGTACATCCCCCTGCCAACACCCGCTGTGATTTTACACCACGTGAGTCTATCAGCAAGTCCTAGCCAATGATTCATGGCCGGGGCCTGCTCATCGGCTGTGTCATCAGCAAAGCAGGGGTAAGAAACTAAGAGATCATTTAGTAAATGCAGCACATACTACACACATTACACATGGCTAGGCACACATTGAACCCCTTGATCACCCTAGATGTTAACCCCTTCCCAGCCATTGTCATTAGTACAGTGACAGTATATATTATCAGCAATAATCACTGATTTAGTGTCACTGGAGAGTCCCATTATACAGTGCCTTGAAAAAAGTATTCATACCCCTTGACATTTTCCACATGTTGTCATGTTACAACCAAAAACATAAATGTATTTTATTGGAATTTTATCTGATAGACCAACAGAAAGTGGCACATAATTGTGAAGTAGAAGGAAAATGATGAATGATTTTAAATTTTTTTTTTACAAATAAATATCTGAAAAGTGTGGCATGCATTTGTATTTAGCCCCCTTTACTCTGATACCCCTAAACAAAATCTAATGGAACCAATTGCCTTCAGAAGTCACCTAATTAATAAATCAAGTCAATTTTAGAGTAATTTAATCTCCATCTAAATGCAGCTGTTCTGTGAAGCCCTCAGAGGTTTGTTAGAGAACCTTAGTGAACAAACAACAGCATGAAGGCCAAGGAACACACTAGACAGCTCAGGGATAAAGTTGTGGGGAAGATTAAAGCATGGTTAGGTTATAAAAAAAATCCCAAACTTTGAACATCTCATGGAGCACTGTTCAATCCATCATCTGAAAATGGAAAGAGTATGGCACAATTGCAAACCTACCAAGACATGGCCGTCCACCTAAACTGACAGGCTGGGCAAGGAGAGCATTAATCAGAGAAGCAGCCAAGAGGTCCATGGTAACTCTGGAGGAGCTGCAGAGATCCACAGCTCAGGTGGGAGAATCTGTCCACAGGACAACTATTAGTCGTGTTCTCCACAAATCTGGCCTTTATGGAAGAGTAGCAAGAAGAAAGCCATTTGTTAAAAGAAAGCCATAAGAAATCCCATTTGCAGTTTGCGAGAAGCCATGTGGGGGACACAGCAAACATGTGGAAGAAGGTGCTCTGGTCAGATGAGACCAAAATTTAACTTTTTTGGCTTAAAAGCAAAATGCTATGTGTGGTGGAAAACTAACACTGCACATCACCTGAAAACACCATCGCCACCGTGAAACATGATGGTGTCAGCATCATGTTGTAGGGATACTATACTTCAGCAGGGACAGGGAAGCTGATCAGAGTTGATGGGAAGATGGATGGAGCCACATACAGTGCAATCTTAGAAGAAAACCTTTTAGAGTCTGCAAAAGACTTGAGACTGGGGCGGAGATTCCAGCAGGACAACAATCCTAAACATACAGCCAAAGCTACAAAGGAATGGTTTAGATCAAAGCATATTCATGTGTTAGAATGGCCCAGTCAAAGTCCAGACCTAAATCCAATTGAGAAGCTGTGGCAAGACTTGAAAATTGCTGTTCACAGGTGCATTAGGCCTCCCACAAGTCTTTGAAGAGCGATCTGCGTTCAAATTGCACTTCATACAGCATTTGACAGACAGTAAGGCTCTGGGCGTCGGCGGTAAAGCGCCGTTATTTTTAGCGGCACTTTACCGTCGTTTTAACAGCGCTTTTCGTTCGATAGCAGGGCGCTTTTAACCCCTTAAAGAAGCTGCTTACAGGACTTTTTTGAGCGTCCTGCCAGTGCACCGCTCCAGTGTGAAAGCTCTCGGGCTTTCACACTGGGGTGACAGGAGAGGCACTTTACAGGCATTTTGCAGGTGCTATTTTTAGCGATATAGCGCCTGTAAAGCGCCTCAGTGTGAAAGTGGTCTAAAGGCAAATAGACTGCACTTTTGCAAGTGCAGGTGTTCCAGATCTTAGTAAATGAAGTAGAGCTTCAAATGATTGTAAAGTCTTGTTTAAAAAAATAAAAATAAATAACAAACATGTTATACTTACCTCCTCTGGGCAATGGTTTTGCACAGAGCAGCCTGGATCCTCCTCTTCTCGGGTCCCTCTTCCTGGCTCCTCCCTCCTGTTGAGTGCCCCCACAGCAAGCAGCTTGCTATGGGGGCACCCGAGCCGAGCTGCAGCTCTGTGTGTCCATTCAGACATGAAGCTGCCGTTCGGCTCTACCCCTTCTCTCTGGCTAACTGACTTTGTTTGACAGCAGCGGGAGCCAATGGCGCCGCTGTTGTGTCTCAGCCAATCAGGAGGGAGAGTCCCAGACGGCCGAGGCACTTGTTGACATCGCTGGACAGAGATGGGGCTCAGGTAAGTATTAGGGGGGCTGAGGGCGGCTGCTACACACAGAAGGCTTTTTATCTTAATGCATTGAATGCATTAGGATAAAAAAAAAACCTTCAGACTTTACAACTTCTTTAACTTTACAAAGAATGCAAGGAAAATTAAAAAATCACCAAACCGCTTGAAGTCTGTAGGAAAAAATCAAAGTTTGTAGGAAAAAAAGTAACAGTAAAATCTATATGGAGAGGTGCAGCTGACCCGGAAGGATTTGATACCTTTGTTAAATTGATCTCTCAAATTTGATCTCTTATTAATACAGAGATTAAGTATTTACTGGAAGGAGGCGGCACAGTCGGTGGTCTGGTGTTCCGGGAGCACTGCACATTAACTTGTAAATTCACAAGTTCTATAGATTGGATGGCCCTTGGGTCCTGATTGGACTCTGGGTGAGGATTATATATGCAAACTTTTTTATTACTTTCTTTACTGATGAATTATTTATATTATAGAATTTTCAGCATTTTTCATTATTTTCTTTATTGTTATTTTTCACATTTCTTGATTGGTTGTCACAATTAGATATTGTTCATGATTATTGATATGCTTTAAAAGAGACTACAGTGTGCCTTTTTGAGTATTATTTTGATTTTTCCTGCAGATATTGAATTCTACATTTTCTTAGTACACTAAGCGCATTCTAAATTTAACAGGGTAGATAGAATAGTCGAAAGCTGGCCATACATTGTACAATTTTCTTATTTAATTTCCTTTAGATTTACCTTCAACTATGTAGTAGTGTAGAAGGGTCACTGGTTCGAATCCCAACCACGACACTACCTGCCTGGAGTTTGCATGTTCTCCTTGTGCCTGTGTGGGTTATGTAATGAAGCTGTACTGCACTGGTGACAGTATATAAAAAAAAATAATGAAAAAAAACTATTTCTTAAAATTTCTTAAATTTCCAAAAAATTGTGACAAGAAATTAGAACTTCAAAAAATGCCATGCCTCCTACTAAATCCCTTGGACTGTCTACTTTCCAAAAGGGGTCATTTGGGGGATATTTGTTTTGTCCTGGCAAGAAATCAGATAGGCCGTCAGTACATCAGGATTGTAGTTTGTATAACTTTCCTACAGACTAAATAATATACACTGATTTGGGTTATTTTCACCAAAGAAATGTAGCAGAATACATTTTGGCCTACATTTATGAAGAAAGATTATTTATTTCCAAAATTTTACAACCGAAAACAAAGAAAAGCCCATTTTTTTCTAATTTTTCTGCCTTTTTTTGTTTATTTAGCAAAAAATAAAAACCCCAAAGAAAGCTCTATTTGTGTGAAAAAAAATATAAAAATTTTATATGGGTACAGTGTGGCATGAATGCGCAATTGTCATTCAAAGCGTGACAGCACTGAAAGCTGAAAATTGGCCTGGGCAGGAAGGGGGTAAAAGTGTCCCGTATCACAGTGGTTAAAGCAAAGTTCCAGTCCCCCAATTCAAATTTTTTTTAAAACTCCACCGTAATTGTTTTCACTTCAACATTTCGATAATGTCAGTAATGTGGTCATTTTCTTTTGTTTAGTGCAAAACTAACCTGATCTTGAAAGCAGGCAGGGTCCATCTCTGTTGTGGGCATCTGAAGCCCGCTTGTCTTCATTTCCGGAAAACGGTGCCGGTGGCTGCCCAGCATGCACCTCCCGAGCTCACGTCTGTGCAGTCCTCTTTCTTCCGTACAGGTTGACATAGCCCCATTGTTATGGCAACCTGTCAATCAGAGAACATCGCAGAAGGAAATCATGCGAGATTATAGTATTGGGTGATTCCCATGGACTCCAGGGATAGATGATGCTGATATTTGATAAAGTCATGTGACAGTGACACAACGCGTCGGGAGGAGCTGGGTGACGTCCCTTCTGATTACGAACGAAACTGGAAGTTCTCCTTTATCAGCGTCTCACTGATGTTTGACCCCATGGTCGTTTTTACTACTCGCATATTTATCGCATATACATCATTTTAACTGTAAGTCTTTCTATTGCTTTAATAAAACATACTACTACGAGGAGTTGTTTTCCTTGTTTTCCTTGTTTCATGTGCAATGATCTATGATCTATGACGGATTACATCATATGTAGATTGCTGCAGCAGTTTGATGCACATTACCTTTGGAATTGAGGTGAGCGGCCATTGCACATGGTGGTGGAGTTTGCTCTCTTTTCAGGATTCAACACGAATTTATGATTGCTGACACCGGGATCTTTCTGTCAAGCACTCACCAGTTCATTCAGGAAGGACTGTACATTATTGTTGGATTCGGTAAGAGTTTTTATAAAAGGGGGTTTCCTTGCACACCCCCCCTCTCTTCCTTCCGAGTACGTGTGATGTGAAGCAATATAAAATGAATGCGGCTATCCTTGATGATTACACTCTATAGACCGTCATAAGAATTCATTCTGGATCATCCACGTCAGCATTTAAAAGTGTACACAGACTTTATTATATGACAATTTTTAGGTTGCTTTATTTAGGACCAATCATCTTTTAGCGCTGCCATTAGCTTTTTTAGGCTTTTATTTATGTACATTATTGTTGTTGATATACACGGTTTCCTGCACTAAGCTTTTTTTTACATTTTTATTGTTCAAGTTGTTTTCACTTTTTATGTCATGTATTTATTTTTTCACTATGTTGTATGATTTTTGGTGTTTTTTGATTTAGCGTCGCTCTATTATTATCATGCCCATTTATGATTGTTGGTGTTAGTGACACTATAGGAGTTTTTGGCAGCTTGATCTAGTATTAGCAATTGCACCATATTTTAACATTTGATCGTATTTTGATTAATTTGTAATCTATACACTTAGTAGCGCATACATATTTCCTTAATATTTTTTCACATAGGATAGATTGCAAGTTAAAAAAATGGGGGGGGGGGACTCCACTTTAAGTTCAAGTTAGCCATCCAGCTGGGGTTTAAATCAACTTTAACCCCTTCAATACCGGGCACTTCCACCACCTTCCTGTCCAGGCCAATTCAGCTTTCAGCGCTGTCACATTGTCTCATTGTGCGGTCATTTAAAAAAAATGTTTTTTTTGAGACAGATAGAGCTTTCTTTTAGTGGTATTTACTCACCACTGAGTTTCATTTTTTGCTAAAGAAATGAAAAAAAGACCAACAATTTTGAAAAAATTTAAATTTCTTAGTTTGCTACAAAACTTTGTAAATAAGTAATTTTTCTTCTTCACTGATGTGCGCTGATGAGGCTGCATTGGTGGGCACTGAGAGGCTGCACTGATGAGGTGGCATTAATATGCAACACTGATGGGCACTGATAGGCGGCACTGACGGGCATCACTGATGGGCACTGAAAAACACCACTGATGGGCACCACTGATGGGGACTAATTGGCACCACTGATGGGCACTGGCTGACATCACTGGTGGGGCTACAATGATAATCAATGCACTGATTATCAGCGCAGACCCTCCATCAGGAGAGCTGTTTATCGGCTCTCCTCTACTCATGCCCTGTCAGCGTTAATAGAGGAATGTCAAAAAGGTTTAATGAAATTTAAAGGGGTTGTAAAGATAAAATTTTTTTCACCTTAATGCATTCTATGCATTAAGGTGAAAAAACTTTTGACAGTACCGCCGCCCCCAGCCCCCCCGTTTTACTTACCTGACGCCTCGAATCTTCGCTGCTCGTCCTCATTGCAGCTCAGCCTGGTCGCTGATTGGCTGCAGTGGATGGATTGAAAGCAGCGCAGCCATTGGCTCGCGCTGCTGTCAATCACATCCGATGACACGGCGCGCCGGGGGGCGGGGCCGAGTGATACAGCGAGCGGCTATAGCCGCCGGCTGTATCACGGGAGCGCGCCCGCAAGCACTCACCACCATGCGAGGGAGCTCGCATTAAGGTGGTAAATGCTTGCGGGGAGGAGCTGAAACAGCCGCCGAGGGACCCCAGAAGAGCAGGTTCGGGGCCACTCTGTGCAGAACGAGCTGCACAGTGAAGGTAAGTATGATATGTTTGTTATTTTAAATAAAAAAAAAAATTACCTTTACAACCCCTTTAACGTGTATCCTCACAGGGTGACACTGTGGATACACTAGTAACAATATGCCAACGTCCTGATATTGAATGGTAAAAAACGAATAAGAAATTGCAGAAATTGACTTTATAGGCACACACGTAAGATAAAAATTATTTGAAATTTTAATAGGAGACTCAAATAACGTATAAATATAATGTTATTTGAGTCCCTGGGGTCATGTACTAATATGATGTGTTTTCTTTTTATGTTTTGTAAATCACGATTTTAACTTTATCCAATTAAAATGTCAAAAAATGTTTTATCTTACATGTGTGCCTATAAAGTCCATTTCTGCAATTTGTTAATAGAGGAATGCCGATAGCCGGCACTTCCTAGTTATGCTGTGATCAGCTGTGATTGGACACAGCTGATCACATGGTAAAGAGCCTATGTCATAGGCTCTTTACCGAGATCAGAGATTCAGTGTGTTGGAGTGACACACCGCACCACCGATCGCCGCACTGTGCGCCACACCGGGGGGGCCGCACAGCGGCTTGTCCTAAAGGACATCATTTGATGTCCAGGCAGGACAATAGAGCCCCCTGCCTGGCCGTCATTCTGCTATAGGCTGGGCAGGACAGTGTTAAAATAAGAAAATAGAAAATAAATATGCTTCACGATTTATGCCCTCTAAATTGTTTACATTTTTAAAATGATCCCTGAAAAAAATGACACACATGTAGATATCTCATTAAAAATGACTAGTCATAATCTTATATTCATGAGTCTATCATAAAAGAGAGCTTGGATAATCCCAGCCATGAATGTGCTTGGCTTCCACTTAATGATATATAGCGGCGGGCTGTGATTGGCCGGGCTCTGCTTTTTGAGCAGGGTTCTCTGACTGTATTAGGTCAGGTTTCTGCTGTTTACATGAAGGAGATGCAGCATACAGCCAAGAACAGCTGCTAGGACCACCTGCGGAAGCCGGTAAATGACATAGTGCTGGAGAATAATCTGCTGGCGTCTCCAAGAGTTCTGCATGGGGGAATCCAAATGCGTCGTTCGTTTACTAGTCATGAAATCCATGACATTTGCAAAGCTGCATCAGTAAAACGTTTACTAGTCCCACCGAGATGGGGAGAGGAGAGGAAAAAAATCCGCTCTTCCACAGCTCTGTTTTATAATTTATTTTATATGTGCCATTCATTGCTAGATTCTTACAATGTAAACTGTGAATAACATTAAAATAAAATAGGCATTTAAAGGTTTTAAAATAATTCATAACATTGAATGCGGAAAAAACGATGTAGACAGTGGTGCTAACAAGCTGGAGATGGACAGGTGGTCAGACAAATGAAGGCACTTCCTGCTGACCATCTGGGCTTTTATGTAGAAGGACCAGATTCCAATAAGGATGATCAAAGTAGATGGAAACCCAATAACTAAAATCTTGTGTAAGTGTTAACAACTCAATGTCATTCCAAAGTGATTTTCAATATTCAAGTACTTGTAAACCCTTCCATATACCAAGTGACTGGCCCGGGGTGATACACGGAGATTAAACAAATCCTCATACATAAGTTATGTTTTTTCTACCACCATCTCTTCTCTATGGCCATTTAACCAATTGCCTACTGGGCACTTTCACCCCCTTCCGGCCCAGGCCAATTTTCAGCTTTCAGTGCTGTCGCACTTTGATTGAAAATTGCGCGGTCATGCAATACTGCACCCAAACTAAAGTTTTGTACTTTTTTGAGACAGATGGAGCTTTCTTTTGGTGGTATTTAATCATCAAATCATTTTAATTTTTTGCTAAACAAACGAAAAAAGACCAAAAAATTTGAAAAAATAAAAGTTTTTCTAAGCTTCTGTAATTTTGTTATTTTGTAAAGTCATTTTGTAAAGTCATTTTTCTCCTTCACTGATGGGCGCTGATGAGGCTGAACTGATGGGCACTGGCAGACTGCACTGATGAGGAGGCACACATGGGCACTGATAGGCGACAATGATAGGCACTGATAGGCGGCACTGATAGGCCCAACTGATGAACACTGATAGGCAGCACTGATGGGCGTTGATAGGTCGGCACTTATAGGCATCACTAATAGGCCCTGACGAGCATCACCGATTGGCACTGAGAGGCAACAATGGATGGGCACTGATTGGCAGCACTGTTGGCTGCACTGATCATCAGGACACTGATGATCAGTGCCCTGATTATCAGTGTAGATGTCCCCTGTGTGGATTTGTCGGTTATTGGCTCTCCTCTCCTCATACGCTGTCAGTGCGAGGAGAGGAATGCCAATAACCAGCAAATCCTGTTTACACTGCAATCAGCGGTGACAGCTGGTCACGTGGTAAAGAGCCACTGTGATTGGCTCTTTACCCCGATCTGTGATCAGCTGTGTCCGAAGGACACATCAATCACAGATCGCTGACAATGCAGGGGATGTGCAGGAAGCGCGATCACTGAAGGATGTCATGTGACACTATAGCTATAGCGCGGTCGTGAAGAGGTTGAAGCGCAAAATTTACACAGCTTTTCTGAAATTCCAGAGGAAGCTGGCAGGGATCTGATGACACACACTGCACAGCTCATAGATCAGAGTTGAGTGTAATCTGAGACCAGAGTGGAGAGAATGGGCACACCCCTGATAGCAGGTGACAGTTTGCCACACACGTGGCCACAGCGAGTAGCCAGGCACACCAGACATTGTCTCTAGTATTCACCCTCTCTCTCAATGTGCGTAAGGTGGGCGGAGGCTCAACCCCCATTCCACCCTCCTGGTTGCGCCACCTTACCCCCCTCATCCCCAGGGGTATTCAGACACTGGCCCCCAACCTTCCAGGGCTTGACAGCCAGGTGACATCACTGACACTCTTGTTCTCTCTCTCACCACATCTACTGCAATATCTGAATAACTGCACACTGAGGCCACACGTAGATTACCTTCCTTAATTCAGAACATGAATTGGTAATACAGCCAATACGGGTTTTAGACCCCAACACAGTTCAGCAAAACATTCTTCCTCCAAATTCTGTCACAAGTCCCCTAAGGCTGGTGATGCATTGCCGTGCCCATCTCTGGGGAACCCTCACCAGGGGAAAAGAGTTTTAAAGTCACTGGGCTCCATTCACAAAGCGATATCTGACCGCATCCAAGTATGTGGTAAGATACCGCACAGCGTTTTTCAAAAAGTTTTTTGACATTCACTAAAAACACTACTAAAATACCCCACAAATTATTTTATGAAGTCATGCGGTATTTTAGCAGTGAAACCATGCAGTAATTTAATGCCTGGCGGTTAAAGTACTCGTGTTTATGCATGTACAGCATCTGTAAGCGTACATGTGTAAATTCATTCTAATTAAACCCCTAAAGTGTGGTACTTTAGATTAATATCAAATGGGGTATAACCAAATACCAAAAAAAAAAAAAATAAAAAACAAAAAAAGACAAATACATGTTAAAAATGATCACATAAAAAAGGAAAATACAAATGAAGTGCAAATAACTTGCAATAACATAGACTTTTATAATCAATGTTCATAAATTTCATCTGAGTGTCCATACATCCGACATGATACAATCGTGTGAGCAATTACCCCTTGCCAGTATTTGATGACAGAGACTTATTCATGAACACAGTGCTGCGCCCTCCACACTGTGAGCAAAAGGGCTTACAGGACGATTATGACCTTCAAACAAAATGGGCTCTGATGACGTCACATTTAACAAAACATGTCGGGTGGAGCCAGCTTACACAAACAGCAGATGTTTGGTGTTTTAATGTTTTGTATCAGGACATAGTGTAGGCTGCTATTCATCTATGTTTTGGTTTTTTGAGTACCTAAGTGCAGGTTTTTTTTTGTTAGTCAAAATAATTCTAATGGCTGTAATAATCATTCATAATCATAATAATTCTAGCCACTAGAATGAATTTACAGTCACTCTGGTCCTAGGCAAGGATGTGCAGCCAACACTGGAGTGGTTGTGTGCTGATAGGCAGTCATTAAAAGAAGCAGAAGGAGATTAGCATTACCAGGATGCAACAAAGTTTAAAAAAATGGCAGTTGGTTAAAATACACAGTGCCATTTTGCTGATGTGGTCCCCCCTTCTCACTGTCAGTACACTGGTCCTGGGCAAGGATGTGCAGCCAACACTGGAGTGCTTGCATGCTGACAGGAAGTGTCTGAAAGAGGCTGAAAGAGATCAGCAATACCAAGAAGCAATAATGGATGAAAAAAAGATGGAAACAAAAGTTTATTTAAAAAAAAATGGCAGTTTATGATACGCAATGCCATTCTGAAGGCATGATCCACCTTAGTTGCTATTCGTACATTGGTCCAGGCTAATGATGTGCAGCCAACACTGGAGGGTTTGTGTTCTAACAGGAAGTGGCTGAAAGAGGCTGGAGGAAATCAGTAGTACCAAGATGCAATGCAAGATGAAAAAACGTGGAAAAAACAGTTTATTGAAAATGAAAAAAATGGCAGTTGTTTATGGTACACAATGCTAATCTGCAGGTGGGTTTGGTCCATTCTTGTCACTATCTGTATGCTGGTCCTGGGCAATGATGTGCAGCCAACACTGGAGTGATTGTTTGCTGAAAGGATGTGGCTGAAAGAAGCAGAAGATCAGCAGCCCTAAGATGCAACAATGGATGAAAACAAAGGATGAAAAATGTTTTTTAATGAAAATGAAAAATGACAGTTGTTTATGATACACAATGCCATTCTGCAGGTTTGGTCCATTCTTGTCACTATCTGTATTCTGGTCCTGGGAAACAATGTGCAAACAATGCTGGAACGGTTGTATGCTGATAGGAAGGGTCTGAAAGATGCTGAAGGAGATCAGCATTACCAAGCTGCAACAAAGGATCAAAAAAAGGTGGACAAAAACATTTTATTGAAAATCAAAAAAAATGGCAGTTGTTTACGATACACAATGTCTTTCTGTAGGCATGGTCCATCTTTCTCATTATCAGTATGCTGGTCCTGGGCAACGATGGGCAGCCAACACTGGAGCGGTTGCGTGCTGATAGGCAGTGGCTTAAAGAAGTACCAAGATGCAACAAAGGATCAAAAAGGCTGGCAGTTGTTTATAAAACACAATACCATTCTATAGGCATGGCCCACCCCTGTCATTATCAGTATACTGGTCCTTGGCAATGATGAGCAGCCAACAATTAAGTGATTGCATGCTGAAAAAAAGTCTCTGAAAGAGGCTGAGGGAGGTCCTCAGTACCAAGATGCAATACAGATTTTTTCTAATGGCAGTTGGTTATGATACACAATGCCATTTTGCAGGCTTGGTCCACCCTTGTCATTATCAGTATTCTGGTCCTGATTAATGATGTGCAGCCAACACCAAAGGGTTTGCATGCTGACGGGTAGTGGCTGAAGGAGATCAGCAGTACCAAGATGCAATTAAGGATGTAAAAAGTCCCCCATGGTCACTCCTCTACCCACGTCATAGTATTGCTAGACACGTGTAAGGCATTCGATAGTGTGGAATGGCCCTATTTTTTCAAAGTACTGCAACTTTATGGACTTGGTCCTCCAATGATCACCTAGATTCGACTTCTATATACTGACCTCGTGGCTAGGGTTCGCGTTAATACATTTGTCTCCCCAATGTTCTCCATCTCACGAAGGGACAAGGCAAGGATGTCCCCTATGCCCATTATTATTCGCTTTAGCTATCGAGCCGCTGGCTGGCCATATACACTCCTCACCTTCTATTCAGGGACTGGTCATCGGTACCATAGAGGAGCGAATCTCATTGTATGCTGATGATACTCTCATATACCTAGCTGACCCTGATACATCTTTATGCTCCCTGCTGCAAGAGATGGAGGACTTTGGTAATTTCTCTGGATTTCAGATTAACTGGACCAAGTCTAGCCTTTTTCCATTGGACCCAGGGGCGGAATGGGTGATACATCCGAGTTCTTAACTTCAAGTGGTTCACTGCTTTTGTTATTTAGGGGTGATGGTACAACTGCCATTGAGCTCATACAGTATATTGTGAATAATCTATGTCCTACCATCTCTCAGCTGCAGCAGCCTACTAGGCAATGGATGAATCTTCCATTAGACCTCATGGGAAGGGTTAACATGCTAAAAACGATCTTCCTCCCTAAACTCTTATGTATGTAATGGGGAATGCTCCCTGTAAAATACCCAAATCCCTTTTTAAGCAAATTGACTCCTTATGCATAGGCCTCACTTGGAATTCAAGTCCTTCAATGAGTTGAGAGAGGATTTCAATCTCCCCTCCCTTACTTATTTTTTTTATCTCTAACTTCAACATGCTCTTAGGACACAATTTGACTCACTATCATCTCCATTATGGGTGGCCCACTAGAGAAGCTCCTTAGAAATCCATATACCACCAAATTAATTTCTGAGTACTACTTTGCTCTAATGGCTGATTCTAATCCCTGGTTTATTGTTGCACAAACTCAAAAGGACTGAACTCACTGACGAGGACTGGTTTGAATTTGTGGATACCTAGAAGAGCTTGGTTATATCCCCCAGGGATAGAATCAAACAGATTAAAATATTTCACCAATGTCATCTTACCCCTTCTCTGAGTACTTTAGAGGCTATGGGAACACAGCTGAATGTATGCATTGCTTTTAGTTATGCCCAATTGTTTCCTCATTTTGGTTTGAAGTTGACTCATTCTACTGTATTGGACCTACCTAATATATTGCACCCTAAACATTGCCTGCTGGGTATTTTTGGTGAACTTACTGTACGTGCATACATTAAAGACTGCTCCGTATACTGTACTTTTTTGCTCATTTTATCTTAGAAAGAAACCTCATGACCCTCCCTGACCACATGGCTCCATTTAATTAATGCTAGTCTACCCCTGTGCAAGCTCACCTTTGAACTCTGAAAACAACCCCATCTCTTTGAAAAATGATGGCATAAATAGCTATCTAGCCCTCTTACCTTAGCGCCTGTGAACCCAGGAGATTAGTTCCTTGCTGTTGTAATTTTTTTTCCTGTACAAATGTTAAACAATTGACGCGCATTATGCTTCACTGCTAGTAAAGGGAATGCACATTACAGTTTTTGCTCTTGCGCATTCCTTCCCTAATATGACACAGAATGTACGGCCAGTTACGTTTTTTTTTTTTTTTTTTTTTTGTAACCAGCTATGGGCATTTTTTTTTGTTTGTTTTTTTTTTTTTTATTTCTCTAATGCTGCATACACACGATCGTTTTTCTCTATGACGGCTTTTCCGACAGGATTCCGCTCAAGTTTGCCTTGCATACACACGGGCACGCAAAAGTTTGCTGAAATTACGACCGTCAAGAACGCGGTGACGTACAACACTATGACGAGCCGAGAAAATAAAGTTCAATGCTTCCGAGCATGCGTCGAATTGTTTCCGAGCATGCGTAGGTATTTTGCGCATCGGAATTGCCACAGACGATCGCATTTTCGGATAGGAACTTTTCCCGACCGAAAAATTGAGAGCATGCTCTTAATCTTTTGCTGGCTGGAATTCCGCCAGCAAAAGACCGATGGAGCATACACACGACAGTCACATTTTCCGATGAAAAACTCTCATCGATCTTTTGCGGGCCGAAATTCCGACCGTGTGTACGCGGCATTATTGTTTTATTGTTTGTTTGCTTTTTGTTCTTTTTTGGAAAACAATTAAAACTCTTATTAAACATACCTAAAAAAAAGATGAAAAAAAGGTGGAAAGAACATTTTACAAAAAAAAATGGCAGCTTATGATACACAATGCCATTCTGCAGGTATGGTCCATTCTAGTCGCTATCAGTATGCTGATCCTGGTCAATGATGTGCAACTAACACTGGAGTATTAGAGACAAAAATGGTTAAAAACTATTGATTAAAAAAATGTCAGTTGTTTATGATACATAACACTTTATGAAACCAAATGCCATCCAGTGTGTGTCTACTCTAGAATATTGTTCTTTAAGCATCTCAACCAGCAGGGGTCCTTGTATCCTTACCATGGGTGAGTGCCCCAGCTGTAGACTGCTAATGACAAAGCTGCTGTTGCTTGGCCAGTGCCGTAGCAGAATGTTGGCAGGAAACTTTTGCCACATGGATCAGGCCAAGAAAAAAAAGATCAATATAAAAACACTCAACAGGCAAAGAAGTTCCATAGATTATCGCTAAACATATGAGGGAAGCAGGCTGAAAAGAAAAAGAACCTCCGATACAAAGTGCTTCATTTCCATTTTATCTCCCTAACAAAATTTCCTTCATAACCCGGTGATGTATGTGGATGGAGATAATTATACCCAGCCTTGTAGGACACTGATACATGAGGAGACTTCTCACCAGGGGAGAGAGCATAGCTCATTAAGGTGCCAGACTAGCAAAGCCATTATTATGGAACCGCTGGCACCGCCAAGGATTGCATGCAGAGGTCTCCATTACTGGCAAGCTGGAGAAAAAAATACTCTTGAATCGTTTTGGCTTTCTGCTAATCTCTATGTGTGGCCAATGGCTTCCTGGCTCAGGAGAGCCATGTCCTATTTAAATCTGTATTAAGGCCAAATTCAAATGACAGGCACCACACGTTGCTAGGAGTCTGCCTAACAAGAAACATTTTTAAAGCACACATTCCTAAGTATAGCATTTTCTGCCTGTAAAGATAGGTACGAAGCAAAAAAAAAAAAAAAAATAGGTGAAGGGCAGACATGACTAGGTGGACAGGGGAGGCAAATGAGAGATAGGGTTTACATCTGAAATCAGGAGATATGACGTACTTACTGGGACTAGTGGTATTACATTTTTGGAGGGTCTTCCAGGGGGTCTAGGTGGGACAGAGATAAACTTTGAGCAGTGTGAAGATAACAAACAAAAAAGAAACTTACCACCCTCACACCCTACCTTTCTTGGTGGTTGAAGAGGCCAGCGGTTGGGATCCTTGGAGTCTGACAAGATTAACAGTGATATCACATACTAGAGACAAATCTATGGTATGGCATCCTCCGTAGAATTTCCAGTTAACGGTGGATTAACTGGACAGTTGGGACATGCAGGTATATGAGAAGAGTGGGCATTGTTCCCAAGCTGTGAAAATATATTACTAAATATAAACTCAAGCTGATGGAAACAACTAAGTGATAATGAAATGCAGCTGCTGTAGACAAGGTGCTAATCACTTGGATAAATGTGGATAAAAAAATACAGCGCTCGCAACACACAATATAAGTGAAATCAACAAAAAAGTCCAAATAAATGCAATTGAAGTATTAGTTCACACTGAAGTAGGTGCAAGAAATGCTTCACAAACTTGCAGGAGTACAGTGACACCCCCTTTTGCATCCCCACTCACCAGAACAGCACGACCCCCAGCTTTGCAGTCCAGGGGTCACTTCAGGCTAGTAAATGGTATCCCACACATGTAGATTGGTATCAAAACATCAGATGGTGGATCGGTGTAAATTCCAATAGGAGGCTCTCGACAGGATATACAGGCACCCAGAAATGAAAAGAGGATGGACTAATAGTGAAGTACTGTTATAAAAGTTCATTCAAAGCACATAGGGATTGGTACTTACAAAAAGACAGTTAAAAACAGGCATGGATATAGAGCTGTAGATACAGGAAGCAGCCATTCATAGCGTGTGTTCCACAGACCGGAAGTTACGTCAAACCAGGAAATTATGTCAAAAATGACATAAATGACATAATAATGACAGGCTTCCTTTATCTACAGCTCTATATCCATGTCTGTTTTTAACCGTCTTTTTGTGCGTACCGATCCCTATGCGTATTAAATCAACTTTATGTAACAACAGTACTTCACGATGAGTCCATCCTCTTTTCATTTCTGGGTGCCTGTATATCCTGTCGAGAGCCTCCTATTGGAAACTATCATCTGATGTTTACACCGATCCACCATCTGATGTTCATACACTGTATGACATTTTTATCATTATTTTGAGACAGATAGAGCTTTCTTTTGGTGGTATGGAATCACCACTGGGGTTCTTTTTTTGGCTAAACAAATGTAAAAAAAGACCAAAAAAAATTGAAAAAAACCCCTTTCTTCATTTCTGTTATAACATTTAGCAAATAAGTAATTTTTTTTCTTCGCTGCACTGATGGACACTGATATAATGACGTGTGCTGAAGAGGCTGCATTGGTGGGCACTGATGCGGCTGCATTGGTGGACACTGATGAGGCTGCATGCACTGATGGGCACTGATGAGGCTGCACTGATGTGCACTGATGGACACTGATGAGGCTGCACTGATGGGGCGGTAATGATGACCACAGATAGACACTGATGAGGTGGCATTGATGGCCACTGATAATGGGCATTGGGCATTGATGAGGCAACACTGATGGGCACTGAAAACCTGCACTGTTGGGCACTGATAACCTGCACTGATCTGCACTGATGAGGCCGCACTGATCATCAGGGCACTGATGGTCAGTGCAAACAATGTACAGTACTCATTGTGCCCTGTCAGCCTTGCTGGTTATCAGCTCTCCTTTCCTCGCACAGAGACAGAGTGTGAGAAAAGGAATGCCGATAACCGACAGGTCTGTTTACATGTGACCATCTGTGATTGAACACAGCAGATCACATGGTAAAGGGGTACTGTGATTTGTCCTTTACCGCGATCTATGATCAGCTGTGTCCAAAGGAAGCACGGTTCTGGGAGGACATCTATGGACGTCCTCCCAGAATTGGAGGGCAACACTGTAGCCATCTTTCGGCTATAGCACAGTAGGGAAGTGGTTAAAGGGATGGTTACATTTTTTATTTGTAAATAAATGGCCGCTATGACCAATTTTAACCAAAATCGGTATTGGTCTGATTATTTAGGTATATTTGATAAGAGGAGTATGAGAGGCATAGCGGTCCTTATGGTGAGTGGTCGATGAGCTGTTTTTTACCCTAGTCACGTATTTGTGCATTATTTGCCCAGTGATCTTATTATTAGCATCCCGTTAAAATAATTTCTGGTGACACTTCAGTGCTCTAAGCTTTTCATGCATCTATACTTAGGTGATAGACCTCTATTAGTCTTAACCCAGCTTTTGCAATGTAGTTAATTGGGAATATAAATTAGAGACTGCTCTTGAATATGTATTAACTCTGACCAAGAAGCTAATGCAGAGTTGAAATACAAACGTGCAAGTTATCTTAGCTGTTGCCAGAATATTTCTAACCTTTTACAGCTAGTCTTTTGATATACGGTGTATCATCAGTGGGGTGACACCACTCGTTTTTGTGTCAGCTTTGCAGCTTCCTGGTGGCCTGCAGACTAGGCATGATTCCTGATTAGTTAACATGGCTAAATGCTTGTGTAGCAGTGGTGGCCCGTCCATTAGGGGAGCACGGGCTCTGCCCCCCATCCATGCGTCCGGCCCCCTAATCTACATTCCGGGCAACGGATGCATGGATTCCAATATGGGGGGGGTTAAGCAGTGAATACAGCCAGAGGCTTTAATTGGCTTCAAAAAAGGGTGGGCTCGGGGCGCAGAACACTGCGCCCCGAGCCTTCCCAGTTGTGTGACAATAGCGAATGAATATTCGCAATTCTTACACTGATCCTCCTCCCGGCCAATCAGAAAGCGGATCATAAGACCCGTCACCCGATTGGCTGAAAGGACAGGCGATCTTATTGGATGCCTAGGAGGAGGAGGGAGGAGATGCATGGCGGAAGCCGCTGTGATGCAGAGGAGGAGGAGATGCCCGCCCGTCACAACGCTGCCCGCCCGGAACCTAGATGGGGTAAGTGCTGAATGACCGACCGCGAGACCCCCTGGGGGGATTGCGGGTGACCCGACTGAGCGGGAGCGGGGGGTGCCACTGGAAGACCGGGGCAGGGGGTTGTTTGTCTCCTCCCCCCAAAAAAACACACCAACCGCCACTGTTGTGTAGGGTAGGGCAGCAATGTAATCCCCAGAAGGCCCCATGGCCTCCCCTTTAGCCTTTTAGCAGGACTGAAATCTGAAAGCTGCCTGGGGTTAGGTAGCAGCCGTCAACCTTTCTAGTAGACCAGAAATCAAATAGAATTGATACTGCTTAAATGCCCCAATCTGTTTTCCCAGCCATCTGGCAACTGTGTTTGCTGGTGCTGGTCTGTTGAATTATCAGACACATCAAGGACTACAACAAAATGGGGCCCACCCGCACACTGCCTGCGCATATAGTTAGTTCCTCTTAGTAAAAAATGGCTTCAGCTTTGTCTTCTACCCATGGGAGGACCCCTTCTAGAGGGGGTCTTCCCATGGGTAGGAGACCAAGCCGAAACCATTTTTTACTAAAAGGAGCTCACTATATGGACAGGCAACACTTTGTTGTGCCTGTCCATTCGACTTTTTCGATCATGTCGCCTAACTGCTCAGAGGTAACCATGTAGTGGACAAATGTCCTCACCACCTGGTTTTCCCTTGGGGGGTGAGGACTGTCTCCCATGCTGTCAGGAGGTAGGAAAAGATGCATGCTTGTTATTAAAGAATGTTTGGATCTCTTGGAATTTGGCTCAGGTCTCATCATTTGCTCTCTGAGGACTTGTTGAACATTCGTAATTGCCTAGTTTATTAAAGCTGCTTAGCTAAAAATGTTTTTCCCCCTACATCTTAAGTGATTGGATTTTGTGGAAATCTGTTCAAGAATTCCCAGTCCTCTTCCTGTCTCTGAACTTCAGACGCTGTGGGGGTTAATAGGTTTGGATCTCCAAGCAGAATTCAATAGAAGAAGCCCCTGCTGGGGATCCATCCCCTCTTCCACTGACCGGCACTGTCCACTTTGAGCAGGCCAAGAACTGAGTGATCAGTGGTCATGTCTCAGTCACGGCTTAGTCTTAAAGCTAACGTGGGAGAGCTGCATCATAGAGGTGAGTATGTATGTTTTTTGTTTTTTTTTACAACATAAATCCCATGCTTCTCCTTTAATTTGTACCCATTGAAGTGGCTTCATCTGCACTATTCAGTGCACTTTGTTTCTGTTTTTATCTTTGCTTCTATATTCAGTCCTTGTTGAAATATACAGAGCCAGCAAGGATTTACAGCACCTTCTTGGAACCAGTCATGGAGTTTGCAGGTTCTGCCTTTGCTTGGTTGGGTTTCTCACTGGGTAAAAACTTCAAATGTATCGTTCTGATACATTTAAAGATTTTATCAAGTGAAAAGCCCAAGCAAGCACAGGGAGAACATGCAAACTCCATCCAGATAGTGTCCTGATTAGGGTTGAAAAACCGTTATGTGCAGATAACTGCTCTCTCTCTTTCTCTCTCCAGCCTCACTGGACTCAGCGAGAGCAGCAGAAGTCATTGGCTCCTGCTACTGTCAATCAAAAGTGATGAGGGAGCAGGGGGATGGGTTGAGCCATGTGTCAATAAACACCCACAGAGTGACTTGGGATCAAGCCGGCACGTGCCACCATTAGGAAGCGGTTCCCTATGGTGGCACACAGAGAAGAAGAGGATCCCAGAGCGCTGGTGGGGAACCCCAGAAGTGGAGGTTTGGGGCTGCTCTGTGCAAAACCATTCCACAGAGCAGGTAAGTATAGCATGTTTGGCATCTTTTTTAAGAACAATGACTTTAAGCCTTTAACCACTTGCCGACCGCCCGCCGTCATTATATTTCGGCTGTTTAAAGAGAAATATTGAGAGCCTCTTGAGCCCATCGGGAGAGAGAGCCCTGACTGATGGGGGCATGACCAGGGAGGAGTTGCAGGAAAGTTGTTATAACTCAGGATTGGTACAAAAGGGGAAAAGGGTTGGGCCTGAGCTCAGGAGTTTGGCACCCCAGGGGATTATGGTCCTTTTCGGACGGAAGCATGGAAGAGCTCGGACCTGACCCTGCGGCTCCAGCTATGGACACGGATCACCTCCTGGCTAAGGTCCGTGAGCTGGCCCTCAAGGGTCAGGCTGACTGGCTCTTTGCCCTCTTATCCCCTGGGGTGCCCTCTCCTGCCCCTTCCACTGCCCCTTCCCCTGTTCCTCCTCCTGAGTCAGATGGACGCAGGGCCCGCAGACGCGCCCGTCCACCTTCTCGTTTTAGCCCTAGTCCCTCTGCGGCCTCTCACTGCTCCCCCCCTCCTCCCCCCATCCATCCCTCTCCGGTGCGGGTTCCCAGGGCTCCAGCAGCAAGGAAGCGGGGGTCGGCCGCCCGCTCTCGGCGTGCCCCCCCTCGTCGGTCACCTTCCCCGGCCATCCGGAGTAACGTGCGGCCCCCCCCTCGGTGTCCCCGTTCACGTAGCCCCCGCTCAGCAGCACCCCCCTCGCCCCCCTCCCCTTCCCTGTGCATGGCGCGAGGCCTGGATGGAGCTGGAGCGCTCCAGCCCACGGCCTCGAGCCGTTTGGTACCTGCTCCCGCCCCTGCTAGCAGCGGGGGGGTGGCGGGTGTGCGGCCGCTCCGCTCCTCGGCCAGGCTGTCCTCTCGCAGGGCGGCTGGAGGGGGCCGGAGCTGTTCGCCTGCTCCGGCGGCGGCTTTCGTTCCCTCGGGCGGCGGCGACTCTATTTCATACCGGCTCCCCCTAGCGGCCAGTTCGCTCCCTGCGCCTAGACAGGCGGGAGAATTCGAACTGGCTGTGCACAGCCACAGCAATGCATGTGCCCAGCACCCCTCTGCGCCCGGCTGGGCGGGGGGTGATGGTGGGGGCATTCGCAGGGGAGCATATGGGTGCGGGCTGCCCCATCCTGCGCCCTCCAGGGCGGGGTCGCAGCCGGCTCAGGATTCCCATGGCCAGGGCGCCCTACAACATGTGGCCCTTTCAGCACCCGGCTGGGTGGGGGGTAATTCGTCCCGGGATGGAAATCGTGCAAACATGGCCAGGTCGCAGGGTCCCCCGGCGCCTTCATGGGCGGGGCCCTCAGCGACTTCTGGGCCATCGGGAGCGGGCTTTTCGCAGGGCAGGACTCCCATTGCACCCGGACGGGTGGGGGACAGGTCCCAGATCCGAGCCGCGCCATGTCATCTAGCATCCCGGATGGGATGTGCCCCCCCTGCGCCTGGCAGGGCGGGTGCGGGTTCATCTGCCCTCACGGATGCCATCCCCCCCCGTGCTCTCGGACGCCCTCCAGCGCCCGGTTGGGCGGAGGGCTCGCGGATTCCCCCCCTCCAGTCTCCGGGGTTTAACCCCTCCTACGCGGTCAACATGGCGGGTAACGCCAGTCTCCCTGCGCCCAGCTGGGCGGGAGATTCCGGATCCGGGCTGGCGGCAGCTTCCGCCCCGGATCAGCCGGTCAGAATCCAGAGGCACTCCTGCACTTGCACAGTCACTGCCCTCGGCCAGGGGGACCCTTCAGTGTCCGTGGCGGGATCCCCGCCTTTGGATCTATCAGTCGGCCGAGACGGCCCGAACATACACGGCCCCGTTGCTCCTCTCGGTGCTGGCCGTTCCAGCCTGCAGTCTCCTGGAGTCGCATGGGACACCGCCTCGCCCGTTGATCGTCCATCAGTGATGCCCCCGAGGATCAGTGAGTATGATTGTGAATTGATTTGGGGGAGGTCTGTTGATGATTCCGTATCGGGCCCCGAAGACCGTATAGTGTCGGTGGTCAGGTCGGTTCTTTCTAGTATGGGTGTTTCAGGCGCGGCGGCAAATCTTTCCCCTCCTTCCGGAGGGGCCTTGTGGGCTGTAGCCCCCACGGGCGCCCACATACCGGAGGAGACGAAGGAAAGAATTTGGCGTCGGGATTTCGTTGATTTCCTCGCTCTAGTTCCATCGGACAGGGAAACGGTCGACAAATCCCGTCGGGTAGACGTCGCTACGCAGGGCGATAAAGTCAAGCAGCTTCCTAGAACATTTGGGAACTGGCTGCAAGGTTTTTGTGCCTACGCGGGTGTGCTCTGTGAGCGTTACCCAGAGTTGGCGACCTCCTTGTTCTGCTACCTGGACCTTATCTGGGGAGCGTACAAGGTTTATGGGGGTCAATGCTGGTTCCAGTATGACACCCAGTTTAGACAGAAGATGGCGGCGCGCAAGGAGCTTCGTTTCGACTGTCAGGATGGTAGCCTATGGCTGTTGCTAATGTGCCCTCATAGGCCGGCGTCCTTTCAGTCCGCGGTCGGCGCTCCTCAATCCGGAGCGTCGACCGCCTCCAAAAAAGGTGTCTGTTGGCTTTTCAACGAAAGCCACTGTAAGTGGTACTCCGCCTGTCGCTTCAGGCATGAGTGCTCTAGCTGTGGGGGCGCTCACCCCTCCAGCCGGTGCTTCAGGAAGGGTAAACAGACATTTTCCAGAGCGGGAGCCAAGACCGACCTTCCTAAGCCGGAGGACGCCGGTGAACGTCCTAGAGATGTCGCCCTGGCTAGACCGGTACCCCCTTCGTAGGGAGGCCCTGATCCTAAAGGATGGCCTGGATCGAGGTTTTTGGATACCGTTTTCCCCATCGAACGCGCCTACCATGTCGGCTAATTTAAAATCGGCTGTTGAATTTGAATCAGTAGTGGCCGAGAAAATCCAGAAAGAGCTGGAACTGGGGCGCATGGCGGGCCCCTTCGATCTTCCCCCATTTCACAACCTGCGGGTGTCCCCACTGGGCGTGGTCCCCAAAAAGGCGAGTGGTAAATTTCGTTTAATTCATCACTTATCTTACCCTTCCGGCTCCTCTGTCAACGACGGAATTGATCGCGAGGAATCGCGGGTGCATTATGCGTCGTTTGATAAGGCTCTTCACCTCGTCAGGGCAGCAGGGCGTTCCGCTCTTTTGGCAAAAGCGGACATTGAATCCGCTTTTCGCCTTCTCCCGGTCCACCCGGATTGTTTCCACCTCCTGGGTTGCTACTTTCAGGGAAGCTATTTCTTCGATATGTGCCTGCCTATGGGTTGCGCCATCTCGTGTTACTTCTTCGAGTTATTTAGTAGCTTCCTTGAGTGGGTGGTCGCCCGGGAGGCCGGATCTCAGTCCATGCTGCACTACTTGGATGATTTCCTTTTTGTGGGTCCCTCGGACAGTGGGCAGTGTCAATGCTTGCTCTCTGTTTTTCAAGATATTTGTCGGCGTTTCACTGTTCCATTGTCCGTGGACAAAACCGAGGGTCCGGTAACGGTACTATCCTTTTTGGGTATTGAGATTGACACAGTGGCCATGGTCTTTCGCCTGCCGAGGGAGAAGCTGACCAGGCTTTTATCCTTGGTTCGTTTGGCGAAAGGGTCCAAAAAACTTCAGCTGAAACAGCTACAATCTCTGCTGGGGCACCTAGTATTTGCGTGCAGGGTCATACGCATGGGGAGGGCTTTCTGCAGGCGATTGTCTTGGGCCACGAAGGGCGTTACGGCCCCGCACCACCACGTTCGGATCACCAAGCCCATGCGGGCGGATTTGGACATTTGGCTAACCTTTTTGCAATCCTACAACGGACAGTCTTGTTGGTTGCGGGAGGAGGTACCGAACTCACAGCTGGAGTTGTACACTGATGCGGCAGGCTCCTGTGGTTTCGGTGCCTTCTTTCGGGGGGAGTGGTCTGCGGAATGTTGGCCGGCCTTATGGGCCCGCATGGATTTATTGCGCAATCTCACCCTTTTGGAGCTTTTCCCGATCATTGTAGCGGTGGAGCTCTGGGGTGAACAGTTGCGCAATCGTCAGGTGATCTTTTGGTCAGACAATATGAGCGTAGTGCAGGTAGTGAACAAGCAATCGGCCAGTTCCCCCCCGGTCGTATCACTGTTGCGTTTTTTGGTTTTAAAATGTTTGCAATTTAACATTTATATTAGGGCAAAACACGTTCCGGGAGTTTCAAATGACATTGCCGATGCTCTTTCCCGCCAACAGTACCCCCGTTTTCGTTCCCTGGCTCCGTCGGCTTCGCTGGAGGGCCTCCCCTGTCCGGCCCACTTATGGAACCTCGTTTCCGGGGATTGTTAGAACTGCTTCGGTCGTCGCTTTCTCCGAGGACGTGGGCGTCGTATTGTCGGGTCTGGCACGAGTGGTCACAAGCGTCGGGCGGTGAGTTCTCTATTTCATCTCCGGATGATAGACGTTTGATCCTATTTGCTTACCTGGTCCAGTTACAGGATAAGGGAGTGTCGGGTTCCACTGTCTCTTCGGCCATGTCTGCCTTATCCTTTTGGTTTCAGCTTCTGGGGTGGGGGGATGTCACAAAAGCCTTTCCAGTGCGTCGGATATTGAGGGGCTGGAAACGCATCACTCATCTGCCTGATTCCAGGCGCCCCATTTCTTTACAGATTTTATCGGATGTTTTGGCTATGTTGCCAGAGGTGTGCTCATCCGAGTTTGAGATTTTGCTGTTCCGAGTAGCTTTCTCATGGGCGTTTTTTGGGGCTTTTCGCATCGGGGAATTAGTTGCAAAATCCAGGTCTTCCACTGGGGGTATTCGATCGGAGGATGTCGTCCTGTCGGAGCGCAGTGTCACCATTTTATTGCGCTCCTCGAAGACTGACAGCCTTGGCAGGGGCCGCCGAGTGGTGCTGCACCACTGTGGCGGCCCATTCTGTCCTGTGTCTCTGGCCGTTCCTTTTCTTTCCGCGCGCCCCCCATCTCCCACTTTTTTCGTGCACGCTGACTCCTCCTCTTTGAGTCGCTTCCAATTTTTAAAAGTTTTTCGTTTTTGCCTCGAGGCTTTAGGCTTACCAGCGGGCGATTTTTCAACTCACTCATTTCGCATAGGCGCTGCCACCGCCGCTTCTGGCTTAGGGTTTTCCGATACGGAACTTCAGCGGCTGGGTAGATGGGAGTCGTCTCGTTTTTCGCTGTATGTTCGCCCTCACCTTTTGTGTTAATTTCAGGTTTTCCCCCGACTCAAGTTTGGATTTTGGGTGATTCCTTTGTCTTCTGGGCGGCTCGTCGTGCAGAGATCCGGAACTATGGGAGAAATTTGGGACTCTCTTCGACCGTGGCAAGGATTCGCTGGCTGGGCCTGCGCGGGCTGCGTTGGCATCAGGTACTGTGGGAATGTTGGCACCTCCGTACCCGCGTGTCCGGTCACATTGTCCTGGTGGTTCACGCCGGCGGGAATGACGTAGGTTACACCCGGTCCGTGGATCTCATTGCTGCCATAAAAGGTGATATTGCTCAATGCCTTGCAATGTTTACCAGTGTGACTTTTGTATGGTCAGAGATTGTCCCTCGTTCTATTTGGGCTAGAGAAGTTCCGGGACCCTGTTTAGAAAATTTTCGGAGGAAGGTCAACGCCCAGGTGTCCAAATTTGTTCGGAGGATCGGGGGGGTCGTTGTCCGTCACAAAGATTTGGAGGGAAACAACAATGACTTGTTGAGGAGGGATGGTGTTCACCTCAACGACATTGGCATGGATATATTTAACCTGGGACTTCAGAGGGGGGTGGAACAGGCGCTGGCTGCGGTGGGGCGCCCGTCAGTGGATCACTGACTGGCTGGTGGCGGTTTTGGTAACCTTGCCAGCAAATATGGCACCCCTTTGATGCCCGGATGGTAATTGGGAGATTGACGGCCGGTCCGGCACTGATGGTAAGGACAGGCCCCTCCTTCATCTCCCTTTTACATTGGTAGTTGAGTGCTCACAGTACAACTGTGACTGGCACGGTCCAAAAGGTTAATGTTAAGGTTAATGTTAATGTTGTTTTAAATAAAGCTGTGGCCTTGCCCTTTCCAACGTTATTGGTTGTATGTGTGGTTCTTATTGGTTGAGAAGAAAGGGTAAGGTATGACAAGTGATGGTTGGGACCTGGGCTTATTGCACCTCAGCAGTCATGAGAGCCTCTTGAGCCCATCGGGAGAGAGAGCCCTGACTGATGGGGGCATGACCAGGGAGGAGTTGCAGGAAAGTTGTTATAACTCAGGATTGGTACAAAAGGGGAAAAGGGTTGGGCCTGAGCTCAGGAGTTTGGCACCCCAGGGGATTATGGTCCTTTTCGGACGGAAGCATGGAAGAGCTGCCCACCCTCCCGCCCTAATTTTGATGGTATGTCACAGCGTGTCGCGGTTTTGGTAACCTTGCCAGCAAATATGGCACCCCTTTGATGCCCGGATGGTAATTGGGAGATTGACGGCCGGTCCGGCACTGATGGTAAGGACAGGCCCCTCCTTCATCTCCCTTTTACATTGGTAGTTGAGTGCTCACAGTACAACTGTGACTGGCACGGTCCAAAAGGTTAATGTTAAGGTTAATGTTAATGTTGTTTTAAATAAAGCTGTGGCCTTGCCCTTTCCAACGTTATTGGTTGTATGTGTGGTTCTTATTGGTTGAGAAGAAAGGGTAAGGTATGACAAGTGATGGTTGGGACCTGGGCTTATTGCACCTCAGCAGTCATGTTGTTATGGCAGCAGCTAGCTACCATAACCCCGGTATCCTCTTCAAGAGCGGGCGGTCAGCTTTCAGATAAAAGTGGTCTCTGTGGAGGATTTACTGCAAGATAACCTTTATCGGTGGCGAGTGAGGGGACCCCCCTCCCGCCGCTTACCAATGCCCTCTGCCGTTTAACGGAGCCACCGGCAGCGGCGGAGGCAATCGTATCCTTCTCCATGTGTGGTATGGAGCTGAGTGAGGGGAAGATGGCCCCCACCCAGCTCCATACCATTGCAGGGCGGAAGCGACGTCAAAGCGTCACTTCTGCCCATAGCTCTTAAAGGGACATTTTTTTAAATGTTTTTTTCAAATAACATTTTTTATTCATACATTTTTTATTGCATTTTAGTGTAAATATGAGATCTGAGGTTATTTTGCCACAGATCTCATATAAGAAGTCCTGTCATGCTTTTTTTCTATTACAAGGGATGTTTACATTCCTTGCAATAGGAATAAAAGTGACACCATTTTTTTTTTTAAAGAACAGTGTAAAAATAAAGAATAAAAAGCAAAATAAATAAGAAAAACATTTTTTAACGTGCCCCGTCCCGCCGAGCTCGTGCACAGAAGCGAACGCATACGTGAGTAGCGCCCGCATATGTAAAGGGTGTTTAAACCACACATGTGAGGTATCGCCACAATCATTAGAGTGAGAGCAATAATTCTAGCCCTAGACCTCCTCTGTAACTCAAAACATGCAACCTGTAGAATTTTTTAAACATCGCCTATGGAGAAAGTTTGTAGCCATTCCACTACTGGGTGCAATTTTGAAGCGTGACATGTTGAGAAACGATTTACTCTGTGTAACATCATCGTTCACAATATAACAAAAATTGGGCTAACTTTACTGTTGTCTGATTTTTTTAATTCAAAAAAGTGCATTTTTTAAAAAAAAAGTGCGCTTGTATAACCGCTGCTCAAAAATGTGTGACAGAAAGTATTGTAACGACCGCCATTTTATTCTCATGGGTGTTAGAAAAAAAATATAATGTTTGGGGGTTCAAAGTAATTATCTAGCAAAAAAAACTGTTTTAAACCAGTAAACACCAAATCTCAAAACGAGGCTCTGTCCTAAAGTGGTTAAAAAAAAATTGCTGCTCCTGGCTCAATGTCATTTTGAAAACATTTTTTTGCTTTGGTACATGCTTCCCGGAGCAGTGCTATCCCATACTATTTTTCTGATAACTCCTTGTCTATTAGTCCAGAAAATTGATTTTCCTGACGGACTCCATGGCAGTCTACATGTGGGGTTAACCCCGCCTCCTCTCCAATGCTATAGGACCCCATTCCCATAAATTTGAGCTCACCGCTAGGGACTGCGTTCCTTTTTTTGTCCTCCTCCATGGACCTTCATCGCGTGCGCTCACGTTTGGCGTCCTGTCGGCATGGTTCCTGAATCTGGCATACCAACTATGCAGTGCAAGCCCAGGGCCCAGCCTGGGCGGGTGAGTGCCTGTTTGAGGCACAGGGTACCCCAGTGGTGGATGGGGTGCTGCCTATATATGCCCAAGATGGACGTCTCCAGAGCAACACAGCTGGCAAGGTCTGCTGGTTTTGTCTATTTTCCATGGCAGCCGTTTTTGTTATATTTGTAATGTCTTACAGTTTTCCTCCTCTGGTAAAATCTCTTTTAATGTGGTTTTCGGCCTCTCTGGGTGCCTGGAATGCTCTTGCGTTCCAAGTCGCCGCTTCTCTTCCAGGTTTGCGACCGCCGCTAGCACCAGCGCATGCGCGGGACCTCAGTGATACCAAGGCTTGGTTTGCGCAAGCGCAGTCCGACGGAACACCCAGCAGCCGCATGGGGGCTGTTTAGTTGCGCCCCACTGTGCAGGTGCGAGGTGAGGAGAGGGTAACATCATCCGGGCGGGGGTTTTAAAAAGGCTTTCAGCTTCTGTCAGGTTGGGAATCCCTGTGGGCAGAGAGTGACAGTTTCCACAAGCCCGGAATCACACAGGACGAGGTAAGCCTTATTGGATCCTTCCCCTCCTTAAGGGTAGGATATATTTAACCACTTCAGCCCCGGAAGGATTTACCCCCTCCCTGACCAGAGCACTTTTTACGATTCGGCACTGCGTCGCTTTAACTGACAATTGCGCGGTCGTGCGACGTTGCACCCAAACAAAATTGACACTTTTTTTCACACAAATAGAGCTTTCTTTTAGTTATATTTGATCACCTCTGCGGTTTTTATTTTTTGCGCTATAAACAAAAAAAAGCTACAATTTTGAAAAAAAAGCAATATTTTTTACTTTTTGCTATAATAAATATCAACAAAAAATATATAAAAACAAATTTCTTTCTCAGTTTAGACCGATATGTATTCTTCTACATATTTTTGTAAAAAAAATCGCAAAAAGCGTATATTGATTGGTTTGCGCAAAAGTTATCACATCTACAAAATAGGGGATTGATTTATGGCATTTTTATTATTAATTTTATTAGTAATGGCGGCGATCTGCGATTTTTATCATGAATGCGACAATATTGGGGACATTGCTGGATAAGGGAAAATTATTCCCGCGCTATCTAGTATGGAAGAGGCTGTGGGTGGAAAAGCCGCAAACACCGATAAGGTGAACACCTAACCTTTTAGATAAATGTATATAAGTGAGTGGTGTTGCGCTGATCCTTATTATAAAAACAGGTGAACAATGAATAATAATAGTCAATGCGCTAGATAGGAAAATAGTGAAATAGCGTAAACGTGGGAAATGATTCGTATTAGAAAATGTTCATTTCAATAATCAATATCTTCAATAGTGCATAAAAAATAAGGTAAGTATACTCAAATAAAATGTCACTTCAATAACCTAAAAATACAATCCACGTGAATATAACGTGATACTATCAGGGCACCAGTAATTAGCTCTGAATTTAAATTAAAATAAAGTGCATAATCAACATACATGTATAATAGGACCAGTGAAAATAAAAAGTGCAGACCAGAGTGCTATGTGCAACTCGGAATTTAAAAGAGAAGTGACTAGCTATTTCTATATAAAGTGCATATTGTGCATATTGACATCAGATAATCCATACAGGTGAAAAATATTTCAAATGGGAGAAAATCCTGTTTTGCACAAAAAAAAAAAAAAAAAAAAAAACAAAAAAAAAACAAAATTGAATGTGATGTGACAGCAGCGTGCTAACATGCACACGTTGCAATTAAAGTGCTACCAAATGCATTCATAAATGTTCAAAAACAGTCCTTGTGTATAATTGTGACAGCAACGTCCTGGCATGCACACGTTGCAGTTAGAGTGCTGGGGTGAATCACATCTATTTCTTCGTGTGCTAAACACTTTGGTGGGTAATGGCCCCTTACCTTCAGGTAATGGGGCAAAAGCAAGTAACAAAATAATTGTTAGGGGCGTCCGCCTATGGATTCCGGCGCATCCCTCTTTATCCTGGATCTTGGGTTGGAGTTCCCTCAGGTATAATGTAGGGGGGTTGTATTCATAGGGGGTAATCAACAGAAGAAAAGCCCAATAGTGTAATCCAGTTTAAAACGTAATGCTCTTTATTATAAAAATGCAGGTACTCACATAAAGATTGAGAAGCAATAGTAACAATCCAATGAGCAGCGAGCTCATGTGCCTCTGTCTGTGTTTGCAGCCTGTCTCGTCCCTACGCGTGACGTCACACCACGTGACTTCATCAGGGGATTAAAAATTAAAAAAAAAACCTTTCTTTTTTGGTATTGTCTCCTGGCTTATCCTAGGGTGTCCGCATATCGCCTAGATATGAATCTGTGCAATTCCTATCAAATTTGTTTGACATTCCGTCCAGAGATCATGGATAGGTCTCCCCCCTTATGCAGCTAGCCCTCACGCACAAGGTATGTGCAGTTGAGGGGGAGGGGCTGAGATTCTTTATGTGTAATTAAAGAATGCGTTAACCTCTGACCCCCCCTCCAGTTTTTTTTTTTGCAGGCCTTCCAGATCAGACCACCAAATAGTGGTCTGAGATAATAGAGACCTTGCCAGGCCGCAAAAGCAATCATCAACCAGGTCCAGATGTGACTCTCCGTCCGGGATTCAACAGCAGAGGAGATGTTCCCATTCCTCCTCCAAGCAGAGGAGATGTTCCCATTCCTCCTCTAGTCATCACACCCACCGCTATGACAGCCGCTTTGATCGTAGCGCCTGCTGGGGATGTGGGACACGAGTCCCGGAGGGCAAGTCACTGTGTGACCCATGTTATGCCCGGGCGGTTGGGGAAAAAGAGACAGGAAACCAGCAGATGGAGTCTCTTGTTAAGCGTGTGGTGCAACAATCCCTACAACCCACACGCGGAGCCAGTCCACCACCCTATCTCGCTCCCTGGCTGATGAGGCCCAGGAGGACCCAGGCATATCCCAGCACTACGATGCCTCCCCCCATTCTGCGGACAGCGAGTTGGAGGGAGATGAATTTATCCGAGGTTTCGACTTCGCTCTGGTTTTCCCACTAGTCAAAGCGGTCAAAGAGGCCCTTAAGTGGGAAGAGCCTTCCACTCCCCTAGCTAAACAAAGGAAGTTCTTTAAACACCTGGGGAAGGAACGCTCTGACTTTCCGCTCCTTTCGGAATCGAAGGATATCATTGATGAGGAATGGAGCAAAGTTGATAAGAAAACTTCCATGTCTAGCAAAACCTCCAGATTATACCCCTTCAAGACAAAAGAAGTAAAACATCTGGAAAACTCTCCCCTTGTAGACGCATCGTTGATGCGTCTGGCTGAACACGTTACTCTTCCCTTAGAGTATGCTGTATCTTTCAAGGACGGGCTCGAGAGGAGAATAGACCAAGACCTCAAGAGAATTTATGGGCTAGCCTTTATGGCTTGCAAACCCGCCCTGGCCCTAGCAGCTATGTCCAAAACTATGGAAGCCTGGACAGAGAACATGGACTCCATACTTAGGGGTGTTATAGAAGAGCTGGCCAGAGGATCAGCAGTCCAGGAACTGAAGCTGGCAGCGGCCTTCCTGGGGGAGGCTTCTATCGATCTTATCTGCCTGCTGGCCCAGACTATGCTATCCTCGGTCACGGGTAAGCGGGTCTTATGGTTGCGCCCTTGGCTCGCTGATCCAGCTTCCAAACAAGCCTGGTGCAGAATTCCCTTTGAAGGGTCTTCATTATTTGGCAACAGGCTAGATAGCGCTAACGCCTGGGCTACGGGTGGGAATTCGGGCTTTCTACCCCACGGTATGCGTCTATTTGGTCAGACGAGACCCCAGCCCAGAAGACGCAGTAGCGAGTGTTCAAGGGAAGCATGATCCTACAGGCCTGGCCTGGACTTCAAAAGAAATTGGAGCAGAGGGCAGGCACCCTTCCGAAAGTCCACTAAGAGCCAGGTGTCCAATGGACGCAAGCCGGCTAAGTCGTTTTGAGATTGGGCCCGCCAAGGCGGGTCGGGTGGGGGCTCCTCTGCTTCTCTTCCGGCACGTCTGGGTGGCCTCAATCTCGGACTATTGGACCATCAAGACGGTCTCATCAGGCCACACATGGTCCTTCACCAGTACTCTTCCCCCCAGATTTATTTCTACCCTTCTACCACGGTTAGAAGAAAAGAAGCAGATGTTGCTGTCCTACGTGGATTCGCTATAAACACAGGGAGTGGTGGTGCCCGTCACAAATGAGGAGGAGTTCCAGGGGGTATACTCCCCTCTCTTCTTAGTACAGAAGAAAAACAGGTCATGGCGTTCAGTGATAGACCTAACTTACCTAAACAAGTTCATAAAATATGAGATTCAAAATGGAGACTCTGTCTACCATCCAGCAAGCTGTGCAACCAGGCGATTGGCTAATCTCAATTGACTTAAAAGATGCTTACTTCTACGTGCCTGTGGCAGAGGAATTCCGCAAATACCTTCGATTCCAAGTCGGGCAAGAACATCTGCAGTTCACCTGCCTCCCTTTCGGGCTGACAACCTCACCTCGGGTCTTTTCAAAGTTCTTCTGTGTGTGGTGGCCCTCATCAGAACAAAAGGGATACGCTTGGACCACTACCTCGACGACCTCCTGTTGCTGTTCCAGGACAAGGAGCAGCTGTTGATTCACAGGGAGCAGGTTATCTCCATGTTGATCGAATTCGGGTGGCTCCTAAACCGGGAACCGGGAAAAAAGCCAGCTAGAGCCAGTCCAGCGCCTGATATACTTGGGGGCTCAGTTCGACACGGTGGAAAACACCATCTCTCTTCCAGCGGAGAAGATCCCAATTATCCGAGAGAGAATTTCTCAAGCTCTGAGATCCCCACGCCTGAAGGCCTCACAGTGCTTGAGAATTATTGGCACGATGGTCTCTATGACCCCCATGGTCAAGCGGGCTCTTTGGAGGTTACGCCCCTTTCAGTCAGGGTTTCTTCAGCAATGGAAATCAGGGAACATCAATCAATCAATTCACATAACATCATTGATGAGGAGCAGCCTCTTCTGGTGGCTTCAGCGCAGAAATCTGTTCAATTGCCACTCCATTGCCCCAATCTCATGGGTCACGGTCATGACTGATGCCAGCAGTGGTGGTTGGGGAGCCCTCTGCAAATCAGAACTGGCACAAGGCAAATGGGATGCTTGCCCTCACAACCCAGGCTCAAATGTCCTGGAACTGCGGGCAGCCTGGTGTGCCCTTCAGTACTTCACTCTTCTCCTGATGAAGAGGAATCTGTGTTATTAAGGATGGACAACACCACAGCAGTTTCCTATGTGAAGAGACAAGGGGGCACTCGGAGCTCCATCCTGCTCAAAGAAGTCGAACCCATCATATCTTGGGCCCATGTGCAGACGTTCAAGTGGATCCTGTCTCTGGGAGTCAATCCCGAAGTGGATCTATTTGCTTCCCCCTGCAACTTCAAAATCAAGAAGTATTACACTTGGAGCCGTTGCAGCCAGGCCTTCGGAATAGATGCCCTGACAGATCAAAGCAGCTTCAACAGGGCATACGCCTTTCCACCGCTCCCAATCATTCTCAGGTTCATACAGAGACTCCAAGCGGAAGCGGTCGAGGTGGTGGTAATAGCACCTTACTGGTCGAACAGGCCATGGTTTCCCCTCCTGATCCAGCTCAGCTTCTGGGATCCGGTGCTTCTTCCTCTCAGGCCAGACCTTCTTTCTCAGGAGGAAGTCCTGCACCCTTGTCCGGCATTACTGAGACTGATGGTCTGGTTCTTCAGAGGGAGAGGCTGCAATCTCTCAGATGCGCTTCAAGAGTGATTTCCACCCTCATGAGCTCAAGAAAGGCGAGCATGACTAAAGTTTATGGGAGAATATGGGCCAAGTTTATCGAATTCTCATCCTCTACGGGCAGATCATTCAGAAATTCAGAAGTCCAGGTTACCCTCACATTCCTTCAATCCGGCCTAGATCTATCTCTATCCATCAGCTCTCTTATGCCGCGTACACATGGGCGGAATTTTCGCCCGGACTGGTCCGACAAACTTTCCAGTGGACTTTCAACGGACTTTTGACAGACTTCCGACAGACTTTCGAACGGACTTGACTACACACGATCACACCAAAGTCCGACGGATTCGTACGTGATGACGTACACTGGACTAAAATAAGGAAGTTGAAAGCCAGTAGCCAATAGCTGCCGTAGCGTCGGTTTTTATCCGTCGGACTAGCATACAGACGAGCGGATTTCTGGGTCCGGCGGAGTTACGACGTGAAGATTTGAAGCCTGTTCCAAATCTAAAGTCCGTCAGATTTGCGACTGCAAAAGTCCACTGAAGGTCCGGTGAAGCCCACACACGATCGGATTGTCCGCCGGCGTCTGTCGGACCAGTCCGGTCGAAAAGTCTGACCGTGTGTACGCCCCCTTAGAGTCCAAGTCTCAGCCTTGTCGGCCTTCTCTGGAACATTATGGGCTGTTCACCCTTTAATCCAGCAGTTCTTCCGTGGGGCGTCAAAACTTAGGCCCCAAAGAAGGCCAAGATTTCCCAAATGGGATCTTCCCCTTGTCCTTGACTCATTGTCTGTACTCAGTGCCACGGGGTCTTCCCCGCTTATCAAAGACCTTTCTGCCAAAGTCGCTTTCCTAGTTGACATCATCTCGACTAAGAGGGTTTCTGAGATCGGGTCCCTAGGTCATGAAGAACCCTTCTTGACTTTCTTCCGGGTGGTCCTCATCCCTATACTCGGCTCAAACCCGAAAGTCACTTCAGTGCTCCATGAGAACCAAGAAATCGTCCTACCTACGTTCAGGACCCCAGGGTCCACTGTAGCTCATCCTCTAGACGTAGGCAAAGTTCAGAAGGAGTACCTGCAAGTTACTTCCTCTTTTAGATGCTCTGACTACCTGTTTATCCTGCACTCTGGCAGTAACAGAGGGAAGCAAGCTTCGACCAGAACGATTGCGGCCTGGATCGTCCAGTCCATCCAGCAGGCTTATAAAGCTAAGGACTTGGCTCCTCCAGAAGTGGTGATGGCACATTCTACCAGGGGTATGGCGGTTTCGTGGGCAGTAGCCCGGCATGTGGCTCCAGACGTCATTTGCAAAGGGGCCTCATGGGCTTTCATTAATACCTTTATGTCACATTACTGTATTAAGCCTGCTTCTCTATCCTCTGTGAACTTTGGTTTAAAGATCCTGTCGGTTGACGGGCCAAATTTAATTCTATTTCTGTTCAACATAACCCACACGTGTGGTCTGGCTAGTTATTTCCCACACGTAGACTGCCATGGAGTATGTCAGGAAAGCAGAAAATTAATTATCAAATACTTACCGTAATTTTCCTTTCCTGATGGACTCCATAGCAGACGGAGTTCCCCCCCATTGGTCAAGAGTAGGCTAGTAACGGAACGCAGTCCCTAGCGGTGAGCTCAAATTTATGGGAATGGGGTCCTATAGCATTGGAGAGGAGGCGGGGTTAACCCCACACGTAGACTGCCATGGAGTCCATCAGGAAAGGAAAATTACGGTAAGTATTTGATAATAAATTTTCATTTTTTTTGATTTGACAGATTTGCCTCCCACTCATTTCAGTGCTTGAATTGAACCCAGGGCAGTTCAGCTCATACCTCGTCCTGGTTGGGATAATGATGGGAAATAATGTCTTTGTCTTGTACTACCTAGCACAGTAGCAAAGTTTATTAAATCCAGCTGTTGGTATAAAAAACGCTTTATTTTGTCCTTGTTTTCCCTTTTAAGCACTTAAATAGACTCCCACTGTGTGTAAAATAAGGATTATTGATGGTCACAATATAGTTAAGGAAACAGCAAATGGTAATTAATTGAACACATTAATCATGGTTCCAACTTAGTGGTGAGGTTGCACTGGAACAATTCGTAAATGAATGTAAATGACATCAATGGATACATGGTGTGGTTAGAGGGAAGCCTGTAAACCTGAAGATTACATGTAGGAAATTCTGCTAACTATAGGAAATAGAGAAGGATTAAAGAGCCATTGACAGGAATATAATTTATCATAGGAATGTCATCTGACATGTGACATGCTGTGGCCTATTGTTATGTAGCCTGTCAGGAGGTAAACCTTTGAAAGTAATACATATCATTTTGTGCATATATATCTGCCACATAAATGGAGGTCGAAATTACTGTCAATAAGAAATTAAAAATTCAGCAATACATCTTCATTTTCCTATAGGAGTAAAAGAGCAACTACGGACAAAAAGTACAATTAATCCATCAACCATTACAACTAGAGCTGACTCTGAGATTTGGGTCACGGATTAAGAACAGTTCATGAATTTGGATGTTCCAAGCTGAATCCAAATGTTAGTGTTATTTTTAAAATTTGGGATTTCCAAAATGATTTTGTGAGAAAGAGGTTAAAGGCTTTTCCAAAGGTTGTTTTTGCCATATACACTACAGTGCCTTGAAAAAATATTCATACCCCTTGACATTTGACACATTTTGTCATGTTACAACCAAAAACATACATTTATTTTATTGGTATTTTATGTGATAGACCAACACAAAGTGGCACATAATTGTGAAGTGGAAGGAAAATGATAAATGGTTTTCCATTTTTTTTAAATGATTATCTGAAAAATGTGCATTTGTATTCAGCCCCCTTTTACTCTGATACCCCTAACTAAAATCTAGTTGAACCTATTACCTTCAGAAGTCACTTAATTAGTAAATAGAGTCCACCTATGTGTAGTTTAACCTCAGTATAAATACGGCTGTTCTGTGAAGCCCTCAGAGGTTTGTTAGAAAACCTTAGTGAACAAACAGCATCAAGAAGGCCAGAGGAACACACTAGACAGGTCAGGGATAAAGTTATAGAGATGTTTAAAGCAGGGTTAGGTTATAAAAAATATCTCAAGCTTTGAACATCTCACGGAGCACTGTTCAATCCATCATCTGAAATGGAAAGTGTACGGCACAACTGCAAACCTACCAAGACATGGCCGTCCACCTAAAATGACAGGCCGGGCAAGGAGAACATTCATCAGAGAAGCAGCCAAGAGGCCCATGGTAACTCTGGAGGAGCTGCAGAGATCCACAGCTCAGGTGAGAGAATCTGTCCACATGACAACTATATGTGTGTTCTCCACAAATCTGGCCTTTATGGAAGGGTGGCAAGAAGAAAGCCATTGTTGAAAGAAAGCTACAAGAAGTTTAATTTGCAGTTTGTAAGAAGCCATGTGGGGGACACAGCAAACATGTGGAAGAAGGTGCTCTGGTTAGATGAGACCAAAATTTAACTTTTTAGCCTAAAAGCAAAACACTATGGGTGGCGGAAAACTAACACTGCTCATCATCACCCTTCAGCCGCAACAGGGAAGCTGATCAGAGTTGATGGGAAGATGGATGGAGCCAAATACAGGGCAATCTTATGGGGCGTACATACGGTCGGACTTTTCGGCTACAAAAGTCGGTTAGCCTGTCCGACAAACTTTCGACAGACTTTTGGCGGACTTGCGGCAGACTTTCTAATGAACGGACTTGCCTACATACGATCACACAAAAGTCTGACGGATTCGTACGTGATGACGTACATCGGACTAAAATAAGGAAGTTGATAGCCAGTAGCCAATAGCTGCCCTAGCGACTGGAAAAGTCCGCTGAAAGTCCGGGGAAGCCCACACACGATCGGATTGTCCGCTGGATTTGATCCATCGGCGTCCGTCGGACTTTTGTAGCGGAAAAGTCCGACCGTCTGTACGCCCCATTAGAAGAAAACCTGTTAGATCTGCAAAAGACTTGAGACTGGGGCGGAGGTTCACCTTCTAGCAGGACAACGACCCTAAACATACAGCCAGAGCTACAATGGAATGGTTTCGATCAAAGCATATTCATGTGTTATAATGGCCCAGTCAAAATCCAGACCTAAATTCAATTGAGAATCTGTGACAAGACTTGAAAATTGCTGTTCACAGACGCTCTCCATCCAATCTGACAGAGCTTGAGCTATTTTGCAAAGAAGAATGGGCAAAAATGTCCCTCTCTAGATGTGCAAAGCTGGTAGAGACATCCCAAAAGACTTGCAGCTCTAATTGCAGCAAAAGGTAGTTCTAAAAAGTATTGAATCAGGGGGGCTGAATACAAATGCACGCCACACTTTTCACATATTTATTTGTAAACAAAAATTTAAAACACATTTATAATTTTCCTTCCACTAAAGAATTATGTGCCACTTTGTGTTGGTCTATTAGATAAAATCCCAATAAAATACATTTACGTTTTTGGTTGTAACATGACAAAATGTGGAAAATGTCAAGGGATATGAATACTTTTTCAAGACACTGTATATTACCAAATGTATTGGGACACCTGCCTTTACACACACATGGACTTTGATGACATCCCAGTGTTAGTCTGTAGCGTTCAAAATTGAGTTGACTCATCCTTTGCAGCTATAACAGCTTCAACTCTTCTGGAAAGAGGTTTAAGACTGTGTCTATGGGAATGTTTGACCATTCTTCCAGAAGTGCATTTGTGAGGTCAGGCACTGATGTTGGATGAGAAGGCCTGACTCGCAGTCTCCACTTTAATTCATCCCAAAGGTTATCTATTGGGTTGAGGTGCAGGCCAGTCAAGCCCACCCCCCCAAACTTGCTTATCCATGTCTTTATGGAACTTGCTTTGTGCACCGATCCAAATCATTTGGTGGAGGGGGGATTATGGTGTGGGGTTGTTTTTCAGGGGTTGGGCTCGGTCCCTTAGTTCCAGTGAAAGGAACTCTTAAGGTGTCCGCATACCAAGACATTTTGGACAATTTCATGCTCCCAACTTTGTGGGAACAGTTTGGAGTTGGTCCCCCTGTTCTAACATGACTGCGCACCAGTGCACAAAGCAAGGTCCATCAAGACATGGATGAGCGAGTTTGTGGTGGAGGAACTTGACTGACCTGCACAGAGTCCTGACCTCAACCTCAAATAGAATACCTTTGGGATGAATTAGAGCGGGGACTGCGAGCCAGACCTCCCTGTTCAACATCAGTGCCTGACCTCACAAATGCGCTTCTGGAAGAATGGTCAGACATTCCCATAGACACACTCCTAAACCTTGTGGACAGCCTTCCCAGAAGAGTTGAAGCTGTTGTAGCTGCAAAGGATTGACCAACTCAATATTGACTGCTACGGACTAAGACTGGGATGTCATCAAGTTCATGTGCGTGTAAAGGCAGGCGTCCAAATACTTTTGGTAATATAATGTATCTGCTTCTGCTGTTACCTGCCAGTTTTAAGTTTGACTGCCAGTCATCACGACCCACCATTCTGTCTTGGCATACCTAGTAGAATTTTTGGCTCACACTGTTTTTTTTTTTTTTTTTGTCTCCATCGTGGGGCAAGACTGCCAGAAGCTTTCCTACTCACTCTGCACCATTTTGCAGCATAATTTTTTCCTCTGTAAAACACGCAGATATTTGTAATCTGTTTAAGTCCACAGCCTTTATAAAATGCATATCTGATTTTTAAGAATGAGCTGCCAGTTCGGTCCGAACCCACGTTCAGGATGAATTTTAGTTGTTCGGAGGCTCGGCGAACGGCTGAATGAAATGGATGTTTGGCCAGGCCAAACCTTTGGCTGCAGCGATGAGTGAAATAATTAGCAGTATTACTACTAAATGTGACAGCATCCTGCTCAAGGCTCCTGGTTCTTAAAGCCGAGTTCCACCCATTTCTGTGTTTTGTAAAAGTCAGCAGCTACAAAAAGTGTAGCTGCTGACTTTTAATAAACACACAGTCATCTGTCCCACGGTCCAGCGATGTGGCCGTCCGAAGCCTCGCTTCTCTCCCTCTGTGGCGCCGGCATCACTACTATGGGCACCCAACTGTGACAGCTTGCGGGTGCGCACTGCGAATGCGCAAGTCGAGCTGCGCATCCTGAATGGCCGTGCAGTCTTCTGGGACCTGGAATGTGTCTCAGAAGATTGCAGGGAGGGAGGGGCCACCTAGGCGGCCTGGGCGGAAGTAGGAGCTGGGTACCTGTCAAAACTAGGTACCCGCTCTCCCCCACCCCCAAAAAATGACATGCCAAATGTGACATGTCAGGGGGTAAGGAGTACTTAAAGCGGAAGTTCCATTTTTTGGTGGATCTCTGCTTTAAGGACAACCGCCAGCATTCAAACAACCAATGATATATCCCTGCCTGTCCGATTTCGCTCCTGGCTGACAGGTGAGTGTAAACAAGTGGTTGGGTATGGTGTAAAAAATAGTGGTGTGTGTGGTCCTTCCCAAAATTTAAAATTCTAGACACTTAAAGTGGTGTTCCACCCAAAAAAAAAAAAAATTACATGAAAAATCCTAAAAAAAAAATACAAAAAAAATTTGGATATTTTTTTTTTTTTACTCACCTCTAAATGCCTGTTGCTAGGGGGTCCCTCGTAGTCTGCCTCTTTCAGTGCCTGGGCTGGTGACATCACTTCCGTCTCGGCACAGGAAGGGCTCAGCTCTGCTCCCTCCCTCCTGTCAATCATCTGGGACCCATTACAGGTCCCAGGTGACTGAGCGGCCAATCACGGCGCTTGGCGCCGCTCGCGCATGCGCAGTGGGTGCCAGGCTGTGAAGCCACAGCCCGGCGCCCACAGTTGCAATTTCGCCGAACGGAGGAAGAGACGAGCGGGGCTTCGATCCCCCGCATCGCTGGACCCTGGGACGGGTAAGTGTCCAATTAAAAGTCAGCAGCTGCAGTATTTGTAGCTGCTGACTCTTAATTTTTTTTTTTTTTTTTTTTTAGTGGCCCTCCTCTTTAAGGTTCTGGTATGAATTTTAAGAAAGACCCCACAAAAAATACCCATGATGTCACTGACCAAATATGAGATATCATCTCCATATTCGGTCAATGACATCACCCAGAGACCTTACCCCTTTGTTTACATTCTGCTCTGGGGCCTGGGAGCTCTCATGTGAGGCAAGTGGATAATGGGAACAGTAAACAGCATTCATCGTGACTGACGTATATCTATACTGCTGGACGATGTGATTGATGATGGATTGACTTCATGGGACGTTTTCTTTTATAAAGAACTTGTCAAAAAGTGCGTGGTCTCAGTTTCTTTATTTACTATTTACAATGTGGTCTTGGTTTCTTTATTTATTATTTACATTTTTTTTGAGTAATGAGTAGCAGATTCCAATAAGACCCCTGTCCACAGACCCCCCACAACCACCGAGCCAGGGTTGTGGGGAAGAGGCCCTTGTCCCCATCAACATGGAAACAAGGTGCTTTGCCAGGAGGGGTTCCCCCTGGCAAGATTTCCTCCCCATATTGTGGTCATTTGGTATGGTATGGTTCAAGAGCGGAGGTGCATACTCCCTTCCCCCCCCTTTTCCTGGCCTGCCAGTTTGCATGCTCAGATAAGGTAAAAAAAAAATATTTTATGATTTTTAAAAAAGGAAACAGCGCTTTAGTAAAGTAAATACAGATGTTAGGGTTTACATCTGTTTCAATTAATCTGAAACACCCAAATTAAACAGTTGTCCTTTAACAGATACTACTATCACACTATCACTATCTGTGTGCCCAATTCTTTTTAGAAGACAACCATTGCTTTAAAATATCCCCTAAATAAGAGAAAAGTGAATATTTTCATTACATCCTTTTTGCTGTAGCTTCTTTGTTATAATGGCATCATGTTTGCTTTCCCTGCTGTAGGAAAGCTACTTTTCTTTCATATGTCTCTGATACAATGAGTCAGTTTTATGTAAATTATTGTAGAAAAAGGTTTTGTTTGTATAGCGGCAAATGGAGATTTTTAACAAATTTTCCAAAAAAAAAAAAAAAAAAAATAGAAAACTTCAGCTGTCAAATCCAATGAGCAAAGAAAAGAGCATCAAATTGAGTGTGGCGTGTCGGAAAGGATACACAATGGATTCAGATGTTCAGAATTGTGCCTTAGAATGCGTTAGCGTACATAACATTACTTGTTTCTGCTTTTAATGCAGAGCTGTGCAAACCAATAGCACTTAAAAATAAAGATAATAATAACAGTTCTATCTGATGGTGTGAACACATGACTCACACGTATTGTGTATATAAGCTCCAAGCAGACACAGACTACAATTTAATTCCATTATGTGTTCTTTAAAAAAACATTAAATGCACTTTTAAACATAGCTAGTCCAAGAACCTTAGCCAGTTTGCACATTAGTTTGCTGTAATCCACTTTGCCGTAGTACTCAGACTTGGGGAGGGGAGGCACTGGTAGTTAAAAATGCATGAAAGAATCTTTGAAAGTTCTCCACCAAAGGAAAAACTCTTATTGCAGGGGGGTGCCTGTAATTTAGTTTCAAGTTCCAAAGTCTCCCTGTCACATACCTATATAAAGTGCTCAAGATGATGAGGGTGGCTTCTTGCATAATTCCTGTTAGAGAACCACTGAAAGTTGAGACAGGGACTGGTGGGATAATGGAAGGCTGCAGGTGCCAGTAGGCTGGAACCCCAGACTTGCACTTAGGTGCGTTGTGGTCAGCAGGGGCGGACTGACAACTCATGGGGCCCCCGGGCAATAGGAGATTATGGGGCCCCCGGGCAAAAGGAGAAGATTATGGGGCCCCCGGGCAATAGGAGATTATGGGGCCCCCAGGCAATTGGAGATTATGGGGTCCCCAGGCAATAGATTATGGGGACACACAGTATACACACACACATACACATACAGTATACACACACAGACACACAATATACACACACAGTATACACACACAGAATACACATACACATACTGCAAAGGTACTGGAGCGGCGGGGCAGCTATAATCTTGGGATATAAAAAAACCCCACAGATTTTGACATACTGTCCCTGGCTTTATTGAGGCTGGCAACCCTGATGGGGCCCCTTAGGGCATGGGCCCTCGGGCAGTGCCCGAGTGCCCGAATGGTCAGTCAGTCCGCCCCTGGTGGTCAGGTAATCAGAGGCACAGCAATGAGGGCATCCCAACTTCACCCAAACTAGTAGACCGCAGAGCCAGGTCACAAGCTAAGTTTGGTAACAGACCTGTATAAGGAGCCCAAAATGATGAGGGTGGCCTCCTGCACAATTCCTGTCCAAGCACCCACAAAAGTTGGGACATTGACTTCTAGGGAAATGGACACAGATGCCAAGAAGCTGTAACTGTGGACTTGAACTTAGGAGCTTTGGTGTCAGGTAAGCAGAAGCACAGCTATAAGGACACCCCAACTGCCCTCGGACCAATAGAGAGCAGAGCCAAGTCACAAGCTATGTTCAAAAACAGACGGGCAGCGAGGCATCAAATCATGAGCAGGATCAAGGTCAGGGACGAGCAGAAGGTGGCAATTTGCAGGCAACAAGGTACAGAATCGATAGGCAAAATCTTGCCTAGACTCAAGACTCCAGGCCGAGGTCAGTAACACAGTTAGGCAGCAGACATAAACAGGCATGGGTAAACTAGAGGCAGGTCAGATGAAACCCAGGTCAATAAGAGAATCAAGCAGATTCAGGATCAAGGATAATAGAAGCTGAAAGACTATCCAGCAATGATTCCATGCAGGGCTCAAGTATAAATAGGCCACTAGGTATCTGTGGTGTATTTTTTTTTTTTTCCCACAGCGTGGACTAGATGAGGACTACAAACTTGAGACTGAAATTATATGTTCCAACCTCCTTCCCAAGTTTAATCTTGTTGCCTGGAATTTGAAATACACACTTGATTATGCATCAGATATCACTCTATTGGAGGGACCTCTTGCATTCATATATTCATTTCCAGCTACTGATTAGGGACGGGCGAACAGTTCCACCCGAGCATAAGTTCGGGCCGAACTTATGTTGTTCGGACATTCAGCAAACAGCCGAACAAACTGGTCGTTCAACCGTTTGTTTGCCCCCCTGAAACGACCACAATGCATTGTGGCGCTGAACAGTGCATTGCAAGCCCTGATTGGCTGAAGCAGTGAAAGATTGTGCAGGTTTAAAAGCAGCAATCCTGTTTAGAATAAGCCTAATCTCCATGGCCAACAGTAGAGGTGAGAATTGAATTTTGCAGCTGTCTGTGTGAATTAGGCACAGACTAAAGCCTGGTACACACTGTTTGTTTTTTTCCGTTCAAACCGGCAGGTTGAAAAAAAAAACTGTCAGCTCCAGTCGGAGCCGCTGTACTACCTATGCGAAGTTAACCACTTGCCGACTGGGCCATAGCCAAAAGACGGCTACAGCGCGGTCAGCTTATTCTGGGTGCACATCCGTGGGATGTCATATCAGAATGTTGCTCCCGCGCGCCCCCCCCCCGGGAACATCCGTGACCGCCGGGTGTCTCCGGACCCAGCGCATCACGGATCACGGTAAATAGCCGCTGATTGCAGCCATTTACCACATGATCGTTCCATCAAATGACGGAGCGATCACTTGTAAACAAGGCGGCGTCACGTCATGGCGCCGGTTCCTCCCTCCCCCTCTCTGTACCAATGGGTACAGTGCGAGGGGAGAGGGGGAGAGGGGCAGAGATTGCTGCAGCGCTGTGGGCTGGATGTTTAGTGCCCACAGCGCTGCTCAGTGCCAATAATCTGCAATACTCTGCAACACTGTGCAATACTCTGCCAATACTCTGCAACACTGTGCAATACTCTGCAACACTGTGCAATACTCTGCAACATTGTGCAATACTCTGCAACACTGTGCAATACTCTGCCAATACTCTGCAACACTGTGCAATACTCTGCAACATTGTGCAATACTCTGCAACACTGTGCAATACTCTGCCAATACTCTGCAAAACTCTGCCAATACTCGCCAATACGCTGCAATAAATTTTAACAGAAACAAAGAATTTTTTTTTTTTAGCGAATTTTCAGTCTTTTTTGTTTTATAGCGCAAAAAATAAAAAAACCCAGCATGATTAAATACCACCAAAAGAAAGCTCTATTTGTGTGAAAAAAAGGACAAAAATTTCACATGGGTACAGTGTTGCATGACTGAGTAATTGTCATTCAAAGTGTGAGAGCACCGAAAGCTGAAAATTGGTCTGGTTAGGAAAGGGGTTTAAGTGCCCAGTAGTCAAGTGGTTAATATAGCGATCTCCTCAGCTGAGCTATTGTTTTCTGACAGGGGGACATCCCCCCGACAGAACACTCAGATCAGCGATCTCCGCCATTGGCAGAGAGCGCCGATCGGGAGTCGGTCGGCTGCTGGTTTTCCAGCATGTACATTCGGCAAAAGCTGGCCAAAGGGCCGGCTTCTGTCAGACAGGTCGACATACACACAGGCCGAATGTCAGCTTTTTTTTTTTTGAACCGGCCAATGTCTCCCGACATTCGGCATGTGTGTACCCGACCTAAAGGACTTGCTTCCCGTTCTAACTTTGTTTGTCCTTCTCTACTGAGTACATACCCCTTCTGGGTTCCAGTTACACCCAGAAAGCTTTACTCAAAGAGATATTCCTGCTACCTTTGTGATTGCAATTTTGGTTTTTATTATAAATGTATCTTTTGTAATATATAAGGCCCGGATGCCCTCTCTTTCCTTCTTGTAGCAACGAAGGAAGTCCTGACTGAGGTTCCAACCCTTCTCCACTCTTTCAGAATAAATGAAAAACAAAGCTTTGGCTAGCTTTGGTAAGAGATGCTAAGGTTGTGAGTAAACCGTCTTAGCATGATAGGTGTTTTACTAGAATATTATCTTTAAAATAAAGTAAGTTAACAGACACATTGCACAAAGCTCTGTTTTCTAACAGAGAAGCCCTGATTCTTTGATCTCCCCTTCGTGAGTTCCTTAGTCTCTCCATCTTGGTAGTGGCCAGAAAGCTTGTCATGTTTAAACCTGGTTGTATTATTAATCACAGGCCTGGCCTTTGAAAGACTCACTCTTCACTTTATCAGATGCGATTGACACTAGTGACAGAATGACTTAAAGATTTTTTTTTTTTCCTTCAGGCTGATTGAAGTCCTGGATTCACTCTCTTTCTTCAAAACTAATTTATCAACAAACTTCAGCCTGTTTCTTTCCTATTCTCTGTGTATGAGTAGATAATAGAATGTGTTTTCTTCAAGAGATGTTTAAGCTGTGGTGACATTCTCAGTTTATTAAAAGAAAAAAAAGGAAAAACATTTTCTATTTAGGCTTTAGAATATTGCACAGACACTTCAAATTGCTTCTAATACAAAAAGCCCAAATAACAACAACCTTTTAAAGTTATATCTTTATAAATGATATTGGGTCTGGGATCAAAAGTAACATTTCTGTCTTTGCAGATGACACCAAGCTATGCAGTGGAATAACGTCCTTACAGGATGTCTCCAATTTACAAGCTGACCTCAATGCTCTGTCTAATTGGGCGTCTATGTGGCAGATGAGGTTTAATGTTTAGAAATGTAAAGTTATGCACTTTAGGGCTAAGAATATGCATGCATCATACATGCTAGGAGGAGTACAACTGGGGGAATCCGTAGTGGAGAGGGATCTGGGGGTTTTGGTAGATCATAAGCTCAATAATAGCATGCAATGCCAAGCTGCGGTTTCCAAAGCGAGCAAAGTCCTTTCTTGCATTAAGAGAGGTATGGACTCCAGAGAGAGAGATATCATTTTGCCCCTTTTCAAATCATTAGTAAGACCTCATCTGGAATATGCAGTTCAGTTTTGGGCACCAGTTCTCAAAAAGGATATTAGGGAAGTGGAGAAAGTGCAGAGAAGGGCAACCAAACTGATAAGAAGCATGGGGGAGCTCAGCTATGAGGAAAGATTAGAGAAACTGAATTTGTAATTTGAGAAGAGGAGAATAAGGGGGGATATGATCAACATGTTCAAATATATAAGGGGTCCATATAGTGAACTTGGTGTTGAGTTATTCACTTTACGGTCAACACAGAGGACAAGGGGGCACTCTTTACGACTGGAGGAAAAGAGATTTCATCTCCAAATACGGAAAGGTTTCTTCACAGTAAGAGCTGTGAAAATGTGGAATAGACTCCCTCCAGAAGTGGTTCTGGCCAGCTCAGTAGATTGCTTTAAGAAAAGCCTGGATACTTTCCTAAATGTACATAATATAACTGGGTACTGACATTTTTAGGTAAAGTTGATCCAGGGAAAATCCGATTGCCTCTTGGGGGATCAGGAAGGAATTTTTTCCCCTGCTGTAGCAAATTGGAGCATGCTCTGCTGGGGTTTTTTGCCTTCCTCTGGATCAACTGTGGGTATAGTATTGGGCATATTGGATTGTACAATATTTTTTTTTTTTATGGTTGAACTGGATGGACTTGTGTCTTTTTTCAACCTGACTAACTATGTAACTATGACCTGACCAGTGGCGTAGCATGGGGGGTGCGGAGGGGGCCATGGCCCCGGGCGCAACATTAAGGGGTCGAAATCCCGTGCCAGGTAGCGTGTGTCACTGACGGCTCCGTCCCCCTAATGTTTACTATGTATCTGCGGGCACCCTGTGATTCGGCGAATGGTGTCATGTGTGCGGCAGCCACGGCCTATCCGCGATCATGGCGGCGACACTGCCCTATCCGCAATCACAGCGGCGGCGCTGCCCTATCCGCGATCATGGCGGCGGCACTGGCCTAACTGCGATCAAGGTTGCTCCTGGAGTCCCGCCTCTGCCTAGCCTCTGGAGTGATGTAATATCTTTACCTTCTCCAGGCTCTCCCTCTCATCCGGACCGATGTGCTGGCTGTCTTTACCTCCTCTAGGCTCCCCCACTCATCTGGACAGATGTGCTGTCTTTACCTCCTCCAGACTGAAGACACAAGCTGCAGGTGAGGTTGTAAGAGTCGGGTAGTGTTGCTGGCCCCCAAGGGTTGTGGAGAGGGAGCAGCCAGAGGGAGATTAGACAAGCAGATAGAGTCAGTATAGGAATACAGTAGTGTAGTGATCAGTGTCGTGGTCAGTGTAATGTAGAGGGCAGAGCAGTGGTCAGTGTAGTGATGGTCAGTGTAGTGTAGTGGACAGAGCAGTGGACAGAGCAGTTTAGTGGTCAGAGCAGTGGTAAGTGCAGTGTAGTGGTCAGAGCAGTGGTCAGTGTAGTGGCGGTCAGCATTGTGTAATGGTGATCAGTGTTGTGTAGTGGACAGAGCAGTGGTCATTGTAGTAGACAGAGCAGTGGTCAGTGTAGTGTAGTGGACAGAGCAGTGGACAGAGCAGTGTAGTGGTCAGTGTAGTGGACAGAGCAGTGGTAAGTGTAGTGTAGTGGTCAGTGTAGTAGTGGTCAGTGTTGTGGACAGAGCAGCGGTCAATGTAGTGGTGGTCAGTGTTGTGTAGTGGGCAGAGCAGCGGTCAGTATAGTGGTGGTCAGTGTTGTGAATTGGACAAAGCAGTGGTCAGTGTAGTGTAGTGGACAGAGCAGTGGTAAGTGTAGTGTAGTGGTCAGTGTAGTGGTGGTCAGTGTTGTGGACAGAGCAGCGGTCAGTGTAGTGGTGGTCAGTGTTGTGTAGTGGACAGAGCAGTAGTCAGTGTAGTGTAGTGGACAGAGCAGTGGACAGAGCAGTGTAGTGGTCAGTGTAGTGGACAGAGCAGTGTAGTGGTCAGTGTAGAGGACAGAGCAGTGGTAAGTGTAGTGGTGGTCAGTGTTGTGGACAGAGCAGCGGCAAGTGTAGTGGTGGTCAGTGTTGTGTAGTGGGCAGAGCAGCGGTCAGTATAGTGGTGGTCAGTGTTGTGAAGTGGACAGAGCAGTGGTCAGTGTAGTGTAGTGGACAGAGCAGTGGACAGAGCAGTGTAGTGGTCTGTGTAGTGGACAGAGCAGTGTAGTGGTCAGTGTAGTGGACAGAGCAGTGGTCAGTGTAGTGTAGCGGTCAGTGTAGTGGTGGTCAGTGTTGTGTAGTGGACAGAGCAGTGGTCAGTGTAGTGTAGTGGACAGAGCAGTGGACAGAGCAGTGTAGTGGTCAGAGCAGTGTAGTGGTCAGTGTAGTGGTCAGAGCAGTGTAGTGGACAGAACAGTGGTCAGTGTAGTGGTGGTCAGTGTTGTGTAGTGGACAGAGCAGTGGTCAGTATAGTGGTCAGTGTTGTGTAGTGGACAGAGCAGTGGACAGTGTAGTGGACAGAGCAGTGGTCAGTGTTGTGTAGTGTAATGGGCAGTGTAGGAACTGGGTAGTGTAGTGGTCAGGGTAGTGGACAGGTAGGTCAGTGTAGTGGCCAGTATAGGAAGCAGTTAGGTTACTGTAGTGGTCAGGTGGGTTAGTGTTGGAATCAGGTAGGTTACTGTAGTGGTCAGTGTAGGAATCAGGCTGGTCTGTACTATTGTAGGAAGAGAAGGGACTCAGGGAGTGCTAAAAGCCTACAGGTTAGGGGGTGCAAATTACTTGCCTTGACCCGGGCGCTGACAACCCACGCTACGCCACTGGTCCTGACCCACATGGAGGAACTCAACACCCCTGTAACCATTATCTGTTACAGGGCTGTTGAGTTCCTCCAGAGCTGTTAAACACAGATCCACCTCCTGTCAGGGAAGAGGAGACAGTTTGTGTGTTCCTAGTATATAGGAACACCGATCGGTCTCCTCCCCTAGTCAGTCCCCTCCCCCTACAGTTAGAATCACTCCCTAGGTAACACATTTAGCCCCTTGATCGCCCCCTAGTGTTAACCCCTTTCCTGCCAGTGAAATTTATACAGTAATCAGCGCATATTCATAGCACTGATCACTGTATAACTGTCAGTGGTCCCAAAATAGTGTCAAAAGTGTCCGATATGTCCGCCGCAATGTCACAGTCACAATAAAAATTGCAGATCACCACCATTACTAGTATAAAAAATAATAATAATAAAAATGCCATAAATCTATCCCCTATTTTGTAGACGCTATAACTTTTGCGCAAACCAATCAATATATGCTTATTTTTACCAGAAATATGTAGAAGAATACATATCAGCCTAAACTGAGGAAAAAAATAGTTTTTGTATTTTTTAAAATTGGGATATTTATTATAGCAAAAAGTAAAAAATATTGTGTTTTTTTCAAACTTGAAGCTTTTCTTTTGTTTATAGCGCAAAAAATAAAAAAACGCAGAGGTGATCAATACCACCAAAAGAAAGCTCTATTTATTTAATTTGGGTACAGTGTTGCATGACTGCACAATTGTCATTCAAAATGTTACAGCTCTAAAAACTGAAAATTGGCCTGGACGGGAAGGGGGTGAAAATGTCCGGTATTGAAGTGGTTAACTAAGTGACAGTCCTAAGGTGATAAATTAAATCTTCCTCCACGCTTCATCAGATAGCTCTTCATAAATAATAACACCACCATGATCTGCAGCCTTATAGTCAATAAAATACGCTTACCAAAGCAAATTGACTCTTTCTACCAGAGAAAAGAGTACAAATTTGCTTGTGCATCCTATAGTTCCCATCTAAGATAATTTGCACCTTTTTTTGGTCTGATTACACCCTCATCTTTCAACTTGTAATACTCAGCCATAAAGCAAGGAGGCAGCCAAAAAAGCCACATGATGTAAAACCGCAATCAAAAGTTTATTAAAAATGCACTAATTACTTACATTGTTAAGGTGTATAAGCTCTTCACAAACAAAAGCTGGTCCTGGGACTCAGACAGATGACTTCCTGAAATCGAGGGGCATGATGACGTCTTGCGTTTTAGCTCCGCCTTACGTGTTTCATCACATTTAACGTTGTGCGGGGAAAAGAAGCTTTTGTGCCCCGGACGACGTCAGATGTGATGAAACGTAAGTGTACTTTATTTAATATAAAGTGGTGGATCATTGTGGTGTTATTATTTATGAAGAGCTATCTGATGAAGTATGGATGAAGATTTAATTTATCACCTTGGGACTGTCACTTGTTTCTGCGCATATTAATTTGTACTTATCTTATGATTTATGTTAATTGTTGATTATTGTACAATTTACATCGATTGATGTGTCAGCTGCTTCACTTATTTTTTCTGAGTGCGATTTCTCTTTTAGATTTATTGAAGTATAATATTGATGGTGACATGAGGAACTGAGGAGAATATCCCTTTTGGTGATACAAGGAGTAGTCTCCTTATTTAAAGGGCAAGGCTGTTCTTGACCCTAGTGTGAAGCGGGTCAACATTATCTGATAGAAGTTTATCTGAATGGTGGAGGAGTACAACACTGGTGGTGAATATCATTGTTTGTTGGCCCAAGCACAATTATTATTGGTGATAAATCTAAAGAAGACACAAGGCTGGTTTGGGGACTTTTATTTAAAAAATCACTGTGGACAATTGAACGTATATGAATTTGTAGATGATTCACATTGATATAATCACCATTCATCAACTATTAGTACATCTGAGAATGGAGTAATGAGTAGTGGTTGCACTGCACTTTATTTGTAATGATACAATGTGTGGATGTATTAGATTAATTTGAGGTACCTGCAGGCATCTAAGAATGTTAATCCAGTTGAGTCAATTATGGTAAGGTTGTGAAGCACTCTGTAGACTCTGCCATGGCAGAAATTTCCTACCCAAGCTTCCTTGAAGGAATAATGGATTGGCTAGGATGTATTATTCCCAGCAGCTTGAGAAGACACCATGTCTGTCAACTGTTTCAGCTCACCCTTCCATACACACAAGCATAACATTTCTCTGGATACAAGTTTGCATGTTTTTCTAGTATATTGTGTTAGGAAGATTGATTGGCAGCCCACATGTCACCACTGCTATGGCCAAATCCTGGACCATTTTGACTGGCAAAGCTTCAGAAGTTTCTGGTGAAGTTTGTCTGCCCCATTCTGCTTCACCCATATTTCTACTGGCCATTCTGTCAAGACATCCCAGCAATGGACGAAGAGTAAATTTCCAAAAAAAACAAAACGTTTTGGAGCTTTGCCAATTAAATGGACCTAGGATCTCCACCATATTGGCTCTTTCACCTCTAAATGTCTGTAATTTATACTCTACTGCATTTATTTTTCTATGACAGGGTCACTTTAATGTCTGTTAATAATGTTGGATAGGCATTGTCTTCCCATTACTATTCAATTATTGGCTGCCAATAACTTAATTTGGCAATACCTTCACTAAAGTGTTTTTGTTTGTTTTTAATATCTACTTTGTTTTACGGACTTTGCTTTCCCTGCAGTAAAACAATAAATAAAACCTTTTCCTTAATATGTCTTTGATACAGCAAGTAAATGCTATGTAAATTATTGAACACAAGGGTTTTGTTTGTTTAGCAGATTTTAAACACATTTTCAAAAATGACAAAAAAGAAAAAGATTGGCTGTCAAAACAAAAAAAGAAAGAAAAAAGGCATCAAATTAAGAGTGGCATTTTAGAGATGGAGTACAATAATTTCAGCATTAAATCTTCACATTTGTGTCGTGTCCTTAGCTTAAAGAGCATTCTCCCTGCAGGAGTGGACAGATGATTCACAGGTGCTGTGGTGAAATGTACATGTATTGTATGATTGACTCATCGGGTCATTTACGGGGTGGCATCAAAAACAGCTGTATAATGGAAGCTTAGCAGGGTCTCTATGATATGTTATAGCTGTTGCATTTGTTGTCAATGGTCCAAGGTTTGGGAACATGGTGGTTTTCAGTTGCCCTAGCCTGTGTACGCACATGCCAAAGACCAGAAGGCAATGTTCCCCTTTGTTACCCAGAAGTGCTCATGCATTTCTGGAACAGCTGTGTGCATAGCATGATGCCATTTTTATTAGCAAGGCAAAAAGCCAGCACCTTTCATACATGGCCAGGTCTTGAAAGACATACATCAGTTCAAGTGACTTGGAAAATTAAAGCTTTTTCCACCACACATAGATTGCAATTGGCTAACAAGGTAGCCTATCATATTGATTAGAGAGCTTGGCCCATTCAAAATGGATTTGGTTTTTGCATAAGAAATAAGAGCTGCTGCGGGTATGCAGAGGCACCACTATGTTAATTGCATGTAGGCAGGTTGAGCTGGGTGGTTTCCCCTTTTAGGCAGTGGGGTCCAACCTGTGGTCAAGATGGCTATGAATGTGGCCAAATACAAAATTGTAAACATACTTAACAACTTTGTTTTATTTAAAAAAAAATTGTATGTAAAAATTGTAAACATACTTAACAACTTTGTTTTATTTAAAAAAAAATTGTATGTAAAAATGCATTTACATTTAACAAGCACATGATGTTGAAGAAAAATGTGACAGTGTCTCTTTACTGGATTTTTATAAGTTTTATCTTTCCAAAGAAAAATATCCTACTCCTCCTCATAATCACACCTTACTCATGTCATCAGTTTTTTGCAGCACCTATATTTGTGAGCAACTATTTTGGAGAATGAAGCACAAGAAGGGAAAAATTAGAACCACATACGGTACTTGTATTATGTGAGTGGCCATTTGACAATCTTATTTTAATAAAAGTTATATCAATTCTGCACTTAGAGGCACTTTTCCCCTTTCTCTCTCTGTGTTACAAAATCAGAACCAAAATATCTGACAAGCACTTTGAGAATTCATTGAGAATTGCTCCTCCATCCATTGAACCAGATATTGATGTGTTAATTTATATTAAACAAATTTTAGTTTTATGTTGCCCTCATTTACTTTTATATTAAAAAATATTTTCAAAAAATTAAGTTTTATTACTCAGATAGGTACATTATCTATATCAGTGATCATTAACTTGTGATCTGCCCAACTTTTTCTGCACATTAATGTAGCGGCTGCCCCCACCCGCACTACCTTGTCAAGCTGGCCAGGTCACTCACTGAAGGGAGAGACACAGCCTTTCAGCTTCTGCGAGGGAATTTCCTCACTCCCTTTTCCTCTCACTGTGGAGCGAGTCAGCGGCATATTCACAGGCAGGGCCGCCCACTCTGCTCTTTCAATCAAGTGAGCACTGCAAGAGCAGCAAGGAACTCTGGGCTGCTTCATTGTAAACCATATAGGGAGAACTACATGTCCCAGCAGCCATGGCAGGAGAAGAGGAATCTTACCCCCAGAGGCTTCCTGGGAGAAGGGAGAGTTACCACGAGGTGTGAGGAAGACTGGATGCTGGAGAAGGGTGCTGTGGTCCTGGGCCTGTGTGATCGTTCCTGCTACAGCTCTGAGGTCGACAGCAGACATCCAGAGCTAAAGAGAGGACCCCAGGTGCATCTCCAGGCATCCCTGACCACGTGTGGTGTTTCCGTGAGGAGGTGGCCAGTCGGGCAACCTGAAGGATCAGTTTTAGGATATTTCGCCCTTGGGCCTCTGGACACAGGATTGGTGAGAGGGCACCTGCCCAATCCTTTTTAAGCCAGAACACTGAACTCCTGTGTTGCTCTGCTTCACTTAATTAGGAGAATCTGTGATGCTTTTACACTCTGCTTGGCAGTGATAGTATATGCCTGAAAAATAAAAACCACAGAGGTGATCAAATACCACCAAAAGAAAGCTCTATTTGTGGGAAATAAAGGAAGCAAATTTGATTTGGGTACAGCATTGCACGACCTCGCAATTGTCAGTTAAAGTGACGCAGTGCCAAATTGTGAAAGTGCTCTGGGTAAAATCTTGAAGTGGTTAAAGTCGTCCAAAGTCTTAAGAGCTCCAGCTATACTCAGGACTCTAGTCACTATACTAGTGAATTCATATGGTGGGTTAATTCAGTGCACTGGGTCAGGTATTGTGTTTAAACAGGCCTGTTGGGACTGTGGTGCTGGGGTGAAGAAGGGAGAGAACTGACATAGAGAACAAGGACATTCCTATACCCCCCTCCTGCCTGGACTCATATAGCCCAATTTAAGAAGAGGTTGGCAGATAATTCATTGAGGTAATATCCCTTCTATAATCTGTTATTCTCATATGTTTACCTCTGCTTTCGGGGTTATTTCACTTAAAGAAGTCCCCTGAAAGCAGACGGATTTGATCTTGGAGACTTCTTCAGTAACTTTTTGCTCTTTGCTCCACCAATATATATTTGTTTACTACTCAATATTACTGTTATTGTTTGTTTCATTTTTCTTTAAGCAAGTTCACAGTTAAGATCATTTCTGTGTTCACTATAACCTGTGTCGATTTACTGTGGTATTTACACTACATTGTTGCCAGCTGTGCCAGTGGAGTTGAGTCTGTTCTTGGTGTTGAGGAGGCAGAGTAAAGAGTAAGGAACCAACAATATTGAAGCGGCTCCTGCGGAGGTAGCGCTACAATATATGCTTATTTTTACCAGAAATATGTAGAAGAATACATATCAGCCTAAACTGAGGAAAAAAATAGTTTTTGTATGTTTTAAAATTGGGATATTTATTATAGCAAAAAGTAAAAAATATTGTGTTTTTTTCAAACTTGAAGCTTTTCTTTTGTTTATAGCGCAAAAAATAAAAAAACGCAGAGGTGATCAATACCACCAAAAGAAAGCTCTATTTATTTAATTTGGGTACAGTGTTGCATGACTGCACAATTGTCATTCAAAATGTTACAGCTCTAAAAACTGAAAATTGGCCTGGACGGGAAGGGGGTGAAAATGTCCGGTATTGAAGTGGTTAACTAAGTGACAGTCCTAAGGTGATAAATTAAATCTTCCTCCACGCTTCATCAGATAGCTCTTCATAAATAATAACACCACCATGATCTGCAGCCTTATAGTCAATAAAATACGCTTACCAAAGCAAATTGACTCTTTCTACCAGAGAAAAGAGTACAAATTTGCTTGTGCATCCTATAGTTCCCATCTAAGATAATTTGCACCTTTTTTTGGTCTGATTACACCCTCATCTTTCAACTTGTAATACTCAGCCATAAAGCAAGGAGGCAGCCAAAAAAGCCACATGATGTAAAACCGCAATCAAAAGTTTATTAAAAATGCACTAATTACTTACATTGTTAAGGTGTATAAGCTCTTCACAAACAAAAGCTGGTCCTGGGACTCAGACAGATGACTTCCTGAAATCGAGGGGCATGATGACGTCTTGCGTTTTAGCTCCGCCTTACGTGTTTCATCACATTTAACGTTGTGCGGGGAAAAGAAGCTTTTGTGCCCCGGACGACGTCAGATGTGATGAAACGTAAGTGTACTTTATTTAATATAAAGTGGTGGATCATTGTGGTGTTATTATTTATGAAGAGCTATCTGATGAAGTATGGATGAAGATTTAATTTATCACCTTGGGACTGTCACTTGTTTCTGCGCATATTAATTTGTACTTATCTTATGATTTATGTTAATTGTTGATTATTGTACAATTTACATCGATTGATGTGTCAGCTGCTTCACTTATTTTTTCTGAGTGCGATTTCTCTTTTAGATTTATTGAAGTATAATATTGATGGTGACATGAGGAACTGAGGAGAATATCCCTTTTGGTGATACAAGGAGTAGTCTCCTTATTTAAAGGGCAAGGCTGTTCTTGACCCTAGTGTGAAGCGGGTCAACATTATCTGATAGAAGTTTATCTGAATGGTGGAGGAGTACAACACTGGTGGTGAATATCATTGTTTGTTGGCCCAAGCACAATTATTATTGGTGATAAATCTAAAGAAGACACAAGGCTGGTTTGGGGACTTTTATTTAAAAAATCACTGTGGACAATTGAACGTATATGAATTTGTAGATGATTCACATTGATATAATCACCATTCATCAACTATTAGTACATCTGAGAATGGAGTAATGAGTAGTGGTTGCACTGCACTTTATTTGTAATGATACAATGTGTGGATGTATTAGATTAATTTGAGGTACCTGCAGGCATCTAAGAATGTTAATCCAGTTGAGTCAATTATGGTAAGGTTGTGAAGCACTCTGTAGACTCTGCCATGGCAGAAATTTCCTACCCAAGCTTCCTTGAAGGAATAATGGATTGGCTAGGATGTATTATTCCCAGCAGCTTGAGAAGACACCATGTCTGTCAACTGTTTCAGCTCACCCTTCCATACACACAAGCATAACATTTCTCTGGATACAAGTTTGCATGTTTTTCTAGTATATTGTGTTAGGAAGATTGATTGGCAGCCCACATGTCACCACTGCTATGGCCAAATCCTGGACCATTTTGACTGGCAAAGCTTCAGAAGTTTCTGGTGAAGTTTGTCTGCCCCATTCTGCTTCACCCATATTTCTACTGGGACATTCCTATACCCCCCTCCTGCCTGGACTCATATAGCCCAATTTAAGAAGAGGTTGGCAGATAATTCATTGAGGTAATATCCCTTCTATAATCTGTTATTCTCATATGTTTACCTCTGCTTTCGGGGTTATTTCACTTAAAGAAGTCCCCTGAAAGCAGACGGATTTGATCTTGGAGACTTCTTCAGTAACTTTTTGCTCTTTGCTCCACCAATATATATTTGTTTACTACTCAATATTACTGTTATTGTTTGTTTCATTTTTCTTTAAGCAAGTTCACAGTTAAGATCATTTCTGTGTTCACTATAACCTGTGTCGATTTACTGTGGTATTTACACTACATTGTTGCCAGCTGTGCCAGTGGAGTTGAGTCTGTTCTTGGTGTTGAGGAGGCAGAGTAAAGAGTAAGGAACCAACAATATTGAAGCGGCTCCTGCGGAGGTAGCGCTACATCAGCTATCCTTATTGTTAATGTATTTTATCTGTAGCCCAAGACAATTCTTCTTTCAACTTGACCCAGGAAGATCAAAAGGTTGGACACCCCTTCTTACTTGAGAAGAATTGTGGGAGCCTCTATATATGGTGGGTGGAAGGGAGGTTTGAGTAGTTGGGAAATCTCCTAGAAAAGGAAGAGTTGGTGGAGGCTTGTTGGAAAGGGGGCTGTGCAAAGTCTATCTCCTTAACTGGTCAGTCTTGGAGGTATAAGGGGGCCCCAATGGACAGTGGAAATAAACCATGCCCTGTTACCCTCCCTTTTTGCAAATGCCATGAAATAAGCATTGAGGCAAGAGAATGGTCAAAAGCATTGTTAATAATACCTGTTCAAATTTGAGCATATATCTTAAAAAGTTTCTGTTATCCTATCAGTGTTAGGCTGGATTTACACCTGTTCGATATGTTGCATTACATTAGTGAACATGCATTACCATTTGCTGCATTAGAGTAGCCCATCAAATGAAAAGACAAAAAAAATGGACATGCACATACAGTAGGTGTGAAGCTAGCCTTTCTCCCAAAGGAAATAAGCATTGAGGCAAGAGAATGGTCAAAAGCATTGTTCATAATACATGTTCTAATTTGAGCATATATCTTAAAAAGTTTCTGTTATCCTATCAGTGTTAGGCTGGATTTACACCTGTTCGATATGTTGCATTACGTTAGTGAACATGCATTACCATTTGCTGCATTAGAGTAGCCCATCAAATGAAAAGACAAAAAAAATGGACATGCATAATGTTTAATAAAGCAAGGCACCACAAGGCATAGTAGTGTGTTATGGCATTGAAGTGTAGGTTGCATTGAGATGATATTTAGAATGTATAGCAGTGCACCAGCATGTATTACACGCATTTCAGTAACATGAGAGGTACCACAACACATAGGTGTGAAGCCAGCCTTTCTCCTAAAGGATAATATCACATACCGGGTAGCAGAGCCTAATATGATGAGGAAGGTCTCTCTTACATCTCTGACTCGAGCCCCTAATAGTGTAGACAAGAGGTGCAGGAATACAGAGTGGCACAAGTGCATGTAAGGGAAAGTCACCAGAAGGCTCCAGTAAACAGGCAAGCTGGTAGGCAGCAGACTGAGGGAGGCTGGTACTGGTGACAGCGGGCAGCTGGTAGCAGACTGTAGGTCAGCCAAAACAGCAGGGTGGTAAGTGGGTACTGGTGACAGCAGGCAGAGTAGAAGAGTCAGGCAGGCCAGCCCATACACAGACATGATAGATTGGGTACAGGGCACAGGTAGGAACGTGGTCAGGAAACAACCTGGGTCTTGAAACAATCATTGAAGCAGGAGCCAAAGGAGCAGACAGGAGCGGAGGTCAGGGGACAAGCCAAGGTCAGTGCATTAATGAATTAATTGTATGAAGTTATATATGGGCAATAATACTATGTTTTACTACTAAGAAGCCAGCCATTGGAACTATACTATATCCCATGTCCGTGACTTTTTAGTACAGTTCTACTTCCCAGAAGGACTTAGCTTTTCCATTCATCCTATTTTTGGACCATCTATTATTTATTGCACAAATTGATTACTATTGGCACATTATTTATCAGCATTTTTGTTATTATTCACTAGTCATTTTAATTTATTTATTTGTACCAGTCATGAGTATATGATCACCTTTTGCTAGTTTTCATCTTTATTGGATGCACTTTATGCACTTTGGTAGTCCTGTTATAATTGTTTAACAACATCATATTTAGAGGAGATCTCCTCAGATAATTGCATCACTGCGCAAAATCATGCTTGTTGTTTAGTTTTTAAAACAGTGAACATGTATTAGCCTGTGCACAGAAGAACGTCCAGAGGAGCCATCTCATTTATTGGCATATCCTTCCTTACAGATCATTTTTTATCCTATTTAAAAAAGTGAACCTATCCTTCCCCTACCCCTGACCTAAAATACCCCAATCCTTACCCAGATGCATACTTACCTCTATCCCTCAGCCAACTATAAGAGCTTCCAGTAAAATAATCTTTGCACTGACTGCGCTTACATAATAGATCCCCATAGATCTCTATGACATGAACTCCCAAGGCAATATATGCTCCTTTGCACCAAGCACTGCTCATAGCAACATGGTACTGCATATAGCATAGCTCCCAACTGTCCCAGATTTTGAGAGACTGTCCCTGATTTGGAACAATGTCCCTCTGTCCCTCTTTCCTCCTCATCTGTCCCTCATTTTTATCCTAATCTATGTAGTTGTATATAAAATGCACTTTTTATTTTTCAAAGTGTTTCCCAGTGTTTCCCAGTGCTAAACCTTTCATCCAATTTCCAAATTTCTGCATTTGTAAATTTCAAAAGCCAATATAAAGGAATAGTAGTGGTAAAAAAGCACTTGTGGGTTTAACTAATCTTTTTTTTTTGTATAATTCTCTTTTAACGGGGCGTGGTGGTGGTGGTGGTGGTGGGGGGGGGGGGTCCTATGCCTGCATACGTTTGCTAATAGGTGTAGGTGTCCCTCATTCCCATCTCAAAAAGTTGGGAGGTATGATATTGTATTGCATGTAGTTTTCTTGGTTCTGAGTGAGAGAGAGAGAGAGAGAGAGAGAGAGAGAGAGAGAGAGAGAGAGAGAGAGAGAGAGAGTATACAGCCAATCAGACTGCAGTTTTCATCAGTTTAGAGCAGTCAGAAATATGGACAGTGTAAGATGACTGCTAATTGCTGTCTGTGATTTACATTTTTTTTTGTCTTATTAAGTACAGTGTATATCTTGAGTTAGGTTCTCAAAGCGATGGAACCTTGAAAGTTCGAGCACTCTTAAAGCACATTAAGAAAATGAAATATATTGTAAAAGCCTCAATTCATTGTACCAGGCATGTTAAGATCCCCGCTTTTATGGTTTGAACTTTGGATGCACGCCCTATTAATATCCATTACCGGAACAGCAGAGGTCAACATGCACTTCATCTTGGTTTGGCTGATGGTCCATCTGGTGTGCTCCACTTCTGCTATGCCTCATTATGGTGACTTAACAAGTTTTATTATGGACTAAATGCCTTGTTTAATAGTGTAAAGAAAAATCTCTGACTATGGAACATAGCCCTCGGCACCAGGCTATTATGAACACCCAAAACCCCAGTGCTTTTAGCTTATGGCAGTATTGTGCAATATTTTACCAATGCTTAGTGTCAATTGAAGTGGTTCTAAAAGCAGAAAGTTGTTTTTTATCTTAATGCAGTCTATGCATTAAAATGGTTGTTAACCCTTTATAACCACTTTAACCTACAGGTAAGCCTAGATTAAGGCTTACCTGTAGGTGCTTGAAATATCTCCCAGACCCGCACGGTCTAGGAGATATTTGCAAATCGCCATAGGGCGATTTCTTCTGCGCATGCGCCGGAGTTAGAAAGGGCACGCTATGCCGTTTCTAGGTCGGGTCATGCTGTTAAAGGCGGCTCACGCGCGGGAGTGACGTCACTCGACTCCGGCCAGTCACAGAGCCGGAGTTTGCGGCCCCAGAAGGAAGAGGGGTGAAGAATGGATGCTCGCTACTAACGAGGAAGATGGGGACATTGCGGGCTTCTCCTGCAGTTAAGTGTCACATAATGGGCTACTATGCGATGCATAGTAACCCATTACGCTTTACGTCTGCAGGGAAACAAAGAGGAAGTAACACCCATCAGGGTTTACTTCTTCTTTAAGATGTGCCAGATGTTACACACTGGTTACCTGTGGCTATATGTTGGGTGAGGGGATTTTATATTGTTGTATATGGGGGGACATTTGTAGGTTTCCTGCCCCTGGGGGGGTATGTGGTGGGGGGGGAGACAGAGAGAGAGGGGGAATTGCTTATGTGGGTGCTTTATGGTGTTATACAGTCAGGTCCATAAATATTGGGACATCGACACAATTCTAATCTTTTTGGCTCTATACACCACCACAATGGATTTGAAATGAAACAAACAAGATGCGCTTTAACTGCAGACTTTCAGTTTTAATTTGAGGGTATTTACATCCAAATCAGGTGAACGGTGTAGGAATTACAACAGTTTGTATATGTGCCTCCCACTTTTTAAGGGACCAAAAGTAATGGGACAGATTATCAATCATCCATCAAACTTTCACTTTTTAATACTTGGTTGCAAATCCTTTGCAGTCAATTACAGCCTGAAGTCTGGAACGCATAGACATCACCAGACGCTGGGTTTCATCCCTGGTGATGCTCTGCCAGGCCTCTACTGCAACTGTCTTCAGTTCCTGCTTGTTCTTAGGGCATTTTCCCTTCAGTTTTGTCTTCAGCAAGTGAAATGCATGCTCAATCAGATTCAGGTCAGGTGATTGACTTGGCCATTGCATAACATTCCACTTCTTTCCCTTAAAAAACTCTTTGGTTGCTTTCGCAGTATGCTTCGGGTCATTGTCCATCTGCACTGTGAAGCGCTGTCCAATGAGTTTTGAAGCATTTTGCTGAATATGAGCAGATAATATTGCCTGGAACACTTCAGAATTCATCCTGCTGCTTTTGTCAGCAGTCACATCATCAGTAAATACAAGAGAACCAGTTCCATTGGTAGCCATACATGCCCACGCCATGACACTACCACCACCATGCGTCACTGATGAGGTGGTATGCTTTGGTTCATGAGCAGTTCCTTTCCTTCTCCATACTCTTCTCTTCCCATCACTCTGGTACAAGTTGATCTTGGCCTCATCTGTTCATAGGATGTTGTTCCAGAACTGTGAAGGCTTTTTTAGATGTTGTTTGGCAAACTCTAATCTGGCCTTCCTGTTTTTGAGGCTCACCAATGGTTTACATCTTGTGGTGAACCCTCTGTATTCCCGCTGGTGAAGTCTTCTCTTGATTTTGACTTTGACACACATACACCTACCTCCTGGAGAGTGTTCTTGATCTGGCCAACTGTTGTGAAGGGTGTTTTCTTCACCAGGAAAAGAATTCTTCAGTCATCCACCACAGTTGTTTTCCGTGGTCTTCTGGGTCTTTTGGTGTTGCTGAGCTCACCGGTGCGTTCTTTCTTTTTAAGGATGTTCCAAACAGTTGATTTGGCCACACCTAATGTTTTTGCTATCTCTATGATGGGTTTGTTTTGTTATTTCAAATATAGTCCAAATAAATCAGGCGAGAAAGAAAAAAAATGAGCTAAAAAAAAAAAATTGCAGACGAGAGGTCAAAGAAAGGAAAAGAGAAGAAAAGTAAAGGGAGACCCAGGAATCTCAGAAGACAGCACCATCTTGTATTTGTCATTAGGGATGGGCCGAACACCCCCTGGTTCGGTTCGCATACAGAACATGCGAATGGACCGAAAGTTCGCGCGAACATTAGAGCACCGTTAAAGTCTATGAGACTAGAACGTGAGAAATCAAAAGTGCGAATTTTAAAGGCTAATATGCAAGTTATTGTCCTAAAAAGGGTTTGGGGACCAGGGTGTTGCCCCAGGGGACATGTATCAATGGAAAAAAAAGTTTTAAAAACTGACTTTTTTTCGGGAGCAGATGCTTAAAGTGAAAAAATAAAAGTGAAATATTCCTTTAAATATCCTACCTGGGGGGTGTCTATAGTATGCCTGTAAAGTGGCGTGTGTTTAGCGTGCTTAGAACAGTCCCTGCACAAAATGAAATTTCTAAGGAATAAAAGTCATTTAAAACTGCTTGAGGCTTTAATGTAATTTTGGGTCATGGCAATATGGATGAAAATCAGTGAGACAAACGGCATGGGTACCCCGCCCCCCCGAGCCCATTACCAGGCTCTTTGGTTCTTGTATAGATATTAGGGGAACCCCGCACCCAAATTAAAAAAAGAAAAGGCGTTGGGCCCCAGGTCATCCCTCCGTTTGTAAGTAGGAGTCGTTTGTAAGTAGGAGTCGTTTGTAAGTCGGATTTTTGAAAATAGAGGACCGCCTGTATATACTATACGGCCTGCCCTATACACTCTGTGGAAAATTGGGCCTTAGGTGTTGGTGGTACCAGAACACTGTAAGCCCTCACAGTTAGTCTTGGTGGGCGCTGGAACGGGCCCTGCTGTGAAATATTATATCAAGAATTGTAATTACATGCCCCTGTTAAACAGGGACAGAAAAATTGGGCCTTAGGCAGTGGTTGTGGTAGTGGTGGTAGTGGCACAACACTGTAAAGTCTCACAGATACTTTTGTTGAGCGCAGGAACAGGCCCTGCTGTGAAATATTAGATCAAAAATTGTAATTACACGCCCCTGTTAAACAGGGGCAGAAAAATTGGACCTTAGGCAGTGGTGGTGGTGCCACAACACTGCAACCCCTCACAGATACTCTTGTTGAGCGCAGGAACGAGCCCTGCTGTTAAATATTTGATCAAAAATTGTAAATACACGCCCCTGTTAAACAGGGGCAGAAAAATTGGGCCTTAGGCAGTGGTGGTGGTGCCACAACACTGCAACCCCTCACAGATAGTCTTTTTGAGCACAGGAATGAGCCCTGCTGCAAAATATTACAGCAAATATTGTAATTACACGCCCCTGTTAAACAGGGGCAGAAAAATTGGGGCTTAGCCACTGGTGGTGGTGCCCAGAACCAAAAATGTTCTTAGAAGCTATCAACATGAACATTGAGGAGGAATAGGATAGTCACTCAGCATAATAGGATAATAAAAAAAAGGAGAAAATGGCGCAAGATGTCACCAAAACATACAAAGGAAACAATAGCCAAAATAAAATAAAATAAAATAAAGTCCCAAAATGTCCAGAGGAGACCGTGTGGGGCAACAATAAGCGTGTAGATTGTAATGATACAAAACGCATATACAATATGGCTAAGAAGTCCCAAAATAGCAAAATGTGATGAAAAGTCAAATGAATATGATACTGAACACCAGCGGCAGCTCCCTTGGGAGTTGAAGCAAAACTCTGGAAGACAATAGTGGAAAAAGACAAGGTGCGCCAATCTAAATGCAGTATCAAAAAACGTGATTTTAATGTAAATGGTAAAAACAAACGGCCAAATGGCTACTCAGAATAGTTCAATTAAAATCAGGCACATAAAAGCATGTAGATAGCCCAGAGACGTCATGTCAGCTGCTCCCAGTGCAGGATCCAAAGGTGTTCCAGAGCGCTAGGGGGAGGCTGTCCACAGTACGTGATCCTCGGCTGGTGGGTGCTGAGTTATGAGAGGAATGATAAAACCCAAATGTCCGCAAGATGAAACCGGCGTGTGATCGAGCACCAAACCAGGAACAGGAAACAGGAACCAGATGGACCAGCGTGGAGCGCACCTGAGACCTCAGATCTGAGGAAAATGCGGATGCATTGAAATGTGTCATCTGACACATCCATACGACACTTCCATTCCTCTCTCTCCAGCGTCAGGTACGCTCCACGCTGGTCCATCCGGTTCCTGTTTCCTGTTCCTGGTTTGGTGCTCGATCACACCTAGGTTTCATCTTGCGGACATTTGGGTTTTATCCTTCCTCCTGTAACTCTGCACCCACCAGCCGAGGATCACATACTGTGGACAGCCTCCCCCTAGCGCTCTGGAACACCTTTGGATCCTGCACTGGGAGCAGCTGACATGACGTCTCTGGGCTATCTACATGCTTTTATGTGCCTGAATTTAATTGAAACATTGTGAGTAGCCATTTGACCGTTTGTTTTTACCATTTACATTAAAATCACGTTTTTTGATACTGCACTTAGATTGGCGCACCTTGTCTTTTTCCAGCATAACAGGATAGTCACTCAGCATCAGCATAGGCAGTCTTGAAGGGATCTCACATTCATAAAAAAATTAATCAGTTACATCAGCATCAGGTGCTTGGTAGCTGGTGAATCAAGACTGATTCATTTTTATGAAGGTGAGCCGATCAAGTCGGTGGACAGGCGCACTCTGTGATCGGTTATAAAACCTCCAGCAGCACTGAATGTGCGTTCCAAAAGAACACTGGATGCAGGACAGGTCAGTAGCTCAATTGCATACTGTGCAAGCTCTGGCCAGTGATCCATCCTCAAGACCCAGTAACCCAGTGGATTTTCGGTTGGAAAGGTTTCCAAGTCTGATCTTGCCCCTAGGTATCCCTGCACCATGTACAACAGACGCTGGCGATGGTTGCTGGAACAGATCAGACCTTGGGGCTGCGGACTAAAAAATTATCTGAACGCATCGGTCAGACGGCCACCTTCTCCACCGCTCCTTCTGTGACTGACCGAAGCCTCAGCAACACGTTGTCCATGAGTACCAGGAAATTGTAACCTCCCAGGCTCTGGAAACGCATTGCACAAACCTTGGCTTGGCTCTTGTCTACGCATGCTGGCAGTAGACTGGCATTCATTAGCTGTGGCTGCTTTCTACTGAAAACAAATTATAAGACCTTCTACACTTCATGTTTTGATGCACCTTGAATGTATGTAGCTCATCTAAACTTAAAAGTTCAGTTGGGCTTTAAACCTCTGTTGTGTGTATGTGGTAATCCCTCCAGTGTAAGTGTCTTGGTCTGCATAGGCACTTTTATTCAACATCCAACCAAAAAAAAAATCAGCAACATCTCCTCTGTAATTTCTCCATCACTGTTATGCCCCGTACACACAACTGAAAATGTTCAATGGGAGCTTGTTGTCGGAAATTCCGACTGTGTGTAGGCTCCATCGGACATTTTCCATCAGAACTTCCGTCACACAAAATTTGAGATCTGGATCGCAAATTTTCTGACAACAAAATCCGTTCTCATAAATTCCGATCGTGTGTACACGATTCCGACACACAAAGTCCCACGCATGCTCTAAATCAAGTAGGAGACGGAAGCGTTCGTTCTGGTAAAACTAGTGTTTGTAATGAAGATAGCACATTTGTCACTCTGAAAAATGTAAAATCTTTTAATGCAGCGCTTTCTCTTCTTCTTTATAATGCTAGAATAATGAAGTTGTTTTGCTGCTGATATTCACACAGAGTTCTGACAAACTGATTTCTTTATTATTTTTCGTGATCTCATGAGTAATTTTTTTTTTTCCCGTCAGATCTCCATAATAATGTTTACAATTTTTGTTTAACTTTTTTTTTTTTTTTTTTTTTTATCCAGATCTCCTGTTTTTAGTTTGTTTTTTATAGTGATCTCCATAATTTTTTCTTCCATTTTGTGTCAAGTTACCACAACACCATTATTATCTTGTATTTTTTAACCTCAAGGAGGTTGGTGTTGGTGTCCCTTGTTAATTTGACAATGTATTTTTGAAATGTACCTGCCTACTCACAAACAAACTGTCCTTTTTGAAGTAAAACACATAGCCAAGTATTTGTGAAAAATAAATAGCCATTTATTATGGGTCATAACAAAATAAAGAGGAAGGCAACGCTGGACAAACTGATGAAATTTGCGAAGCCTTTGTACTCCAGGGCAGACATCAATTGTTTTACAGTCAAAATGGGTGGCCTGAGGAGACCTTATAATAGTGAGCACAATCTGGTCCAGGACTACAAGAGATCAGGAACAGCAGCAGATGGCATATCTGTCCCCAGGCTGTGGTCTTACAACAGCCTGCTTTTTTGTCAGAACAGGCTGAACCCAGGCCATCACTGTCTTGTTTTCCTTCCACGCTTCCTTTCACGCGTGCTTCAAGGCTGTGGCTCTGGTGTTGTAGTTGTGGCACGAGGTGGAGGAGGAGGACCATGGTTGAACTCACAAACGTGGCTTTGGCTTGTGAGTTCGCCACTCAACCCCTAATTAAGCTTGTAAGCTAACTTCCTCACATAAGAGGCGTTGACCCTCCTCCATTTCCTGCATTTTGCAGGCTGCCGTGTAGGCATAGTCCTCTTGAATATTGGGGGGGTTCTGAGGGCCGCAGTAGCCTTCCGAAATAGGCCAAGTGTTGCCTCCTCCAGGTTACTCCTCTTCCTGGGAGGGGAGGGACCTGGGATTCAGACAGGATACTGGGCCCGGCCACCTCCTGGCTGCCACTTTCCACAGCCTCCTCCTGGCTGAGACTTTCCTGTGTATGAAAAAGGGACATAGTTTTAGTTTTTGGTTCATCAATCACACACAATTTTCAGCTCATGACTGTTGCAAATTGAATGTTACTAAATAGAAAAGACTATCATTCTGACCCCAGCATTTTCCATTCTTGTCCCAATCATTTGTGGCCACTACTGTCTATTGAAATGTAAAACACTTTGTAAATTCAGAAATTACTGAACAATAATAACATCTAGTTAACATCATTAATTATTTGACAAGAAATATGTTGAACAATGCTATACCTGGCTCAAGCTGGGCTCCTCCACTTCTTCCTGGCTGGAAGGCCCAGGTTGGACGTCGGAAGCCTCAGCTGAGGTGGAAGGAAGCCTTGAAGGAAGACTGGAGAGTGCTGGCCTGGGTGCAGTCTGTCATAGTACCACAGCCTGAGTACATAAATGTCATCTGCTGCAGCTCCTGATCTCTGGGAATCCTGGACCTTCTTGCGCTCCATATTTTAAGTGCTCCTCATGCCACCAATTAGGACCTTCAAATAGGGGATGTCTCCCGTGGGGATCACCGGCTTCACAAATTCCAGCAATTGATCCAGCACTGCCTTCCTCTTTGTTTTATTGTTATAAAAGGGGTGGTTTACCTGCCACAGACAGGGCAGCTCCCTGTACATATCAATTAATATGGGGATAAAGACCTGATCATTCAATAGATCCATTTTCTCTGCAAGACACAACACAAGACAAACCCTAATGTCAGGCTAAACGCTCCTAATCTTGTCCCAATATAGGCCTCAATCTATAAGCAGTATAGGCCACTGATGCACCAAGTTAAAATTGTACCTTTGTTATCACAATCGGCGCTTCTACTACTCCTTCCTCCGCTCACAGATCGTATGTACGACGCACGCATGTTGCGCTTTATACACACTGTGCATGCGTGAAACTCCGCCCACCCCTGACCTTCTTTATAGTATATTCCCCGCCCCTTGTCTTTCGGCGCATTGGGAGAGCACATGGCGGAGAAAGAGCAAGTGCATGAGACTAGCAGCAACGACGAAAGCCCGGAGCCACGAACGTCCCGATCCCGGAGGAGATTTAAGGCCTTAAATATGTCCTTTATAGAGATGGTGGAGATGGTGGACATCTTGAAGAGGTCCGCCTATGATGGGAAGCATGGACCTTACCCAAACCCAAATGTGAGAAAGGCCAAGATCATGACTAAAGTTATGAAAGGTCTGCACGGGAATTTTGGGGTATGACGATCCAAGGATCAATTGAGGAAACGCTGGTCAGACCTGAAATTGAGGGAGCATGATCAGAACAGAAAGATCAAGAGAGTTCTTCAAAAAAGTAAATAGTTATCGTGTGTTCCTATTATTATTATTACTTGCATGCTGCTCCATGTGCTTTTCTTTACTGTTGTACAGTTTAAAATGGCAACTTTCAGGCACAGTAATAGTTCGTAGTAAACATCGTTAGTTCGCCCACTAATACGATGTTTTTGGCAGATACAGGTTAAGTACATTTGTTCAGACCTATTTGTATTAAAAGAAGTTTAGTACATTGTTGTCTAGATGGATTTGTACTAGAATGAAATGCAAACTTGATTCAGTGTAAGGAGAGGACACTCAGCAGCTGTTTACACATCTGGATGCAGGAGCACTAGTGTGGGACACCAGAACAAACTTTTTAGGGTGTCCCACACAGGTGCTCCAGTGGATACTAGGGGTGTCTCCATGTGTGAAAATTGTACAGAAAAGGTAAGTATTCCAGCTTTATAAAGGGAAAAAAATAATGACTTCAGCTTGGAACTCTGCCAAAAAAGACAATTGTACGACACTTCCAAGCAATGTTTCATATTACTATTTCTGGCCTCAAATATCTGTGTGCTAAGCATGCCTTTTTTTATTCACATAGGGAAGAAAAGACTTGGGACATCTGAGGACACCAGGGTCCCCCCACCTCCGAAAGAAAAGCAAATCCCCACACCTCAACCAGAAGATGTGGAGGAAGGAGAGGTTTATGAAGTGGGTGAAATAGTGACCACAACAAGTGAGTATCTGAGACCACAGCTTCAGGTAATAGATGCCTGCATATTTATAATACATGGTGTGTTTTTTAATTTTAGGTGGTATGCATGTTGTGGAAGAAGATTCGCATTTCGCAAGTGCAAGTGCACATGTCCTCATCAGGGGGATCATGGTGTGCAATTGTGATTTACAAAAGATCAAGGAAGACATCTATGGTGTTGAAAAAAGACTCAAAAACATCACTGATGTTTTAGGCCGAATCTAAAAAACACCTAAAGTCTTCATTTTTTTAATATCTTTCACCAATTTTTTAAGTATCTTGAAAGCCAAATTTTGAAGATGCGCACAATGTGTCAACATGTGCTATCTGCCATCACGGGATATCAATGTACGCGTTTGGTGGGTGCAACCCCTTCCTCGCAACTAAAGTAGCTGAGAGGAAGGGGTCGCACCCCCGAAACACGTCCATTGATCCTCCATGATGGGAGCTAGCACACGTTGACATTAGGTATGGGATCAGGAGTGAAATCCCCATTTTGACTCTCAATTTGTGTGCATCTTCAAAATTCGGCTTTCACAGGTGTGACATCACCCCATGAAGGCAAGATCAACACAGTTTGGACATACTAATGTCTGAAATTGCCTTCACTTTGTCAAAGTTGAACTTTGTAAGTTCCTGAGTTGTATATTATTTTATGGTTTTAAACATGCCTGTTTTAACATAAAAAAGGCTATTTGTACTGTCAAAAACAAAAATGTTATTACTACTACTGCACAGAGTAAAACGTTTTCTACTCAACAATGTGTGGCTTCTTCTTTCAATGCTCAATATCATTTTTTGGACTAAGTTGGTGTTTGCACTGAAATGGGGGTATTTACTAAAGTCAAATCCACTTTGCACTACAATTGAACTTTCAGTGCAGTTTTAAGTGCACTTTTGCAGTGCACTTGTATTGCAAAGTGGATTTTCCTTTATTAAATAACTCCCACAGTGCTTTATAATTTGCCACAATCATGCCATTTTCGTGACTCTGCAAAATTCATTCATGGTGCTGAAAATGATGTATATTTTTAACAGTAATGCATTACATACATTAACAACAAAAACAAGGTGTGTGTGTGTAGCAGACCCACAACATAATAATAGTTCGCTGAAGAAGAGATTGTCACCTCATGTATCAAATAAATTACGTTTGCACTATTGAAGAAAATGTAAAAAAAAAAAGCCCATTGGAGAACTTAGGAAACAGCTAAAAGAAACACAAGCAGTAAATCAAAGGAAATATTATTTCAGTTTAAATAAAAAAAAAAAAAATTTTAAATGTTTATTAAACATATTTTTTTGCATATCAATGGCCCCCCTACCCGCAAAGAACTCCATATATTTTATAGAGACCTCGCGTGTGCTTTGGGGGGGGCAAGCACTGAAAACCAGATACGAACCCACAAGCACAAACTGAAGAGCAGTAACGATCAGAAAAGCACGAGGCTAAAAAGCGGCTCTCACCAAACTTCTACTAACACAAGATTAGCAGAAGGAGCCCAAAGGGTGGCGCACTTGGTATTGAACTTCCCTTTTCTAGTGCCGCCGTACGTGTTGTACTTCACCGCTTTCTTGACGTTCAGGAATTTCCGACAAGATTTGTGTGACGTGTGTATGCAAGACAAGTTTGAGCCAACATCCGTCGGGAAAAAAAACATGGATTTTTTTGCCGGAATGTCCGATCGTGTGTATGTGGCATTAGTCTTATTATATTAATATTCTGCAGAGCAGTCTGTATTTTTATATGAAGCTGTCATATCATAGTACTCGATGACAAAGAACAAAACTACTGGAGACAGTGATGCTTTCAAGAGAAATGTTTCCTTAGACGTGAAACATATATTTCACTCTAAACGCTGCAAACACAGTATTATTTGTGCATTGTCTATCAGGATGCGCTGTCGATGCCCAGGGAGAGAGTATGCATAATTCATAAAGGGGATATTTCAACATCAGCTTACAGAAGGTGCAGTGCGACCATGCTGCACCTCTCTGTGCAGTGATCTGCAGTACAAATAGGAAGATCTAATATTGTGTTAACATACTTTATCCAGACAAGGTGTACATGTATGTGTAGCGCTAGCCCTGAAGGGGCTGCTAATAGCTGGTTCTTCCCTAAAAGTACAAAGGCTGCTCATCCCCACAAGCACCAGTCCATTCACACAAGATCCAACTTAGCAGGAAAGGGGGTTGGGGCATTGGATACTCCAACATGATTATCCCATAGCAATTAGAGGACAATCTTCTTCTTAAGTAAATTATTGTGAATGTTGATCAGCCTAAACCTCCACAGCTGAAGACCATAAGGCAACTTTCTGAACAGGCTAGGACTTCCCAGCTGGAGATCGTGAGGCAAGTTTCTTTGATATCTGGTTACCTTGTGACTATGCACAACTACTGGTAGCCAATGGGATTTCCAGATCACTGCACAGTCACAGGGATCAATTTAGGGTCTTTACTCCTCACAAGTCCCCTGGTCAGCTGCCACCTTCCAGCTTTCTCCGGACATGGGTCAGTAAGTAAGACAGTCCTTCTCCAGACCAGATCCCTTGTGGTGAGGTCCTGCATTCAGCTTCTAAGCAGAACTATCCAGGCCCTCAGTCCTGGAACCACTAAGGCCTCTAGAACAGCTGCACAGTCCATGGGCTGCCTGAGAGCAGCAGCCCCTCAGGCTCTGGAACCCTTCTGGGGAGAAGGAACCCAGCTCTCCAGTGCTTTATAATATATAAGAAAATTGCACAAAGGGGAAACTGGGTGAGCCGCCAACACTCCACTAGACAAAACAGATAAAAGACAAATAGTGTAGCTCTCAAAATGTGTAAATAAGTGAACATTTAAATGCAAACAATAAAAACTTGGGTGGAATGATCAAAATAAACAAATAAATCATATACGTCCATCTTGAGTAGACAGTATGAAATATAATAGTGTAAAAGGAAGTCCATAAATGGTAAATCAAATACAGTGACAAATCTTAAAAAATACTTGATCATAAAGTGCAAACGGAGAAAAAGTAAGGTTGGCACGCTTACCAGACAAGGTGGACACACGTACTGTATAGCACGTGGATCAAGCAGGAATTGGTGAGGAAATGACCTCAATGAAATCATCCATACGGAAAGTGATGAATGGAAGATAGACTCCAATATGGAACAGGTGATCCTGCATCAGAAGGATAGACTCTGAGGTATATCTCAGATGTGAGGTTATCCCATAGCATTGGACATGAAAGATAAATAAATCCACATAGTGTAACTCTGTATGGTCTTTTTATTCAAAAAAAGAGGGGTTTACACTTACATGAAATGGTATAAAACAAGCTTGTCTCATAAAGGTATAGAGCGTTTGCCACAAACAAACGTGTTTGGGTGACGTTCGTGGCAATCTCTCTATACCTTTATGAGACAAGCTTGTTTTATCCAATTTCTTGTAAGTGTAAACCCCTCTTTTTTTTGCAGAGGCTGAAGGGGTGGGGGATTAGCTTGTCAGTGCTCAGACCATACGCTGCACATTGCATCAAATTGGTCTGCATGGCTGTCGTCTCAGAAGGAAGCCTCTTCTAAAGATGATGCACAAGAAAGCCTGCAAACAGTTTGCTGAAGACAAGCAGACTAAGGACATGGATTACTGGAACCATGTCCTGTGGTCTGATTAGACCAAGATAAACTTATTTGGTTCAGATGGTGTCAAGCGTGTGTGGCAGCAACCAGGTGATGAGTACAAAGACAAGTGTGTCTTGCCTACAGTCAAGCATGGTGGTGGGATTGTCATGGTCTGGGGCTGCATGAGTGCTGCCGACACTGGGGAGCTTCAGTTTATTGAGGGAACCATGAATGCCAACATGTACTGTGACATACTCATGCAGAACCTGATCCCCTCCCTTCGGAGACTGGGTCGCGGGGCAGTATTTTAACATAACGACCCCAAACACACCTCCAAGACAACCACTGCCTTACTAAAGAAGCTGAGGGTAAAGGTGATGGACTGGCCAAGCATGTCTCCAGACCTAAACCATATTGATCACCTGTGGGGCATCCTCAAACGGAAGGTGGAGAATCGCAAGGTCTCTAACATCCACCATCTCTGGATGTTGTCATGGAGGAGTGGAAGAGGACTCTAGTGGCAACCTGCCACAAAATAATCCATGCCCAAAATAATGGTGGCCACACAAAATATTGACACTGGGCCTAAGTTGGACATTTTCACTTGGTGTATTCACTTTTGTTGCCAGAGGTTTAGACATTAATGGCTGTGTGTTGAGGTATTTTGAGGGGACAGCAAATTTACACTGTTATACAAGCTGTACACTCACTACTTTACATTGTAGCAAAGTGTCATTTCTTCAGTGTTGTCACATGAAAAGATATAATTAAATATTTACAAAAATGTAAGGAGTGTACTCACTTTTGTGAGATACTGTAATATATATATATATATATATATATATATATATATATATATATATATATATATATATATATATATATATATATGACATTGCAGTAATTAATTTATAGAGAACTGTACTGAGACTGTTGCAGTTCCCTTATCTCTACCATTGACTAAATTTTAATGACTATGAAGAGTTTATTTGGTTGGCTGTCACTTTTATGCTTTTATCATACAATGTCTTTTTTATAGAGATACCTTTTGGAATGTAACCTAATTTGGTCAATTCACTCAGCCACAGCCATTATTTTACCTGTGATCTTTATTTTATTATATGAAAAATTCCTCATTAAAATGTTCAATTCAGATATATAAATTTCGCATAAGTGTAGAATTGGTATTTTACACATAAAAAGAATATTTAAAGTGTAACTGCACCTTTGGATGAGGAAGGCTGGGGTTGCTCTGATACAAGTGTACACTTTAAAGTGAGCCTTGGAGAATAGAAATATGATGTCATTGCTGACAAATTTTTAAGGTGAGGGTCCTGGGGCTGTCATCATGATCCTGGCTTCACTACCTACTGAGTTTCTGACCTGGAACAAGCATGTGGTCAGTGAAAAAAAAAAAAATCTAAACTCCCACTTGCATGCTAGATTGAGGTCAGTGACTTACCAGGTATTGAGGTCAAGATCAGAATCTCAGCCTGAACCTTTCAAAACGTGACAGCTTATGTATTTCTGTTCTGTATTAATTATTATATCTTCACATCAAATGTCATTTATTTTACTGGCGAAAATTTCTCTAATGGGCTACAGACAGCAATAAATTATAATAGAATTTCAAACTTTTCTCCACGCTACCCAAAACGAAAAAGTATAGATTTTGCCAGTGCCAGACTTTAAAGCGGCATTAAACCCAAAAGCAAACATTTAATATATTGCAGCTTACCAGTTCTATGATGTGATTGCTGCATTTGTTTTATTTTTAGGCTTTCTTTCTTCTATTTTCATCTAGTGATCCAGCCAGTAAGTCTATGGTTTTTCAAAACAACAAGCTAATTGCATACAAATTGAAACTCTTAACGTTTGACTTCATATTATGTGGTTTTCGTAAATCTGAAGGAAAAAATCTACAGAAAATTGTATAGTGTGTATCCAGATTAAGCAATGTGTTTAATTTAAAACAAAAGTCAAAAACCATATTTCTCCATTTACATGAAGGCCAGGTTAATAAAACCCAGCCAGCACAGAGATCCCCTATGCATCAGAGTCTGCAGGATTCCCCCTTACAGTGCAAGGCGAACTCTGATGTAAAGGGGAAGGCTGCAGATCATGATCTAAGGGGGAACTCTGATGTAAAAGGGGGCTCTGGTGACCAGAGACCACCTTATAACAGAGTCCATTGAGTTCCCCTTTACATCAGAGTTCCCACTTACATTAGGGTCTGCAGCATTGCCCTTTACATAAGAGTTCCCCTTTACATCCAGATCCGCAGAGTTCCCCTTGCACTGTAAGGAGGAATCCTGCAGACTCTGATGTAAATGGGAACGCAGGGGAACTCTGATGTGGGGGGACTCTGGTGACCAGAGACTACCTTCCGCAGAGTGCATACACTAAGGCAAGAGTGGGATTACTGATAAAAGGGGAACCCTTATATCAGTGCCCCCTTACATTATTGTATTCACTCCTACCATAGACTGGCCTTGAGGCACTGTCACTGTCCTCCTCTCAGGTGCACCTAGCAGGGCTTGGTCAGGCGGTCCTCTCCAGGCTCCAGCTTGGTAGCTCTGGTTTTATCCTATAGTCTCCTCCCCACAGTCCACACATATCTGACTCCTCCCGTGATCCCCATCCCGGAAGCACTCTCACTCTTGACTCCTCTCCAGGCTCCAGCTTGGTAGCTCTGGTTTTATCCTATAGTCTCCTCCCCACAGTCCACACATATCTGACTCCTCCCGTGATCCCCATCCCGGCAGCACTCTCACTCTTGACTCCTCTCCAGGCTCCCCCTCAAAGACTGCAGACATGTTACAAGAGATGGTTAGAGGCTGCAGATATGATACAAGAGATGGTCAGACACAGCAGACATGGTACAAGAGATGGTTAGAGATTGTGGACATGATACAAGAGATGGTTAGAGGCTGCGGACATGATACACGAGATGGTTAGGGGCTGCGGACATTATACAAGAGGTGGTTAGAGGCTGTGGACATGATACAAGAGATGGTCAGACACCGCAGACATGATACAAGAGATGGTTAGAGGCTGCGGACATGATACACAAGATGGTTAGAGGCTACAGATATGATACAAGAGATGGTTAGGGGCTGCAGACATGATACAAGAGGTGGTTAGGGGCTGCGGACATGATATAAGTGATGGTTAGAGGCTGCGGACATAACGCAAGGGATGGTTAGGGGCTACAAACATGATACAAGAGATGGTTAAGGTATGCGCTTCGGACATGATAAAAGAGATGGTCAGAGACTGCGGACATGATACAAGAGATGGTCAGAGACTGTGGACATGATACAGAAGATGGTTACAGGCTGCGGACATGATACAAGGAGATATTGAGAGATTGCAGATATGATCCAGGAGATGTCAGAGGCTGCGGACATGATACAAGAGGTGGTTAGAGGCTGCAGACAGGATATGGGAGATGGTTAGAGGCTAGGGACAGGATATGGGAGGTGGTTAGAGGCTAGGGACAGGATATGGGAGGTGGTTAGAGATTGTGGACATCTGTGATTCTTTAAAATCTTACCAGGCACTGCCCCTTTTTTCTGGTAACTGCTTCCTATGCAGTAAAACCAGGGACTCCCATGCCAGTGCCTTTTCATCTCTTACCATCAGAGCCATGGAATCAGCAGATACCATTCTACCAGGTGTGAGACACCACACAGTATACCACAAAGTATTACACAGCTCTGACATTATCTTAAATTTGCCCCCTGCAGAGGCGCACTCCCACTGCGCAGCAGCACAGGGCAGTCTTTAGCTTCTCTGTTACGCCTGCTCTGCACCTGTGGGGGTGTGACAGGAATGCACCATGACATCATCACTCGACTTGAGTTGGCGCGCTGCACAGCCTCTGCTAGACCCGCCCGCTGGCACTGGTCCATGCTCGCTGGCACCAGCTAATATAGGTTCGGATCGGCTCGGGCATCACCGTTAACTGTGCATGCGGATTTTCGAGCCGAGCCGGTCTCAGACATTTTTACTGCCACTTTTCTCCAGCTACGGGCATTTACGGGCAGGAGAAAAAGTGCTCTGTTTTTATGGGCTGCCCATAAAAATACAGACAGTTGGCAACATTGGACCCTATATCATTTATAAATACATTAGAAAGTAAGGGTCCCAACACTGAACCTTGGGGTAGACCACTAAGAACCCTAGACCATTCAGATTTGGTCTTTTAGCCAGTTTTCTATCCATTTACAAACTGAGTTTTGCAAGCCTGTATACTTTACCTTACACATTATCCAGTGTGTCATTTATGTCTGCTGCTTTGTTCCTCTGCTTTATGCATGAGTCTCTTCTAAAAAGTTTTTCTGACACCAAGAGGTAAAAGGTGACGAGCTCTAGCACACAGCCTGAGATTGACAGCCACAGCTCTGTTCCTGTGTGCTGTGTGAAGGGGTTATGTCCCCTCTTTCCAATCAGGTTTTACAGCTCTCCTCACTGAGTTCTGCAGAATGTAACTTCAGATCTCTGCCCCCTGTTTTCTGGAAGCTCAGACAAGCTTTATAAATTTTGGACTTTGAACGGCTGTAGAGAAGAGAAGACTGCAAATAAACAGGTACAACTTATACAGGAGGATTTGTTTCATATCTGTGTGTAGCGCTACCCCGGCGGGAGCCACTGGTTACTGGTTCCCCACATTTTTGCATAGCCAGGTAACACGCATTTCCAATTTGCAACCAGACACAAGAAATCAGTTCTTGGGCTTGGTTTTGTTGTTTTATTGAGGAAAACAACTTGGATAGGTAATAGGAATTTTTGGATGCCCAACTTGACTTGAAGAATAACAGATGAGGACAACTTCCTTCCTATGCACAGAGAAAACATCCTAGACTGCTCTCCTTGCTAGAAACACCCAGTCTCTTGAATCAGTTGCAAAGTCCCTTATGGACCAGGAGCTCTCAGCCCCCATTGGAATATAGCAGAAAATGTTGCAAAACTGCATGGAGGAGTATTTCCTCTCCTCTTGTAGAACTGCTCCGAGCTCCACTGACGACAGGTACTACCAGCCCTCCTGGCTGCTTCTCTACTAGCCCTCCTGGCTGCTCTGAAGATCTTCCAGGACAAGGGATAAAGGGTTAAGCGCAGCATTGTCCTTTGAATGCTTGCTACATGTGTCAATCTCTCCCCTGTGAATCCCTGGGTTTCAATGTACTCAATCTGTCCTCCTTGCTTAAGGTGACCAGATATTTAAAATGAAACATATTTTTTTTTTGGAAAATGATAAACTATTTTATAAGCATATTTTTCTCAAATGATATATGCAGTGTTTATTAAATAATTGTATGATATATACATTATTTCTCATATTTCGTCCATGAGATTAAAAAAAGGTTAGTAGACCCGAATTTTTTTTTTTTTTTTTTGATGTCATAATGTAGAGTATAAGATTTCCTATCATTTGAGCCCAGTCTTGCCACAAAGAGTTAATCCAGCTCTGAGTAATCCTCTTTTATTGTTCAGTGAGATAAAACTGGACAAACTGAGAAAAACTTTGTCAAATCCTCCCCCTTGCTGTGAGTGACAGGTGATTTACATCTCGTGCACTAGCCTAAGACATGCATTATTTTTTTAATTCCCACCCCCACTCCTTTCTTATGCAGCTCTGCAAGGATTGGATGTTCCACACCTCAGCATAATTGGGCATGCTGAAGTCATGTGATTACTTTCCTGTCTTTTCACTAGATGTTAGAGATCATAGCAGAAGTTCAGTGTAAGAAATACACAGGAGAACCTAACTCGCTGGTACCTTGTACCCGCTAGAGTGGCAAAATATTCACCTAATACCTCAACTCTTTGTTTTCGAGGATGCCCAGAAATAGGTACATATTTACACATATGGTGGACGTGCCCAGTAATCCAAACCTTCTGGAAGGAAGTCTTCGTGATTGCATCTAAAATATTTAAAAAAATAATACAACCAGATCCATATTTAACTTTACTTAATCTAAAACCGGAATGGTTAACACTCTCTCAATTCAAACTTATGATCCAACTAATAACGGCTGCAAAACAAACAGTGGCCAAGGCATGGAAATCTCCTACATTGGTACTAGCAGAAACAATTCACAGAATGAATAATACAATGTCCCATGCTAAGATGGTAGCCATCGATCAAAATCAAATTCCAAAATTTGAAAAACTTTGGCATCCTTGGATAAAACAACAGTTCCTGTCAAATTTCAATGACTCTGTCCTGTTGCCATGGTAACAGATTAAATGACTTACAGAGACACCCATTCTAAGGCTTCAAAGAGGACTAAAAAGAATAATAAACTGACGAGCGGGACAACCTTGTGGACCATACCTCTACCTTTCAACCCTTTTTCTTCTTTCTCTTTCCTTTTCTCCACCTTACGATTAAAGCTCATTATCAGAATTTATTTGACCTATATACACTCTACTTGTAAACAATATGTATAGTAGGTATAAATCATTTAAATACCTACAAAAGTAACTAAGGAAATGATATATATCTTTAATTTAGGTTTACGTGAACCCAATGTTTAATATTTGAAATTTCATGATATTTACCTATATAAACCCTACTGTAAAACAATGAGCTTACTTTATAGATCCTTGTAAACTTACTTTATGTATCTTTATAACATTGTATACTCAATAAACTTCTTTTGACAAGGAAATACACATATTGACAAGGGGAGTGTAGAGGTGGGCGGGGAGTCTACTGACATCACGACTCCACCCACCGAGCTCCAGACAACAGACCCGCCCACAGAATCTGCAGTTTTTCGGGTCTCATAACAGATGGAGGGGAGACATCTGACAGGTAAAGTTACATGCAGGAGGCTCATGTATATCCTTATAGATAACCCCTATGGCAGTAGTTTAAAAAGGATGACATTGGGTTTACATCCACTTTAAGGCAGTACAGTGATAGTATACAGCAGGTTAGTTCAGTATGTAGTGAGAGTATACGGCAGGTTAGTTCTGTATGTAGTGACAGTATACGGCAGGTTAGGGCAGTATATAGTGACAGTATACGGCAGGTTAGTTCAGTATGTAGTGAAAGTATACGGCAGGTTAGGGCAATATATAGTGACAGTATACAGCAGGTTAGGGCAGTATGTAGTGACAGTATACGGTAGGTTAGGGCAGTATATGATGACAGTATACGGCAGGTTAGGGCTGTATGTAGTGACAGTATATGGCACCTTAGGGCAGTATGTAGTGACAGTATACGGTAGGTTAGGGCAGTATATGGTGACAGTATATGGCAGGTTAGGGCAGTATATAGTGACAGTATATGGCAGGTTAGGGCAGTATGTAGTGACATGTAGTGAACATCCCCAAGGGACAGCCTAAGCTGATTAGACAACAGGGGAGTGTTGCAGACAGCCTCCCCCACAGCTATCCCGACCGACTTTTTACAAACTGCAAGGACAGGGAAGGTGCAGCCCCCCCCCCCCATGGACCTGGTGCCCGCTCATTAAGGGTATTGTATTGGCTTAAAAAGTGGCCCTGCCTGATGCCGCCCCTTCAATCTGGGGACAAATCCAGGGACAGATTTGTTCCGGGGAGAGTGTTCTCAGTCCGGGGACTGTCCCTGGAAATCGGGGACGTCTTAGCACCCAATCCTTGCTGCTCCACCCAAGATTCCTTCTCAAACTGGACACTGAAAGGATTCTTCCAAGCCAGCCTGAGCCCCAGTCTGGAGGCAGAGCCCCCTCTAGACTCAGGAGACCCCTCCTAGGCCACCAACAGCCTTTTTAAGCACTCCATCTTCCACCCAACTCCTCTGCAGGCATGACTCCTCCATAATTAAGGGCTGACCTAGCCACCCTGCCAGAGCATTCTGTCTGGGGATTGGCCAAGTTCCCTCAAGTATGCAGATCAGTCCCTCTTGGCCTCTGCCCACTAATTTCTAGAAGTTTGGAGAAACTTCTAGATCCAGGGGATGCATCAGAGAACTGCCTTTGTGAACCATCCAGCCTGACCTGCAGTAACCCTGACCCAATTTCAGGCTCTCAAACTAAGCATGAGTCAAATCTTAAATTTGCCTGCCCTAACACTAGCAGCACACTAGAGGGTGCTACATTTATATCACCCGAGGCCAATCACTTCCCTGGGTATATGTAAGGGTTTACAGCCACTTTACAGCAATGCAAGTACCCCATCCCTACTTAAAGCTCCTATATCAAGTTTATTTCTGAACTCACTAATGTCTATTATTATTTGGCCACACCACTTAAACTAAGTATTTGGGCCATTTAGGCAAAAATGCTTTCAAAGTCTAAGTTAGGGATTAGCTTGGGGAAGATTAGTCTGGAGATCAGCTTTAATGAAGAATTGCAGGTATAGATATTTTTATATAGTAATATTAGTCCAGCTTGGACCAATGCAACTATGCATTTACCATACTGATGGGATTCCTCTAAAACTGGAAATCACTGTAGTAGGAACTGCTGTTCGATGATCTCTGCTAACTTCTGGGTTACATGCCAAGCCACTGCCCTACTGCACTATGAATACAGGAGATCAGCCACTCTGCATGAGTGCCATTCAGAGATTCTTGTGCATTTATTCAATGAATGCAAGGCATTATCTGACTGGACGAAGTGGTGAGGCAGGGCAGGGAGGTCAGGCTCTCCAACCCCATTCGATAAGACAATGCTTTGCACTCATGAATGGCGACCATTTTGTATTCACAATGCATGTTCTGGAATGCTTAACAACTTGACAACTGGGCACTTAAACCCCCCTCGTGACCAGACCAATTTTCAGCTTTCAGCGCTCTCACACTTTGAATGACAATTACTCAGTCATGTAATACTGTACCCAAATGAATTTTTTGTCCTTTTTTTCATACAAATAGAGCTTTCTTTTGGTGGTATTTGATCACCTCTGGGTTTTTTATTTTTTGCGCTATAAATGAAAAAAGACCGCAAATTTTGAAAAAAAACGCATTTTTCTTAGTTTCTGTGATAAAATTTTGCAAATTAGTAATTTTGCTTCATAAATTTTGGCCACAATTTATACTGCTACATATCTTTGGTAAAAATAACCCAAATTAGTGGATATTATTTGGTCTTTGTGAAAGTTAGAGAGTCTACAAGTTATGGTGCAAATCATAAAAAATTGATCACACCTGATGTACTGACGGCCTATCTCATTTCTTGCGACCCGAACAAGTCAGGAAAGTACAAATACCCCCCAAATGACCCCTTTTTTGAAAGTAGACAATCCAAGGTATTTAGTAAGATGCATGTTGACGTTTTTGATGTTGTCATTTTTTCCCACAATTCTTTGCAAAATGAAGATTTTTTTTTTTTTTTTTTTTACCCCCACAAAATTGTCATTGTAATGGTTATTTCTCTCACATGCCATGTATATACCACAAATGACGCCCCAAAATACATTCTGCTACTCCTCCTGAGTATTACGATACCGCATGTGTGAGACTTTTTCACAGCCTGGCCACATAGAGAGGCCCAACATGCAGGGAGCACCATCAGGTGTTCTAGGAGCATAAATTACACATCTAATTTGTTGACTACCTCTTACACTTTTGAAGGCCCTGGAAAACCAGGACAATGACATGTGACACTGACGTGGCACTGATGACAAATGGCACTGATACGTGGCACTGATGACAGATGGCACTGATACCTGGCACTGACACTGATGTGGCACTGATGACAGATGGCACTAATGACAGATGGCACTAATACATGGCACTGATGACAGATGGCACTAATACGTGGCACTGACAGATGGCACTAATACGTGGCACTGACAGATGGCACTAATATGTGGCACTGATGACATGTGGCGCTGATGACAAATGGCACTGATATGTGGCACTGATGACACGTGGCACTGATAAAAGATGGCACTAATACGTGGCCCTGATGACAGATGGCACTAATACGTGGCACTGATGACACTGATGACAGATGGCACTGATACGTGGCACTGATGACACTGATGACAGGTGGCACTGATACGTGGCACTGATGACACGTGACACTGATGACAGATGGCACGTGACACTGACAGATGGCACTGATGACAGATGGCACTGATGACAGATGGCACTATGTGGCACTGATGACAGATGGCACTGATGACAGATGGCACTATGTGGCACTGATGACAGATGGCACTTATACGTGGCAGTGGGGACAGATGGCACTGGGGACAGATGGCAGGGCAGATGGCAGGGGCAGATGGCAGGGCAGGGCAGATGGCAGGGACAGATGGCAGGGACAGATGGCAGGGGCAGATGGCAGGGGCAGATGGCAGGGCAGGGCAGATGGCAGGGACAGATGGCAGGGACAGATGGCAGGGGCAGATGGCAGGGCAGATGGCAGGGCAGATGGCAGGGCAGATGGCAGGGGCAGATAGCAGGGCAGATGGCAGGGGCAGATGGCAGGGCAGATGGCAGGGCAGATGGCAGGGGCAGATGGCAGGGGCAGATGGCAGGGGCAGATAGCAGGGCAGATGGCAGGGGCAGATGGCAGGGCAGATGGCAGGGCAGATGGCAGGGACCGTTAACAGCGGGACACCTTTTTTTCCTTTTTTTTTTTTCTTTTACACTCACCGCCGCAGCGGTTCCGCTCTCCCTCCTCACACGCTGTCTCTGTGTGAGGAGGGAGAGCCGGCGATGAGAGAGGATCTCATATGTTTACATATGAGATCCTCTCTCATTGGCACCGCCGATCGCACTGTAAACGGCCGCTGTCATTGGCCGTTTACGGTGATCTGTGACTGGCTGTGTCCGAGGGACACGGCCAGCACAAAACTTCCGCGATGCGCGCCCGCGGGAGCGCGCAATGCGGAAGTAAACAGGAGGACGTCCAGGGACGCCCTCCCGGCAATTGAAGTCCGCGCTGTAGCCGTCTTTCGGCTATAGCGCGGACGCCTAGTGGTTAAAGGAGAAGTCCAGCCTAAGCTTGTTTAGCTGGGCTTCTCCTATGGGTCACAGTAGTGCAATTAGTTTTGCACTCGTGTGACCCGTTTTCAGCAGAGAGTGGGCTGAAGTCCGCTCTCTGCTGACATCACAGAAATCAGTCTAGGCACCTCGCCATCCTAACAATGGAAGTCTGGATCTGCCAGGTGCTTGGACTGACACCCGTCTCAGGCTCTCAGTGAGCCGCTGAGAGCCTGAGAAGACTGCTCCCTACCCCTCCACAGCTCAACACTCCAGCGAGCAAGGAGGAGCAGAGCGAAGAGCTGCTGATTGACAGTCAACAGCTCTCTGCTTGGGGAGCTGTGAGAACCGAGCCATCGGCAATGTTCGATCACTCGTTTCTCAGTGCAGAGGCACCAGGGACAGATGCAGCATCGAATAATGAAAAAAAAAAAAAATCCCATACTTCTCTTTTAGTGTACCCAGCACATTACAATGGACTCATTATGTAATGTATAAAGACCTTTGTGCTGATACCTAGTGGTAATCCAATTTAACTACAACTTGTAATTTAATGTCTGTAAAATGGTATATTCCAGTTTACCTGCATGTTTGCATTATGGGAGTTAATCCTTACCTAGACCCCCCTCCCTTACCTTATTCTTAATGTTCCCTCCAGCCTTCATACTGGGTGGAAAGTGTAGAAGATTGTTGTCAATTTACACGTTGATATGGCGGGTTAACATCCATGTACTACTTTTTCACAAATGAAACTACATTGGATTTAACTTGCATGTCTTATTGGAGAGTTGAGCTATCTGTGGAGGGCACTTTTTTAGCAGATGATGGACCAAGGTTTAAAGGAGGTATGCCAATGCATAAAACGGTGCTTGAAACAGAACAATGCGGCAAGGCAGCCATTTGGCACGGAAACCGGGAAGCTAGTGAAGATCACAGGACTATAAGTGTCTACTGCAGAGATTTCCGGCTTCTAGAGCAGGGGTCTCCAAACTTTTCAAAGGTCCAGTTTACTGTCCTTCAGACTTTAAGGGAATGGAATTGTGGCAAAGAGGGTATTAAATGTCCTGGGCCCAGCATCAGTAAGAATGAACATGGCCTCAGGGTTTGTGGTCAGTAGGAGGAGGAGGAGTAGTGCTCCATCTTTGGTATTAGTGGGAGTAATAGTGTCCAATTGTTGGTGTCAGTGGAAGTAATAGTGCCCTATTGTTGGTGTTAGTCGGAGGAATAGCGCCTCATATCATTGGCAGAAGTAGTGCCCCAAGGCTAGCAAAGGGCCACATATTAGACATGTGCAATTCGTTTCGTAACGAATCTAAATTCGGCCAAATTTTGCATCTTTCGGACATTCGGATGCATCCGAATGTCCGAATAAAAAAATAACGAATTTCAACTAATACGAAAGAAATTATAGCGAATATAACGAATGAGTTCGTCATGATTCGTTACAGTCAACTCAAAGTAAATCTTACAGTCCAATCAGCTGATTAATTTTGTGCTAGAGGTTGGATTACTGGCAAAGTGCATTCCTGAGAACTGAGTGAGAAGGGTGTTGTATTGTATTTGAGCAGAGGAGAAGAGATATTGTTATTGTGTGTGTTAATAGATTCAAAAAAACAAACGACTTTCCAAACTACAAATCATTATCACGAATATATATACATACATAAATATCGAATTTCAACTAATACGAAAGAAATTATAGCGGATATAACGAATGAATTCGACATGATTCGAGATTCAGTATAACGAATATCGACACTCTACAGAAATAATGAATTATCCGAAAACTAATTAACGTAACATAACGAATATAACAGAACAAAATTATGTATTTTACGAATGACAACGAACCGAAACTAAATGAAATTTCCTGTTGTGCACAAGTCTACCACATATGGCTCTCTGGCAGCAGTTTGAAGACCTCTGTTCTAGAGGGATCCCACAAGTATGGTATATACTTAGTTATATTGATCCAAGCTAGACCAAAGTATCTTTGTAAAAATATCCATACCTGGAATTTTATTTTTAAAGACATCGGTCTACTGTTTTTTGTTGGATGCAGTGGCTCTCCTGGCTCTTTCTCTCCTCATTGGACAAAGAAGCAGCAGCGGGAGCCATTGGCTCCTACTGCTGTCAATCACAGCTAGAGAGAAGGGAGCAGGGGAAAGGGCTGAGCCAAGGTCTGTGCTTGATATAGGGGCTCTCAACTGCCCTCTGCCCTTAATCAAGATGGTCAGGTCATGGGTAGAAATGCTGGGGGATAGGGGGAGGGGGTGTTTTAAAGTGATTGCTCAGCAAACCAAAGCATGAAGACATAATAGATGGGTGAGTTTGCTTTGAATATCAAAAATGCAATAAATAGCGTTTTTGGTGCTCAGATGCAGTGTAGTTCCGCTTTAACAAAGCCTATTGATCCTAGTGGTCAAGCGATCTATTAGAGGAGTCTATTGTCATGGGGAACAGCCTTTTGCTCCTGCTGTTGTATTCAGTGATTGGTCAGTCTCTATAGAGCATACTAGTTTATTGGCTCTGGCTGTTAAGTGATACAGGTCTTTCCATGTTACATAGACAGAAAAAGAAGCGTGACATGAAAGTAGCGTGCCAGGGTTATCGTTTAAACAGGTCTACAAATGCGCAAGTGACGGACTCTTTTCCTTGTTACAAACGAGCCCTTGTAACGGGGCTTGTGATTAATGATGCCACGGGCTTGTCATTTTGGCTCTGGGGGTTACATCCTGTTGTGTAGTTACGAGCGCTCTGCGCACTGCTCGCTGCCTCTTCCGTATTGTTATTCAGATCATTTTCCAGCAAACACTGAGCGCTGGGGACTCTAGGAGTTATTTTTATTTTATTTAATAGACATTTGCAAATTGCTGCCTGCCGTTGAAATAGTTCCCATGTTTTATCCACAAATATTAACCATGTGCAACAACAGCTGTTATTATTTATCATTTTAAATTACCTCCAAATTCTAATCATATTTGATTGCCATAAAACTTCCTTTAGAAACTTTCATAAATAAACCCGTTTTATTTATTTTCATTGTGTGCAGGGAAAAGACTAAAGCAATTTCCTTTTTTGTTGAAGGCTGGCTTACACCAGAACGTGGTGCGGGAAAGGTGGTGCGTGGTCCGCGTTTCCCGCACCGCTTTCAAAACACACTGCCTTTGCTAACTGTTGCAGGTGTCAATACATTGTTAAAGTAATTTTAAAGGAAAGAATAAAAAAAAATAACAAACATGTTTTACTTACCTGTTCTGCGCAAAGGTTTTGAACAGAGCAGCACGATCCACTTCTTTCCACTTCCCCTAGTGATGGTCCTGGCTCCTCCCCCATGCCAAGTTCCCCCAATGGCAAGCCTCTTGCTATGGGAGCACCCGAGTAGACTCACTCCCGAGGCATGCTTTGTATGTCCATTCACACACAGAGTGCGGCTTGGCCCTGCCCCCTGCTCTCTCCTCACTGGCTCGCTGGCTGTGATTGACAGCAGCACGAGCCAATGGCTCCCGCTGCTGTGTGAGCCAATGAGGAGAGAGAGAGACCTAGGAGAGCTGCTGCTCTAAGGCACATTGCTGGATCAAGATGGGGCTCAGGTAAGTATAAAGGGGGGCTGGGGAGGGATCTGCATTTAGAAGGTTTTCTACATTAACTCATAGAATACATTAAGGTAAAAAGCCTTAAGCCTTTGGAACCACTTGGCACCCCAAATGCAGATGGCAAATGCAGTGCATTTGCGGGCACCAGATTGCATGGTACTGCAGTACCATGCGATTTGGGGGTGCGCCTTTTTCAGAAGTAGTTAAAGTGGAAGTGGTTGTAAACCTTCACATATACCCAGTGAAGTGAACAGCCTCACATGATACACAGAGATAGAACAAATCCTCCTATATAGGTTGTATTTGTTTATCTGCAGTCTTTTCCTCTCTACACCCTTTCAAAAGTGCAGATTGTGTTAAAAAGGGACAGGGAGGCTACAGTTACAGTGTGTGAGAGCTGATTGGAGGAAAGGAACATGCCCCCTTCACACAGCAGGAGAACTGTGTTGTGATTAGGCAAGCTCTATTCTGAGCTCTCCCTCCCCCTCCCTTCTGAAACAAATTTATCAAATCTGTTGGGAAAACTTCTCAGATGTGACACATGCTGATAACAGAGGAACAAAGAAACAGAGAGAAATGCCACTTGGAGCTTTGGAGGGAGATAAGTGAACACTGCAGATATGCTGTATGTGCTTTGCTCAAATTCCATGACCACTTTAATGCACTACTTTTTGTGAGATCAGATCTGGTGCAATTTCAGCCCATTCAAATTCAGGGGAACGCACAGGAATCACACATGAGTCCATACACCACCGCACACCGATGACATTCAACTTCAGTCAAAGTTTATTACAATTGCAGCACACTGCTCTCCTCCACCCAAGAAAGACAGAGATTGAAAGACCGTTATCTGTGCTTAGCTGGAATTGGCATTGGGCGGAGCGGAGCGCACTTTCCAGGAGAGCGCTGTTACATAGTTACATAGCTACATAGTAGGTGAGGTTGAAAAAAGACACAAGTCCATCAAGTCCAACCTATGTGTGTGATTATGTGTCAGTATTACATTGTATATCCCTGTATGTTGCGGTCATTCAGGTGATTATCTAATAGTTTCTTGAAGCTATCAATGCTCCCCGCTGAGACCACCGCCTGTGGAAGGGAATTCCACATCCTTGCCGCTCTTACAGTAAAGAACCCTCTACGTAGTTTAAGGTTAAACCTCTTTTCTTCTAATTGTAATGAGTGGCCACGAGTCTTATTAAACTCTCTTCTGCGAAAAAGTTTTATCCCTATTGTGGGGTCACCAGTACAGTATTTGTAAATTGAAATCATATCCCCTCTCAAGCGTCTCTTCTCCAGAGAGAATAAGTTCAGTGCTTGCAACCTTTCCTCATAACTAAGATCCTCCAGACCCTTTATTAGCTTTGTTGCCCTTCTTTGTACTCGCTCCATTTCTAGTACATCCTTCCTGAGGACTGGTGCCCAGAACTGGACAGCATACTCCAGGTGCGGCCGAACCAGAGCCTTGTAGAGTGGGAGAATTATTGTTTTATCTCTTGCGTCGATCCCCTTTTAATGCATGCCAATATTCTGTTTGCTTTATTAGCAGCAGCTTGGCATTGCATGCCATTGCTGAGCCTATCATCTACTAGGACCCCCAGGTCCTTTTCCATCCTAGATTCCCCCAGAGGTTCTCCCCCCAGTGTATAGATTGCATTCATATTTTTGCCACCCAAATGCATTATTTTACATTTTTCTACATTGAACCTCTTTTGCCATGTAGTTGCCCACCCCATTAATTTGTTCAGGTCTTTTTGCAAGGTTTCCACATCCTGCGGAGAAGTTATTGCCCTGCTTAGCTTAGTATCGTCTGCAAATACAGAGATTGAACTGTTTATCCCATCCTCCAGGTCATTTATAAACAAATTAAATAGGATTGTCCCAGCACAGAACCCTGGGGAACCCCACTACCCACCCCTGACCATTCTGAGTACTCCCCATTTATCACCACCCTCTGAAATCGCCCTTGTAGCCAGTTTTCAATCCATGTACTCACCCTATGGTCCATGCCAACGGACCTTATTTTGTACAGTAAACGTTTATGGGGAACTGTGTCAAATGCTTTTGCAAAATCCAGATACACCACGTCTACGGGCCTTCCTTTATCTAGATGGCAACTCACCTCCTCATAGAAGGTTAATAGATTGGTTTGGCAAGAACGATTCTTCATGAGTCCATGCTGATTACTGCTAATGATATCGTTCTTATTACTAAAATCGTGTATATAGTCCCTTATCATCCCCTCCAAGAGTTTACATACTATTTATGTTAGGCTAACTGGTCTGTAATTCCCAGGGATGTATTTTGGGCCCTTTTTAAATATTGGTGCTACATTGGCTTTTCTCCAATCAGCTGGTACCATTCCAGTCAATAGACTGTCTGTAAAAATTAGGAACAATGGTCTGGCAATCACTTGACTGAGTTCCCTAAGTACCCTCGGATGCAAGCCATCTGGTCCCGGTGATTTATTACTGTTAAGTTTCTCAAGTCTAATTTTAATTCTGTCCTCTGTTAACCATGGAGGTGCTTCCTGTGTTGTGTCATGAGGATAAACACTGCAGTTTTGGTTACTGAAGCCCCCCGATTCACTCGTGAAGACTGAGGAGAAGAATAAATTCAATACCTTCGCCATCTCCCCATCCTTTGTAACCAGATGTCCTTCCTCATTCTTTATGGGGCCAAGATGGTCTGTCCACCCTTTTTTACTGTTTACATACTTAAAGAATTTCTTGGGATTTTTTTTGCTCTCCTCCGCTATGTGTCTTTCATGTTCTATCTTAGCCGTCCTAATTGCACCCTTACATTTCTTGTTGCATTCTTTATAAAGTCTGAATGCTGAGGATGATCCCTCAACCTAGTATTTTTTGAAGGCCTTCTCCTTTGCTTTTATATGCATTTTTACATTGAAGTTAAGCCATCCAGGATTTTTGTTCGCTCTTTTAAATTTATTACCCAATGGGATACATTGGCTAATGCCCTTATTTAATATGCTCTTAAAGCAAACCCATCTCTCCTCCGTATTCTTTGTTCCTAATATTTTATCCCAATTTATGCCTTTTAGCAAGGTTTGTAGTTTAGGGAAGTTGGCTCTTTTGAAATTCAGTGTCTTTGTGTTCCCTTTATGTTTCCTATTTGTGTGATTTATACTGAAACTAATTCACCTGTGATCGCTGTTACCTAAATTGCCCCGTATTTCCACATCCGTGATCAGGTCTGTATTGTTGCAATCAGTAGATCCAGTAATGTTTTATTTCTAGTTGGTGCGCCTACCATCTGACCCATAAAATTGTCCTGCAAGACATTAAGCAACTGGTGAGCCTTAAATGAATGCGCGGTTCCCTCCGCCCAGTCTATGTCTGGATAATTAAAATCCCCCATTATGATAACACTTCCCATCCTTGCTGCTAATCCAATTTGTGATAGGAGATCCGTCTCCACTTCCTCCCTCAGGTTTGGGGGCCTATAGCATACTCCCAGTATTATTTTCCCCTTAGCTTCATCCCTTTGGAGCTCTACCCATAAGGATTCCACCTCCTCTCTAGCTCCCTCAGTGATGTCATCTCTCACATTCGCTTGTACATTATTCTTGATATATAGGCATACCCCTCCCCCTTTTTTACCATCTCTATCCTTGCGGTATAGGGTATACCCTTGAATGTTTGCCAGCCAATCATGAGAGCTGTTGAACCAGGTCTCTGAAATTCCCACAAAATCCAAATCCTCCTTGTACAACAGTATCTCTAGTTCACCCATCTTGTCCGCCATGCTCCTGGCATTGGTGAACATGCCACATAGTTTAGACCGGTCGCATATTGTCCTCGTATTGGGTGTTTTGAGATTGCAACTAGGACTTGCTACTATACTCACCTTGTGTTTTTGTGCTTTGGTTAACCTACCACTAATGCCCCCAATACTACCCTCTGGAATATCTTCCGCGCTGGCTATCTCTGTCTCTGGACCCTCCCCCCCATCGCCTAGTTTAAAAACCCCTCTAACTTTTCGGCCATCTTCCTTCCCAGCAGATCTGCACCCTCCTCATTTAGGTGCAGTCCGTCCCTTCTATAGTACCGGTTACCGACTGAGAAGTCGGCCCAGTCCTCCAGGAACCCAAACCCCTCCTTACTACACCAGCTCTTCAGCCACTTGTTTACTTCCCTAATCTCCCTCTGCCTTTCTGGTGTTGCTCGATGTACCGGTAGTATTCCTGAGAATACTATCTTGGAGGTCCTTTTCCTCAATTTAGCTCCTAAGTCCCTAAAATCGTTCTTTAGGACACTCCATCTGCCTCTGACTTTGTCATTGGTGCCAACGTGCACCATGACAGCCGGATCTTCCCCAGCCCCTCTGCCCCTCTGCCCCTCTGCAAGGGATGATGCAAGGGATGATGTTCGGCCCATTTGGGCAAGTCTGATCAATGTTGGATATTAGGCACTGAAGTGGACCATCTCCAATGGATGTCTTGTGTGTTTTATGCACCATCCTGAGGAATTGGCTAGTGTGGTGCCATAAAACGCATTGATGGTGTTTTTATACTATTCTGTAAGTAGGGATGAGCCGAACACCCCCCTGTTCGGTTAGCACCAGAACATGCGAACAGGAAAAAAGTTTGTTCGAACACGCGAACACCGTTAAAGTCTATGGGACACGAACATGAATAATCAAAAGTGCTCATTTTAAAGGCTTATATGCAAGTTATTGTCATAAAAAGTGTTTGGGGACCTGGGTCCTGCCCCAGGGGACATGGATCAATGCAAAAAAAGTTTTAAAAACGGCCGTTTTTTCAGGAGCAGTGATTTTAATAATGCTTAAAGTCAAACAATAAAAGTGTAATATCCCTTTAAATTTCATAGCTGGGGGGTGTCTATAGTATGCCTGTAAAGGGGCGCATGTTTCCCATTTTTAGAACAGTCTGACAGCAAAATGACATTTCAAAGGAAAAAAGTCATTTAAAACTACTCGCGGCTATTGCATTGCCAGTCCGACAATACACATAAAAGTGCATTGATAAAAACGGCATGGAAATTCCCCACAGGGGAACCCCGAACCAAAATTTAAAAAAAAAATGACGTGGGGGTCCCCCTAAATTCCATGCCAGGCCCTTCAGGTCTGGTATGGATTTTAAGGGGAACCCCACGCCAAAATTTAAAAAAAAAACGGTGTGGGGTCCCCCCAAAAATCCATACCAGACCCTTATCTGAGCACGCAACCTGGCAGGCCGCAGGAAAAGAGGGGGGGATGAGAGAGAAGCCCCCCTCCTGAACCGTACCAGGCCACATGCCCTCAACATTGGGAGGGTGCTTTGGGGTAACCCCCAAAACACCTTGTCCCCATGATGATGAGGACAAGGGCCTCATCCCCACAACCCTGGACGGTGGTTGTGGGGGCCTGCGGGCGGGGGGCTTATTGGAATCTGGAAGCCCCCTTTAACAAGGGGACCCCCAGATCCAGCCCCCCTGTGTGAAATGGTAAGGGGGTACTTGTACCCCTACCATTTCACTAAAAAACTGTCAAAAATGTTAAAAATGACAATAGACATTTTTTGACAATTCCTTTATTTAAATGCTTCTTTTTTCTTCTTTCTTCTATCTTCCTTCATCTTCTTCTTCTTCTTGTTCTTCTGGCTCTTCTGGTTCTTCCTCCTGTGTTCTCGTCCAGCATCTCCTCCGCGGCGTCTTCTACCTTCTTCTCCTTGGGCCTCTCCGCACCCATGGCATGGGGGGAGGCTCCCGTTCTTCTCTTCATCTTCTTCTCTTCTTCTCTTCTTCATTCTTCTCCGGGCTGCTCCACATCCATGCTGGCATGGAGGGAGGCTCCCGCTGTGTGACGTGTCTCCTCTTCTGACAGTTCTTAAATAACGGAGGGGTGGGGCCACCCGGTGACCCCGCCCCCCTCTGACGCACGGGACATGATGGGACTTCCCTGTGGCATTCCCCGTGACGTCACAGGGAAGTCCCGTCAAGTCACCGTGCGTCAGAGGGCGGCGTGGTCACCGGGTGGCCCCGCCCCCCGTTATTTAAGAACCGTCAGAAGAGGAGACGCGTCATTTAAAGTTTTAAATGACTTTTTTCCTTTGAAATGTCATTTTGCTGTCAGACTGTTCTAAACACGGGAAACATGCGCCCCTTTACAGGCATACTATAGACACCCCCCAGCTACGAAATTTAAAGGGATATTACACTTTTATTGTTTGACTTTAAGCATTATTAAAATTACTGCTCCTGAAAAAACAGCCGTTTTTAAAACTTTTTTTTGCATTGATCCATGTCCCCTGGGGCAGGACCCAGGTCCCCAAACACTTTTTATGACAATAACTTGCAAATAAGCCTTTAAAATTAGCACTTTTGATTTCTCCCATACACTTTTAAAGGGTGTTCCGCGGCATTCAAATTTGCCGCGAACACCCCAAATTGTTCGTTGTTCGGCGAACTTGCGTACAGCCGATGTTCGAGTCGAACATGAGTTTGACTGGAACTTGAAGCTCATCCCTATCTGTAAGCAATAAATATCACATTTATGAAGAATCCACTTCTCAGCTTCTCCTTCACATTCTGCCACCTCTGCTGACACCACGTTCCCATTTTTGAGGGTCAAAGACCTCTTACTCCCACCAAAAGCTACGCCACCAACATGTTTTCCCCACAGGAGGACTTATTCATCCCCATGATTAGCCACTGCTGTGGGTGAAACATGTTGGGGCATGGCTTTGGGTGGGAGTGAGTGGTGTACCATCATTGCAATAAACCTTAGCTGGAGTTGAACATCTTCAGTGTGCAGCCCATTATTTGCATGATGGATTGCAGTAGAGAAAGAGCAGACTCCAGGGATTTGAAGAGAACCGAGGACGATACAGGCTGGCCTGTGAGCAGTGAAAGGGTTGGGTTTGTCTACCAAAACTGCATTGACCATTCGACAGAGTAATACCAGGGTCTGAAATAAGACTACAGTTGGGATTTTTGGATCAACATAAACTTACAAGGGTTAATTTAGACAACAGCCAGCATGTCTTTGTAGTGTGGGAGGAGTACCCAAAGGAAACCCACACAATTATAGGGAGAACATGCAACTTTCATGCAGATAATGCCTTGGTATTCAAATGAAGGATCCCAATTTCTGCAAGCCATAATAGGAAACAATAAAAAAATAAGAAGAAAAAGATTTTAATGTATGTGGCTGCTATTAGTCCCTGTTTAATGTTTTGTTGCCTAAATGATGTAGGGAATGACTGAGTGTTCAACTGTAAAGTAAAAAAATAGCCCCGAAGCTGCTACGCATTTAAAGAGTCAACAGAGATCATGTCAGTTTGTATATTTGTCATATGCCTCATTCATTTACTCCGGTATAGTGGTGATTTGGACAGTGTTCTCGCTGCAGTCCAGTTGCTAGGCAACAAGATGTCATCAATGGAATGAATGTGTCCAGCTTTTGTGAATGGAAATGTCACTTTGTGCCAAGCTTTCTCAAGTGGTGATACTGCAGAATTTACAGGGATACAATGCGATGGGATGGCAGTCCTAAAACGAGGATTTTATCCAAACTTGTTGTGCCGCTGCCCACTGAATAGACACTAATGTAAACCGTGCCCAGAAAGGTATAAAAGATTTACCAACGATCCCAGATACATGTTGGAGATGTGGCACAGATACAGGCACATTTCTACATTTGTGGACCTGTCCCCTGATCCTTGACTATTGGCAAAATATCATAAATTGGATTAAACACATCACTGAAACTAAATTAGATCTTAATGCTGCAGCCGGCTTGATTCATATTAACTCTTATGCCGCGTATACACGGTCGGATTTTCCAACGGCAAATGTTCGATGTGAGCTTGTGAGCGTGTGTATGCTCCATCGGACATTTGCTGTCGGATTTTCCGCCCACAAATGTTTGATAGCAGGTTCTCAAATTTTCCGCCAACAAAACTTTGTTGTCGGAAAGTCCGATCGCGTGTACACAAGTCCGTGCACAAAAGTCCACGCATGCTCGGAATCAAGTACGAGCCGGGAAGCGCTCGGTCTTGTAAAACTAGCGTTAGTAATGGAGATATCACATGACTATTGAACTTCCTTTTTCTCGGTTCGACGTACGTCACCACGTTCTCACGTTCCAAATTGTTGGCCTACATTTGTGTGACCGTGTGTATGCAAGACAAGTTTGAGCCAACAACCTTCGGACAAAAATCCACGGTTTTGTTGTCGGAAAGTCTGATCGTGTGTACGAGGCATAACACACTATGTAAGAACAAGAAAACCCTCATCAGGCACCTTTTAAACGCAGCCAACACCCTCATTCCCCTGCACTGGAAATCAACCCGCATTCCGAGAGTCAAGGATTGGATAGACAGAAGCCATTATAACTACAAAATGGAAGAAATCCTAGCAATGAAAAAAGAAAATAATACCAACTTCCATAAAATGTGGCAACCCTGGTGGCTATTCACACAATCAGATGAAGTCATAACAGCAAACATGTAAACCCGACAATTCCTGGTATTATCAGATCCATACAATACAATTGTAGTCCTGAATACTATGAACACTTACTATATGATCATTCAAATAAAATTAATGCCTGATATGTAATATGTTTTAAGTTAATTTTCGTAGTAGTTCCTTTCATATGATCATATGAAGATCCTTTTTTACACAACACACTCCTTGTGGGATTGCATGTGTGCTCCTGGTTTCCGCTTTGGTCCTTTCCTCAGCTCCTGTGTTAGACATACCTATATGGCCGACCCCGACATGTGGGATCGCATGGTCTCAGTATGGAAGATCTTCCCTTGCATCTCAGTATCTTCCCTTGCGTCTCATTTAAAGTCCCAAATATTCCCCCCTCTCTTGATAAAGTGGTTGTAAAGTCAGAAGGTTTTTTTTTTATCTTAATGCATTATATAAAAAAACCTTCTGTGTGCAGCAGCCCCCCTATTACTTGCCTGAGCCCATCTCAATCCAGCAATGTTGCAGGAGAGTCTCAGCTGCCGGGGCCTCATCCTTCTGATTTGCTGAGACAGCAGCATAGCATCATTGGCTCCCGCTGCTGTCATTCAAAGTCAGTGAGCCAACGAGGAGGGAGAGGGGCGGGCCGAACCACAGCTTCCTGTCATAATGGACACACAGAGCAGTGGCTCGGCTCAGGGTGCCCCCATAGCAAGCTGCTTGCTGTGGGGGCATTCGGCAGGAGGGAGGAGAGCCGGTGAGGGACCCGAGAAGAGGAGGATCTGGACTGTTCTGTGCAAAACCAATGCACAGAGCAGGTAAGTATAACATGTTTGTTATTTTTAAATGAAAAAAACTGAGACTTTAGTATCACTTTAAGGCAGTCAGTGGGAAGACATTGTAGAACACTCACTTTGCAGGAGGCTGATGGGATGATTTGCTGCAGTGTCGAGGATGCAGAGTCGCTATCATTTTCTGGACTGTAGAACCCCACTTTCAAGTCTGATGTTGCCCCCTGGACGTAGAGAAGATGTCACAGCAGCTGGCATTACTGAACCCCGGATGGAGAGCGGGTGGAGACAAGTGGTCAGTGAGAGGCTTCTGGCCATACTCCCTGCACACTATTTAAAGGAACAGTATTTCCACTTAGAACACCGTTTAGGCACCTACAGCTGAGTTTGTGGAACTCACATTTGAGTGCTCCAATTCTGGATTTGGGCCCCAACACACTGGTCAGTTGGAAAAGGTTTGCCAGAAACTGTCATTCCACTTTTTTGGCATTGCCCCTTAGTCATGACCCCCCTAGTATAAGGATTAGGGGTCAGTCACTGGTTCGCTTGTTAATTACCAAGTTCATACGTTATTTTGCAACTGCTTCCAAATGCTTGTTGAGGTATTTATTTCTTTTTTCTATTCTTTTGGTCTTTGAATCCTTTTGCATTGCTACAGTAAATATTCCCTTCAAGCCTTGGTGTGTCAGAGGGTGTGTGAGGTTGTTTACATCCCAAACATCAGGGGCTCATTTGGGGGTAAGCACTACACAAGCTAAGAAAAATAGATGCTGAATAGGTAAGAAGGGGTGGAATGGGGTTTATGTTCTGCCCGGAGATTGCATTCATTTGTGCCTTTCATATCTGGCTAGAGTTCAACTTTAAGCTTTACTGCGCATTCCATAGATCACCCATAATGATGCTGAATAACCTTTATACGCAGAGTTCCGGAGACAGTTTTTCAATAAAACATCCTCTGCCCTGCAAGCCTTGACCTGAAGTATGGAGCTAAAATAAAAGCCGTCACACTTTGAAGGCCATAATACATCTTTAATATATCTAAACTAGTTCTGCAGGTGCGTTACATCTTGCTAGACAGCCTTCAATGTGAGGATTAGGTGCCTGTGATATAAGCATTAAGTTGTTTGAAATAAGGGAATCCCTCATTCACGCCAAGAGCTGTGTGTAATATGTTTGGCTAGGAAGGCTCACTTTGAAGCTTTCAAACCGTTTTCTTTGATCAGAAGAAACCAGTTCTCCTAATACCTGCAAGTAAATAGCAGACATAAAAAGTAAATATCAGTTGATGGATTCGGATGGTAAAAAATGAGAGTTAAAAAAAAAAAATGACTGTAAAAATAACAATTAAAGAGGAAGTAAACCCTGATGCTTTTTACTTCCTCTTTTTTCCCCTGCTTTCACCCGCAAAGTAAAAGCATAATGGGCTAGTATGCATCACATATTAGACCATTTTGTGGCACTTACCTGCAAACAAAGCCTGCGTTGTCCCCGCTGGTGGCCACATCCATCTTCACCCCTCTTCCTTCCGGGGCCATGGACTCCGGCTCTGTGACTGGCTGGAGTCGCGTGACGTCACTCCCGTGCATGCGAGCTGGAGCAGTTAGTCATGGCCCTTGCTAGTGAAGAAATGGCACGGAGGGCTGTTTCTTCACAGCGCATGCGCCCAGATGACGTTGGTGCATGCGCCCAGTTGACGTCGGCGCAAGCGTATATGGTAATTATCTCCTAAACCGTGCAGTTTTAGGAGATATTTACAGTACCTACAGGTAAGCCCTTATTATAGGCTTACCTGTGGGTACAAGTGGTGTAACTAGGGATACAACCACTTTAACTGCTCTGGAAACCAGGCAGAGATTGGATGGTTCTCGGTGGTGACATGGTGGTGGGTGGGTGATGAAAACAGTCAGACCGTTCCCCATGACCTGCCTCCACCTCATGAACATGCCTCCAGACTTGGGCTAATAAGTATTGCCCTATATATTATGTCAACACAAATTGCAGTGAGATGATTGGGCAGTATTTGACAGATTTTTTTCTTGGAATTTACTTTGATGGTCTATGGACTCTTTATGGTGCATTCCTCTGCTTAAGGCTCTTCCTTTGTATGGATGGACTGAATTAATGCTGTCAGCAGCTACCCTGTTTCCCCGAAAATAAGACCTAGCGTGATTGACGGTGATGGCTGCAATATAAGCCCTACCCCCCAAATAAGCCCTTCCCTGTTTCCCCGAAAATAAGCCCTACCCTGAAAAGAAGACCTACGAGGACTTTAACTAGGGCTTATTTGGGGGATAGGGCTTATATTGCAGCCATCACCGTCAATCACGCTAGGTCTTATTTTCGGGGAAACAGGGTAGTGTGTGATGGAAGTTTTAATTTATGACACCACATACACAAAGGTGCATACTAAAGAATGATTCAAGTGTGGAATATCTGGTGACAACCTGATCAATCCCCCTCTGGTCTTTGAGTGCCTCCTATGTATGGATTAACTGAAATAATAGTACAAGTAGGAGTCAAAGTCCTAGTGATGATTTAAAGTAGAACTATAGGCAAAACCTTATTTTCCCTTTGGATAGAGTAAGGGAGGGTTAAAACCCCTGTAAGGTGTATTTTTGGTATCTGTGTCCCATTGGGGAGATTCATGTTGACTTCCTGTACCATATCCAAAACAGGAAGTCAGAGAAAATACCCTCAATTTTTGAGAATCTCTTGGGGACCCCCAGGTCCCCAGAACTAGTGCCCCCATTGGAAGATTTCCCCTCTATTACTTTTCTGGGGATAACCCAAAATTATGTATTTTCATTTACTTTCACTTTCAATGTGTTTAGCAGGACAAATAGAGAGGGCAAATCTCCTTAACGGGGGCACAGACCGCAATAAAAACTCACAGATGCACTAATCCATCTCTGCTCTAGCCAAAACTAAAAAAAAAGGTATGCCTTTAGTTATATTTTAAGTGTGTATTATTTTGATGACAAGTTGATCAACCCTCCTCTGGAACTTGAGTGCCCGCTTTTACACATATGGAATTACCAGCTTTATGTAGAGCCATTTGAGCGGAGATGATTACTACTGTATGCAACATGGATATATAAATCTATACCAATCTTCAGTTCTGTGAAGACCTTACTACAACACTTGACCTTCTGCCAGTCTACCATCATCATCATTTTTTTTTTAATCAAATAGACCTTTATTGAGAGAACTACAGATGAACAAAAACAGTACAATACATACATTTGTTTGCACACAGGTAAAGTACACCTTCAAGGCAAAGACACATAGCCACGCACATTGTCTATATCACACGGTAATGTACTTACTTGTGATTCCGCCATTCCCTCACCGTGGGGGAGTTCCTCCGACTTCCAGTGCCAGAGAATAAGTTTCCTAACCTGGAAAAGAGCCCTTGCTATCCCCAGTCTAGAGGGATCCTCCTCCAGGACATTGTCAATAATTTCCAGCAAGCATAGTTTAAGGTGTGCAGTAAGCTGTACCTGAAATACACAATTAATAGTATCCAACACCTCCTTCCAGTAAATATGCAATTTGGGGCACCGCCACAACATGTGGATCAGGTCACCATGGCCCCCCACTCATCTAATACAGGAAGGGTCCTCATGCACCCCCATTCTCACCAGTCTAGCCGGTGTTTAGTGTACACGCAGCAATATATATAGCTGAGACAGCCTTTGGGCCACATTAAGAGAACACAGGGAAACTGCTAAAAGAGCCTCTTCCCATTGGTCCTCCTCAAATGCTCCGACATCCCTCTCCCACTTTGATATGATGCCTGCAGTGTTGTCAGGAAGGAATTTGCTGAGGAGCATGGAGTAACTGCATGAAATGAAACCTTTAAACAAGGTTACTTCCCTCATGTAATTAAAAATCGGTGTGGGACTCTGTATCCAATCTTCTCCATCCGATAGGGCCCTGACTGCATGTTGGCGTTGGAAATAATACAACTGCATAGAGGCCGGGAGCTGAAATTTCGCCTGCAACGTTGTGAAAGGGCGCAGTATACCACCTCTAAAAATTTGTGACATATATGCTATCCCGTATTGATGCCATCTTATGCCGTATTTTAATTTTTCCAACTCAAAGTATCGTTTGTTTCCCCAAATGGGGCTATGCTTAGTGAAACCCTCCACTTGTTGCAATGCTTTGTTCCATATTTTCTGCATTAGGTTATAAGTAGGATATAACTTATTTGACTTGGCAAACCTCATTGCCTCCAGGCCCTCTTCCACCTCCCCCCCTGTTGCAGACTGGATACCATCATCATCATTGGTTGTGTGGCGGCTGGCACACCAAACTTAAGGTGCTTAATTCCACTTACTGCTGTGAGTGTTATATTTTTTATTTAATAAACCCACCAAGGATTTTATGCTATGTGGAGCTTTTTGTCTCTTTTTGTTGCCTAACTACTATCCAACTTACTGAGTGACACCGGAAGTGTGGAGAAGCCCTGAGATCAGGGGAAAGGCCCCGGCTGGGTTTTAAGCCACAGGCGTACACCGACCCCCTATAATAAGGGGTCTACAAGAGCTGGGAAGCAGTTTCTACAGCTGGTGGTGGATTCACTGCAGTTTTTGGTGATGGATGATGAAATATATAAATAAGTGCAGCGCTATACTTTTATATCGTGAATTGACAATTGTGCATATCAACATAGAGAAATCCTAAAATAGTGAAAGTCCATTTTCTATAAATCAAAGTCCATTTGTTTGTGGAAACATGGAAATCACCATGTGAATGTATGACTGAAATAATAATTAAGCAATCCCCAAGGTAGTGGAGGCGTACCGTAGATTTTGGACCTAAAAATAGCATATGCTACCTAGGTCAACATAAGCATTTATTGCCCAATGGCAATGGTACACAGGATCCGTACCAAGGGAAAGTCAACGGTCCTGGAAACTTGCTCAAGTATTATCTGTAAAAACCACCGTTGTGCAGATACCACCACCCATATGAATGGAGGCTTACCACAAGGTTGGGACCCAAAACAGCATATGCTGGATGAGTCAAACAGGCTGGGAATTGCCCAGTGGCAATGGAGAGGAGATCTCAAAGATACACTGGAGAAGAAGTCCTGGGGGTGCCTCACCGGGGTACTTCCTCCACGCGGAAATTAAGGATATCCTCGAACATGCCCCACATAGAATAAAAAAGGGGCCATATAGTGTAATACCGTAAAATTGTGAATTTTTATTAAAAGAAAGACACTTACATTTAAGAAGTAACAAAGCGCTTGTATACAATAAAAAGGCGGCAGTGGTGATGGATGATGGACACTCCCAATTAGATATTTGATTCATTATCACATTGTTTGTGGACAATTTTACACAGATGAATATAATCCATATGGATTTACTTATGGACTTTACACTTATTAATTAGGGCAATTCTCATTTTTCTTTACCATCATCATACATTGTAAGATTTACGATGTTTTATGAATTTATGATTCATCCTAGTCCTAAATGCACATTTTTACACTATAGTATTGGGAAAAGGACTGACATCTAATATACCGTATGTTCAACAGTTCCTAGATTATGAGGAGCAATGTGAGGAGGGCATTGATTTTTTTATAATTGTTTGTCATTGTTATAGATTTTAACTACTTGACCTCTGGAAGATTTAACCCCTTTATGACCAGGCCATTTTTTGCAATACGGCACTGTGTTACTTTAACTGACAATTGCACGATCATGCAACACTGTACCTAAATAACATTTATGCAATTTTTTTCCCCACAAATAGAGCTTTCTTTTGGTGATATTTATTACTGTACCTCTGTGTTTTTTATTTTTTGCGATATAAACAAAAAAAGACCGACAATTTTGAAAAAAAAAAACAATATTTTTTACTTTCTGCTACAAAGCCTATCCAATAAAAAAAATAGAAAAATCTAATTTCTTCATCAGTTTAGACCAATATGTATTCTGCTACATGTTTTTGGTGAAAAAAAATTCCAATATGTATACATTGATTGGTTTATGCCGATGTTATACTGTCTACAAACTATGGTATATATTTATGTATTTTTTATTTACTTGTTTTTTATACTAATAATGGCGGTGATCAGTGACTTATAGCGAGACTGTGATATTACGGTTAACAATGGGACACTAATTTACATTTTTGACACTTTGCACTTTTGACGCTAATACAGTGATCAGTGCTAAAAATATGCACTGTCACTGTACTAATGACACTGGCTGGAAAGGGGTTAAACATCTGGGGCGTTCAAATGGGTTAACTATGTGCCCAGCCAGTGTTTATGAGTACTGTATGTGATGCTTTTAAAAAAGGGAAGAGATGGATTCTAGTCCCTGCTTTGCAGGAACACAGGATTCATGCCTTCCCCCCTGTCAGAACAGTGATCTGCCTTGTTTACATAGGCAGATCCCCGTTCTGTGTTGTTTACCGACAATCGGCGGGTGCCAAAGGACATCACGTGCCCAGCACCCGCAGATTGGCTTCTGCTTTGAAGAATCACAGCAGAAGCGGCACGCGTGCGCCCCCCTGCAGGCAGAAGTGCATGGTTATGTATACAGTGCCTTGAAAAAGTATTCTTACCTCTTGAAATTTCCCACATTTCGTCATGTTACAACAGGAAAACATAAATGTATTTTATTGGGATTTTATGTGATAGACCAACACAAAGCGGCACATAATTGTGACGTGGAAGGAAAATGATAATTGGTTTTCCAATTTTTTTACAAATAAATATGTGAAAAGTGTGGCGTGCATTTGTATTCAGCCCCCTTTACTCTGATACCCCTAACTAAAATCTAGTGGAACCAACTGCCTTCAGAAGTCACCTAATTAGTAAATAGAGTCCACCTGTGTGTGCTATACTTTTTCAAGCCACTGTATATACATGATCCTGCGCAGAGCTGCCGTTCTGTAGCAGTAAAACTACTATAGGGCAGTCAGCGAGTGGGTCACATTTTTCGAATGGAGTGCTAATACATGGAGGTTGGAGTATATGTTTATGTTTATTTATATATTTTTATATGGAATTAAACCATGAGAGGTTGAGTCTAAACCTATTTTTTTTTATTGTAGTTTGTTCATCTAGAGATTTACTGGTGACTCCCCCATAATTACATATTTATTGTTATAGAGTGTGACCTTGAGAATATTGGTAGTTATTTGTGGTTTCTCGATAACCCAAAGAGTTAAAGCTCAATTCCAGTTTTCTGCCCTGTCCAAGAACTCCATCTGCTGTAGCCCACCCCCCCCCCCCTATTTTTTAAGTTTTTGTATACATACCATCTGTCTTTGGTTAGTTCATGTGACACATGGGGTTCTCTTTCTCCTCTTCTGTCCTCCATTGGTGGGCAATCTTAAATGCTACAAAGAGCAGTGTTCTTGTATGGGTGGCTTGATACCGCACACCCAGAGGGCATGAACACAGGATCGGGTTGAATGATACAAACCATCATTCAATGTTTTAGGGGACCAATACTGGACCATGTATGAGGCACCAAAGTGCAACACTGGAGGAGACTGAAGGTTGGGAATATTGGGCTTAAGTGTTTAGGTCAGCCTTTCTCAACCTTTTGAAGACAGAGGAACCCTTGAAATAACTTTCTGATCTCAGGGAACACCTGCTAAAAATTCTTATATCTAAAATTCACTATACACTAGTGTGATGGTCATTTGGAAGAATGCTCCTTACACTTGGTGAATTAGCACCTGATAGCTAAAAAGATCAATGGTGTCAGAGGGAACTTATCTGAGAGTCAGAAATCGCTCACTGCTCAAGGAACCCCTAGAAACCTCTGGAGGAACCCTGGTTGAGAAACCCTGGTTTAGGTTGTAGATACTCTCTAAGTTTTTTTTTAAGGCATGCACAACATTCTATAAACTGAGACATTTTGTACAAAACATCCAATACCTGTCCTAAATTAGAAAACTGATAAAGAAGGTTTGTCAGAAATAACAGGATAAAACCCAACCACAGACTTTCATTTGCACGATGAAAGTGCAATTAATCATGATTATAACACAATATTTGAGTTGCTTCCTGTTGGTTGCCTCGAAATGCATTGGTTTAATTTACAAGTAGATGAGAATCGGGGAGATGAACATTCTAAGGCCTTTTTTTTTTAGAAGCTTGCTATGAAAATTGCTGGAAACAAATAACGCTCATGGAGTTAATGAATATTAATGCATGTTGTATCAAGGAATGATTATTATTATTATTATTATTATTCGCTGCGAGTTTAGTTTTCTTGTACAAAATGCTTTTTAAATTACTTCTCATGCAATGAACATGTGTGATTGCATAAATTGATTCTGCTGTTCGCATTACAAGAAAATATATATTTTTTTTAATTTCTGAACTGTTTGACGTTTTCAAGCTGAAATAGGCATAAAACAGTTAATCTAAAAAGTTAATTCCAGACAAAAGGTAAAAGCAATCACTGAGCTGCTAATGAAGTAAACACAGCAACTGTGTTACAATCTGAAAGTCCACTCAATTCACCTTAACATGAGTTCTATATAATTCACTACAACCAGTTTTCCGCAGACCACCTAACAGTAAAATGGTCAGTAGGAGGCAGCAGTGTTGTTTCTACAGTGCCTTGAAAAAGTATTCATACCCCTTGACATTTTCCACATTTTGTATATAATATGTTACAACCAAAAACGTAAATTTATTTATTGGGATTTTATGTGATAGACCAACACAAAATGGCACATAATTGTGAAGTGGAAGGAAAAAGATAAATGGTTTTCACATTTCTTTACAAATAAATATCTGAAAAGTGTGGCGAGCATTTGTATTAAGATCTCTTTACTCCGATACCCCTAACTAAAATTAATTGCCTTCAGAAGTCACCAGTGTTTAATAGAATGTATAAATGAAATATATATATATATATATATATAAATATTTGTTGGGGAACCTTAGTGAACAAGCAGCATTATGAAGGCCAAGGAACACACCAGACAGGTCAGGGATAAAGTTGTGGAGAAGTTTAAAGCAGGGTTAGGTTATAAAAAAAATACCCCAAGCTTTGAACATCTCACGGAGCACTGTTCAATCCATCATCCGAAAATGGAAAGAATATGGCACAACCGCAAACCTAGCAAGACATGACTATCCATGGCTGTCCTTCTACTTCACAATTATGTGCCAGTTTGTGTTGGTCTATCACATAAAATTCCAACAAAATACATTTATGCTTTTGGTTGTAACATGACAAAATGTGGAAAATTTCAAATGGTATGAATACTTTTTCAAGGCACTGTACTTCTTACCTGTCTTATCAAAGAAGGTTTGATTTTTATTGATAGTGAGGCCCTCTTTTGGGGGATATTATGAGAAATGGCCCTCCCCAAACATTGCGCTAAACCTGTAGGTAATATTGCACTAAACCTATAGGTAAAGAACCTTCGCTAAGTGGAAGATTAGGTTTGACAATAAAGTTGGCGGTGTCTCCAGCCATAAAGCTTGAGCTCCAGGCCGATAAAAAAGCCAGTTAATACAATCATTAAAATTCATTACATGTATTTTCCTAATCATTCATCAAGGGACACATAATCAGTGGAATCTGAGACCACTGGGTTATCCTGCTGCCTGTAGGAGGAACTGGACATTGGCAAACAAAGAAGTCCTTGACCAGCCAAGTATAAAACCTCCCAACCATGATGGTTCAGTTTTTTGCTAGAATCAGTAAATCCAAAGTAAAGTCAGTGCTATAATCAAATAAAAATGTAACAAAGCCACTGGCAATGAAAGTGAAATATACAACACCCTTTCTGTGAATAATAAAAATAAATTAGCAGCGCTTCCAAAGTGAAAAAAACAGTGTATAAAATATAATAATGATAAATAAAAAAACAGTTCCACCACCAGCATCAGTTCCTCTTTGTCATTATACAGTCCATTATAACGTTAACTGGAAAGGCATAAAACTTTACAGACTTTGGAGTACGAAACAGAAGAATTGGCAACTCACCAGAACTATATTCTGCATTACTCTAGGATGCAGCATAAGCGCATTGATCAACAGTCATCAAATCCTCAGTCCGTCACTTTTCATCCAAAAAAAATTACTCCAATGACTCCAGCCAGTATTAGGATATCACATGTTGCTCAGAAGTAAAAGATAAACCATATAGTGTGGTCATTTTTTATTGTAGTAATTTTTTTTTCAGTTTTTTTGCTAGTGTCCTAGAGAATGGACAGATGAATAACACACCAGTGCATTGCATTTGTGATCGCTGGGTTAGGCCATTACAGTAATCACATGGCACAGAGCCACTCTGAATGGCTCTGTGTTTTTAGCCTGTGATCTGTGCTGTCTATGAGGCATGCAACTGGAGATGCAGGGCTTTTTCCCCTGGGTACCCGGAGCTAGCCCCGATCTTCACATTAGAAGACAGGCTGACAGGCTGCAGGGGGGGAGTAGAGTCCTAGGCAGCTTGGCAGTGCAGGGGACTTGATCACGGGAAGAGACTTGTTTCCCTATCAAAGGTCTGAAAAGCAATCTGTCTGTCTGTCTATCTGTAATATGCTGGCCTCCTTGTCTACACAACCAGTCCAGATTTCCAAGATGAATGTTCAAGCATCCACTGATCTGAGCTTTGGGCATGAGATCCTGCATAGGGATGATGTTCAACTCGAACAGCGAACATTATGCGGTGTTCGCGGCAAATTCAAAGCCATGGAACACCATTAAAGTCTATGGGACACTAACATGAAAAACCAAAAGTGCTCATTTTAAAGGCTTATATACAAGTTATTGTCATAAAAAGTGTAAGGGGACCAGGGTCCTGACCCAGAGGACATGTATCAATGGAAAAAAAATGTTTGAAAAATGGCCGTTTTTTCAGTAGCAGTGATTTTAATAATGTTTAAAGTGAAACAATAAAAATGAAATATTCCTTTAAATATTGTGTCTGGGGGGTGTCCTTAATATGCCTGTAAAGTAGAGCATCGTTCCCGTGTTTAGAACAATACCACAGCAAAATTACATTTCTAAAGGAAAAAATCGAATTTAAAACTGCTCGCGGCTGTTATGTATTGTGGGATTCCGGCAATATAGATAAAAATCATTGAAAAAAAAATGCTTGATGACCTGGGTCCGGCCCCAGGGAACATGTATCAATGCAAACAAAAGTTTTAAAAATGACCGTTTTTTCAGGAGCAGTGATTGATAGGGACAAGGGCCTCATCCCCACAACACTTGCCCATTGGTTGTGGGGGTCTGCGGGCATGGGGCTTATTGGAATTTGGAAGCCCCCTTCGACATTGTACCCCTACTCATTCACCAAAAAAGTGTCAAAATGTTAAAAAGGACAAGAGACAGCTTGGGACAAGTCCTTTATTTAAAAAAAAACTGTTCCGCAATGTCCATTCATCTTCGATCACAGCGCTGACGGACTGGGTGACCCCACCTCCTTCTGATGTCACATGTTCTCAGAAGGGGCGGGGTCACTTGTTTATGTCACTGGGTGGCCCCACCCTCAGCTATATAACAGCTGTCATCATGAAGAGGATTCAGTCAGCGGGAGCCTCCCGTGAAGGCGGAGTTGTTGCGTTTCTTTTTTCTTGGGCCGTCAGGACTGTGATCAACTTTTTTCGGTGAATGAGTATGGGTACAATGTACCCGATACCCATTCACATAGGGGGGGTGGCATCTGGGGGTCCCCTTGTTAAAGGGGCTTCCAGATTCCGATAAGCAGACCCCCACAACCACCGGGCAAGGGTTATGAGGAGGCCCCATCCTCCTACTATATGATTTACTCCTAATACTGCTTTTCTAAAACTGAAGCATCATGGGAGTGCGTGTGTACATGGCTTGCCAATGGTTTTTTTTCTTTGCCAGTGTCCAGTCACTCATATAGGCAGCTGTATCACCCAATGCGACCTTTATTGGATAGCTTGTAGCACAACTCTAAGCACAGAGATCCTCGTTCCAGTGATCCACAACTCGTGCGGGTGCCGTCGTCCTGAAATAGTTGTAGAGGTCACATCTATGACTAAGCCCTGAGGGCGGGGTGAAGTGCGTCAACCAGCGTGGCCTGGGAGTAGCTAGGGTTTAGGCCGCTCTTTAATCTTACCCAAGATTGCGCTATTCAATGTCCAGTATCACCCAATGGTCTCAAATTTAACTGATAACTGATGTCCTTTGATGAACCCAAGAAAATAATTTTACAAAACTCCTGTTTTTAAAGGCAACTATAGTAAGTACTTCAATCTCTTTTGCTATCTGTCACTTTTATTCCTCTGTATAACAGTACTCAGATTCAGGGTTGCTAATAAGGGGGTATCACCAGTCCTCCTTCAGGGGGGGCCCGGGCCAGCAGGGGGGCCTGGGCAGCAGGGGGGAATCGGATGTGGGCATGGAGGGTGATTGGTGTTGTGGGAGGCAATATCTGGAACCAATCCCCTTTATGGCTCTCTCTGCAGCAGCTGAAAGCTGGCTGGGGGAGAGGAGGAGAAGGGGATTGATTTCAGTTATTAGCCCCCCCCCGCCACACTGATCACCCTCCCTGTATATCATCTTCTTCCCTCTTCTGCCCAGGCTCCCCTATGGTATCATCACAATTTAATCTTTTAGATTTAGCAGGAATTTTGAAGTTATGATGTGTTCGTTTCAGCCAATAATGATTTTGGTGTATTTTTATCTAAAATATCATTTTGATATTTTTGAGGGGGGTGGGGGGCTGTTAGGTAGGCTGTACAGGACCCTTTGATTTCTAACAGCAGCCCTGCTCAGACTAAATGAGATATAGCCAGTACTAGGAGCCACTAAGACTTAATGCCCAGGAGTAATGTACTGAAAGGAGGCGATAACAGGGTAAGGAAAGCCATGGATCATCATTATACTGCTGCTCCTTCATGGTCCAATCAACAAGCTGGAGGTGTGTTCTTGACTAAGCTGTACCATTGCTGCAGTGGGGGGGTCAAGGATCTAAATGTGCTATCTGGCCTGGATCACAGAACTGGTGGCGAAGAAAAATAAAACCTTTGGTAGATAAAACACTTCCCAGAAGAATATATTAATTTTGTGTTTTCTGTAGATCAGCTTTATTAGTTTAAAATCAATTCCTGGGGCTTTAAAGCAGTTGTTTTTAGACTTTCTTTTCCAGTCTGAAAACATTTTTTTGAATTCCGGAAACTTACGCACTGCGGCCAAGGAAAAAAAATTGTCATGTTTAATCGAAGGTGAACTGTAATAGGCAGAGATATCAATTATTAACATCCGGTGATGATGTTATGGGCAATGCAGTCTGAATCCTGGGAAAGCACATAAACCCAAGGGCAGCATTTGTCAATTCCTTGTCATAAATTGGGAAACATGACTTCCGTTCCAGCTAATGACCTAAATCAAATTCTTCCATGGATCAATATACTCTAGATGTTGGCCACTTCTCTATCAGTGGTTCCTATCTTGAAGGAATCTTATTTTTATCATGCATTAGTAGCTGTATTACAAGATTATTCAGCATATAAAGCACTTGGAAGCATGACAAGCAGCAAGCTAAATCCATAGTGCTTCACAATACAATTAAAATGCAACTCCAGCCAAACAGCTAAATACAGAGTTTAAAATACATATACAGTGAGCTGTTCTACTTGAAATATGTGTACTCTGTATTCAAACAACTCTACCATATTGCATTGGCAGGTATGGCGACACCACAACTTTGCAATTTTCTTGTGCCACCTATCTGCTTATTGAACTAACAACAAGCATTATCACACTGCTAATTCCCTCCTTGTCTTAGCATACTCATACATACTCTCCTCAAGCCCCAGTGTCTGAAACATGTTGGAATGACAGCAAATGGGCAACATCATAGAGCTTGTTTGCTTCACAGCACATCGCTCTCTGCATAACCTGTAATTGATCTGCGCCGTGCTGGGTATATTGGAGGATAATATAGACAGATTTCAACTATACTGATGGTTATACTGTCAGTATTTCAGGTATTCGTTCTAATATTATTTTAAATGCATTTAAAGCAAAGCTTATAGTACAATATCATTTCCGTTTTATAATGTGTGGGAGTCTTCCCCCTGTAAAAATTGCCTTCTGGGAAGAATCCAGAGGAATGCAAAAAAGGCCAAGATCTCCAGCCCATGGCATTTTCTCGCAAGTCTGGGCTATTCTATATTATCCATGATCTCACAGGAAGGGGTATGATGTCACCCTTGTTTGACACCATGGGCAGAACACTTGAGTATGATAAATAAAAAATCTAACTTTCCTCTTTACCACAGATGTCCAACCTGTGGGCCAAGATGGCAATGAATCTTGTCCAAAGCAAAAGTGTAAACTTGCTTAAAGCGAAGCCCCAGGTTCCTTCAGAAAAAAAATAAGTCATCAACTACAAATACTGTAGCTGCTGACTTTAAATATTAGGACACTTATCTGTTCAGGAATCCAGTGGTGTCTTCACCCGAGCCGACTTTTCAATCAATTCTCAGGTGCTGCCGCCGCCATCTTGGGTAAGTGAAACTGCGCTTTGTGAATAGTCCAGCAGCGGGGGAAGGAGGAGGGGGGCTGAACTTTGGGATGAGGTTGTCGCAGCGAAGTAAGCCGAAAGTGGGAGTGGGTACTTGTCAAAACCAGATACCTGCTCCCCCCCCGAAAGGTGCCAAATGTGGCAACAGAGGCAAATAAGCAGAGATTCCCCTTTTGGGTGGAGCTCCGCTTTAAGCTCTTCCCACCACCACCTCCCAGCCCTTTAGGAGGTTCTAAATAGTGGGAGGTGGAGGTGGCCATTCCGATAATGTGTCCTCTGTGATCTTTCCGGTACCCGCTGGTTACTGTGCCAGGTGCGTGCAGGGAGGAGCACTCAGCACAGTAATGTGTTTACATCCCGGTTTTAAAGCCCATCCGCCGAGAGGCCACATATACGTACGGCCGGTAAGAAGAGGTTAAAAATGTTGATGTTTTGGGGAATTTTTTTGTAAAAATTCGTTTACACTTAAGCCGGCCATAGATGATGCGATTTTGTTTCCTGCGACCACAGGAAAATGGCATAATTCCTCCATTCACACAGGTCAGTGTGGAAGGGGGAATCCCTCCTCCGGACCTATTGTGTTCTCCTGGCAAGGGGGGGGGGGGTGGAGGAGCCGTCCTGGCCAGGAGAACACACCCTGATTATTGCTAGCAGCTATAGTCAATATTTGCATCCTAAAAATCTGACATGCTGGATGTACCCAAGTTGATCCATTGATTAACTTGGGTACAATCAGCCTGCCCATACATGGTACGAATCTCGGCTGGTCCCTGGTGAACTGGCTGAGATTCATACCTTCTATGGCTGGCTTTAGCGAACACATGCCAGTGTCTCTTTAGTGGACATTTCGAAGTTTTATCTTCCCAAAGAAAAATATCCCACTCTTCACAATCACGTCTTATTCATGTCATTAGTTGTCAGCAGCACCTATATTTGTGAGCAATTATTTTCAAGGATGAAGCACATGAAGGGCAAAAACTCCTTAAGAATTCATTGAGAATTGAGCCACTATTTCCATCATACCAGATATTGATGTGTTTGTTTATAAAAAATAAAAAAAATCAAATATCGCACTACTGTAGCTTTATGTTTCCCTCTTTTACTATAAAAAATATTACAAAAAAATGACATTTTATTACTCAGATGCATTATCTACTGTATATCAGTGATCGTTAATTTGTGACTTTTTCTGCTCATCAGCTATCCTTATTGTTAGTGTATTTTATGTGTGGCCCAAGACAATTCCTCTCCTTCCAATTTGACCCAGGAAAGTCAAAGGTTTGGACACCCCTGCTCTTTATAAATACATTTTGCACATACTTTCAGATGGAAATTTCTACAGGGTGAGACCCCATTCACACAGGGGAAACACGACTTGCAGGTCGCCTCAGCGAGGCGACCTGCAAACGACTGCCCGGGCGACTTGCAAAACGACTTCTGTATAGAAGTCTATGCAAGTCGCTCCAAGTCGCCCCCAAAGTCGTACAGGAACCTTTTTCTAAGTCGGAGCGACTTGCGTCGCTCCCCTTAGAACGGTTCCATAGCACAGAACGGGAGGCGACTTGTCAGGCGACTAGGTCGCCTGACAAGTCGTCCCTGTGTGAATGGGCTCTCAGGGGGTCTGGACATTATACAGGGCATTTTCACCCCCTTCATCCCCAGACCAATTTTCAGCTTTTAGCGCTGTAACACTTTGAATGAAAATTGCGCGGTTATGCTACACTGTACCCATATGAAATTTTCATCATTTTTTTCCCCACAAATAGAGCTTTCTTTTCCTGGTATTTGATCACCTCTGTGGTCTTTATTTTTTGCGCTATAAACAAAAAAGAGCGACAATTTTGAAAAAAAACAATATTTTTTACTTTTTGCTATACTAAATATCCCAATTTAAAAAAACAAAAAACAATTTTTTCCTCAGTTTAGGCTGATATGTATTCTTCTACATATTTTTGGTAAATAAAAATCGCAATAAGCGTATATTGAGTGGTTTGCACAAAAGTTATAGAGTCTACAAAATAGGGGATAGATTTATGGCATTTTTTTTTACTAGTAATAGCAGCGATCTGCGATTTTTATCGGGACTGCGATATTGCGGCGGACAAATTGGACACTTTTGACACATTTTTGGGACCATTGACAAGTATACAGTGATCAGTGCTATAAATATGCACTGGTTACTGTATAAATGTCACTGACAGGGAAGGGGTTAACACTAGGGGGCGATCAAGGGGTCAAATGTGTTACCTAGGGAGTGATTCTAACTGAGGGGGGAGGGGACTGACTGGGGGAGGTGATTGATCGGTGTCCCTATATATAAGGAACACATAAACTGTCTCCTCTCCCCTGACAGAACGTGGATCAGATCCACGTCCCTGCTCTGTGACAAGCAATCGCGGGTGCCTGGCGCACATCACTCGCCCCCTAGACGGCCCGGAAGCCCAGGACGTCATATGATGGCCGCCCAGGATGAAAGAGCCACCTTGCGGCCGTCATAATACTATGGGATGTGAAGTGGTTAAAGTGGAAATCCAACCAAAACTTTATTTTTTAGTTACGAATAGTGTATAGACGGGTTATAACCAATGTCAGGATTTGATTGCATCCTTTGTTCCAAATTCAATGTATGTATAACAATGCTGGATTAGTGTACAGTCTGGAAGCAGATGGCGGTAGTCTGGATGTTGTCTATCAGGGAGTCTTGTAACTAATGTAGGTATGGTGTCAGTAAGACCTGATGAGGTCTCAGGCTGCTGCGATGGTAAGATGCTCCATGGGGTAACCTGGAATGAGTGTAGAGGCATGCCCAGTATACACTTATAGTTTTATTTAAGAAGTTTATTGGAGTTCTAAGTTCACAGATAATACATAAAGCCAACACATTTCCGGGGGGGGGGAGATGCTTCCCTTTCATCAGTGCTAGTGTGCAGGAAAAACAATAAAAACAACTAATAGATATCCTATTAATGTAATGTAATTAATTAATGTTTTTTATGAATAAAAAAACATGGATTGCTCATATAAAAAAATAGATACATTGACCAAGGTGAGAAAAAGTGTATTGAGTAGAAACATAAACTTATAGAGAAGAACAATAAAATAGATGATAAAATATAATTTGTTGTATCATATGTTTTAATATAAATCCATTAAAGAGGGTGATTAAAGTATAAATACACTGTACATCTAAGATTATATAATATATGTAATTACAAGGCAAAAATAAAATATTCATACTAACCAAATTGTGTTTTGACATAGTTACATAGTAGGTGAGGTCGAAAAAAGACACAAGTCCATCAAGTCCAACCTATGTGTGTGATTATATGTCAGTATTACATTGTATACCCCTGTATGTCGCGGTCGTTTAGGTGCTTATCCAATAGTTTCTTGAAACTATCGATGCTCCCCGCTGAGACCACCGCCTGTGGAAGGGAATTCCACATCCTTGCCGCTCTTACAGTAAAGAACCCTCTACATAGTTTAAGGTTAAACCTCTTTTCTTCTAATTTTGGCCACGAGTCTTGTTACACTCCCTTCCACGAAAAAGTTTTATCCCATGGACATGGAGATTTCTTTTTTTATTTCCTGTCCAATGTATGTATCCTCATAGAGAAAGTTCTGACCATTTTCTGTTTTGGTGAATTTAGGAAAAGTTAAGGCAAAACTGAACACTCTTAATCAAAATTAACTATTTTAACCCTTATGCTGCTACTATTAGTAAATAGTTAGGCAAGTATATTATATTTATTTGTTTTAAACTTTTTTTTAACATTTCTTCCTGGTTGCTTCCTGGTTTGTGGCCTAGGCCAAAATGTTGTCGTACATCCCAGAAGTCTTCATGGGCATTTCTTCTTTAATCTGGAGGAGGGGAGGAGGAGCTTTCTCAGCTAAGCTACCCTACTGCCTGCATGCCTGAGCTAAGGGCAGATGATTTAAGGAAGCAAATTCTACATGACCTGCATGCCCTTATTCAAGATGCCCATGGCTAGAAATGCTAGGGCAGTGTTTTTAAAATGTTTTTTCAATCATATAAAGCATTGAGACATGGGGGTTGATTTGCTAAAGGCAAATAGGCATTTCACTTACGAGAGCAGTTGCAATCATTTTCCCCAGAGCTTAGTGAATGTGGGGAGGTTTCATTTTGTAAATATATACCCAACCAGGTGCAAGGAAAATAAATAATAAAAAAAAAAAAAAAAATTTGCTTGCACATGATTGGTTGATGGAAATCAGCAGAGCTTCACAACATTTACTAAGCTCTGGGAAAATGAGTGCAACTGCAGCTGCCGCCCTTCTTCCCCTGCAGACATCTGGGACACGCCACAGGTCCCGGGAAGCTGCGGGACCATTCACAAAATGCAGCACAACTCGCACATGCGCAGTTGGAAGCCGGCAAGGAGTCACATCTGGCTTCCGAAAGCAATCATGTAAGCGATTGGACCCGAAGACGGCAGAAGAGCTGACTCGGGTGAGGACAGCGCTGGATTCCTGGACAGGTAAGTGTCCTATTATTAAATGTCAGCAGCTACTAGACATGTGCGATTCGGTTCGTAACGAACAGATTTCCATGCGAATTTGTTAGTATTCGTACATTCGGATCAATTCTAACTTGCGAATAGCTGAAAGAACCAAAATACGAAAATTACGAAATTACGAATAAGCAAAATAACGAACATGCGAAAATACGAACTTACGAACGGACAAATTTACGAAAATACGAAACCCTGAAACAGTAAAAGAAAGAAAATGACATCTATAACAAATAATTTGCATTTCGTATTTTCAATCCTTTGTCAGTTCGAAATGTCGTATGTTCGTATTTTTATTCGTGTGTTCGTAATTTCGTTTCTTTGCCTGTTCGTAATTTTGTTTGTTGGTTGTTTGTTGTTCTCGAATCGTTTTTTTGAATGGACAGTGTAAGGGTATCTTAATATGTATGTTCGTAATTTCGTATGTTTGTATTTTAATTTGAATGTTTTGAATTTCGTGTTCTCGAATCGTTCTATCGAATGGGCAGTGTATTAGTGAGTGATGTATCTTACTTAATATCTTTAGCCAATCAGCTTATCCCTTTTGTGTCTGAGTCACACTGCATTCTTTTTAGATTCAGTTGATTAGGAGACTGAGTCAGGTCTCGTGACTGAGAGAGTGGACTGTACAGGACTTATTAGAAAAGCAAGCATAGGATTATTATTCTTTATTTCCTACAAAAGTACGAATCAATGAAAAAGGCAATCTCACAAAAGTAACAATTACTAAATTACGAGTAGAGTACTGAATAAACAAAAATTATTATATAACACAATTACGAATTTTCAAATCAAAGAAAATTAGACTATTAAAATATGAAAACTCGCATCTTACGAAATTACGAATTGTTACGAATTAACGGAAACGTAAAGAAACAAAACAAAACAATTTTTTTTGTTGTGCACATGTCTAGCAGCTAAGGTATTTGCAGCTGCTGACTTTAAAAGTAAAGCTAAAGGCAAAACTTTTTTTTTTTTTTAGTTTTGGATAGAGTGGAGAGGGATTAGACGCCCTGTCAGTTTTTATTGCTGTTTGTGCCCCCGGAGATTCACCCTCTCAATTTGTCCTGTTTACCATTATCATTGAAAGTGAAAGTAAAAGAAAATCCTACATTTTGGGTTGTCCCCAGAAAAGTAAAAAAGGGGATATTTTGGTGACCTGGGGGTCCCCAAGAAATTTCCTTAATTTACAGGGATTTCCTCTCACTTCCTGTTTGGCTATGGAACAGGAAGTGAAAGAAATTCTCCACAATGGGGCACAGATGGTGAAAAAGATCTGACAGGGGTTGTAATGCTATAGTTCAACTTTCATTTTTTGTTTTCAGGTTGAAGAGTTTTAAGGTAAATATACCATTTACACGTTCCAACCAATACCAAAGGCAAAAGTAATGCCTGAAATCTCACTTATTATTATTATTATTATTATTCAGGATTTATATAGCGCCGACAGTTTACACAGTGCTTTACAACATTAGGGCAGACAGTACAAGTACAATACAATTCAATACAGGAGGAATCAGAGGCCCTGCTCGTTAGAGCTTACATTCTAGGAGGGAGGGTCAAGTTATACAAAAGGGTAATAGCTGTGGGGGATGAGCTAATGGAGAAAATAGTGCAGTTGTTAGATGGAGGCAGGATAGGCTTCTCTGAAGAGGAAAGTTTTCAGGGATCGCCTAAAAGTGGATAAATTTGGAGACAGTCTGGCAGATTGGGGTAGGGAGTTCCAGAGGATAGGCGAGGCTCGGGAGAAGTCCCGGAGGCGGATATGGGAGGAGGTGATGAGGGAGCTAGAGAGCAGGAGGTCCTGGGAGGAACGGAGATGGTGATTAGGTTGGTATTTTGAGACTAGGCTAGTGATGTAGCTGGGGGCAGAGTTGTGGATGGCTTTGTAACTTATTGTTAGTATTTTGAATTTAATTTGTTGGGCGAGTGGTAGCCAATGGAGGAATTGGCAGAGAGGAGTAGCAGACACTGAGCGGTTTGTAAGGTGAATGAGTCTGGCAGCAGCATTCATGATGGACTGAAGGGGGGATAGTCTATTTAAAGGTAAGCCAATGAGGAGTGAGTTGCAGTAGTCAAGGCGAGAGATAACCAGGGAGTGAATCAGGAGCTTTGTGGTTTCATTGGTTAAAAAGGGACATCGTTTAGAGATGTTGCAGAGGTTGAGGCGGCAAGCTTTGGAAAGTGATTGGATGTGGGGCTGAAAGGAGAGTTCAGAATCCAGGATAACACCTAGCACGCTGACATGTGGGGATGGGTGGATGGTTGTGTCTTTGCTCTTGACAGAGAAGTCCGGGGAAGAGGCACGTGGGGGAGGAAATATTATGAGCTCGGTTTTGGACAAGTTGAGTTTGAGGAAGTGGTGTGACATCCATACAGATATGTCGGTTAGTAAGTTAGTGATGCGTGAGGAGACTGATGGAGTGAGTTGAGGGGTGGAGAGATAGATTTGTGTGTCATCAGCATAGAAATGATATTGAAAGCCGTGAGAGGCTATCAGCTGACCCAGGGAAGAGGTGTAGATTGAAAATAAAAGAGGTCCAAGAACAGAACCTTGGGGGACCCCGACAGAGAAGGGAAGAGGAGTGGAGGAAGTAGAATTGTAAATGACACTGAAGGTGCATTGGGATAGGTAGGATGAGAGCCACTGAAGAGCACAGTCACGGAGACCGAGGGAGTAAATTTTTTTGAGGAGGAGGGGGTGGTCAACCGTGTCAAAGGCAGCTGAAAGATCCAGAAGTAAGAGTATAGAATAGTGTCCGGTTTTTGCAGTTAGTAGGTCATTTGTGAGTTTTAAAAGAGCAGTTTCTGTGGAGTGTTGAGGGCGAAATCCAGATTGAAGGGGATCAAGAAGGTTGTTTTTAATGAGGTGGTCACTCAGTTGGTTGTAAACCAGGCGTTCAAGGAGTTTAGAGGAAACTTAGTTATGATTTTTTATTAATTACTAAAGGATGTTTTCTATTAGCCAGGAGTTCTGCCTAATGGTTTTAGTTACAGAATTAGCTTATGTTTGCATTATTGTTCTCACTTTTTTTTTTGAAGATTTTATTACTTTGTCTTTTGCCAAAGTTCCTGTAAACAATTCCTTGGTAACCTTAAAAGACTTTACAGACTCTTCATCAATGAGTACGGCCAAAATAGACAATGTACTTTAGAGGAAATCAAAGCAAAGGTAACACGTCTGTTTACCACAGAATTCAATCAACCATTTAAACTGCTTTGAACAACAACGTGCCATTTTGATGATGAGAAAAAATATATATATAACTTTATCAGACACGACTGCTCCTTCGAAAGAGAAGCAAGAAAGTGTCACTGGTTTATTCAAGAACATCATTGTAACTTAAAGCCCCACTGTGGGATCAATGTCTATGTGATCACTGGAACAAAAAAAAAAAAACAACTAAATTCCCATGGTCATGTGACTCCATAGCGCCAAATCTTCTTGGGTCCTTCTTTGGGTGTTCACATCAATGCCTGCACAATGTGGACACTTTCTACTAACGTGCAAAAGGTTTAGGCAAGTGTGAAAAAAATTCTGTAAATTAAGAATGAACAAAATGGAAAGTAAATGAACAGAAGAGAAATCCAAACCAAATCAAAATTTGGTGTGCCCAGTCTTTGCCTTCAAAACAGCATACATTTTTCAGTTCTTCTAGGTACACTTGCATACAGTTTTTGAAGGAACTCGGCAGGTAGGTTGTTCCAGACATCTTGAAGAATTAACCACAGATCTTCCATGGATATTGATTGGCTGCCCATCCATTCCTTCTGTCTCTTTATGTACAGTGCCTTGTAAAAGTATTCACCCCCTTGGCTTTTTACCTATTTTGTTACATTACAGCCTTTAGTTCAATGTTTTTTTTTTAATCTGAATTATATGTGATGGATCAGAACACATTAGTCCAAGTTGCTGAAGTAAAATTAGAAAAATTTATACATAAAACTATTTTTCGGAAATAAAAAACTGATAATTGGCATATGTGCGTATGTATTCACCCCCTTTGTTATGAAGCCCATAAAAAGCTCTGGTGCAACCAATTACCTTCAGAAGTCACATAATTAGTGAAATGATGTCCACCTGTGTGCGATCTAAGTGTCACATAATCTGTCATTACATATACGCACCTTTTTTGAAAGGCCCCAGAGGCTGCAACACCTAAACAAGAGGCACCACTAACCAAACACTGCCATGAAGACCAAGGAACTCTCCAGACTAGTAAGGGACAATGTTGTTGAGCAGTACAAGTCAGGGTAGGTTATAAAAAAATATCCAAATCTTCGATGATCCCTAGGAGCACCATCAAATCTATTATAACCAAATGGAAAGAACATGGCACAACAGTAAACCTGCCAAGAGACGGCCGCACACCAAGGAGGGCATTAATCAGAGAGGCAGCACAGAGACCTAAGGTAACCCTGGAGGAGCTGCAGAGTTCCACAGCAGAGACTGGAGTATCTGTACATAGGACGACAATAAGCTGTACGCTCCATAGAGTTGGGCTTTATGGCAGAGTGGCCAGAAGTAAGCCATTACTTTCAGCAAAAAACAAAATGGCATGTTTCAAGTTTGCGAAAAGGCATGTGGGAGACTCCCAAAATGTATGGAGGAAGGTGCTCTGGTCTGATGAGACTAAAATTGATCTTTTTGCCCATCAAAGAAAACGCTATGTCTGGCGCAAACCCAACACATCACATCACCCAAAGAACATCATCCCCACAGTGAAACATGGTGGTGGCAGCATCATGCTGTGGGGATGTTTATTCAGCAGTCGGGACTGGGAAACTGGTCATAGTTGAGGGAAAGATGGATGGTGCTAAATACAGGGATATTCTTGAGCAAAACCTGTACCACTCTGTGTGATTTGAGGCTAGGACGGAGGTTCACCTTCCAGCAGGACAATGACCCCAAAGACACTGCAAAAGCAACACTTGAGTGGTTTAAGGGGAAACATCTAAATGTGTTGGAATGGCCTAGTCAAAGCCTAGACCTCAATCCAATAGAAAATCTGTGGTCAGGCTTAAAGATTGCTGTTTGCAAGCACAAACCATCCAATTCAAAGGAGAAATGGGCAAAAATCCAGGGGTAAGATGTGGCAAGCTCATAGAGACTTATCCAAAGCGACTTGGAGCTGTGAGAGCTGCAAAAGGTGACTCTGCAAAGTATTGACTTTAGGGGGGTGTAAAGTTATGCACATTGACTTTTTATGTTATTTTGTCCTATTTGTTGTTTGCTTCACAATAAAAAACAAAACAAAACATCTTCAAAGTTGTGGGCATGTTCTGTAAATTAAATTATGCAAATCCTCAAAAAATCCATGTTAATTGCAGGTTGTGAGGCAACAAAACACAAAAAATGCCAAGGGGGTGAATACTTTTGCAAGGCACTGTAATCCCAGACAGACTCAATGATGTTGAGATCAGAGCTCTGTGGACAACTGGTCTGGACTGATGAGTTAAAATTTGAAATATTTGGCTGTAGCAGGAGGCAGTTTGTTCACAAAGGGCTGGAGAGCGGTACAATAATGAGTGTCTGCAGGCAAAAGTGAAGTGTGGTGGAGGTTCCTTGCAAGTTTGGGATTGCATTTCTTTAAATGGAGTTTGGTCAGGGTTAATGGTGTCCTCAATGCTGAGGAATACAGGCAGATACTTTTCTATCATACCATCAGGGAGGCGTGTGATTGGCCCCACATTAATTCTGCAGCAGAACAACGACCCCAAACATACAGCCAATGTCATTCAGAACTTCACTATATTGTCAAAAGTATTGGGACACCTGCCTTTACAAGCACATATACTTTGATTTGCATCCCAGTCTTATGCCCTGTACACACGGTCGGATTTTCCAACAGAAAATGTGTGATAGGACCTTGTTGTCGGAAATTCCGACCATGTGTGGGCTCCATCACACATTTTCCATCAGAATTTCCGACACACAAAGTTTGAGAGCTTGCTATAAAATTTTCCGACAACAAAATCTGTTGTCGGAAATTCCGATCGTGTGTACACAAATCCGATGCACAAAGTGCCACGCATGCTCAGAATAAATTAGGAGACAAAAGCTATTGGCTACTGCCCTGTTTATAGTCCCGACGTATGTGTTTTACGTCACCGCGTTCAGAACGATCGTATTTTCCGATAACTTTGTGTGACCGTGTGTATGCAAGACAAGTTTGAGCCAACATCCGTCGGAAAAAAAACCTAGGATTTGTTGTCAGAATGTCCGATCAATGTCCGACCGTGTGTACGGGGCATTAGTGCATAAGGTTCAATATTAAATTCATCCCAAAGGTGTTCTATCGGGTTGAGGTCAAGACTCTGTGCAGACCATTCAAGTTCCTTCACTCCAAACTCGCTCATATATGTCTTTATGGGCCTTGGTTTGTGCACTGGTATGCACAGTGCACAGAGCAAGGTCAATGATAGACAAGTATCTGCCTGTATTTCTCAGCATTGAGGACACCATTGACCCTGACCAAATCTTCAACTCCATTTGCAGAACTGCAGCCCCAAACTTGCAAGGAACCTCCACCACACTTCACTGTTGCCTGCAGACACTCATTATTGTTCCTTTAAAAACTGTGTGCAAGAGTTCTTAGAAGAATTGAAGAATTGATGCTGTTATGAAGTCAAAGGGTGGTGACACTAAATATTGCTTTGATTTGGACTCATCTTCTGTTCATTTATGGTACTTTCTATTTTGTTAATTAATAAAAAATACTTTTAACACTTCTATTTCTGAAAGGATTCTTCATTTTCAGCATTTTTTCACACCTGCCTAAAACTTGCACAGTAGTTTACAGTATATATATATATATATATAGACAATCTGAAATAAGGCTAATGTGCTCTCACATTGCCACGTATGCAATAACACTACAGATTCAAATAGCATATCCAACATCCCGAACACAAAAGCAGACAGATAATCCTGACCACAAGCTTACTGCTACAGTGCTGCCTGGGGAAAAGGAGTTTGTAAAGAGACAAACGGAGAGAAATCAAACATACAGCATCGTCTATAATTCCTCAAAGTGCAGACATTTTAAGCTGAATCTACGGACACCCCCAGCGCTACACTGTATCAAATTAGTCATAACACTTCTCTACTCTTGGCAAAAATCAAATTGGGCTCTTTGATTTGGACAGAGATTGGAGTCTCTAGACGCAGCTTTCATCTTGCTCAATGTAAGATGGTGGGAATGGAGTATAATACAGCGTTCCTTGTCATATCACTACTGATAGCTGTTTTGACTGTTTACACTTTAGCAGGAAACTTAGGCTATAATTAAGCTGCTTGTACTGAGCAGAACACAAATGGTGGAGCGACAGATGAGAGATCCACATCCTATCTCTGTGCGGGAATGATCTTATTATTTATTGATATAAAGAGTGATCCTCTTAGATTGTAAGCTCTTCTGAGCAGGGCCCTCTTAACCCTCTTGTATTTTATTGTATTGTAACTGTACTGTCTCCCTTTTATATTGTAAAGTGCTGCGTAAACTGTTGGCACTATAATAAATCCTGTATAATAATAATATTATTATATCAATGAAATCCTAAAAATACTAGAATAGAGAAGTGATAATAAAATATTTGATGTTTGCAGAACTTGATAGGTGTCACTGGTATGTTCAACCGAATTAAACAATACTAATAATAAAAGTCAACAAATCCACCACAATCTTAAAGTGTTACTAAACCCACAACAGTAAAATCAGTCTGTATATGCAGCATAGCATGCTTGTTATACTCACTGTGGAACTTAAGGGGTTAATCCGCTGCATTGTACTAAAAGGCTGTTTTAGCCTGTATGAACAGATCCTTCCCTCCTGCACTGTGTATTTGGGGAAGGCCAGCTAACACAGGCAGAGTAGCCAACCTGCACATGCTCAGTTGTGTCTTTTATGCTGGAGAGAACAGTTTCTTGTTCTCAGAGCTAGCCAGGTCACATGATATTGACATCATGCATGTGGGCGTGTATACAGACAGTAGTGATAATTTCCTCCTTCCTGGACTCTCAGCACTGGAGAAACTGTGCAGTTTATCATGTAACCGTGGTATACAGATCATCCAAAAAGGTATATAGTGGCAGTATTTTAATGTAAAAAGAAGAAGTGTGTGTGTGTGTGTGTGTGTGTGGGGGGGGGTTAACTATTTTCATATTACTGGGTTTAGTAACACTTTAACAGAAAAGGTAAATAGTGGTGCACCTATTGATGCACTAGAGAACACCCAGTGATGGAAAAAGTGCAAATATCAATTTCAAAGTCCAATATAAATAAGTCTACAATTGGAACCAGCATAACAGTGAGTCCATGCAGGATGAAAGATGGAAATTATCCACTACACGTTACGCGTGTCGACACTCCCCCATAAGGTATGCACTCACCAGCAATAATTGCCTCACACTCTCAGGGTTTTGGGCAATCCAAACGTCTCCTCCACTCTCATGGGGCAAACAAAAACTCCAGTATATAAAGGATAAAACGAACACTCTAATTGCAAATAGAATTTGATACAATTTATTTAAACACCATAAAACAAATCCGAAGGTAGTTGCACTCACATTTGGTCAAAATCATATTTGCATTGGGTAAAGAGGAACAAACATGTCATGGCCACAGCAGACCCAAGGAAACAGCTCCGTGTTTCACCCCACCAATGTCGATCTTCTAACCAGACATCACTTCCGATGCTACGTGTGACGTGACTTCCGGTTGCCGTACAGCCACGTTCCGATGCGTTTCATCATACCGACTTAATCCTGGGACCCATGAGAGTGGAGGAGACATTTGAATTGCCCACAACCCTGAGACGTACAATGCCTTATTGCCGAGCATGAGAGTGCGAGGCAATTATTGCTGGTGAGTGCACACCCAATGGGGGAGTGGGGACACGTGGTGTGGAGTGGATAATTTCCATCTTTGATCCTGCATGGACTCACTGTTATGCTGTTTCCAATTGTGGACTTATTTATATTATACTTTAATTTTAATATTTGCACTTTTTCCATCACTGGGTGTTCTCTAGTGCATCAATAGGTGCTAGTGCCATTATTTACCTTTTCTGTTAAGATTGTGGTGGATTTGTTGACTTTTATCCTATATTCATTTTTAGTGGCAGCTTTAATAGATGACAATTTATTCTTGGCGCAGTGGTCGGATCAATTGATTAGTGAGGGCATTTATAGATCCTGTGGAGTCTTTCAATACTAATAATAAACTGATATTTGCGTCACAATTGCATTAGTGTATATATAGATATTCTTTTTTATTATAGTTAACTTATATAATTTAAAGTGGAACTGTAGGAAAAAATAAAAAATGACATATATGCTGCAATCTCAATTGCATTAACCCAATAGTTTTTGTTTCTCTGAGACTTCCCTGTAATAACATTTCATTACCTGTTGATCCTGCCAGTAGATCTACTATTTTCCTATAGCAGGTCAAGCAAAAGTGACTATTACAGGGCTTGAAAACCATATAACACTGCCAGGGATGCTTAACAAGTAACTCCACTTTTGTTGAGAAAACACTCCCTCCCCTGGGTGATCTGTGTACATTACAAGGATTTTAACAAACTTTGATGCAGATTTCTGCCTTGCGTTTTTCTGAAGAAATCCCTGTGTCTGTATGTGGTAAGTAAATTGAATGGAAGTGGTTTCATAATTATAAATCAGCTGCTGCACATGCAGGGCTCTAATGAGGAAAACTGCAGGGTCTGCATCCCTTTAGACATGATTTCCTATTGGGAGTATCTCACCAAAAATTACATTTTTGTTGATTGGGTTGCCTGAAATCTGACTTGTATCTTAGTGCAGACTTTTGGGAAAATCAGTGAGCCAATCACACGAGGAGGAACACCTCCAGGTAGCCATATAGCAATGCATTTTACAGAAAATTACAGAGCTGTAGATTGAAAAGGAAAGGTAATTTTGTAATAACATTTAATTACAATATGACTTGTGTTGCAATTATATATACTATATTATTTTTGTTTGCCATTTTTTTTTCCACGAAAGTGGAGTTGTCCTTTAAACCAGTCAGCTTTTATTTAAGTGATTTAAACTTTTTGCCAATGAAAAAAAATAAGTCTGTTGCTGTAACTGCTTAAAAAAAGGGTTAGCTGGAGTTAGGCCTTAATTTATTTGTCTCTTACCCCAAGCCAATTTAAAAACTTCATATATTTGTCTCCTACTGTACTGGAGGTGGGCTTTGCACTGGAGTGAAACTCTTTGTTGGTGGGCATTGAGAGGGTCTACACTGGAGGGGGGTTTCTGTACTGGAGGTAGGAGGAGGTCAGTATAGAGAGAGGGCTCTGTGCTGAAGGGGTATTATGTAGTGGTAGGAAGGAAGGGTATTATGTAGTGGTAGGGAGGAAGGGTTCTGTATCGGAGGAGGGGTGGGGGGCTCTGAACTGAAGGGTGTCTGTACTGTGAGGAGGGAGGGGGTCTGAACTGTGAAGAAGTCTATACTTAGAAGTGGGGGGGTTTATGTACACTGGGGGTTATCTGTACTGGATGGGGTCTGCACTGGGAAGGGGCTGGGAGGGGGGAAAACTGTACTGGTGGGGATTTGTATTGGAAGGAGGGGGTCATTTTGGTTGTTCTCTATACACTAGAATATGTGTTATGTACTCCTGACCCATGCACTCTTTGCGTTATGCGCTCCTGAGCCCAGCACGAAAGACAATATGTTACAGATCTGTTGATATTTAGCACTGTATTCTCTCTACAAGAGCTTTTGTGTTACCACACTATAAATTAACTATACTAAAGATGTAGCTAGTGTGATATGGGAGTTGGTTAGCTCAGTGGTAGATGCATTTTTTTAAGTAAGTTCATGACAGACTAAACTTCAGTTTTAAGGGCACAGCAGCCCACTTTGATTTAAATGAAAAAGCAAAATGAAAGTTCCAACAAAGATTCCCATGCAGGGGATTTTCCAGGTTGAGCAAAACAACTGATCACTGAAAATACCGAGCCACCTGGCTCTATTGCCAGCAGCACCTCTGATTTCTTTAGTCAACCAGACAACTGGCTATTCAGGCTCTCTCAACCATGGTTGCAGCACCTTGCTGTTGGGCCCAGTCCTGGCCTCCTGGTACTGTTTTCCAGAGCCTCAAGCTTGATCTCTGGAGATTTCCAGATTCCCCCCAGCCCCCTGGATCCGCTAGCTGCCTCAGCTTCTTTGGCCTTTCAGAGCCATGTAGCTGTGCTGACTCTCTCAGTCCTTGGGCAAGCAATCCCCCTCACAAAGGATGCAGTCGCTAGCAGGAACTCCCAGCTCTGCTGACAGGGCTCTGTCTCCAAAGGCAGCAACTCCAACTCCAATCTGTAGTTCTGAGCTACTCTCAAACCTAGCTTATAACAAACTTGCACACCTGAGCACTCACACAGGCTACAGGTGTCTCGCAAAGTCCAGACACAGGTTTGAAGGTTCCGTCCCACCCAAGACATCTTGAAACCTTCAAACCCCAGGCCCCAAACCAAGAGAAAACTTTAAACACAGTTTTCTCTACTAATAAAACACATACTTGAACTTCTTAAACTGCACCTTTGAGAACTCTGTGTCATTTTTCCAACCATTTTCACAGTGGCAGGGCATCGTGCTGTCACACTAGCCAAATAAATAATTTTATTAATGAACAATACCTTCTTGAATGGGCTTATATCCTTATTATGATAAATCTTCCAATGCCAGGTAGGATTCTTATCAAAGCTGCTGCAGGATTATCCATAATCTACACCAAACCTTTTTGAGATGGGAATGAGGGACACCTATTAGCACAATTATGTAGACATAGGACGCACCCCCTGCCATGCCCCCTTAAAGGAGAATTATACAAAAAAATGATTAGTTAAACCCACAAGTGTTTTTCCTCAGCACTACTATTCCTTTATACTGGCAAAATTTACAAATGTAACCATTTAGAAATTGGATGAAAGGTTTAGCACCGGGAAGCACTTTTTGATAGATTTATAGTGCATTTTATATACAACTATATACAGTGCCTTGAAAAAGTATTTGTATCCCTTGAAATTTTCCACATTTTATCACGTTACAACCAAAAACATAAATGTATTTTATTGGGATTTTATGTGATAGACCAACACAAAGTGGCACATAATTGTGAAGTGGAAGGAAAATGATAAATGGTTTTCAACATTTTTTACAAATAAATATCTGAAAAGTGTGGCGTGCATTTGTATTCAGCCCCCTGAGTCAATACTTTGTAGAACCGCCTTTCCCTGCAATTACAGCTGCAAGTCTTTTTGGGGATGTCTCTACCAGCTTTGCACATCTAGAGAGTGACATTATTGCCCATTCTTCTTTACAAAATAGCTCAAGTTCTGTCAGATTGGATGGAGAGCATCTGTGAACAGCAGTTTTCAAGTCTTGCCGCAGGTTCTTAATTGGATTTAGGTCTGGACTTTGACTGGGCCATTCTAACACATGAATATGCTTTGATCTAAACCATTTCATTGTAGCTCTGGCTGTATGTTTAGGGTCGTTGTCCTGCTGGAAGGTGAACCTCTGCCCCAGTCTCAAGTCTTTTGCAGACTCTAACAGGTTTTCTTCTAAGATTGCCCTGTATTTGGCTCCATCCATCTTCCCATTAACTCTGACCAGCTTCCCTGTCCCTGTTAAAGAAAAGCATCCCCAAAACATGATGCTGTCACCACCATGTTTCACAGTGGGGATGGTGTGTTCAGGGTGATGTGCAGTGTTTACAACCACACATAGTGTTTTGCTTTTAGGCCAACAAGTTCTGACCAGAGCACCTTCTTCCACATGTTTGCTGTGTGCCCCACATGGCTTCTCGCAAACTGCAAACTGGACTTTTTATGGCTTTCTTTCAATAATGACTTTCTTCTTGCCACTCTTCCATAAAGACCAGATTTGTGGAGTGCACGACTAATAGTTGTCCTGTGGACAGATTCTCCCACCTGAGCTGTGGATCTCTGCAACTCCTCCAGAGTTACCATGGACCTCTTGGCTGCTTCTCTGATGAATGCTCTCCTTTCCTGGCCTGTCAGTTTAGGTGGACGGCCATGTCTTGGTAGGTTTGAAGCTGTGCCATACTCTTTCTATTTTCCGATGATGGATTGAACAGTGCTCTGTGAGATGTTCAAAGCTTGGGATATTTTTTTATAACCTAACTCTGCTTTAAACTTCTCCAGAACTTTATCCCTCACCTGTCTGGTGTATTCCTTGGCCTTCATGATGCTGTTTGTTAACTAAGGTTCTCTAACAAACCTCTGAGGGCTTCACAGAACAGCTGCACTTATACTGGGATTAAATTACACACAGGTGGACTCTATTTACTAATTAGGTGACTTCTGAAGGCAATCGGTTCCATTCGATTTTAGTTAGGGGTATCAGAGTAAAGGGGGCTGAATACAAATGCACGCCACACTTTTTACATATTTATTTGTAAAACATTTGGAAAACCATTTATCATTTTCCTTCCACTTCACAATTATGTGCCATTTTGTGTTGGTCTATCACATAAAATCCCAATAAAATACATTTAAGTTTTTGGTTATAACATGGCAAAATGTGTAAAAATTTCAAGGGGTATGAATACTTTTTCAAGGCACTGTAGATCAGATCAAAATGAGGGACAAATGAGGAGGAAGGAAGGACAGAGGGACTTTGTTCCAAATCAGGGACAGTCCCTCAAAATCAGGGACAGTTGAGAGCTATGCTACACCCATATTGCCATGTCTACTTTTCACCACTCCACACTCACATTTTGCTGCAGCTTGCTATGCTCTCTACATTCTAAAAAAATTGGCCAAAGTTGAGAGCTATACAAATACTGACCTATACAAATACTGAGTCATCATCTCTGGTCATCTCTGGTGATTATATATATATATATATATATATATATATACATATATATACTGTATATTCTTAAGTTGGACAAACATGCAATAAGCTGCCTTGTAAGCCTGTGTGTTGAGTGCTGTTCCCTGTACTGCATGAGTGCATCAGTTTAATTAAGAGTGTGGTAACCCAGCATTATGAAATCCTTCATAAATCTTTCATTGCTGAGATACAGTCCTGTCTGACACTACCATATTTTTCGCTTTGTTCAGCTTTATTTCTAAAACAGCTGAATGTTGGAGGATTATTTATGACACGGTGATAGTGAAATTCAGGTCAGTGCTACGCAGGAAATCTGTACAAATAAAACTAAGTTCTTGGACTATGGAACTAACAGAACTTGGTCAAATATAACATGTATTGTATAGCATAAGTCATAATCTGAACCAGTCAAAAACCAGAAAACAAGACACATGAGTGCAATTAATGAAATCTGATTTAATAAATAATTATGATCTGTGAAATTCAGTATAACTATGTTTTATCTGTTGCTTTTTTTATCCCGTAATATTGTATGGCTTTTATATTGATTGCTTATGCCCTGCCCCTGCCAGTAAAGGGGAACTGTATATAGTTTATTTGGAAAGCTCCCCAGAGTTCTGGTAGCTAGGTTCAGAAGGAGGATTTGAATTCTCAGACATGACTAGTTCAGGACAATGTAGAGATGCCTACATAGCCTGCTACCCCCTTGTAGGGAAGTAGGGTGTGGCCAGGCGGCTGCCACATATGTAATACTTAGGCTTTGGATCTACTCTCCTCCCTCTGGGGGATGAAAGGACTCTATAATCACCCTCTAGAGCTAATAGGTCTCGCAACACTTTTCCCTCTTAAATCTTTTATCTTTATCAAGTTTCTAACCTAGAGATGTGTCACCTTTATCTGAAAGGCTGAATAAATTGCTTGTAAATGCCATTTTAATTAGTAAAGCAAAGACCAAAGCCATCTGTTGTGTGGACATTCTGGTATTCCTAAAGCAACATAGGCTGCAGTGGGGTCTGTTGCTCAGGACCTATGGAAGGTATGGACTTCACAGCCATTGAGTACTGGTTAGGCAAGGCTGGGAACTGTACCAGGTGTCCTTCAAAAGACATCACTTACTAGGAACCCAACTGGTCCCATGTTAGCGTACCCCAATGGACTGGCTGGTTTCAGGAAGGTTTGAAAGCAGGGGCGTAACTACCACCATAGCGACCCATGCGGGCGCTATGGGGCCCGCAGCTGAGTGGGGCCCAGTGAGGATAAGAGCACCGCCGGCACAGTCTCCCAGAGAGAGAGGAAAGGAAGAGGCGAGCTGTCCGTATCAGCAGAGAGCTGAATTGCCCGATGTAAGAGCTTTCATTAGAACTTCCAGTGTTCCCGGGGCTCGCGTCACATAGCTCCACCTTTTGGCCCGGTGCCTTTGATAGACAGAACGCCAATCCAATGTGGGACATGTGATGTCATCAAAGGCGTCGGGCCAAGAGGTCGGGCTATGTGACGATGAGCCCCGGGAAGACAGGAAATTCAAATGAAAGCTATTACAGCAGGCAATCCCGCTCTCTGCTGATCCGGGTGGCTTGCCTCTTCCTCTGCATAGGTGGGGCTGTATGGGACACAGGCAGACCAGGCTGTATTGGGCACAGGTCACGCTGTATGGGGCACAGGTCATGCTGTATTGGGCACAGGTCAGCTGCATTGGGCACAGGTCACGCTGTATGTGGCACAGGTCACGCTGCATTGACACTAGAGCAGCTGTGGGGGGGGCTGTTTGCAGGGGGGCCCATACAACATTTTGCTATGGGGCCCTGCTATTTCTAGTTACGCCCCTGTTTGAAAGCAAAAGGGTTAAAGAGCATAGGCACTCCTCCATCCCTCAAACTTGGGACAAAAGGGAGGCATGCTGCCAAGTACATGGTCATCTTACGTAACAATGTTAATTCACTACTCACAGTGTTTGGGTATATTTATGGGTTTGGGTTATTATATATTGGGGGGTCAAGGAAAGACATCTTGAACAGATGGCTTTTAGGAGTCCTAGAATTCACAAAGAAAACCATAAGTCAGTTTTGATCTTCAGTATTAGTCTAGGTTCACACTGGTGAATATGGAACACCACATGTGATTTGCATGTGATGTCTGTGCGGTGCAATTTCAACCATGCATTTTTTATGGTTCAAATCTCATTGCATCTGCACCAAAGTGGCTCAGGACCATTTTTTTCCCCGCACCTGAATCTCATCACGTGGTTCTTCACACCCTCATCAATGGGACGATATGCTCCTTAACTTTAAATGCACCCGTTCCTTAACAGTATGGAAATCAACTTACAGTATGGAGACCAAAATTTATACTAGGTGGTACATGACCCAAAGCTTACACATTATTTCTGCAGAAGTTCCAGACATCTGTTTCTGAGGCTGTCCCTCTGTAGGTTCACTTGATCATATTTTTTTGGAGCTGGAGGGTACTTCATCCCTTATGGCAAGATAACAGACCACTGAAAGGTCAGCTAAGGACTTCAACAATATCTATGTGCCTAACATTCGTCCTTATCCCAGATGTAGCCTACCATGTTGAAATAATGCTACGTATATTGTTTACAGAGGTACAATGGCCTTTAATTGGTGTTCCTGTTCTCCCAGGTTCTTAGCAAAACATACTCTCTGATGCTTGTGGAAAAGGGATTTTGTACAATTCATAACTCTAAACAGTGTTTTCATGATAAATTGGATATTTAACAATATCCAAATTTGGATATGTAACAACACTATTCAAGGTGCTGCTAACCTGTATGCCATTTAGTTTAACCATGTTTGTGTCAAAAAAATGATAATAATCTGAATGCACTGCATTCATTATGTTGTATATGGGTGCTCCTCACCCCTGCACTGTATTAATATTATTTTACGTTATACTTTTACCCTGTATTGCATACACTATGTTGTACATGATACGCCTAACCCCTGCACTGCATTCACTATGTTGTACATCAGGGGTGTCCAACCTTCCTGAGCCACATTGGAAGAAGAGAAATTGTTTTGGGCCACACATAAAATACACTAACAATAAAAATAGCCGATGAACAGTTGGGCACTACACATTGTAGTGCGTCAGTGCAGTTTTACTGCAGTATATTCTAGTTGAGTAGAATTATAGGGGCCTGATAATGTTGAGTTATATATAAATAGAGACTATGATTTTAATTATTGGTAATACACTTTTTTACTTTCCCTAGGTGTTTTTTGTTTTGTTTTGTTTCAATTCCTGGGAAATTGAAACTGTTAGATATGTGATGACACAAACTACTCATAAGAACCCAGAAAGCTGCTCAAAATGACTTCCTTATCAAAACCAGTCTGAACCGACCAAATACTGCTGAAATGTCTTTTTTTGCCAGTCACATGATGTATACACCCATTTAACTGTTCCCTTGCTACTAAGAAGATATGGACATTGATTGGACTAAACTATATGGTCACACCTATAACACGCCTAGACCTTATGCATATTCATAAAGTATATACTTCGTTCTTCATTCGGCCTGGTAGAGCTGAATATCGGTGTCTGTTGTGTCTCTCCACTGCAGTGTATGAATAAAGCACCTAATTATATTCTTTTACAAATATCTGGATCTACTATCTCATCTGAATGTCTTGTTTGGAGACTCCCTAACCTGATTTAACAGAATGGTGCCTTTTGACTTGAATACAGTCCTGTAGGCTCCTGGCCAGAGAGACACAAAACTCACATTGAGCAGACAAGTGGCCACGGTAAGAAACTGTTATTCTTACTTATTCTTCTGTAAACTAGAGTAATGTTGATGTTACACAGTTTGACCCAAATAACTCCTTTACTTTACCTATTGCAGAAATAATAGAGCCAATAATAATTATCATTGTTGATGTTTTGTTTCTTTTTGTCTAACCAGAGAACTGTAGTGTTGAGCCTGCGTGGCAAGTAATGCAAGTAGCAAGTAAGGCAAGTGTACAGGCCAAGTGTAATAAAATACCATTTGACGGCTACTGTGTGTGACCCAGGGGAAGACAACATTTTTTGGGTGACGACCCACAAATTGTTAGAGACTCAAAGTGAGGACTCTAGATTGGAAGCATGGCTCTCCCATGGACCTCTCGATGTTGGGAGAGGAAAAGAAGAAGTGGCACAAGTCCTATGACAGACAGATGTGGACAGTGGTTAAGAAATTACACCAAGACTATTATAGGCTGAACCAAAACAGAGCTGATCTAATACCAGAAGGAGTTATGATCAACTTGGGTTTCTGTGTATGTTAATTTTTATGGCAGATTGACAGAGTTGGATAAGGGGATTACATGTGTGCAATATTGGATTTTTGAAAGTATGCAACGTTTTGGAACTTTAACTAGTTATGAGCCTGTCAAAGTTTTTCTAATGCATATCACTGATGGGTCTAGCAAAAAAGAATTAGACCAGGCAATACAAGTGTTATCTAAATGTTTAAGAAATATTTGAGAAGCAGAAAAATAATGCTAAGTATTGCTGAGTTGAAAAATAAGCATAAGAAATTATTTTGGGGATATAGGAAACCTGCTCGTAATTTTTTCGCAGCTTCCTCACCTCCCACCTTTTGTATTTCTGTGTAAGAAAGAAGTGAGGTGACCCTCCCTTCAAATTCCTGTGTAAAGCAGCCGGAGAGTTATGAATATCTAAGAAATTAGTAATTATGGTGTTGTTATATATGGTGTTGTAGGAATATAATCCTAATTGAAATTGTTAGTTTTTACTATATAACTCTAGGATTATTTTAAACAAAGAAAGAAAATAGCTGATAATGGCTGACACCCTTTTACATTCCTAAAAAGGTAGCTGTTCTGTCCACCAGATGTCTTGCTGATGTTTTATATTGGTTATTTGTACCTGTGTTGTTAAATTTACATGCAAATGTGTAATTTACTTAAGGCAATCATATATGGTGTGCAGGCTCCATCTAGCATTCCTTTTTGGAGCAGGGAATTCTGGGTAGACAGGAAGTCAACCATCCACCATTCTTTTCAACATATTGCAAGAAGCAAGTCATGTATTTCTCTACCTATCGCCATCACCCCTTAGAGAACTTAAAAAGTAAGTTTTTATTATATCATCTTGTACTGTATATCGTTGTTTATGCAATGTATGCTGTATTGTATGCAATATTGTACTTATTGAAGTCTGTTTCTGTTATTTTGTAGTTTCACCTGGCTTGTTCTAATAAAACTGAGATCAAACAAATATGGTATCTACAGTTATTGGGATAAGAAGGTTTAACTAGCTGCCCCAGAGACAGAACAGTAGCTATGATTATTATAATTATTTAAATGTTTAGTTCTCCTTTCTAGCTTACTGAGCGTGAAAAGGTTCCACACACTGATAAGACCTGGTTGATTTAGTATTTTAGCATGCCAGAATATTAAAGGAACTATGCAAGTTAAGAAGCAGTAGTTAGACAAGGAAGCACATGCCAGAAGAGAGAAATCAGAAGGTTATTGGTGATTTAAAGAAGTAGATAGTAAACATGAAAGTGGAGAAAGACAAGTTTCTTTAGAAGAGGAAATAAGTAAGTGATTTACTGACAGAAAAATCTGAGAAGAACAGAGAACGGATGGAGATTTCCAGATAGACTGTAAGACTGCTGATGTGATGGGACTTAAGGAATCAACAAGGAAATGGTTAATGGCAACATAACTAAAATGGAAGGGCTTTGAATGGGCTTTACCGAGAGAAGTGTGCAGTAGCATTGAAGCCCAGAGAGAGGTGAGAAAAGAAAAGACAACAGACTTAATGCTTCCATAGCTCAAGATAATGTGTTTTTCAAAGAGAAACCAGGAAATGTTTAAACTGTGGTAAAATTGGGCATCTTGCTAAGAGACGCAGATACCAAAGAACATTATGAACAAGATGATGGAATAACAGAATTGCAGTTGAGGAATCAAAGCTATGATAGCCTTGTTTGGCTGGTGATTTTATGGTTGCATCCATTTCTGACCCTGTTGAGATAAATCACATTAATATGTTTAGTGGGAAAGATGAGGAGCTTTTATGCTCATCTGATGCCAGAGACCAGCAACATAAAGAAAAAGATGGTGACGAAGGCAAAGATGGGACTGGTGCCAATACTTTAGCAGTAAGTTCAACTGAGAGGTGTCCAACTTGTCTGAACAGTCTTTCCCTGGAGGTTGGCTTTCCAGAAGATTGTTGTCATGTTTTCTGTAAATCCTGCATTCTTAAATGGTGTGAAACCTCCTCATCCTGCCCTGTTGAACGCAAACCCTTTCAAACCGTGTATAAAATAGATCCGGTTGGTGGATGCACCAAGATCCATGTCATGGCAAGAACACAAAAAGAAAACTGCAGCTGCAACCTGTGCCAGTGGTACTGTACAAAAGGGAAGATATACTTTTACAATCCTGCTTGAATTAGGAGAAATAAAAGTGAAGAAATATACTACAATCAGTCCTGCCAGAGTTTTCCTAGAGAGAAAAGGAAACCTCGAAGAGGAGGGTGACCATATCTGCTTAAAACTCATGGAAGAAGAAATGCAGCAAATCTCCCCAGTAAAGGACACTCCTCTTCAAAAATTCTGATCTGATCCTGTTTGCAGAGGGTTCACGACTGTACAAAGATGGAGTCCCAAGAATGGCATATGCGGTGGCAACATTGGAGGAAGTGATTGAGACCTAACTACTCCCTTCATCGCTTTTAGCGCAGGTTACCAAAGTGGTAGCACTCACCAGAGTCTGTGAGGCTGCAAAGGATCAAACAGCCAACATCTACACTGATGGCAAGTATACTCTCGGAGTAGTCCATGATTATGGACCCATAAGGATCATGCTGCCAGGAAGACTGCTGAAACACCAATGTAAGCAATCATGACCCATATCACTGATTTTGCAAAGAAATAAGAAACCTGTAACAGACTGAAGAAAAAGAAGAGAACAAATACTCAAAGAGAAAAAGTGATTAAGAAATTGCAAGAATCTGCACATGATGATTGGAAAAAAATCATGGAAAGGGACAGAGCAAAGAAGAACCAAGAAGGACTCTTGTGCAAGGAAAATGAAATATGTGTCCCACCTCAAACAGAGAAGATGATCATGCAACTAGCCCATGGCCCAGGTCATGTAGGCCCTAAGGCAATGGAGAGAAACATAAACAAGGCTGGATGGTTTATTCAATACTCCAGAAACGTATGTCAAGACTTTGTTAAGGGATCTATAATCTGTGCTAAATAAAACCCAAGAAAACCGGCCAGAGTAACACAAAGACATTTGGCCAAGCCACTTTTCCCTTTCCAAAGACTTCAGATTTATTACATCCAAATGTCCAAATCAGGCCAATATCAATATGTTTTGGTGTGCATAGACATGTTTTTAAGTGAAGTAGAAGCCTGACCGATGGCTAAAGCAAATGCCAAGACAACAGCAAAGAAGCTCCTTTCTTAAATGATATGCCGCTTTGGAGTCCCTGAAACCATAGAGAGTAACGATGGAACACATTTCACTGGACAGATCATACAAACTATATGCAAGGACTTGGCAATTGAGTAGACCTTCCATGCCCCTATCAGGGAAGGTAGAAATATATAGTGGAATCATTAAAGACAGATTAGCTAAATTAATGCAGGAAAAGGGAAGACGGGTCAGTAAAGAAACAATGGCCAGAACTGTTGCCTCTGGTTCTTTACAGCATCAGGGCTACCCCTACTTATAGGTCAGAGAACTTGAGCCCTTATGAGATAAGACAGAGTTGTATTCTCCACATTAGACTGCTGAAATAGGTGCCTGGGTCACCTCAGAAGTGCCCCTGGAATAAGGGAGAAAGTTTTGGGCTATCTCAGTACCTCAAGGACGTAGACAAGTATATGTATAATTTTATATAAAATAAATTTTATAATACATAGAATATAAAAATATTGTGGGACATAAACACATTGACAAAATAGTTAGATACAGTTGACAGCCTTTTTTGCTGCTTCAAACAATTATACAAAGAATGAAATGAAGTTGACCCCCAGTGTTGAAGCGGGGTGTCAAATATGATGCATCTTGGCGATTGTCCTTAATTAGTTTTGCAGCAATTGCTGCTTCTTTAGAAGGAGTCAGTCATAAGCCAGTGCTGTTTTTTGGCCTAGGCCAACAAGGCCCAGGCCTAGAGCGGCACTTTGCGGGGGAAAAAAGCCACCCCCCCCCACCAAAAAGGCATTCGCACTCGCGCCCTCCTCCCGACACCAGCACGCAGGGCCACCATCAAGGGAGTACAGCTGAAGAGAGCAGTGGCGTCACGGTGTGGAGGGGGCCAGGAAGCAGTTTTAGTAAGTGCCGTCAAGCCGCCCCCCTTGGTAAAGTCGTGACTCTCTCTCTGATTGGCCCTCTGCTGTGGCCAATCATGGGGAGGGAAACAGCGGGCAGGAAGCTGGGTGGCAGCACAGCGAACCCAATTAGAGCCACTTTCTCTCTTCTCCCTTCGGCTGACAGGGGAAAGGGGAGGAGGGGGCAAGTGGGGGAGATACACAGACAGCCCGCAGCTAGCCTCTCCCTGTCACAGCGCCACTGCTCCATTTGCCGAGCTGCAGGCTGTCTGTGTATCTCCCTTTGTTCGCCCCCCTCCCCTTTCTCCTGTCAGCCGAAGAGAGAGAGCGGCTCTAATTGGGTTTGCCATGCCACCTTCCTGCCCGCTTTTTCCCTCCCATGATTGGCCACAGCAGAGGGCCAATCAGAAGACACTGGGGGGAGATCATCGGAAATGTAGTCCCTGAAGATTGGCGGCCCCAGTGTGTCCACAGACAACATGCTACAGCCGCAAGCATGCATACCCTCTGCTGGGGAGGGAGAGCCTGGAACCCGAAAAAAAGCAGAGGAATTGAGTATTACAGGAGGAGAAAAAAAGATAATACTGTGCTAGGGGAGGCCAGAGAGGGAGCCACACTGTACCCCTGTACCCGCACCACCAGAGAGCCACGCTGTACCTGCACCACTAGAGAGAGAGCCACGCTGTACCCGCACCACCAGATAGCGTGCCATGCTGTACGCGAACCACCAAAGAGAGTCACGCTGTACCCGCACCACCAGAGAGCGAGCCACGCTGTACCCGCACCACCAGAGAGAGAGAGCCACGCTGTACCCATACCACCAGAGAGATAGCCACACTGTACCCACACTACCAGAGAGGGAGCCACGCTGTGCCTGCACCACCAGAGAGGGAGCCATGCTGTACCTGCACCACCAGAGGGGGAGAAAGATGGAACCACTGCCAGGGTACAGACATGCTACATTACTGACTTGAGTCAGCCTGGGCAACCCAGAGTGAGCGGACATCTAGCTGGAGGGATCACTGTTGCGGTTTTGCCATGTCTGGTAAGAGGGCCTGTTGGCCATTATCCATTACTGTTCCCAGGGACTGAGCCATTAGAAAGTGCCTAACCTGATATCCTCTAGGCCTTATTGACCGCCACAATGAGCTCCAACGCTGGGGGTTCGGTCCAAAAATAGGGGGGTTGACACCATTTTTACCGAACCATGTGACACCAATGTGACGCCACTGTCCCAGAGCCCAGTGCCACAACAAGTTCGGCACTGAGCTCCGGTAACTGGCCACACAGGGGTGCTCTAGCGTGGGCACCCAGGACATCTGCCGCCCTGGGTCCCACAATCGGCTTTCCATAGAAGTCAACACCTCTCTCCCCACTGTCAGCCACACACACTCCTCGGCTCCTTCTCGGCTCCAATGTTCCAGTGTACACAGCCAGGAGCCACAGAGGAGGGACACGACTTTAGTGCAAAAGCCGCGCTGCTGTTCTGAGGTCTGTGTATAGTTTACAGTGGAGGGGGTGGAGGGGGACACAGTAACCGGGAAGGGGGGTCAGATAACAGATGTACACATGAAATGATGGGAGGGGGGTAAGGGGATATGTGCTGGGTGCTTTGGGAGGGGAGAGGATATGTGCTAGTGGGGGGGTCTGATCCTCCCCCCACCACTAGCACATGTCCTCACCCCTCCCAAAGCACCCAGCACATATCCCCTTTCACCCTCTCTCCCCCAAATCAAAAGATGCCGCATCCCTCTCTGTCCTCCTCCCGTGGCGTTTACAGTGGAGGGGGGTGGAGGGGGGTGAAGGGGGACACAGTAACTGGGAGGGGGGGGCAGATAACAGATACACACATGGAGTGATGGGAGGGGGGTAAGGGGATGTGTGCTGGGTGCTTTGGGAGGGGAGAGGATATGTGCTAGTGGGGGGGTCTGATACTCCCCCCACCACTAGCACATGTCCTCTCCCCTCCCAAAGCACCCAGCACATATCCCCTTACACCTTCTCTCCCCCAAATGAAAAGATGGCGCATCCCTCTCTGTCCTCCTTCCGCAGTGTCTCTCTGTCCTCTTCCCGCGGCATCCCTCTGTCCTCTTCTCACGGCGTCCCTCCGTCTTCCCATGAAGATGACAGGGCGGATCTTAAAAAGGAAGGGATGTGGCCTTGACAGGAAGGGGTGGATGATATTTAAATTAGGGGGTGCGCAAGTTTAGTCAGGCCTAGGGCAGCACAAATCCTAAATACACCACTGTCATAAGCATCTATTGAGATAAATCATAATTTCATGTTTAAACCATTATGTATGACATTGATATATATTTCAAAACATGAAGGTTATTTTCTTTAATATCAAATAAAATGGAATGCATTAAGGTGAAAAAACATGAAGCTTTACAACCCCTTTAAACCATTGTTTAAAGTGCATCCAATTACACATTTCCCTGTCTCTATTACATTTCAGTAATATCAGGTCTGGGAGGCCAACAAGGAGAGGAAGAAGTTCCAATGCCACTGTGAGGGGGCCAGCAGCGTATGTGTCCACAGGCAAATGTGCCCCTGTGCCATCCAGCATGGAGAGGAGGTGGTGGACTGCCTTACTAAACCATCTCCATCCTCTGTCACCCAAGCTGACATTAGTGCGCAGTTCACCACTGCTGCCAGAGCAGCCTATTCTGCCTCATTGTCCACAGCTACTTCGGCCATAGCCCCAGCATCATGCATGGAGGAGTCAGCGGAGTTATTTGAACACAGCATCAGCCACTTGTTCTTGACAATGCACAGCCATAACTTGATTCTGATATTGGTTCTGAGGTTGAGGAAGGTAGGAACATGAGCCTACAGAGATGGGAGAACACTGATAAACAACAAATTGACAATCATGTTCCCCCAGCCACAGCATATTGCCAAATTGGCTCCAGTGATGATGAGGATAAAGGGTATGATGATGATGATGATGATGAGGTCACTGATGTGACTTGGGTGCTGGATAGAGCAGAGGAGGAAAGTAAGGGTGAGGCACAACTCCAATGAGACAGCCATCATGGAAGAGTAGAGAGCAGCCACCCTATGTCATCCAATTGTGGAGCTGTTATCTCCCAGCCCACGTCCCACAGCTCAGCTATCTGGCCCTTTTTTAGCACATATGCAGCCAATAACACTGTTGCAATTTGAAAACTTTGCCTCAAGCAGATCAAGCGTGGCAAAAACACCAGGCATTTGGGTACCACATGCTTAACCTCCCACCACTCAGCACGTTGACAAGAGCACCTGAAAGCCACATAAAAGGGATGCAATTCTTCTCCTCCTCACTCCTCACCTATCAGGTCTACCCCCACTATATCTCATGACCTCTCACCAGCTTCCACTGACAGGGATGATGGAATAGTAAAGGGTGTCACAGGTCCTTGCAGCACGTCTGCAAGCAGCACACCACCAGCTGTAGAGTATTGCAGGCAAATTTATCTGCCTCAGCTTTTCAGTGAAAATAAAATACAGTCACTGCCACCAACATGCCCAGCGTCTGAATTCCAACTTGTCCAAGCTGCTGGCTTTACAACTCCTGCCTTTCCGTCTGGCGGATTTTGCCTTCCGAATTTTCAGAATGTGCTGTACCACAATTGCAGGTTTCCAGCAGCTATTTCTTTGCACATAAGGCCATTCAAGCTCTGTACCATCACGTGGAAGGCAATGTTGTAGAATCATTGGGCAAGGCAATCAGCAGCAAGGTCCACGTTACTGCTGACACATGGTCCAGCAAGCATGGTCAGGGACGATATAATTAGTTCACAGCACACTCGATAACTCTGCTTGCAACTAGGAAGGATGCAGGACAGGGCTCAGTGCTGGAGCTTGTTTTGCCACCACAACTCCATACAACTGGTGGTAATGATTTGTCAGATGCACTCCCACCCCCCTCCTCCATGCCCTCCCCTGCTAAATTTTCTGATGAACCACCAGTACCCTCTAAACATTCCAGGGGCTATTCAATGAGTCAGGTTAAAGATGCCATGCAGTGCTTCAGCTGGTCTGTCTAGGGGGCAGAAGCCACACCGGAGCAGAGATTCTTGCAGCTTTGCAGGGTCAGGCCCAGAGGTGGTTCACACCACGCCAGCTTGAGCCAGGAATAGTGGTGTGCGATAATGGCACTAATTTCCTGTCCGCACTTCGACAGGAAAAGTTAAAACATGTGCCATGTCTGGCACATGTCCTCATTTTGGTGGTGCAGCATTTCTTAAACAGGTATTCAGGGTTGCAAGATCTTCTAAAACAGGCCAGAAGAGTCTGTAGCCATTTCAGGCGGTCATACACAGCCAGTGTTCGGTTGGCTGAAATTCAATGGGAATTCCACTTGCCTGTAAACCACCTGATTTGTGACATGCCCACCAGGTGGAACGCGACTTTGCACATGCAGCAGATGGCTGTCAACGAGTACCTGTGTGAATATGACACAACAACAGGCTCAGAGCGGCTCAACATTTTTTCCCCACGCCAATGGCTGCTGATAATGGATGGATGAACTGTACTGTCACCATTTGAAGCGGCCTCAAGCATGGTAAGCCGTGACAATGCATGCATCAGTGACACAATTCCTGTTGTGTTCCTGCTGGAGCAGACTCTGTGTGGCATTATGGATAGGGCACTCGAGGCAGAGCAGCAGGAGGAAGAGGATGACTTCCTTTCCTCTCAAGACACCATTCTTGTGACGCTACACAACACACAGGAGAGGGAAGAGGAGGAGTATTCTGGCAGTTTTGGGGGCATTGAAGCAAAGGAAGACATACTGGGGACAGATAGTTTTCTGTCCCCAGAACCCTTAGGAATAATACACGACTGGGAGGAGGCAGTTCCAGATGCTGTAATCCTCAGTGACCTCGAGGACTCTTCTTCTCATGCCTCTGCAAACTTGCGGTGCAGGGGCTTCCTTATTCTTCAAAGCCTGTGAAAGGACCCGAGAATTAGTGGCATCAAGGAGAAAGATCATTATTGGTTGGCAACTCTCCTTGACCACTGTTAAAAGGGGAAAGTCCTGGAACTCATCCCGTTCCCACAGAGGGAGCAGAGGATGAAATATCTTGAGGACACATTAAGACTCTCATAGGTTAATCTCATGGAAAAGCTAGTTTTGAGGCTTCTGTTGGTCATAGGAGGAGCGGTGGGGGGCTGCCTCAGTGATGCATTTCAAAAATGTTTTAGTCCTCGGAGTCCAGGCCTGTCAGCTTCCACATCCCATCAGCAGCGTCTGCATCATATGGGGGAAGATTATCTAGGGCCAAAAACAGACACAGAGAGATTTCCAGTTGACAATCCACTGGGTTACTGGGTCATGGGAACAGACCACTGGCCAGAACTTGCCTAGTATGCAATTGAGCTGCTGGGCTGCCCGGTATCCAGCATGCTTTCTGAATGGGGCATTCAGTGCTGCCGGAGGTTTTGTGACAGATAAAAGAGCATGTCTGTCCACAGACTCTGTTGACCTGCTGACATTCATTAAAATGAATCATTCCTTAGTTAGCAGCAGCTATGAAGCCCCTGATGCCAATGTTGCCAATTAAGTGTTTTTGGGATGTGCAATCCATGCAAGACTATCTAGGCTTCCTAGCTTTGTAGGTGTTGATTTTATCAGGAAGACATTTTTTGGCATAGGTTTCATGGGCACAATTAACACCCAAAGACCTATTTTTCTGCACCTGTTTGACAGGTGCAAATATATTCAGTTTTTTACACCAAGGTCAGTTCTTGCTTCATCAAGAGTACCTCTATAGGGTTATGGTGTGAAGGCACTACCGACACCCGAAGCCCAATTTTTCCACACCTGTTACTTCTATCCAAAGTCTGCAAAAAAGACACCAGAATTTATCCAAAAAATCTCTAATCTTGTTCCGAGTGCACTAAATTGTGGCTTCATCATACAAACTGGCTCCCCAAAGCCGTTGTTTACAAAATAAAGAAAGCTTGCAGGGAATTCTTTTTTCTTTTTTTACAGGCACACTAAGAGGACCCCCCAGGCACTATAGTTAAAGGAATTTTTCATTTTTAATGTTTTATTTTATACATCATTAAATTACTGCTCATTTAAAAGTGATCTTTTTTAGAAACTTTTTTTGCATTGATACATGTCCCCTAGGGCAGTACCGGACCCCTTACCCTTTGTATGCCCAATAACTTGCATATAAGCCTTCAAAATGGGCACGATCGGCATGATTTGTCCACTTCAAGTCCCATAGACTTTAATGGGGTTCGTTGTTTGGCTGGAAGGGTGTTCGGCCCATATCTGTTTGTTGCACATTATACTGCTGACCCCTGCACTACATTCACTATATTGAACTTTATATACTTTAACCCTGCACTGTATCCTTTTTTTTTTATTAATACAGCTTTATTTGTGTCTTTTCTATCTGCCTGGGGAGGCTGAATACTTGCATCTGTGATTTGAAGCTTTTATATTTTAATGATCAAGAGATTCAAGGGAGATCAAGATCAATCTACAACTAAAGTGGAAAATTTCTTAATAAACAATGTATTGTTTCAATAAGAAAAATCTCAGATCAGACAGCAGAAAGGAAGTGCCTAGCACATCACGTATTAAACGTAGCAATCAGCAGTCACACCTTAGGAGAAATACAATATCTCCCTCTGCCTTTTATTTCCTTCTGAATTTAAGGTTTTGGAGCACAGTGGATGTGAAAACCCTGTATAATAAACATAAGCCTTTGTTTTTACAGCATGTCTGTTCTTCAGAGAAAGAAAATCACGTCTTTGGCCTAAAGACACTTTTACAACCAAAAAAATACAGGAATAAAAAATCGACTCAGCATCTTTACACATAGGTGGCATTTGATTTGTATTTGCCCCCCGGAGAGCATATTATTTTGTGATTTTACCTGCTGGGATGTTCTCCGTCTTAATGTTCTTAAGATTGGCTCATCGACAGTTCATTATCTGCAAGGCTTAAAGTTTAATTGTTACATGGCATGCAATTTACAATGTTTGGTATTTAGATAATGCTGCCGTTATTAGTATCTCAGAGGCACGGTGCTAAGAATTCCTCTGTGGCTGGTAACACGGCCCTGCTAATAATGCCAGTGAAATCTTTATTATTTTTCAACAATGCGAAATGTAAATTATAAAAAAAAGTCTGCAGTAAACAGATTTAATTTAAATTGATTCATGAATATGTCAGAGTCCTGGAAATGGCTTGTCTGATGAGCGCAGGTTAAACCCAAAGGCGTTTATAATTGGAAATTGACATGACCTGGCTTTAAAAGGACTCTGTCATGTGAGAATCATTGAGGCTGCCATTGCTGAACTCTTCTACTTCCTAACTCACGTACTAAAGCTTTGGCTTTAACAGTTTTAAAGTTTCTGACCCAAACAAGTATAAAGATAAAGAATTCTGACACCTTTTTATCACTCATTTATAAAATTCTGCTTTTGGGTCTCAAACTAAAGTCAGATCAAAAGATTACAGTGCAAACATACAAAAATGACATTTAAATCCTGCAAGGCTATTTAAAGCACCTGAACATATTAAGCAAATAAGCAAAAATATGGGGATTTGGTCACACCATATGGCCATACAGTGCTTAAGCCCAATACTGCGTCAAGGTACCCCATTTTCAGTGGGTCCTACACTATTCATAGAATGAAAGATCCCACTTCTCAACCATGGGAGAAATACAATCCTCTTTATGACAGAACTAAAAGGACTCCTCCTATAACTCAGATGGGCACTGATTAGAAGTACTGTTATCTGGTCAGGACCCATATAACAAACAAACTTGGGGGGAACACCCTAACTATGCATCACATTAAAGATGGTGTTGCTATAGGGCCATACAAACAGAATAAAAGATTATAGAGCAGACATACAAAATTGCCACAATAGTGGGCTTAAGCACTGTATGGCCATTAGGGATGAGCTTGATGTTGACATACGTTCGACTCGAACATTGAGTGTTCACCCGTTCGCCAAAGAGCGAACATTATGTGGCGTTCGCACCAAATTCGAGTGCCGCCCTATAATGCACTGCGAGATTGCAGTGCATTGCTGTATGATGATTGGCCAAAGCATGCACCTGACCTGCATGCTTTGGCCAATCCCAGCACCCTCTGCTAAAAGAGCCATAATTGGCCAAAGGCAGGGTGCCTTTGGCCAATCATAGCTCAGGGGGACTAAGTCCACACCCCACACTATATAACACTGCCTACAGGGCAGCCCTGTGTAGTGTTGTTGGTGTGGACGGAGAGACAGCTTGATTTAGATTAAGCAGGCAGGTTATTCAGTTAGTGGCAGTGTACTTGATATATATATATATATATATATATATATATATATATATATATATATATATACAGTCAGTCTAGTATAAAAAATATATATCTATCTATCTATATAGATATATATCTATATAGATATATATATATATATATATATATATATATATATACATATACTCTGCATTTGGCATAGACTAGACATTCAGTGTTTACTCTATATTCAGTCAGTGCAGGCAGTGTATTAATATATATATATAATATATAATAATATAATATAATAATATATAATATAATAATAAATAATAATATATATATATAATAATAATATATATAATATAATATATAATATAATAATATAATATATATATATTTATAATGATACAGTGCATTCTGTGGTGAAATTAAATTAAATTTTTCACTCTTTGTTATATTGCAGCCATTTGCTAAAATCATTTATGTTCATTTTTTTTCCTCATTAATGCACACACAGCACCCCATATTGATAGAAAAACACAGCATTGTTGACATTTTTGCAGATTTATTAAAAAAGAAAAACTGAAATATCACATGGTCCTAAGTATTCAGACCCTTTGCTGTGACACTCATATATTTAACTCATGTGCTGTCCATTTCTTCTGATCATCCTTGAAATGGTTCCACACCTTCATTTGAGTCCAGCTGTGTTTGATTATACTGATTGGACTTGATTAGGAAAGCCACACACCTGTCTATATAAGACCTTACAGCTCACAGTGCATGTCAGAGCAAATGAGAATCATGAGGTCAAAGGAACTGCCTGAAGAGCTCATAGACAGAATTGTGGCAAGGCACAGATCTGGCCAAGGATACAAAAATATTTCTGCTGCACTTAAGGTTCCTAAGAGCACAGTGGCCTCCATAATCCTTAAAAGGAAGACGTTTGGGACAACCAGAACCCTTCCTAGAGCTGGCCGTCCGCCCAAACTGAGCTATCGGGGAAGAAGAGCCTTGGTGAGAGAGGTAAAGAAGAACCCAAAGATCACTATGGCTGAGCTCCAGAGATGCAGTCGGGAGATGGGAGAAAGTTGTAGAAAGTCAACCATCACTGCAGCCCTCCACCAGTCAGGGCTTTATGGCAGAGTGGCCCGACGGAAGCCTCTCCTCAGTGCAAGACACATGAAAGCCCGCATGGAGTTTGCTAAAAAACACCTGAAGGACTCCAAGATGGTGAGAAATAAGATTCTTTGGTCTGATGAGACCAAGATAGAACTTGGCCTTAATTCTAAGCGGTATGTGTGGAGAAAACCAGGCACTGCTCATCACCTGTCCAATACAGTCCCAACAGTGAAGCATGGTGGTGGCAGCATCATACTGTGGGGGTGTTTTTCAGCTGCAGGGACAGGACGACTGGTTGCAATTGCGGGAAAGATGAATGCGGCCAAGCAAATGGATATTCTGGATGAAAACCTTCTTCAGAGTGCTCAGGACCTCAGACTGGGCCGAAGGTTTACCTTCCAACAAGACAATGACCCTAAGCACACAGCTAAAATAACGAAGGAGTGGCTTCACAACAACTCCATGACTGTTCTTGAATGGCCCAGCCAGAGCCCTGACTTAAACCCAATTGAGCATCTCTGGAGAGACCTAAAAATGGCTGTCCACCAATGTTTACCATCCAACCTGACAGAACTGGAGAGGATCTGCAAGGAGGAATGGCAGAAGTTCCCCAAATCCAGGTGTGAAAAACGTGTTTCATCTTTCCCAAAAAGACTCATGGCTGTATTAGATCAAAAGGGTGCTTGTACTAAATACTGAGCAAATGGTCTGAATACTTAGGACCATGTGATATTTCAGTTTTTCTTTTTTAATAAATCTGCAAAAATGTCAACAATTCTGTGTTTTTCTGTCAATATGGGGTGCTGTGTGTAAACTGAAAAATTTTGCAAATGGCTGCAATATAACAAGAAGAGTGAAACATTTAAGGGGGTCTGAATACTTTCTGTCCCCACTGTATATATATATATATATATATATATATATATATATATATATATATATATATACTCTGCATCCAGTGTAGCCTATATCTACTATGCATTCCGTGGTGTACTGTTTCTAATACACTTCAGGTGGTGTACACAGTATCTAATACAGTGTGTACAGTGTCTACTACACTTCTAGTGGTGTACACAATACAGTGCAGCCCTAGTACAGTTGTTAATACAGTGCAGGAGGTGTACACAGTATCTAATACAGTGTGTACAGTTTCTACTACACTTCTGGTGGTGTACACAGTACACCATACAGTGCAGCCATAGTATAGTTGTTAATACAGTGCAGGTGGTGTACACAGTATCTAATGCAGTGTGTGCAGTTTCTACTACACTTCTGGTGGTGTACACAGTACACAATACAGTTCAGCCGTAGTACAGTTTCTTCTATTTTTCTGGTGGTGTACACAATATCTAATACAGTGTGTACAGTGTCTACTACACTTCTGGTGGTGTACACAGTATAAAATACAGTGCAGCCATAGTACAGTTGCTAATACAGTGCAGGCGGTGTACACAGTATCTAATACAGTGTGTAGAGTTTCTACTACACTTCTGGTGGTGTACACAGTATCTAATACAGTGTGTACAGTTTCTACTACACTTCTGGTGGTGTACACAGTACACCATACAGTGCAGCCATAGTATAGTTGTTAATACAGTGCAGGTGGTGTACACAGTATCTAATGCAGTGTGTGCAGTTTCTACTACACTTCTGGTGGTGTACACAGTACACAATACAGTTCAGCCGTAGTACAGTTTCTACTATTTTTCTGGTGGTGTGCACAATATCTAATACAGTGTGTACAGTGTCTACTACACTTCTGGTGGTGTACACAGTATAAAATACAGTGCAGCCGTAGTACAGTTGCTAATACAGTGCAGGCGGTGTACACAGTATCTAATACAGTGTGTAGAGTTTCTACTACACTTCTGGTGGTGTACACAGTATCTAATACAGTGTAGTGTGGTGTTGTAAAACAAAATATACATCATGTCCGAAAGGCCACCAATGAGAGGCAGACACTCACAGGCCCCTAAAAGAGGGCAAGCAGCCTCTGTGTCTACAGTCAACAGTGCTGGTTGTGGACATGGTGCATCCTCTGCAGGTGGCCGTGGGGCACGTTTGTCCTTTTTTTCTGCTGCTGGACGTGTTATTGAGCCAGAACAGCAGAAGAGTTGGTGGAGTGGATAACAAAGCCGTCCTCATCCTCCTCATCCTCTGTCACCAGACAGAGTAGTTTGCCTTCCAATGCAGCTGCCAAAGTGGCCTATTCCACCGGCTCCTTGTCCACAGTCACTCCTTCCGTAGCTCCACCATCATGCATGGAGGAGTCCCCAGAACTATTCGACCACAGTGTCTTGTACATGCTGCTGGAGGATGTGCAGCGATCTGAAGGCTCCGATGTTGGTTCACAGGTTGAGGAAGGGAATAATGTGAGCCTAGATAGAGGGGGTGCCCAAGAAGGACAAGAAACTGGCAGTCATGTTCCCCCAGCTGCAGCATACTGCCAAGTTTGCACCAGTGACGAGGAGGGTGGGGATGATGAGGTCACTGACTCTACTTGGGTGCCTGAGAGAAGAGAGGAGGAGGAGGCACAACTCCAATGAGGCAGAATGTCCCCTAGGGGGCAGCTTAAGGGCAGGCACCCTATTGCATCACACTGCAGGGCTCTGCAGGTGCAGGGCACTGCTGACTCCCCACGGACTTTTAAAAGTTCCTTGGTGTGGGCCTTTTTTGACATGTCTGCAGCAGATTGCACTGTTGCTGTTTGCATCCTATGTCTGAAGCGGATCAAGCGTGGCCAGAACAGCAGTTACTTGGGCACCACATGCTTGACCAGACATATGACAACCTGCCATGCAGTCCATTGGCAACAGCACTTGAAAGACCCACATCAAAGAAAAAGACAGACTTCTCCTTGCTCCTCATCTGGGATCTCCAACTCAACTATACTTCCAGTCCTCTCAAAAACCTGCACTGAGAGAAATTAAGGTATAGCAATAGGTGTCCCAAGTACTTGCAGCCAATCTGCTAGCAGTACACCACCATCTGATTTTAGCAGACAAATTTCCCTACCCCAGTTGCTGAACCATAAAAAGAAATTCAGTTCCAGCCATCCACATGCTTAGCGTCTGAATGCTAGCTTGGCCAAATTGCTAGCACTGCAACTGCTGCATTTTCAGCTGGTAGACTCTGCCCCTTTTTTTGAATTTGTGGAATGTGCTGTACATCAATGGCAGGTTCCAAAACGCAATTTCTTTTCACGGAAGGCCATTCCGGCTCTCTACCAGCATGTGGAAAGCAATGTTTTGACCTCGTTGGAGAGGGCAGTCAGCAGTAAGGTGCATATGGTGCATATTACCGCTGACTCATGGTCCAGTAGGCATGGGCAGGGACATTACCTTTCCTTCATGGCGCACTGGGTAACTCTGCTGGCAGCTGGGAAGGATGCAGGACAGGGTTCAGTATTGTTGGAACTTGTTCCACTACCACGCCTGCAAAATGCTAGTGGTGATTCTGCCACAGCTCTCTCCTCCACCCCCTCCTCTTCTTCTTCCTCTATGGCCTCTTCTGCAGATTTGTCCTCTGAACCAGCGGTGTTCCGTAAGCGTTCAAGGGGCCGCGCAAGCAGTCAGGCAAAAAGATGCCATGTGGTGCTTGAGTTGGTCTGCTTAGGGGACAGGAGCCACACTGGGGCAGATATTCTGTCAGCTCTGCAGGAACAGGCTCAGCGGTGGTTGACGCAACGCCAGCTTCAGCCAGGAATGGTTGTATGCGACAATGACACCAACCTTCTCTCTGCTCTCCGACTGGGACACTTGACCCATGTTCCATGTTTGGCACACGTCCGGAATTTGGTGGTGCAGTGGTTCTTGAGCAGGTACCCAGGCTTACAGGATCTCCTGAGGCAGGCCAGAAAAGTCTGTGGTCATTTCCGCCGGTCATACAATGCCAGTGCTCGGCTGGCTGACATTCAAAGGGAATGCAACCTGTCCACCAACTGCCTCATTAGTGACATGACCACCAGATGGAACTCAACGTTCGCAATGCTGCAGCGGCTGCAAATGCAGCAGAGGGCCATCCATGAGTACCTGTGTGAGTATGGCACCAGGACAGGATCAGGGGAGCTTGGCTTCTTTTCGCCATGCCAGTGGCTACTGATCAAGGATGCATGCACTGTCCTGTCACCATTTGAGGAGGCCACGACGATGGTGAGCAGCGACAATGCATGCATTAGTGACACTGTCCCTATTGTCTTCCTGTCCCTATTGTTGGAGCACACGCTTTGTGGAATAATGGACAGGGCACTTGAGTCAGAACAGCGGGAGGAAGAGGGAGACTTCCTTACCTCTCAAGGCCCCCTTTATCCAGATAGTATTCTTGCGGGTACCAACACACAGGAAGACGAGAAGGAGGAGGATTGTGTAAGCATGGACGTGGAGGATAACACTTAGCAGCAGTCTTCAAGGGATGGTTTCAAGTCCCCAGAAACCCAAGGAGTTGTACGTGGCTGAGAGGAGATTGTTACGCATCATGTGATCCTTAGTGACCCAGAGGACTCATAATCGAATGCCTCTGCAAACTTACGCTGCATGGCCTCCCTGATTCTGCAAAGCCTGCGAAAGGACCCTAGGATTCGTGGTATCAAAGAGAGGGATCATTACTGTCTGGCAATCCTTCTTGATCCACGTTACAAGGGTAAGGTTGCAGAACTCATCCTGTCTTTGCAGAGGGAGCAGAGGATGAAACATCTTCAGGAGGCCTTGAAGAAAGGTTTGTACAATGCATTTCCAGACCCTGGGAGGTTACAACTTCCTGTTGCTGGACAACGTGTTGCTGAGGCTTCGTTCAGTCAGAGGAAGAGCAGTGGAGAAGATGGCTAGCTGACCGATGCCTTTAAACAATTTTTCAGTCCTCAGCGCCAAGGTCTGATCGGTTTAAGCAACCATCGCCAGCATCTGCATTACATGGTGCAGGAATATCTAGTGGAAGAGCAGACTTGGAGACCTTTCCAGCAGAGCATCCACTGGGTTACTGGGTCTTGAGGATGGACCACTGGCCATAACTTACTCAATATGCAATTTCTGGCCTGTCCTGCATCCAGCATTCTTGCTGAACGAACATTCAGTGCTGCTGGAGGGTTTGTAATGGATCATAGAGTGCGCCTATCCACAGACTCCATGGATAGGCTCACGTTCATAAAAATGAATCAGTCTTGGATCAGCAGCTATCAAGCACCTGATGCTGATGTAACTGATTAAATTTTCTATGGATGTGGGATCCCTTGAAGACTGCCTATGCTGAGTGACTATCCTATTCCGCCTCAATCTCGATGATGCTAGCTTCCAATAATATTTTTGGTTTAGGGCACCACCGCCCAAGGCCCAATTTTTCTGACCCTGTTTAACAGGGGCATGTAATTACAATTTTTGATCTAATATTCCACAGCAGGGTTTATTCCTGCACCCAACAAGATTAACTGTGAGGGCTTACAGTGTTCTGGTACCACCACCACCCAATGCCCAATTTTTCTGCCCCTGTTTAACAGGGGCATGTAATTACAATTATTGATATAGTATTTCACAGCAGGGCCCGTTCTTGCGCTCACCAAGAGTAACTGTGAGGGCATACAATGTGTTGTGGTACCACCAATACTGAAGGCCCAATTTTCTGCAGAGTATATATGGCAGGCTGTATAGTATATATACTGCTGTACAGAGTATATAGTGCCTGCGGGCCAGGGGGACCCCCATACCATTTTTTTTATTTGGGTGCGGGGTTGCCCTTAACCTCCCTGGCGGTTTTCCCGAGTGTGGCTCGGGGTTAAATTTCAGTCCCATTAGCGGTAACCCCGAGCCACACTCGGGATCGCATTGCAGGATCCTGGGGCAGCGTTACTTACCTTGTCCCCGGGATCCTGCGATGTCCCCCGCAGTGTCCGAGGGCTCCGTCCTCCTCCGAAGCCTCTCCGTGCCAGGCTCCGTTCCCTGCGAGCGGCGCGACGCATGGGGGCGGAGCCTGGCGGCAAATTCAAAAAAATGTCAAAATCATAACACATACAGTACTGTAATCTTACAGATTACAGTACTGTATGAAATGGTTTCACATCCCTTTTGTCCCCAGTGCTCTGGCCCATGCCCTGCATGCAGTTTTACATGATATACACTGTTCTTTCTGCCTGGAAACTGGAGATTGTCCATAGCAACCAAAAAGTGTCCCTTTACGTCAAAAGTGGCTTTAGACCAGCTAGAAAACAGCGATAGTAAATTAGAACACTTGCAGAATTGAGCGATAGTGAATTGTGGGGAAATTTATTTTATTACTATTTTTTTAAATTTTTTTTTAATTATTTATTTTTATTTATTATATTATAATTTATGTTTTTGTGTTTCAAACGTTATCATACCCGGGATATCTACTAGACTCTGGTTTGGACAGATTTAAGTGTGTTATTAAGATTTACAGACCTACAATATAAAACGCCAAATTTCCATGCAAAATAATTGTACCGCTTTCAGCACCTAAAATCCGAAATAATCATACCGCCAGGGAGGTTAATCTTCATACCAGACCCCGGGGGGGGGCAACCCATGTCGTTTTGTTCAATGATTTTCATCTATATTGCTTGGACCCAACAATACATTACAGCCCGAGCAGTTTTAAATGTCTTTTTTCCTTTAAAAATGTCATTTTGCTGTGGTATTGTTCTAAACACAGGAAAACTGCGCCACTTTACAGGCATACTATAGACACCCCCCAGGCACGATATTTAAAGGAATATTTCATTTTTATTGTTTCACTTTAAGCATTTTAATAATCACTGCTCCCGAAAAAATGGCCGTTTTTAAAACTTTTTTTCGCATTGATACATGTCCCCTGGGGCAGGACCCGGGTATCCAAACACTTTTTATGGCAATAACTTGCATATAAACCTTTAAAATGAGCACTTTTGACTTTTCACGTTCGTGTCCCATAGACTTTAACGGTGTTCGCGTGTTGGAACAAATGTTTTGCCTGTTCGCATGTTCTGCTGCAAACCGAACGGGGGGTGTTCAGCTCATCCCTAATGGCCATATGGTGTGACCAAATCCCCATATTTTTTCTTATTTGCTTAAAATGTTTAGGTGCTTAAATAGCCTTCCAGGATTTAAATATAATTTTTGCATGTGTGCGCTATAATCTTTTGTTCTGTTTGTATGGTCTTATAGCAGCACGATCATTAATGTAGTGTGCCCCCCAAGTACTTGTTTGTCAGACTCAAGTCAGGCACATTAAGGGAATCTAGCATTCTCTTCAAGAGGCCAGTAGTGGCAGCCACTGTACGGTATTATTATACAGGATTTATATAGCGCCAACAGTTTGCGCAGCACTTTACAACATGAGGGCAGACAGTACAGTAACAATGCAATTCAATACAGGAGGAGTCAGAGGGCCCTGCCCGTTAGAGCTTACAATCTTGGATACAAAAGGTAATAACTGTGGGGGTTTATCTGATGGAGAAAGTAAAACTACAGTTGTTAGGTGGGGGCCGGATAGGCTTCTCTGAAAAGAAGGGTAGGAGATAGTCGGACAGATTGGGGTAGGGAGTTCCATAGGATAGGAGAGGCTCGGGAAAAGTCCTGGAGGCGAGCATCTGAGGAGGTGATGAGGGAACTAGAGAGCAGGAGGTCTTGGTAGGAACGAAGGGAACGAGTAGGTTGGTATTTTGAGACTAGGTTAGTGATGTAGCTGGGGGCCGAGTTGTGGATGGCTTAGTAAGTTGTTCTTAGAATTTTGAATTTAATTCAGTGGGTGAGTGGAAGCCAGTGGAGGGATTGGCAGACAGGGCTAGCAGACACTGAGCGGTTGGTAAGGTGGATGGGCCTGGCAGCAGCATTCATGATGGACTGAAGGGGGGATAACCTATGTAAAGGTAATCCTGTGAGTAAGGAGTTGCAGTAGTGGAGGCGAGAGATGACCAGGGAGTCAACTAGGAGCTTGGTGGTGTCATTGGTTAGGAAGGGGCGTATTTTGGAGATGTTGCAGAGGTTGAGGGCAAGATTGGGAAAGCGTTTGGACGTAGGGGCAAAAAAATTGTTCTGAGTCCAGGGTTACACCTAGAACCTTGGCATGCCAGAACGGGCTGATAGTAGTGCTATTGATCTTGACAGAGAGATCAAGGGAAGAGGCACATGTGGAGGAAAAATCTTGAGCTCAGATTTGGATAGATTGAGTTTGAAGAAGTGGTGTGACATCCAGGCTGATGTGTCTGTTAGTAAATTAGTGATACTTCCCTCTTGACAGTGTCACTTTAAAATGTTTCTAAGGTAGGCACAATTTTGCAGTGCAGGCCCCCTGAGGTGTCTATACAGTAAGGTGACCAGATTTTTTAATTTAAATTCGGGGACTATTTTATAAGCATATTTTCCATAAATGATATGCCGTGTGTGTGGTACTGTATGTGTTTATGGAATGATGGTATGATATATATATATACGTTATTTCTCACATTTTGTCCATGAGATAAAAAAAAGATACTTCTTAGAATGTTTTGGATATAACTACCAAACGTTAAGAAGATAAGATAGAGAAAAAACTTGGAGGGAGGGATGGGGCGGCAAAATTCAAATCCAATCCAGGCAGGGGTAGCTCCAGACAATTTTTTTGGGGGTGCTATGGTGGGGCTTGAGGTAAAAGTGAGGGTGCTAATGCGGTGCGCTACCACACCCCTGTTGGCGTGGGCTAAAACTGGGTGTGTCCAACAAGTGGGCGTGGTCAGCAAGTGGAGGTTTCTTCATCGCATACAATGGTGATCAGTATGTCCTGGCCTCTGTATACCAATAAAAAGCCATAAAATGCAGCACAACCCTATACTTCCTTTATACAATTCTACAAATTGACTTATAAGTGTAATGGTAAAACCTATAAATGAATATCCAGTGCAAATCAACCAATGTATTCCAATGTAGTAGTGATAGTGTCACCACCTTTGCAAACATATTTTGAGAAATTGCAGAGCAATACATAATTGTAGCTGTGCCCCCGCAGGAGCCGCTTAAGTATGTTTGTTGCATACTCTGCCTCTCAGCCCCAATAACAATCTCTGCCCCTCTTGGCATGCCTGGTAATAGTGTAAGTGCAATGATCAATGAGAAACACACATGTTATGATAAAACACAGAAATTGTCTTTATTGCAATATTCTGTGGAAAAGTAACAGAAAGTAACAGTACATATACTCAAGTAATCAACTGGAGAGCAATAACTGAGATTAAGAGCAATATAGCTCAATATTATATTCAGGCTGCTTCCAGGGGATTCCAAACCTGAGAATAACCTCAAGAGCAGAGGCACACTTAAATGGCAAATATATCACAATATGACACTTTATATTGGATTGGTTACCTCTACTCAAATGTGGCTCTATGAGTCCAGGCAGGAGGACAGCAGAAGACTGACCCTCTATATGTCAGACCTCTCTTTTCTGTCTCCTGATACCACAGTCCCAACGACAAACACTGTATTCAAATCAACATTCAATGGATTAGCGTCCCAGCTAAACTGTCCTACACACCCACTGCATATACAGAGCCCTGAATATGTGTGTGCGGGCCCTTATGGCACTAGTAGCTTCAGTCCCTTTGAAGAAAGATGAGGCATTGTATCTTCAGCTAGCCACTCTCGTTGGTGCACTTAAACTCCTGAATAGCAGGGTCAAACAACACAACTGGCCCAGATTATCAAGTAAAGAATGCAGGATCTTCCTCAGCAAGGTGAAAGAAAAATGGTGTCTGTATACAGTGTCTCTGTATCTGAATGGCCCTGTGTTCTGCGGCACTACAGGGGTGAGCAAGGTGACTAAGAGCAATGATGTCTGTATACAGTGTCCATACAACTCTATCTGTGTGCAATGTCCTTGTTTACTGCAAATGGGAAAAAGCCCTCTCACCCAATCCTGCAGTCAAGACCCAAATGAACGTCCTGGAACAGGCAGTCTCTTCTACTGACCTGACTGGTCACCTCACATTGGAACGCCTGACAACGTCGGTGCAGGTGCGTCTGGATATGCACCTGGGATCTCCCTCTCACAGGCTGGATGTCCTGACTGGCTGTTGATGCCAAAAATCACACAGTGGACTGACTTGGGATGCAGACCCTCTCCCCTAGGTCTAATCTCTTCCTCTCCCTCGTGTAGTCCGAGAAAATCCCCTCAGATCAGCAAGATGGAGTCTCTAGTTCCTTTGCTCCTGGAGTCCGTGGCCCCGGAAGAGGGGCAAAGATGGATGCGGTCCCCGGCGGGGACATCGGGGGCTTCGATTGCAGGTAAGTGGCACATAATGCGATGCGCACTAGCCCATTATGTTTTTACTTTGCAGGGGAAAAAAGAGCAAGTAAAACCCATCAGGGTTTGCTTCCTCTTTAACTCATTCACTAAAGCTCTGGAGCAGCTGCATTTGCAGAGTGCAGCTGCATTTTGCAAAATGCAGTCTATTTGCCTTTAGTAAATCAACCCCAGAGTTCTGTGTTTTTGTGAACAGAAATCTGTGCGTGTGATTGGAACCAGCCGATCAGCTGATTTCAGATGAAATTTAAACTTGTACTATGTCCGATAACGCACTTTCCAAACCCGGAGGAAGGCCGTCACATACATGTACGTGATTATGCCTGTACCTGCAACTCACTCGTAGTATATTTACTGTGAGAGGTCGGCAGGTAGATAAAGTAGAGCATCCCAACAGCTCTTGCAGAGAATACAGTGATAAGCACCAATTACACTGCAAACATTTTTGGCACAAAACATTTAAAAAACATCATTAGACACTGGAGTTGATTTACTAAAACTGGAGAGTACAAAACCTGGTGCAGCTGTGCATGGTAGCCAATCAACTTCAGCTTGTTCAATCAAGCTTTGATTAAAAAAATAAATAAAATGGAAGCTGATTGGTTTCTATGCACAGCTGCACCAGAATTTGCACTCTCCAGTTTTAGTAAATTTACCCCACTGACTTTTCTACTGAGTATTGCTGATGGGTGCTGATGGGTTACAGGTTTGTGTAGGAGGCAAAAATGATGTGTGACACAACGTGTTAGGGCTCGGCCACCCAGCTTAACATAATGTACAACTTAGAGTGCGGGAGTCAGGACTATAACATATTGCATGCAGTCGGGGGGTAAGGAGTATAACATACAACATAGCAGGTAGTGTAAAGATGGACCACTGCACATGCTTGTAGGGGTATTAGCATGGGTGAAATCCATGAAAAGAAAGTACTGTAGGTAGAATATGCAGTAGGCAGTAGGTGCACTCAACGGGATGGGAGCAGCAGGAGGAATTTTCCAATGTAGTTTAATCAACGTCAACTTTTCTGCAGGACACAGCCCAACTTTCTCAAGACATCTTGAGAAAAGCGGGCTGTGCCATGTTAACCATTGACATTGATTAAACTACATTGGAAAATTCCTTCTGCCGTAAGTCCCGCTGAGTGCACCTACTGCATATACAGTACAGAGATCAGGTGTTACATTGATGCAGCTTGGAACAGTGTAACTATACATTCGCCATGCCTGGCCATGGATGTTGGAAATCACTATAATGGGCACCATGATTACCGTGATTGCAGTTGTTTTCAGGGTGCCGTGCTGAGTGGCTGCCCTGCTGCTTACTGAACAAAGGAAGTCACTCGCATGGGAACCATTCAGAGAACACTTTGCATTTTTCCCAATGAATGCAAAGCATTCTCTGATTGGTCAGGTTAAGACGAGAGGCAGTGATGTCTCAATCTACACCTTGTCGGAGAACGCTATACATTTATTGAAAAGATGCAAAGTTTTCTCTGAATGATGCTAGTGCCAAGCAAACAACCTTCTGTGTTCATTAAGCAGCAGGGCAGCCACTCGGCATGGAAGCTAGAGGCAATCAGTATAGTAGCGGTGCCTACTAGAGTGACTTCCAGCTTCCACGAGCAATGGCCAGGTATGGTCCAAACTGGACCAATGTAATTATACAAAAATATCTATACCTGGGATTCAGCTTTTCGATTTTCTTTAACAGACCGCAAGTTCACTTTAAATTCATCCCTTCCTTAGTTCTCCTATTCCCCAGTATCCTGCCATAGAAGCATGTGTACTATTTGTCTTAATTATACACAGGCTTTGATACATTAATGTCAAACAGTGGTTTTATTTGCTCTTTAATCCATGGGGCATCAGAGTTCGGTGAGCTGCCTTTGGCGCGCAAAGGGTTAATCATTCCGTGAAGAAAGATGTGTTTGGCTGCGACACTCAGCCCAGCGGGCTGTGTTCCAGCTCCAGTCACTTACACAGCCTGACCTTGGGCGAGTTAATCACCCCGCGCATTAGGTATTAGAAATGAGATTGTAAGATCGTCTTGCCAGCTAGGCCGTTATTTTGTGCTCTGCTCACTGGTGCATTCCTGGGTGGATTCATATAAGGATAAAGTATTATTGTTTCTATTCTTTAGTAAGAGGACGCCTGCAGCTAAATTGGCCCTGGGAATAGCAAACCACAGAATTGTCAAAATGATTATACAGAAGCTAATTTTTCAGGGTCATAGTTAAGATAAGGCTGCCATATTGCAGGGGCTGGCTGCAGCATGGGGCTCAATTGGTCCTATAAGGTACATTGTAGTCAAACTGTAAATCTTAGGATGGAAATACATAGAGAACACAATGTACCCGCCCAAGGCTCTTACCTTTCATCCTGGCGTTTAGACCATTATGCTGTGTAAACTCCTTTGATCACTAACAACCTGTTGTTCTACCAATACCTATTTCAGAGTGTTTCCCTCTGCATAGCGGGAGGTCCAAGTTTCACCCATGGGGTCTCTCTGCAGTACTCTTTGCATGTTTCTTCATTTTGCATGCCAACTGATGTCTATAGGAAACAAAAACCTATGCACCCGTTCACACCATAAAGCAGTGTGTTCCAATGTACGTGCCTTCAGGCACTGAGGCGTGTTATGTTAGGTATCTCATTTATAGGCTGTGATCTTATGATCAAGTAGGTATATTTTTGGTGCAGGTCACTGTTTCAAATGTTACAAATAAAGTGCTCATATTGAGCAGTTTAGTATGCTAGTTTAGATTCAGTTTACACACCAGGTTAAAGGTGAATACCAGGTATGGATATTTCATATATAGTTACATTGGTCCAGCTTGGACCATTGTCACTATCTACAGTGCCTTGAAAAAATATTCATACCCCTTAACATTTTCCACATTTTGTCATGTTACAACCAAAAACGTAGATGTATTTTATTGAGATTTTATGTGATAGACCAACACAAAGTGACACATAATTGTGAAGTGGAAGCTCAATGATAAATTGTTTTCTAAATTTTTTACAAATAAATATCTGAAAAGTGTGGCATGCATTTGTATTCAGCCCCCTTTACTCTGATACTCCTAACTAAAATCTAGTGGAACCAATTGCCTTCGGAAGTCACCTAATTAACAAATAGAGTCCACCGGTGTATAATTTAATCTCAACATAAATACATCTTTTCTTTGAAGCTCTCAGAGGTTTGTTAGAGAACCTTAGTGAACAAAGAGCATCATGAAGGCCAAGGAACACACCAGACAGGTTAGGGATAAAGTTGTGGAGAAGTTTTAAGCAGGGTTAGGTTATAAAAAAAATATCCCAAGCTTTGAGCATCTCACGGAGCGCTGTTCAATCTATCACCCGAAAATGGAGAGTATGGCACAACTGCAAACCTACCAAGACATGGCCATACACCTTAACTGACAGGCCCGGCAAGGAGAGCATTCATCAGAGAAGCAACCAAGAGCCCTACTTGAAGAGCTGCAGAGATTCACAGCTTAGGTGGGAGAATCTGTCCACAGGACAACTATTAGTCATGCACTCCACACATCTGACATGGAAGAGTGGCAAGAAGAAAGCCATTATTGAAAGAAAGCCATAAGAAGTCCAGTTTGCAGTGTGTGAGAAGCAATGTTAGGGACACAGCAAACATGTGGAGAAGGTGCTCTGGTCAGATGAGACCAAAATTGAACTTTTTGACCTAAAAGCAAAACGCTATGTGTTGCGGAAAACTAACACTGGACATCACCAATAATACACCATCCCTACCGTGAAACATGGTGGTGGCAGCATCATGTTGTAGGGATGCTTTTCTTCAGCAGGGACAGGGAAGCTGGTCAGAGTTAATGGTAAGATGGATGGCGCCAAATACAGAGCAATCTTAGAAGAATACCTGTTAGAGTCTGCAAAAGACTTGAGACTGGGGCGGAGGTTCACCTTCCAGTAGGACAGCAACCCTTAACATACAGCCAGAGCTACAATTGAATAGTTTAGATCAAAGCATATTCATGTGTTAGAATAGCCCAGTCAAAGTCCAGACCTAAATCCAATTGAGAATCTGTGGCAAGACTTGAAAATTTTGCAGCTCACAGAAGCTCTTCATGCAATCTGACAGAGCTTGAGCTATTTTGCAAAGAAGAATGGGCAAAAATGTCACTCTCTAGATGTGCAAAGCTGGCAAAGCTGCAGACGGAGGAAAATCCTATTTTTCTATCCTATATGGGTACGTATCGGTTATGTATTAGCTATATAGCTCAAAATTACTTGTGTGCTCTCCTAGTAGTGAATAAGTGTGCTTGGGCAAACCCGTATAATAAAGTGTATATATGCCCAATGGGATAATTATCCCGTAACAAGAAAACCAGTTTACCACCAAAGTGTATATGTATATACAAATGTGACAGAAAATATCATCAGTACCATTAATTGTAAATAATAAATAAATATGACTGCACACAACTCTCTCCTATTCTATAAAGGATTAACCTTATTTTACAATTCGTTCTTATACTTCCTACAGTGGCTAATATAGAGTCTTTTATCCGTCCACATCCAGTGCCATCCTCTGGTTACATATTGCCACTAAATATCCATTGTGCACAATTAACGTGACCAACCAATATATATATATATAAATAAGAAAAAAATGTGTATATAAAGTGATCCGTTGTTTCAAAAATATACCAGTTGTAACACAGTTGTAATATATAAAAAATTGTGGATAAAAATCAATATTGTGAAAGTTCTATCTTGAAGATATTTCATTCAAAAAATTCCTGCGTGAAGTGACTGTGGTGATGACAGTTTAGTCACTTCACGCAGGAATTTTTTGAATGAAATATCTTCAAGATAGAACTTTCACAATATTGATTTTTATCCACAATTGTAAAATAAGGTTAATCCTTTATAGAATAGGAGAGAGTTGTGTGCAGTCATATTTATTTATTATTTACAATTAATGGTACTGATGATATTTTCTGTCACATTTGTATATACATATACACTTTGGTGGTAAACTGGTTTTCTTGTTACGGGATAATTATCCCATTGGGCATATATACACTTTATTATACGGGTTTGCCCAAGCACACTTATTCACTACTAGGAGAGCACACAAGTAATTTTGAGCTATATAGCTAATACATAACCGATACGTACCCATATAGGTAGCGCCACTTGCCCCTACCCACACATATCTTTACTTTCTATCTCATCCCTGCGGGGGTGAGCAAGGGGAGGCTGCAAGCCTTGGTCTGTGAGCGCGGAAATCTTAATCCTTTCTATTTTTCTATCCATCTGCAGAGTGGATCGGATGAACATGGACAGACGGTCCGTGCTCATCCGATCCCCCATAGGGGAGAGCGGAGATCTGACAGGGTGGTCCCTGCACAGTGTGCAGGTCCCGCCCTGTCATCTGCTGGCTCAGCTGGGAAAAACTGAGAGATCCCGGCTAAGCAGCGGATATTCACGGGTCGGATCAAGTACATTAGAGAAATGTTTCTAGGCATGCTTCAAGACTGAGGAATAAACAAAGTGTGATGCTTGTGCTTCGTGACAGCGGCGCAAACATGGTGAAAGGAATGAGGCTTGCTGAAGTGTCAGACCTCAGTTGCATGGCACACCGAGTGGGATCACTGAGCGTGTCAACTGCCACGTCGCCTGCCACCAGATGCCATCAGGTTTTCCCAGCAGAGTCCGTCCTTACATCAGGTGCCCCCAGCGGAGTGCCTCTTACATCAGGTGTCCCCAGTGGAGTGCCTCTTACATCAGGTGTCCCCAGTGGAGTGCCTCAAATCAGTGCCCCCAGCGGAGTGTTAGCTGCAGATGGAGTGTTGGCTGCAGTCTAGCTACATCTCCTCAAGAGTGGTGACAAGGGCAGAGAGGTGTGTGGGTGGAGGCATGGTGACTTGGGTTGTTACAGGCTGACTTGGGGAAGGGTGGAGACAGGGTGGTGATTTGAGGGTGCAGGCATGATGGTGACCTGGGGGGTGCAGGCATGGTGGTGACTAGGCCGGAGGGGGTGCAGGCATGGTGGTGACTTGGGGGAGAGGGTGCAGGCATGGTGATGACTTGGGGGAGGGGGTGCAGGCATGGGGGGAGGGGATGCAGGCATGGTGTTGACATGGGGGAGGGGGTGCAGGTATGGTGGTGACATGGGGGGGACAGGTATGGTGATGACATGGGGGAGGGGGGCAGGTATAGTGGTGATATGGGAGAGGGGGTGCAGGTATAATGGCGACATGGGGGAACAGGTATGGTGATGACATTGGGGAGGGGGCTGCAGGTATGGTGGTGATATAGGAGGAGGGGGCTGCAGGTATGGTGGTGATATGGGGGGGAGGGGGGAAGCAGGTATGGTGGTGACACGGGGGGAGGGGGGAAACAGGTATGGTGGTGACACGGGGGGAGGGGGAGAAGCAGGTATAGTGGTGACATGGGGGGAGGGGGGATAGCAGGTATGGTGGTGACACGGGGGGAGGGGGGAAACAGGTATGGTGGTGACAAGGGGGGAGGGGGGAAACAGGTATGGTGGTGACAAGGGGGGAGGGGGGAAGCAGGTATGATGGTGACACGGGGGGAGGGGGGGAAGCAGGTATGGTGGTGACACGGGGGGAGGGGGGAAACAGGTATGGTGGTGACATGGAAGGAGGGGTGAAGCAGGTATAGTGGTGACACGGGGGGAGGGGGGTGCAGGTATGGTGGTGACACAGGGGGAGGGGGGTGCAGGTATGGTGGTGACACAAGGGGGAGGGGGATGCAGGTATGGCAGTGACATGGGGGGAGGGGGGTGCAGGTATGGTGGTGACACGGGGGGAGGGGGGAAACAGGTGACATGAGGGGGACGGGGTGCAAGGGGGAGCCAAGACCATCAGTGCACTGTTCCCAGCCAGCGGGGCCCCAGTCCATCCATCAGTGTGACTGTGTCCCTGCTCATCGCAAGGGGGGAGCCAGGACCATCAGTGCACTGTCCCTAGCCAGCGAGCCCCGGTCCTTCCATCAGTGGCGCTCGTCGGACACTGTCACACACGGGGCAAAATTGAGGGTTGGCGGCGGCGGCGGCGGCGGCTGAACATTTCCTTGTGTTCAGTGGAGAGCGGGGAGGGGTTGCCAATCCCTGTAGCCAATAGGCTTCAGTGAACAATAGAATTTTCTATTTGTACACTGAAGAGAGAAGCTGACTGGCTTCCCCTCTCCACTGCACTGAACACAAGGGAAAACAACACTGGTAGAGGCGACAGGCGGCCTTTTTTGTGTAGCCGTTGCCGTTTTTTGCCAAAAACATTCCCGATTTTCTCGGGACAAACCCAATATCCCGGGAAAACAATCGGGACAAGCTTAAATCGGGACAAGGGTCCCAAAATCGGGATTGTCCCTGGAAAATCTGGACTGTTGGCAACTATGTAGTTCCAGGGCATATTTAAAGCTGTTATAAGCCAAAGTCTCACTAGCTTGACAAAGGAGCGTGCCCTGAGTCCCATCTACCAGTGCGCATGCTCCGAAACGCCGTTACAACCCACCAGTGAGGTTATCATGCCCGGCACCGCGTTCCAGCCCTCACCATCAGCCTGATCCAGGGCTCGGTTCCATCGCCGTGGCCCCAGAGATCTTTCTGGCTAGGATTTCTCCCCCACAGGCAGAAAAATCAGCTGTTCAGAACGCCGCTCTGCAGTGAACGCCACGCCAGTGTGGATAGACTCGTGCCTTGCTTCCTTAACTTCCATGTAAGTGGATAATGCACCTGTATCTCATTAAAATGTTCACAGATCTAACCTAGAGGCGCCTGTGTTTCTCTTCTCATTTGCATATCTGGAGTCTGCTTTCAACTCCCCCCTCAAAGGCTACCAAGGTTGTTTTGGACTGCTAAAGTAATCTATACAGGTCTCCCCTCTTCATCTCTCCCCCTCCACATGTACTGAGTATCCACTTCAAGGACTTATTGATGGACTAATATATTAAATCTCATACTATTTAGCAGCGCCACTACCCTTTTTTTGGCTAGTAACAGTTATACCTTTTCTATGTTTTGGGAAGCCATTTAAGAAGTTATTGGTTTTCAAGCACTTTATTTTTCCCAGTTGTTTACCTTGTTCATCACACCATGGTGTACTGCAGACAGAGATGTCAGTTTTGAAAACTTGTGTGTGTTTTTCTCCCATCAGTTTTCATGTAAAGAACGAGCCCTTAATGGTAAATTTTAATAAACATTAACATGTTCAGGTTATACCAGATTTGTGCATAAAATTGGTGTTGTTTTTGAAAAGATTAAATGTACAAAATATCAGCAAATAATGTCAGCTATCGGCAGGAGAGGTGACCGAAATATCTGTATCGTATTGGCACCGAAAAAATGATATCGGACGATCCCTAGTAGTCACCAGTGCTCAGGACCAGATGGAGTCTGCGGTCATGTGAAAAATCGAACATTAAGGCAGTTCCTGACTCAAAGATGAGCCACTTGTGTGAGCAATAATCTACAGATTTGCTTCATGAAATGTTTCGCCCCAAGTAACTACACACTTGTAACTGATGTATGTGTTGCATTCGGAGGGACAAGCAGAGCCATTGCCCATTCCACCAGTCCAGTGTACCTCCGCTACCTCTCAGAAAAGGAATGAAACCCCGTCGGACACATAGCGTGGGTCTCATACCTGTCCTGAGTTAACTCTTCCTTGCCATACCTAGTGATCATGTCTTAGATCTCCATAAGTCTAGTCTGCTCCCGGAGACCAGAGGAGATAGACAGCTGAGGAGAGAGTCAGAGCACTGACCCCATCGCTATCGGAGGACCTGTCACTTAACCAGGTATCAAGTCAACAACTGGTTGCTGTAGCTGTTCTTCCTATCGGTTACCCATGGCCACCGATAACTTCTCAGCCTTGTAGGTTAAACTAATTTGGTGGAGTTACATAGTGCTATTACAGACACAGGTTCTTAGGAATACGCCAGGACCCAACACGCACCCCTTGAATAACTTCAGACCTGGCTCAGAGCAGTTGAAACAAATTTTCCTGGAAATTTGGCACAACATATGTGACATGTATAAATGTCTTCTTCCTAAATACATCTAACTGTGGCTGCCCAGGATAACTGCACAGGTGTCTATGGGAAAAGTCCATGTTTGACAAAATTCAAATGGAGATGTCCATGTTCTTGGGTTGTCCCATTGAATTAGCACTCTCAAGCGGACCACGGGTCCCAGCAAGCCTCTGCACGTAGCCCGTTCTTTCTTTAGCCCGGAGCCTCTTTAGCATCTGGGCCTCTTCCCTTTTATAACACATGGGAGGGAGGATGGATCCCATAAAAAGCCTGTGAACACACTCAGGGAAGGTGGCAAGAAACATTAACCCCTGACCTACAAAGTGCTAACTAAGCATATAATACAGTAGGCCACCTGCCTACCCATTCACAGACATTTATTTTGATGGACAATTTATAAGCTACAATGATCATTATTTGTAATAGCAATCATTATTTTCAGCCAATGAGATCTACTTGTCATAGTAATTAATACATTTATTATAGGTCAGTAAATTGCAGTCTACTAGTTGCGTATTCTCTTCTCATCACAGCCTTAGTTACAGAATATAAAATGAACATGTTTGGTGTAGACTGCACGCCAAAAACACACTGCAATACATAGATATGTGTTTCTATATAGTAGGGTCGGCATCAATGGATTGTGGTGATAGATAAGAGTTTCTAGGAATTCTGGCCTCTATACTTTATTGGTTAGTATATAAAGTGTGCTGCAGTATTTATTCCCTGGCTAATACTGAGCCACTTCTTCATTCGCTGCGGTTAACCTGAGAGAGAGTGGGAATGATGAGAGCTTTTGTGAGCTTAGTGTCTGTGTTATTATGTTTTACTATATACTCTTCCTGTAAAGAACTGTACATGCCAGTAAAACAAGTCAGGCTATGAAGAAATGGGACAAAAAAAGAACCAAATAAACTAAAATACTGTGACAAATATCATCAAATGCGAAAACAAGATGGTTTAATGTTTCTAGGATCATGGGTGAATCCATGCATCCATCCATGCATATAATTTCCTTATGCCTTGGTAAGCAACTGTATGTACATCAAGAAACATGGATCACAACACAGGTTCAACACTCTTTTTGGCCAAAAAAAATTAATAAGATGCCTGTGTCCCACCACATGCTGTGGTTCCATCCACTGACCCCTAGCTGGAGCAAGGGACCACAGCGTGTGGTTACTTTAACAGAGTAAAGGTCAGAGTCAGGGGCAGAGGTAGCTTCATTTTTAAAGCTGAACTCCAAGAAAATTGAAAATTCTCTCTTGCAGGGGGCTGTGTACGCACTGCAAAGGGTGGCTGTTTTTTTTATTTTTAGGAGGCATGGGAAAGTAGATTTAATTACTGGATCCTCCACTCCTCTGCACAGCTAGACTGGTCCCTGTAGCATCTTCTCCCCCATGCTACAATGGTCTAAGATCCTGACGTCATCAAAAATGATGTATGGTCCATAGCCCTGCATTGGACGTGTAGGCTCTGAGCATGGGGGAGTGCTGTCTGCCAGGAGAGCCAAGGATTAAGTAAGAAAAAAGCACTTTTGCTCTCCCAGGTGGACTCTGGCCAGTAGCAAGCATACACTGACACGTTAGCATGTACCAGCACACACATCCAAGTGTATTGGCGCCCTGCCGATCCGAGGTATGATGCCAAACTACCTATTTAAAGGATGATGTCTAGTAATCGCTGGCTGTTCTTCAGCATCCTGTGGCCTGTGTTCCTATGCTTCTGCACTTGTTACCTGACCTCCTGTTGCTGACCCAGCCTGCTCCTTGACCTTGCTTTGTGGATTCTGGACTCTGACCCCGGCTTGCCTCTGACTACACTCTGTTGTATTCCTGGTATTGACCTGGGCCTGTTGTTTGCCTGTGTTTGCTTCTCATGTATGAGAAGGCCTGTTGCTTGCCTGTGTTTGCTTCTCATGTATGACCCCAGCTTGGCTACTGAGTATATCCTTGCTGTTCATCTGTGCTGACCTTGGCTTGCCATCTGACCATGTTCTTGATCTTGACTAAGCACCCTCGCAGCCTCTGTATTGAGCTTCCAAGGTCCAGTTTCTGAGTGCCATCCTGTGGACTGCCATCCTCGGTCCTCTTCTGGTGTGCCTCCAACGTTGCTGGCTACAGTCCAGAGACTATTGCTACCTGATTACTGGCAGGCTTGCCATCTGACCAGGTTATTGATCTTGACTAAGCACCCTCGCAGCCTCTGTATTGAGCTTCCAAGGTCCAGTTTCTGAGTGCCATCCTGTGGACTGCCATCCTCGGTCCTCTTCTGGTGTGCCTCCAACGTTGCTGGCTACAGTCCAGAGACTATTGCTACCTGATTACTGGCACCTGTGATACTTGGTGCTCTGTACCCCTGTACTCAGGGGTACTTGGACCAGAGTCACAAGGGGAAGCCCTCTCATCACTTTGGCCTCCAACCAATGTGCATGGCAGAGGCATGTTGCAAGATAAATCATTTTAAAGGTTACTAACGCTCCTCATATGAAACTTGCAAAATGAAAAGACTAAAATATGACGGCAGTACAAATCCCCTTGTCACCCCATATGTCTGTATTGGCTGACTCTCTCCATATTCCTATTATAAAACCTTGAAAAGAGCCTGTCTCCTTCCTGTAGAGAGGGAATGTGACACTTGTCAAGACACCACTGTCACGATGGGAGACCGGTGAAAAAAAGTTTATTACTAATACTTTTCAGCGGAAAGAAATTCTCCGAACACATACACTTTTCTATCAGAACTCAAAACCTCTATTATAAAAAGGGGCAGGGGGTAATTTATTCAATTTTAAAAAGAGGTTATCATGGTAAGAAGGTAAAGATATAATTACCATAGGTCTCCTGCTAATATGACGGAAAGATGGAAAAAAAAAAAAACAATTAACAGAGACACATGATGGCAAACCTAAAAATAGACGAGAGAGAGCAACGAATTGAATGTTCTTTCCTTGGGTACGCTGGAATTATTAGAGCAAGTTATACCCTTTCTTCCTCTTGCAGTGAGAACATGACACACGTTCCCTGACAATATTGTACAAAGGATTATGCAGACCTTTTAAAGACCTTTTGTTTTTATAATTATAGAGTGCACACAAATGTCCTAGCATTGGGGCATGTGCTGATTAACGCCAGAGCATCTATTTAGAGAAAGAGCACTCAAGGGTGCCTAGAGAGGGAGCAGACTAAGAAGCAGATTAGCATGTGTAGAGCTCCCATTATTGGTACATACATTATCTCACAAAAGTGAGTACACCCCTCACGTTTTTGTAAATATTTTAACGAGCAGGGCCCTCTGATTCCTCCTGTATTGATTTGTATTGTACTTGTACTGTCTGCCCTAATGTTGTAAAGCGCTGCATAAACTTCGGCACTATATAAATCCTGTATAATAATAATAATAATTATATCTTTTCAAGTGACAACACTGAGTGTCAAGTGACAACACTGAAGAAATGACACTTTGCTACAATCTAAAGTAGTGAGTGTACAGCTTGTACAACAGTGTAAATTTGCTGTCCCCTCAACATAACTCAACACACAGTCATTAATGTCTAAACCGCTGGCAGCAAAAGTGATAACACCCTAAGTGAAAATGTTCAAATTGGGCCCAAAGTGTCAATATTTGGTATGGCCACCATTATTTTCCAGCACTGCCTTAACCCTCTTGGGCATGGAGTTCACCTGAGCTTCACAGGTTGCCACTGGAGTCCTCTTCCACTCCTCCATGACGACATCACGGAGCTGGTGGATGTTAGAGACCTGTACGGCTGTTCTCCTATTGAAGTCTCGGAGTCTACCATTTTAAATTGCAATTACCTAAGGGTGTCCTGGCCCTAACCCTCTTTCCCCTACAAGATATAAAAAGGACTGTCAAAGAAATAAAACCTCTTTTACGTTTACTGTCATTATTTCAGAAGTTATAAAATATACTGGGGTTATGGAAAGGAAGAGACAGAAATGTGAATTGCTAGAGACTCCAGCTAAGGTATTTATGATAGGGGGGAAATCTGGCAGGTATTTGTTTGTTTTCCGGAATGCCCATGCTTGCAAATTTGACTAGAGAACTTTTATTTTATTGTATTCTATTTTTTCTGTGTTAAAGAGAATATGTAAGAAACATAAAGAAGGTGTTATCCCAATTTGGCTGCAAAAGTGGAAATATGCTTTAATATTTAAATATTTATTTTATTTCAGAAGAAAACGGAAAGACATCTTCCATACATAACCAAAGTACTGGTACCCAAACAGCAGGGTAATAAATACATATCCAAAAATTTAATTCATTTTGTTCAAAAACTTGATAGACACATATCAGCCTCTTTCTCAAAATAATTATCTCCCCTTGGTCATGAACTTTTGTTGAATCCCTTGGCCTGCTGGGAGAGCCTATATATTTGGGTGAGGCCAGGTGATCCAGGTTCTTGTGTGCTACCCGGACCGGCGTCTGGGTGGACGTGTGTCGTGCGCGCCGGGCTGCTAGGCCGGAGATTGGGCCTATCCTGGGGGGCATCTGGCTGCCAGGCTGTGTGAGGGCCTATCCAGAAGTAAGAGGGCAGCACAGGGTTGGGACTGCAGCTTGCAGTCAAACCAAAAGTGACGGTTCTGCCGGCCGGAGAACCTGTCAGTGGTCGGAAGTAGAAGGGAAGTTGTCACCACGAAATACCAATCGCCTTTACCAGGGACCACAGTGAGTAACCGAAGCAAGTACCGAGCAGTATTCTCACCGAACGGGCACGGTGGAGAATCTGGAAACTTCAGGCGGGGATCAATTCAGGGACCCAACCAGCAGAGGTGACGCTTGCAGCGCAGCCTTGTGTGTCAAGCTAGGGGCCGAGCTGGTCAGCAGGGGTGAAGCTTGAAGGTATCCGAAGTGCCAAGCTAGGGACCCAGCAGGGAAGTGCGGGTGACGTTTGAGGGAGATTCCACCGCAAAAGCCTTGAGGAGCTCATGGGATTCAGAGTTAGTGAATCAGAGGGTCCAGTGAGAGACCAGGAGCTCAAGGGGCTGAAGAACTACAAGAAGAAGTTGTAGTACAGCTGAGAAAACTTTTACTTTGAGTTAGGAACTGTTTAAGTACTGTTGCCATAGGAGACAGCAATCCTGCATGTGCAGAAGTTGCACCTTGCTGGGGCCTTTCCCTGTACGGCTGTTCTCCTATTGAAGTCTCGGAGTCTACCATTTTAAATTGCAATTACTTAAGGGTGTCCTGGCCCTAACCCTCTTTCCCCTACAAGATATAAAAAGGACTGTCAAAGAAATAAAACCTCTTTTACGTTCAAAGAAGTGTCTGGCGCCCAATGACTTTTACCACCTTTGCACCCACTATGCCTCACAACCCACCACTTATTGAAGGATGTCAGCTATCTTTGGCCTTGAAGGTTCCCATTAGACTGAAAGAGGTCAGAGATTCTGCTACATGAATTTACCACAGGTAAATCAATCGCCAATCAAGTTGTAGAAACATTTCAAGGATGATCAGTGGAAACAGGATGCACCTGAAAATAATTTTGAGTGTCATAGCAATGGCTGTGAACACTCATGTACATGTGATTTTTTATTTTTTTATTTTTAATACATTTGCAAAGATTTTAAACAAACTTCTTTCAGGTTGTTATTATGGGGTATTGTTTGTAGAATTTTGAGGAAAATAATGAATTTAATCCATTTTGGAATAAGGCTCTAACACAGGAGGACCGCTGGAAAGTCTCTATTGAAGGATCCACGAGTGCCACATGTTGGCCGCAGCTGGAGCCTCGATAAGCCTCATGGAGACGTTAGCTGTGTGTCTCTGGGTGGGAGTGGTTCAGGGCTGTCAAACTGGGGAGCTGTCCACGTGCTGTCTGGCCAATCAGAACACGTTTCGAAGACACAACCTCGCCTTCTTCATCAGCTGATCCTCTAATAGAGTGGTCATCAACCCTGTCCTCAGGGCCCACTAACAGGCCAGGTTTGCAAGATAACTGAAATACATCACAGGTGATATCATTTGCTGCTCACTGATTGCAGTATTCTAGTTTGCATCTCCACAAGGTAATACTTAAAATCTGGCCTGTTAGTGGGTCCTGAGGACAGGAGTTGAGAACCACTGCTGTAACATAACAAAATTTGGAAAAAGTTAAGTGCTGTGAATACCTTCCCGATGCACTTTATTTTTCTGCAGACAGGCTTGCCCTAACTTTTGAACTGTTCATCACCACTGCAGGATCACCATCTGCTGTATGTTGTTTTTGACTTGTTTTTTTTCCCTGCCCATTTCTCTTAGACTGCCTATCCATAGACTGATGGTTCCCCCCTTTATCTGTGATTACAAGCTTGCACCAGTACCATTCCATTGTATTGATTTACCAAAGGAGTAGAGAATATATGTAGAGAAGTTGTGTTGACTTCAATCATGCGGTCGGCAGGGCCATTTTAAGGCGTGGGCACCCCTGGGCACAGCCCAGGGGCCCCAAGTGAATGGGGACCCCATGGTAATCTTGCATTGCATCATATTTGCCAACTGTCCTGAATTTCCTGGGACAGTCACGGTTTTTACTAAGCTGTTAGACAGCGTCCTGGAACCTGTACTCTGCTGTCCTGATCCCAGAATTGTGCCCTTCTGATTCCCCCCACTCCCCCCATATTGAGCTCATCTGCCTCCCCTTCTGTACTGAGACTTTTTTGTTGATTAGTCCTTGATTTATGGTATGTTTTATTATTGTTTAAATTTGGTTTTATTGAAAGTACTAATAAATATATGTTTATTCTATCAGCTATTTATACTGTAATTCTTAAAAGTAGGTGTGTAAATTGGGGCAGGCTGGTAGGGACCCCAGTGCCCTATTAAAACGGCCCTGCCGGTTGGGTATTCATAGTGAACACAGCTTTACTTTACATAATGAGCATTCCCCACTAGGTTAGTAATGCAACCCCAATGTGTATGTGAGTCCTGCTGAAATAAATAAGAACACGACTGGTGAAAACGAACCCTAACTGGGTAAAAACTCTTCCCTATTGCCTCAATTACAAGGCCAGCAGGTGGATCGTATAGCGTCAAGGAAGGTTTAAAACAAGACATGTGAATGGATGCATATCCTTTGTGCCGAGTCTCTCCCTCAGGCTATACAACTTCTTTCACAAACAACACATGCCAAATACAATACGTCTGCCTGGCAAACGAAGGCAGGAAAAATGGAAAATGTCTATTTCTTGTCTTCAGTAAAAGTAACAGCCCACGTGATTTTAAATGGGATTCTTGCTATGGTTGGCTGAAAAACAAAAATAAAAAATCGAAAAACAAATGTGGTGTGTTCAGAAAGGCTTGATAATGCAGACGGATGTATTTTTAATTTTTATGTAGCACCGATAAAAGGAACTGCATGTATTTTGGCAGCTTCACGGATAGGCAAGCGGATGGAGCCGACACAGAGTAATGTGTTTAAAGACAGTCAGGGCTTGCAAGATTCATAGATGCACCTGCTCAGAGTACCAGTCACCGAAAGATGATTAAATGGAGGTGGCATTGTGTTTCAGCTTGTCCCTTTCTTATGCATATCGCTGGTGCTCCCAGGGCCCTTTTCCATATTAAAATGAATTACTCAAATAACCGTAAGCTGAGTGGTTTAAAAATAACAACATGATTCCTTTCCTCTTTCCTCTGCAGTCACCAAACACAACACCGGAGGGTTATATAACATCCCTGCACCGCCAGAGGAGCCTTCAGAGAAAACAAAGAGAATTGTTTTTGAAATCTGGAATTCAGGTGTTGAAAGAGGAAACTGTAACTCTTGACAGACCATTCAGCTTCACCCTGATAACAGATTTTTACCTGTAGCATAACGGGACATTGGCAGGAATTCAATGAAATCCTATGGACACTTTTCCGGCGGTATGACCCTTTAAAATGGCCTGTGTCAGATTTAAAAATCCCTGCTGTCGCTGTAGCTTTAACGACATGAGCAGAAGATTCAGGTAGTTCTCAATGTTACATAGCTACATAGTAGGTGAGGTTGAAAAAAGACACAAATCCATCAAGTCCAAACTATGAAGTCCAACCTATGTTACTGAACAAATTCAAAAATAATTACTCCCAGTTCGTAGATAAGGACATTTGGAGGTAATTAAGACCAGCTCTAAAGCTGGCCATAGATTGACCAAAATTTTGCCGGATCAGCAGGGACCAACCAAATTTGCATCCATCTATGGTCGTTCCTGCTCAAGAGAAGTAAAATTAACGGTCAAGTTCTGGTGAACAGGACAACATTTTTCTCGATCAGCCAGCTACAGCCAATATATATATAATACTTCTCACAAAAGCTTGGTGGGTCAGGAGGTCTTTAAGGGGTCCATCTGGGGTATGGTACTTTCACTTGCTTATTGGTAGTTTCCCAGGAACTAGGTACCCTGGGGAAAAAAGTTAAGTGTGTGAGTTTGTAACATCTTCGAGCCAGTTAAGGGCGTGGTTGAGGACACAGGAGATTCTAGTTATAATTGTGAATTTAAGGACACACAAAGACCCCCTCCTGGTTGCATTATTAAAATTGTTTATTGTTATGCTAATGTTATGTTATTTCTTTCTTTTTGTAAATAAAATGGCTGCTGTGGCCATTTAAACCCATGCCACACAGTCTTTTCTATTGTTTTTAAAGAGTTAGTAGAGGGACTGAGGTTGACAAATCCTTTAGTCAAGAGTTAAACTTGGTAGGGTAAACAAGTTACTAGCATGTATTTCTTTGGACCTAAAGTTTCCATTACCAAACAAACGGTAAGCATACAATCTGTTGTTTATTTTATTTGCTGCCTGAAAACTTCCCACTTTCTTAGCTGTGGCTCTGTCTCTCCTGTCTGGTCTACCACCTCCCATCCTTAACGGTCACCTTCAAACTAAGCACAGACTGCAGAGCACCCATACTTGATGTTCAGCAGCCTCTGCTTATCAAACTCCACTCCTTTGCTGCACCCCAGCCGTTGCAGGCATTAGCCACCTCCAGGTATGTCAAATACTCCCCTCCCTCCTCCTTCCCCACTGCATGCTGGGGTTCCTCACATTGGTTCAAATGTCCTGTAGCAAGAAGACATACAGAATGAATTTATACACATCTCAAGTGTGGAATATCTGCAGTGGCTGGAGATTAGCAAAGTGTCAGAGTTTGAAGACACGGACTGCCAGAAAGGTAAGTATAAGTTTTCTTCTTTTATGGTCCTAATTAACAAGTAACCCTTTGTTGATAGGGTCACTTGAAAGCACGATGTTTTGCATGATTTCCCCCACCACTGTTGAGGACTTATCTATGAAATATTCTACTCCTGTTATAAGCAAATCAGTTTGAAAACCAGGCAAACTGGAAAGTCTGTAAATAGTAAATCTTGATATTTTCATGAATATATTCATGTATGCCTATATAATATGCATATAATCATACAATTTGTGAATTACGATTTCCCAGTTTTCCAATTTGCATGATTCTCTGCAGATCGGCCAAATCTACATACACATATTCAGGGGAATCAAAACTTTCCTGAATTTACCATCCCCATGCCTTTCTAGTATAAGAATACATTTCCTACATGGCTCGTGATGCAAAATCAGAATGACTGAGCCACATCTAGACAGATTTATGGCAAGCACCTTACTGAGTTCTGAATTTACTGTCCTATAGCCTGTGTTGCCACTAAATACATTCTTACAGTGGTTGTAAACCTTTGATTTTGAGTTTTACCTATAGGTAAGCCTAGAATAAGGCTTATCCATAGGTAGTGGAAATATCTCCTAAACCTGTGTCGTTTAGGAGATATTTACCTTGTAGTGCGCCGATGATGTCATTGGCGCATACGCTGTGAAGAAACAGACCTCCATGCCGTTTCTTCACCCTCAAGTACGTGACTGATGCATGCGCGGGAGTGACGTCACGTGGCAGTCACAGAGCCGGAGTTTGCGGCCCCGGAAGGAAGACAGGAGAAGATGGACGCGGCCACCAGCGTGGACATCGGGGACATTGCAGGCTTCGTTTGCAGGTAAGTGACACATAATGGGCTAATATGCGATGCGATGGCCATTTTTCCAGAGAATATGAATAACACAAAAACATTTCTTTCACTCATGGTTAGTGTTTGACTGAAACCATTTAATATCAATCAACTGTGTTTACTCTTTTTAAATCATAATGATAACAGAAACTACCTAAATGACCCTGATCAAAAGTTTACATACCCCAGTTCTTAATACCATGTATTGCCCCCTTTAACATCAATGACAGCTTGAAGTCTTTTGTGGTATTAGTGGATGAGGCTCTTTATCTTCTCAGATGGTAAAGCTGTCCATTCCACTTAGCAAAAAGTCTCCAGTTCCTGTAAATTCTTGGGCTGTCTTGCATGAACTGCACGTTTGAGATCTCCCCAGAGTGGCTCAATGATATTGAGGTCAGGAGACTGAGATGGACACTCCAGAACCTTCACTTCATTCTGCTGTAGCCAATGACAGGTCGACTTGGCCTTGTGTTTTGGATCATTGTTATGTTGGAATGTCCAAGTACATCCCATGCGCAGCCCCCTGGCTGATGAATGCAAATGTTCCTCCAGTATTTTCTGATAACATACTGCATTCATCTTGCCATCAATTTTGACCAAATTTCCTGTGCCTTTGTGTAGCTCACACATCCCCAAAACATCAGCGATCCACCTCCGTGTTTCACAGTAGGAATGGTGTACCTTTCATCATAGGCCTTGTTGACTCTTCTCCAAATGAAGCGTTTATGGTTGTGGCCAAAAAGCTCAATTTGGGTCTCATCGCTCCAAATGACTTTGTGCCAGAAGGTTTGAGGCTTGTCTCTGTGCTGTTTGGTGTATTGTAAACAGGATATTTTGTGGCATTTGCATAGTAATGGCTTTCTTCTGGCGACTCGACCATGCAGCCCATCTTTCTTCAAGTGCCTCCTTATTGTGTATCTTGAAACAGCCACACCACATGTTTTCAGAGAGTCCTGTATTTCACCTGAAGTTATTTGTGGGTTTTTCTTTGCATCCCAAACAATTTTCCTGACAGTTGTGGCTAAAATTTTAGTTGGTCTACCTGACCGTGGTTTGGTTTCAACAGAACCCCTGATTTTCCACTTCTTGGTTAGAGCTTAAACACTGCTGATTGGCATTCTCAATTTCTTGGATATCTTTTTATATCCCTTTCCTGTTTTATACAGTTCAACTACCTTTTCCCACAGATCCTTTGACAATTATTCTGCTTTCCCCATGACTCAGAATCCAGAAACGTCAGTGCAGCACTGGATGAAAGATGCAAGGGTCTGTCAGGAGTCCAGAAACTCATTGACCTTTTATACACATACACTAATTACAAGCAAACAGATCACAGGTGAGGATGGTTACCTTTAATAGCCAATCAAACCCCTTTGTGTCAACTTGTGTGCATGTTATTAGGCCAAAATCACCAGGGTATGTAAACTTTTGATCAGGGTCATTTGGGTAGCCTCTGTTGTGATTATGATTTAAAAAGAGTAAACAAACACAGTTTATTGTTAATAAATGGCTTCAGCCAAACACTAACCATGAGTGAAAGACATGTTTTTGTGTTATCATTCATATTCTCTGAAAAATGGCCAAGAAATCATAAATTCTGAAAGGGTATGTAAAACTTATGAGCACAACTGTATGTACATTGCAAGGATTTTAATAAACTTGTTCCGGATTCCTACCTTTTGTTATTCTGAAAAAATTCCTGTTTGTTTGTCTGTGTCCATGTGGTAAGTGAATCTGTATGGGAGCGGTTTTTTCAACCAGCTGCTTTACCTGCAGGGCTCTAATGAGGTAAATTGCAGGGCCTGCAACCCTTTAAACGTGATTTCCTATTGAGAGTATCTCACCAAAAATACATTTTTTGTTGCACGGGATGCCTTGAATCTTTGTTCACACTTCTGAAAAATCAGTGCGCCAATCACACAAGCAGTAAATTATGTTTGGGGGGGGGGGGGGAGCGTTCTATACACATTCTGTGCACAGAAAATTACAGCGCTGCAGATTAAATCAGAAAGGTGATTTTTAATAACATTCAATTACAATATGTAGCAATTGTATATGCTATATTATTAATTTTTTTTTTTTTTGCTTTTTTTTCCCATGAAAGTGGAGTTATCCTTTAAAGAGGAAGTAAACCCTAATAGGGTTTTACTTCCTCTTTGTTCCCCTTCAAAGTAAAACCATAATGGGCTAGTATGTGTCACTTACCTGCAAACGAAGCCCGCGATGTCCCCGATGTCCCCGCTGGTGGCCGCATCCATCTTCGCCCGTCTTCCTTCCGGGAACTAATCCTATGACTGATTTTTATTGCAGTCTTTGCCACCTTTAGGTAGACTCATTATCTCTATTTGTCCTGTTTACCATTATCAATAGGAATAGAGGGAAAAATCTTGCAATGGGGACACTAATGCCCCGTACACACGGTCGGACTTTGTTCGGACATTCTGACAACAAAATCCTAGGATTTTTTCCGACGGATGTTGGCTCAAACTTGTCTTGCATACACACGGTCACACAAAGTTGTCGGAAAATCCGATCGTTCTAAACGCGGTGACGTAAAACACGTACGTCGGGACTATAAATGGGGCAGTGGCCAATAGCTTTTATCTCTTTATTTATTCTGAGCATGCGTGGCACTTTGTCCGTCGGATTTGTGTACACACGATCGGAATATCCGACAACAGATTTTGTTGTCGGAAAATGTTATATCCTGCTCTCAAACTTTGTGTGTCGGAAAATCCGATGGAAAATGTGTGATGGAGCCCACACACAGTCGGAATTTCCGACAACAAGGTCCTATCACACATTTTCCGTCGGAAAATCCGACCGTGTGTACGGGGCATAATTCTGGTGACAACTATGGATTCCCTCATTTTGGAGGGATTTCTTCTCACTTCCTGTTTTAACTATGAGGCAAGAAGTAAAGGGAAATCTCCACAATGGGACATAGATGGCAAAAATAAAAAACCTAACGAGGGTCATAATTATTTCTTACTCCATCCAAAATGAAAGGAAAATGTTGCCTTTAATTCTACTTTAATGCAGAGTAATACGAGTGTCATAAAACTAATCTCTGAAAAATCATAAAAAATACTAAACTTGTCCAATTGTATCAATACTAAAATCTACAAAAGTTGAAGACCATATCAATAACCTTTTTTGGTAACATGACTGTTCCAAAACTCAAGATCATTTACAAAATCAGACCTCACCCTCTAAAGGCGGGTGTAATCCATCTGAATTTCCAACGTGAAATAGAAGCAGCTAAGAGTGGATTGCCTTTCAGAACACTTTATCTAAGTATATCAGGTCTTCTCTCCTCTCACGTGACTCATTATGAATTTTACGAGAGCTATTAAAGACTTTTAACCTGTCTCTGCTACCCTTGGGGGATATTTATGGCTTTTATGAAACTGTTATGGGTGGAAGCAGACATTAATGAGGGTACTGTACACTTGGAAATGTTATACTGTTGCTGCATTAATATCTCTCAGCCAACCAATAATGGACTTGAAGGAACCATGTTTTACTTAACGGTTAGAGCGATGTATCTATGTGGGGGAACCTGACAGTTGTCAGACAGCTCTAGTTCCTGGAGATAAGTAGTTTTAAGTCGGTGGTCTGTAGGCTTGCTTCCTCTGATTACCAATGTACTGAGATCATACAGTGTTACCCAGAAATGCAAGGTGAGTTCAAGGGTTGGTATTGTCAGAATGTCAGGACAGGTAAAAAAAGACTGGCATTGAGAATTATTGCTAGATAATTAACTCTGGGGATTGTTTTTGCGCAATGAACTCCACACAATGCATGTGATAGCCATGTGCAGAAAAATGGCTTTTTGGCATTAATATTAGAAAAAAAAGAAAAGAAAAAAGGAAACTTCTACCTTCAATAATAAAAAATATATTTATATATATAAATACATATACAGTGGGGCAAAAAAATATTTAGTCAGCCACCAATTGTGCAAGTTCTCCCACTTAAAAAGATGAGAGAGGCCTGTAATTGTCATCATAGGTATACCTCAACTATGAGAGACAAAATGTGGAAACAAATCCAGACAATCACATTGTCTGATTTTTGAAAGAATTTATTTGCACATTATGGTGGAAAATAAGTATTTGGTCACCTACAAACAGGCAAGATTTCTGGCTCTCACAGACCTGTATCTTCTTCTTTAAGAGGCTCCTCTGTCCTCCACTCATTACCTATATTAATGGCACCTGTTTGAACTTGTTATCAGTATAAAAGACACCTGTCCGCAACCTCAAACAGTCACACTCCAAACTCCACTATGGTGAAGACCAAAGAGCTGTCGAAGGACATCAGAGACAAAATTGTAGACCTGCACCAGGCTGGGAAGACTGAATCTGCAAAATATAGAAGACTGAAAACTGGAAAATATACATTTGCAGTACTTATGATAACCAAGGAGGTCATCTTAGGTTACCTGTCAGGTAATATCACATATGTTAGGCCCCTTTCACACTGGGGCGGTTTGCAGGCGTTATTGCGCTAAAAATACCGCCTGCAAACCGCCCCTAAACAGCCTCCGCTGTTTGTTCAGTGCTGTTTGTACCGCGGTGTTCGGCCGAATACCGCGAAAAAACAGCGCTAAAAATAGCGCTGTTTTACCGCCGACGCCCCCTACCGCCCCAGTGTGAAAGGGGCCTTAGGGATACATTTTATGAGAGGAAGAGAGAGAAAGATCTAAAGAGAGAGAGGGGAAAGAAATAGCAAGAAAGAAAGGGAGAGAGAGCATTAGAAGAGAGGGGGGATGGGAGGGAGATTGGAAGGAAGAAAAACAAATGGAGAATTATGTTAAGAAATAGAGAGGAGAGTGAAAATAGCAGAGAAGTACTGTAGGAAGACATAGGAACAGAGAACAAGAGTGAATATGGGAAAGAGGAGAGAGTGAGCATAAGTCTGATGCCGCGTACACACGATCGGACATTCCGACAACAAAATCCTGGATTTATTTCCGACGGATGTTGGTTCAAACTTATCTTGCATACACACGGTCGCACAAATGTTGTCGGAAATTCTGAACATCAAGAACGCAGTGACGTACGCATACAACGAGCCAAGAAAAATGAAGTTCAATAGCCAGTGCGGCTCTTCTGCTTGATTCTGAGCATGCATGGAATTTTGTGCGTTGGAATTGTGTACACACGATCAGAATTTGTTGTCGGAAAATTTGAGAACCAGCTCTCAAATTTTTGTTGTCGGAAATTCTGACAACAAATGTCCGATGGAGCCTACACACGGTCAGAATTTCCGACAACAAGCTCACATTGAACATTTGTTGTCGGAGAGCAAGCTTAAAAAAGAGGGTAGAGAGAGAGTGAACATAAAACTCAGAAGAGAGAGCAAGCATAAGAAATAAAGGTAAATGTGAGCATACAAAATATAGGTTAGATTGAATATAAGAAGTAGAGGTGAGAGAGAGGGTAGAGCGAGCATAAGAGAGGAGAGAATGAGCATAAAAAAAAAGATAGGAGAGAGAGTGAGAATAAGAAAAAGAGGAAATAGAGAACAAAATAAAAAAAGGAGAGAGCATAAGAAATTGAGAAGAGAACCATCTAACATAGGAAAAAGCGAACAAAAGAAATATAGGAGAAAGTGAACATGAGAAATTGTCAGGAAAGGTTCCACCCGCTGATGATACTGTCTGACATTTGGCATGCAGTACTGTGGTCCACCAGCAGGTGTCTCCTGGCAGTCTGGAACAGCCAGGGGAGCCTTCTCCTGTTGGTGGTATTATGTGATCCTTGGGCCGCAGTACTGGCGTCCACTAGTGGGTGGTTCCTGGCAGTGTGGGGTCAACATCATCTCCTGCAATGAGGCATCACCTGAGTGATTGCAGGAGATGTGTATAAGACACACTGATGCCTTGCCTTGGTATCTTTCCTTGCGCCCTGACCCTGAACCTGCGAAGCTCTGTATCTGCATCTGTACCTATACCTGATTACTGTTCCTGTCTGTTACCTGAACCCTGGACCCTGAGCCCTGTACCTGTACCCGTCCCTCCTGTGATCCACCCATCCTCTCCCTGTCCTGTTCGTCTTCCTTTTCCCCAGCTGCTGACCTCCCACACAGCTCTGGTCACACCTGATACTTGACAGTATACCAAGGCCATTCCTGACCAGAAGTGGCTGCACAGAGGAACCATCCCGGTTCTGTTTAAATCTTCTGTGAAAATTAATCTGGATGTTATTAGTTAGTATGCTCTGCTGGCGTCAGAGAGTGGTGAATATCTCCGCCAGAAACTTAAGGATTGGACTAGTGACCAGTTGTTTGAAATCTTGCGTTTAGCTCACACTCTGGTGGATCAGGGTTGTTTGCTTTTTAGGGATGTGCAGCCTTTAATTCAAATATGTACAGAGCTGGCCCTGCCCAGTATTCCCAAAGGCCGTGAAGACTTTTCTCCACCTTTTAATCGGGTTGTATCCCTGTAATGGCTTTTGGAAGATGATCCCACGTACTTTTGTGAACACTACTCAGCCTGCTCACAACAAGTGATAACAGAGTGTGTTGAGTCTGTTCAGTCCCAGGTCAGACAGGCAGAATGTAAACTGCAGTTTGTGCAACCATTACTCTTAGCATGGTCTGATATGCTGGAATCAGCCCCAGCCAACCCACAACTAACCACCTCTGCTATCAGACACCTGCCAGCCCAAATGTCTTTTTCCCCTTCACCCATGGTAACCTCAGTCTCAGTTCAGTACACCCTGCTTCCCACCAGATATCAATACCCAGTTTCTACTCCCCGCGCCTATCCTGCCTTTAATCCACCTGCCTCTTCTCGGCTGCCTGCAATCCCTCAAGAACTTCCCCCAGCTACTGTTACCTCTTCCCTGCCATATTCCAACCCTCCTCTCCAGTCTGCTTCATCCCCTACCTACAGTCCTGCAGTCACCTATAGGACTTCAGTAACTAAACCTAAAAAGAGATGGAAGTTCTTTCCTACCCATTTGATCCTGCCAGTAACCCAACCTGCCTCCGCACCAGCTAATCCACTCCAGCCTGACGTATCAGTGCCCGCTGTCCAGTCTGATGTCTTGGTGCCTGCCTTCCAGTCTGATGTCTCAGTGCCTGCCTTCCAGTCTGATGTCTCTGTGCCTGCCTTCCAGTCTGATGTCTCTGTGCCTGCCTTCCAGTCTGATGTCTCGGTGCCTGCCTTCCAGTCTGATGTCTCGGTGCCTGCCTTCCAGTCTGATGTCTCGGTGCCTGCCTTCCAGTCTGGTGTCTCGGTGCCTGCCTTCCAGTCTGATGTTTCAATACCTACTGACCAGTCTGATGTGCCTGCTGTTCAACCTGTTGTGCCAGTGTTAGCTGCTCAGCCTGAAGTGTCACTGTCTGCTGCCCAGCCTGATGTGCCACTGTCTGCTGCCCAGCCTGATGTACCACTGTCTGCTGCCCAGCCTGATGTGCCACTGTCTGCTGCCCAGCCTGATGTGCCACTGTCTGCTGCCCAGCCTGATGTGCCACTGTCTGCTGCCCAGCCTGATGTGCCACTGTCTGCTGCCCAGCCTGATGTGTCACTGTCTGCTGCCCAGCCTGATGTGCCACTGTCTCCTGCGCAGCCTGATTTACCACTGTCTGCTGCCCAGCTCGATGACCCAGAGCCTGCTGCTCAGCTTGATGACCCGGAGCCTGCTGTTCAGCCCGATGATCCGGAGGCTGCTTCCCAGCTCGATGACCCTGAGCCTGCTGCCCAGCTCGATGACCCTGAGCCTGCTGCCCAGCTCGATGACCCGGAGCCTGCTGTCTGCCTTAATGTGCCCGCTGTCTGCCTTGATGTGCCCACTGCTCGGCATGATGTACCTCCATCCGTTGTCCGGCTTGATATCATGGACTTTCCTCAGCAGCGGCTAGTTGGAGTGTCCGGAGGCCGCCCCTTTGAGGTGGGGTACTGTCAGGAAAGGTTCCACCTACTGATGATACTGTCTGACATTTGGTGTGCAGTACTGTGGTGCACCAGCAGGTGTCTCCTGGCAGTCTGGAACTGCCAGGGGAGCCTTCCCCTGTTGGTGGTATTATGTGATCCTTGGGCCGCAGTACTGGTGTCCACCAGCGGGTGGTTCCTGGCAGTGTGGGGCCGACATCATCTCCTGCAATCAGGCATCACCTGAGTGATTGCAGGAGGTGTGTATAAGTACCCGGCAGACACACTGATGCCTTGCCTTGGTATCTTTCCTTGCGCCCTGACCCTGAACCTGTGAAGCTCTGTATCTGCATCTGTACCTGTACCTGATTACTGTTCCTGTCTGTTACCTGAACCCTGGACCCTGAGCCTTGTACCTGTACCTGTCCCTCGTGTGATTCATCCATCCTCTCCCTGTCCTGTTTCTCTTCCTTTTCCCCAGCTGCTGACCTCCCGTTGACGACCCTGGCCTGGACCTGTGTATGATTCTGGTATTCCCCTTTACTTGTATATATTTGTCTGTTATTATTTGTGGGTTTCTATTGGTGGTTGGTTGGTTGCACATTGTAGTATATTGGAGGTGGTTGTATTTATTCACTTATCTTAATAAATCATATATTTTCACCTTACCTGCCTTTGTTCCTCTGTTGCCGTCCACGCAGCTCTGGTCACACCTGATACTTGACAGAAATAGAGGTGAGAGAGTGAGCATAAAAAAAGAAGAAGGAGAGAAAGAGCAAAAGAAGGAGAGGGTTGAGAGAAAGCAGACAGCAAGCAAAAGATAGAGGAGAAGGATATGTAAAAGAGGAAAAGAAAAGAGGGGATGGGAGGGATTATAGTAAGGAACAGAAACAAGGGGAAAATCATTCTTGAGAAAGAGAGAGGAGATGGAAAATAAGTGTCAGGTAGGAAGACATAGGAGCAGAGAGCAAGAGTGAACATGAAAAAGAGGAGACAGCGAGCATAAAATTGAGAGGAGAGAGAAAGCATAAGACTGAGAGTTGAGAGCAAGCATAAGAAAGAGAAGAGAGAGCAAGCATAAGACAGAGGTGAGAGCAAGCATAAAAATGAGAGGAGAGAGCAAGCTTAAAAAAGAGAGGAGAGAGTGAGCATAAAAATGAGAGGAGATATACAAAAGGTAACTGGGGTGTCCCTTCCGGTGGATCCTTTAAACTATCTCCTGGGTTTACCTCCTTCAGGGGTATCTAGAAAGACAAACAAATTGATATCCTATATATTACTAGCCGCCAGGAGACTTATCCCGTTCTGGTTATCCAAAACACCTCCTCCACGGTCCGGATTTCTACGCTTGGTGGCTGAGATTTGGACAATGGAGTGATTGACGGCTTCGGTACACGACTGTGTTCCCCAATTTATTAAAATATGGGAACCATGGGACCTTTTCGGAATACGGGACCCCCATGCCATCAGATTTGCCCTAATCCCAATTCAATCCTGTACCACCTGTGTATATGGTCTGAACTGATCTCAAGGTTCTAGACTCCCTTTAATACTACGCTTATTGTGTACATTATAAGGAATTGATCTACAACACATTTGTGTCTTGTTTTTGTAAACACTTTTTTATTACATATATTTGTTACTATATATTTTGCTTTCCAATATTTTTGCGTTACAATTTTATACTTACTTTTTGAAATCCCAATAAAAATACAATTTAAAAGAAAGAAAAAAAAATAAGAGGAGAGAGCAAGTATAAGAAATAAAGAAAAAGGTGAGCATGGGAAATATATGAGAGAGTGAACATAAGAAGTAGAGGTGAAAGAGGGTAGAGCGAACATAAGGAGAGTGAACATGAGAAATAGACATAAGAAAGCGAGCATAAGAAAAGGAGAGAACAAGCAAAAGAAGGAAAGGTTTGAGAGAAAGCGCAGACAGCAAGCAAAAGAAAAAGGGGAAGGAGATAAAAAAGAGGAAAAGAAAAGAGGGGATGAGAGGGATGATAGTAAAGAACAGAAACAAGGGAAGAATCATCTTGAGAAAGAGAGAGGAGATGGAATATAAGAGACAGGTAGGAAAACTTAGGAACAAAGCGCAAGGGTGCATATGAGAAAGAGAGGAGAGTGCAACCATAAGAAAGGTGAGAGCAAGCATATGAAAGAGAAGAGAGAACGAGCATAAGAAAGAGAGGGTTGAGAAAGCAGGCATAATATAAAGAGGGTAGAGCAAGCATAAGAAAGAGGAGAGAGAGAAAGTATTAGATATAGAGAAGACAGTGATCATAAGAAAGAGAGGAGAGAGACAGCTAGCATAGGAACGAGAGGCAAATGTAAGAGAGCAATCATAAGAAAGGGGAAAGATAGAGCAAACATAAGAAAGAGAGGAAATCGACCATGGGAAAGATATGGGAGAGAGAGGGAGCATGAAAAGAAAAGAGAGAGAAAGAGCAAGTATAAGAAAAAGGTGAGAGAACTACAATAGGAAAGAGATTAGAGAGAGAATACGTAAGAGGGAAGGAGAGTGCATAAGAAAGTTGGGAAAGAATGGGTGTAAGAAAGCGTCAAAGAGAGAAAGCTGAGTTAAAGGGAAGCTGCCATTAATGACCTCAGTCAGTAGGATGAAGATAACAACCCCAGAACCTGAACTTTCAAAACAAGTTTGCAGAATCTGCTCCCATTTTTCGTCTTCAAAGATTGATTTGAAGGACTGAAAAGGAGACTGGTATAGAAAAAATGAATTTTGGGGGAGGCACAGAAAGAGCGAGAGAGATATATTTTTTTTAAATTGTGAAAAAAGGTGAGAGAAGGGGGCAGGACGAAGCGACAGGGAAATAATGAGAGTAGTGTATACTTTTCAGTCTTTTTAATCTTAATAAAAAAAGGATACTTATATGATATCTAAACCTCATAAAGTTATGTCGCCCTTGTAGATTTGCTCATCATTAAATTATTTATGATTGCCAACCTGCAGAAGCTGCCATGTGCTGCAGAAAAGGTTTCCAAGTATAATTATTTATCATTTATTCATATGATGACACTGTCAATGTAAGTCCACAGCGTGGGACAACCTGAGGACAGCCAGCAAAGGGATTATAAAAGGGAAGTCATTGGCAAAGGAAGGCCCTGGAGGTGCGGCGCTAAGTCAGGCAAGGGCAAGGTGGTTTGTGTCAAAGGAAGAAAAAGGATCCTGAGAAGCAGAGAGATAAACACGATCATTTTGCACAGTCATTGAAGGCAGAAGTCCTCAAAGGCAGAAACCAGAGCTAGAATATAAGAGAGCAGTACAGGCCGAGTGCACAGAGTCAAGATGGCTGACAGCAAAGGAAGCAATTCTTTTCATTATGAAAAAGAACCACGGGAAGCATTACAGCTAATGTAAGCTTTTCTTCCCTTATTCATTTTTTACTTGTATATTAAAAGGATTTTAGCAAATGCAGAGACTTTTGGGGTTTTCTCCTGTGATTACTGACAATGTAATTCAATGTAATTCTTTGGGTAATGGGGAGGGCCTATCCAGTATGCAAGTATTTGGGGTCTGGTGCCCAGTGCTTGTAATTTCTGATATACTGCTTTCATTGCTCCTAACATTTCTCTTCTGCTCCCCCCCATCCCTTTAATATATTTGCAGCTTTTTTTCCTTCATAGTATATATGTTCTTTGCAGCCTCCCACTTCTAGATTCTTTGGCTTAGGCATGGATGACATACACTAAATTGCCAAAAGTATTGGGACTCCTGCCTTTACATGCACGTGAACTTTAAAGGCATCCAAGTCTTAGTCCGTAGGGTTCAATATTGAGTTGGCCCACTCTTTGCAGCTATACCAGCTTCAACTCTTCTGGGAAGGCTGTCCACAAGGTTTAGGAGTGTGTCTATGGGAATGTTTGACCATTCTTCCAGAAGCACATTTGTCATGTCAGGCACTGATATTGGACGAGAAGGCCTGGCTTGCAGTCTCCACTCTAATTCATCCCAAAGGTGTTCTATTGGGTTGATGTCTGGACTCTGTGCAGGCCAGTCAATTTCCTCTACCCCAAACTCACTCATCCATGTCTTTATGGAACTTGTTTTCAGTCAGGAAGGGGCCATTGCCAAACTGTTCCCACAAATTTGGAAGCATGAAATTGTCCAAAATATTTTGCTATGCTGATGCCTTAAACCCCCCCCCCCCCCTCCACCAAATGATTTGGACTAGTGTACAAAGCAAGGTCCCTAAAGACATGGATGAGCGAGTTTGGGGTGGAGTAACTTGACTCATGTCTTTATGGCTCAATGATAAATTCATTCTTTGCAAAAAAAAAAAAAAAAAAGCAAAAGCCTGTGTTTTGGGGACTAAACAACCACTTCATCAAGGCTTAGGAATTTTGACTGTGCTTAGACAGACTCAAGTGAGCAGAAACGAAATATATTTGCACTGCGATTTACTATTCGGAGCAGTTTTAGGAGGGCAGGTTAGCCTAGTGTTAGTGAATGCAGCAAAGGACCAAAATCTGTTTAGGCATAGGTAAAATTCCTAAGCCCTGATTAAGAATTTGGATTTGTTCTGCTATGAGTCCATTTTATTATTAAAAGATCTTGGACTTCTGGACATTTGTTTGACACTCTCTTTGGATTATATGTATGTGGATCTTCAACTCTAGGTCTTTTCCCTGTTCCTGAGGGGAGTTCCCATTTTGTGGAATGCTTCCGAACCAGAGCCAGTGTGCTCAGTGACAGTTTCAGGTTCTCTTAAAAAATATACAGAGCAAAGCAAACAGGTACTTTGGTTGGCAGACAGGCAGAGTGGTTCAATGACAGTCCAGGTACAACGCAGGAAAGGCTCAGATTCGTCAGGGTCAATCTATAGTCAAAAGGCAGACAGAGATCAGAGAGTAGTCAATATTCGATCCGAGGTTACCAACGAGGGAATCCAAACAGCAGAGCAGGACAGGCAAACAGAGAGCTTGGAGCATGTGTTACAAATGTAATATTACAAGCATGAGACTGCAGACTTGGCTGGCTTAAATTAGGTTTGGTCTCCACCCAGAGACTGGCTACATCAATCACCTCGCAGGTGGCTAGACAGATAGGGAGAATGCATCATAGCCAAAACCAGGATGCTGGAACCAGCAGCTATGATGGAGCAAGAGCGCTACAAGCTCCTGAAACCAACACCCCATTTGTTCTTGTGCCTTGGGATGTCTATATCATCTATCCCTGGAGGCAGTAAAACAGAGCATCACATGATTTGGACTTGGTAGAACCTTGCAGCATATCTGTGCATGAATGGGTGATTTTCCCATGTGCAGATATGCCTCAGTCCTTTAGCCACTTGCCGACCAGCCGCCGCACTTTTACTGTGGCAGAATGGCATGGCTGGGCAAAACAACATTACCTTACGTCGCTTTGCCTTTTGGCCACTAGTGGCGAGCGCGGCCGCAGCGTGTCCCCAGAGCCGATGCAAGTGCCCGGCCGGCGCGATGACAGTCGAGCTGTCTCAGTCACTCATGACAGGGGAGTAGAGACAGATGGTGTGTTCATACTAAGTATGAACACCGATCTCTCTCTCTCCTCCTAGACAGTCCTATCACTCCTACAGTTAGAACACGCACTAGGGAACACAGTTAACCCCTTGATCACCCCCTAGTGTTAACCCCTTTCCTGCCAGTGACATGTATACAGTAATCAGTGCATATTTATAGCACCGATCGCTGTATAATTGTCAACGGTCCCAGAAATGTGTCAAGAGTGTCCAATTTGTCTGCCGCAATATTGCAGTCCCGATAAAAACAGATCACCGCCATTACTAGTAAAAAAAAAATAATAATAATAAAAATGCCATAAATCTATCCCCTATTTTGTAGACACTATAACTTTTGCGCAAACCAATCAATATACGCTTATTGCTTTTTGTTTTTTCATCAAAAATATGTAGAAGAATACATATCGGCCTAAACCGAAGAAAAAATTAGTTTTTTGGTAAAAAATTTGGGATATTTATTATAGCAAGAAGTAAAAGATATTGTGTTTTTTTTTTTTCAAAAATGTCGCTCTTCTTTTGTTTATAGCGCAAAAAATTCCCTTCACTTTCAGTGAAGAAAGTGACATTGGCTACTGGTACTAATAGAGGGGTGAATCTATCCAGCAGGGACGCAGACAACCATAAAAGCTTTACAGATCTAACACTTCTACACTTTATCCAAACCTAAAAAAATGACTATACACATACACATTAAAGCCCAGTTTCAGCAAAACCTTTTTCTTTTTGAGTAGGGAGGGGTTAGATCTTGTGTGTGCCCCTATTGGAAGGATTGCTTCTACCAGTGCAGTCTCACCAGTGCCCCATCAGTGCAATCTAACCAATGCCCCATCAGTGCAGTCTCACCAGTGCCCCATCAGTGCAATCTAACCAGTGCCCCATCAGTGCAGCCTCACCAGTGCCCCATCAGTGCGGCCTCACCAGTGCCCCATCGGTGCAATTGCAGCTTCATCAGTGTCTATCAGTGCAGACTCATCACCACAGATTAGTGTAGAAGAAAAATTACTTATTTGCAAAAAAAAAAAAAATTGAAATAAAGAAAAAGGCTACAACTACAGCCAACAGAAGAAGAAGACAAATCTATGAAAAGTTGAGGGGTACTGATGAAGACTTTGACTTTATTATTGCTGTATGTGCCATGCCTTCTGAAAAGAAAACTGTTGTTGCAAAATGGCTTGTATTCATTTTTATATAATAAAGAAAAAACATACTTTCTGGTGTCTGGTAGTATATGTTCTTGCAAGGGAGAAGGCTACAGGCTGTCAGACTGATACAAATATGAATACTTTAAGAATCAATGACCTTGACTTGAACACAAGAAGTGAATAGATTTGTTATATTACAGAGAACATTTAGAAATTTTAATTGTGCTTCAATAGTATGCAGAAAATGTAACCTTTGTCTGGAAATCCTCCTGAAAAACAATAGTGCATTCCCTGGTACATAAGTAATTACAGCATCAAAGATGTATATCTGCAGTGTGAGATCTAAGGCATTGTTAACTTGGACTTCTATTCACAGGAGATTTAAAGTGAGAATTGGTGATGTCGTTACTGTGCTGCTCATTGTTCTCCTTGTTGGAAGCTCTGACATGAGGAAGCAAAGCCCTGCCTCTACCAAGATGGACGCCTCAACCAGTGTTGCCAACCTACCAGTTTGAAATTTACTGACACGAAACCCACAAATTACTGGCACAGTCAATTTTTTACTGACATTTCCAAAAGTTACAAAATTACAGTTTTAAGTACAAATTTCAGTAGGCTACAAACAAGTACAATATACATTTAGCAATGTGATTTAAGGTAGATATTAAGGCAAAAAACATATTTATTTTCTTATTTTATTTTTGATATCGTAAGTAAATAGCTCAGGGACAGGACTCAGGGGGATAAGAAATTAGAATGGGCTGCGCACACACATGAAATTGACTCTCACAGTGACACTGACAGCAGTTTGCAGCAGCACAGATGATGATGACACCTCACCCACATGACACGTCCCCTCCTGAGTCACAGTGACAGTCTCTCTACACCAGGTGGTCCATTCAGTCCACTCCGGTCCAAACAGCACTCACAGTCCCGCTCCCGCATGCGAAGTTCTGATCTTAGTGTCACAGCCATATTTTTTAATGGCAGCCTTTTCATGTCACTGGCATTTGCTGGCAGGAGAAAAGTGCCCATTTTTTACTGACTGCCAGTAAAAATTCTATTGGTTGCCAACACTGGCCTCCAAAAAGATACAAGGTGAAGAACAGTAGAAGTGGGGGGCGTGGCCGGCCGGAGACTGTGATGGACGCCTAATCACACAGCTCGTCAGCCAGGGGAAAAGATAAACGACACAGGCCGCACCAGAGATCCCATCCACAGCCATCCTTGCTCCTGCCACACTGGAGAACTAAATGCAGGCCTCCAGAAAGAGATTCACGGACCATAAACACCAGAAACTGACTGAATTCGCCTACAAGCCGGCGATCAGTGAGCAACAAGATGGCGCCGGCCCGAACGGATCGCGGGACTCATACACAGACCTGCCGGATGAGATCCCGGAGCATCATCAAGATACAGGTACTCAGGCTGAGACCCCTTGCTCCCCAGAAGGTGACCCCCTGCCAGGCAGCCCAGCAAAAGCTAAAATGAGGCTAGATATGCCGTCGCTGCGGCCGCAGCGTCAGCTAATTGAGGCCCAGGCTCCAAATCCCTTCACTATGCACCAGGCCTTGCACTCATCCATGGCCTCTTTCCCCACCTCAGGCCAGCCGATCATCGATACCACCCTAAAGGACATGCTAATATCCTTGCAGTCCTCACTTATGACTGACCTATCCTCAATGTTTCATAAAATCACCTCTGAATTACACTGACTAGATGACAGAGTGCATAATACTGAAAGAGGCCTCACTGAATGTACCACCACAATTAATGAAGTCATTGATTCATATGAAGCTGTAAAAGAGGAACAATCGTGGGTGTGCGCCAAGCTGACCGACTTAGAGGACAGGTCACGCAGGAACAATATTAAGTTGAGAGGCATCCCTGAGTCCATACCACCTGCAGACCTTCCCAGGTACGCAAAAGAGCTGATGCACACCATTATACCTGAAGCACCTCCGAGGGATGTTATAATAGACAGAATACACAGAATCGCTAAACCATCCCACTTGGCAGCCTCGGTCCCAAGAGATGTCCTCATGAGGGTACATTTCTACCACATTAAAGAAAAACTCCTCATGGGAATCAAAGCTAAATCACCTCTTCCTGCTCCATACACAGGGATTCAATTTTTTCCAGATCTCTCCAAGTTTACCCTCCAACTGCGACGCCAGATGAACCCGGTCACCAAGAGCCTCCAGAACCACAAGGTGCCCTACAAATGGCGTTATCCAGCCACTATCCTTGTTGTGAAGAATGGTCAATCTCATTCGATTGTGGACCTCGACAGAGGTCTCAAGCTCCTCCAATCATGGGGCATAATACCAGAACCTCCTTCCACAGCTCCAAATGGCAGAGGATCTAGTCCACCTCAAGGTAACACAAAAGGCAACTACACCTAAATGGCACACAGTCACAAGTCTAAAGGCCGAACGACGCCATTACAGCTCCCCTGAGCTCTGACACCATGCGAACCCCTGTTCTCACTCTCCCGAGTTAATAACTTTTTGAACCCCAATACAGAGGCTTTCAAGGTGCTACGCACCTCCTCTATATTCTTTGCAGTATATTGCTTTCATTAGTTCAGCGACTCTACCACTGTCAAAGCGGTTAACGAACTTCCCAACCTCACACATTGTGCAGTGCTCTTTGTTCCTTTTCTTTTTTGTTATCTCTAACGTATTACTCTATTTGCAGTTTTTTGGGCAATTTACTTCCAGATAGTGATCTTCCGTCTTCCTACCTCCGGACACAGCTGCCAGGTATCTTGAGACACAGAATCCATCGACGAACTGTAAGTGTTATATAATTCACTCACCAACAACACATTCACAAGATGCCGATCAACATACTATCGATAAACGTCAACGGACTCAACCACCCCGCCAAACGTCACTCACTATGGAGAACCGCTTCGGCTCTCAATAGTGACATTCTGTGTGTCCAGGAAACCCACTTGCTAGCATCACACGCTTCCCTTTGCAAAAACCACCACTTTCCTCATGTCTTCCACGCAACGCACTCCACTAAAGCTAGAGGAGTCATGATAGCGATCAAGGATTCAGTAGATTTCCAATTACTAAATACCACAACAGACCCCGAAGGTCGCTTTATTATCTTAGTATGCAACATCAATAGAGTGACATACTCTATAATAAATCTGTACGCACCAAACTCCCATCAAATGAAATTCATACGCAGAGTCATGCGTTCCGTCAAATCCAATCAAAAGGGCCACGTAATAATATGCGGGGACTTTAATCTTGTACCGGACATACACATGGATTCCACATCACCAACCAAAAGGAGAGACTCACCCTTGAAAAAATTCATCTCTTCCCAAGATCTTTATGACGTATGGCGCTGTCACCATGGATCAGAACGAGACTTCACCTTTTTCTCCTCCAGACATAGCTCGTATTCGAGAATAGATTTGTTCCTAACCGACAAATACATTCTCCAAAAAATATCAAACTCTGTGATCCACACCACAGTATGGTCGGACCATGCCCCTATCTCAATTACCATACAAGATTCTAACCTAGGGCAAAACGCATTTATATGGAGAGCCAACAACTCCAAAATGACACATACGCCACAGAAATAAAAGATCACATTAACGACTTTTTCATGTTAAACAAAGGCTCGGTCTCCAACCCTGCCGTGGTGTGGAGTACGCACAAAGCGTACATGAGAGGAATGTTACTTAAAATGGGTGCTTATCACAAAAGAAAGAGGACGCAGCGTGTGGACGAACTCACGGCCCAAATAGAGAGCCTAGAACTAAAACATAAAATTACCCCACATAACCCACTGACAAACCAATTACTCTCCCTAAGACAGGAACTAAAGGTTCTATTACTTCACTCCTACGAATTCCTTCAAAGGAAATTCAAAGCGACTACCTATTCCACTTCCAACAAAGCGGGGAAAAAACTCGCACAACGAATTAAGGGTAGACGGGTGAAAACTAAAATACCTCTTTTAATCCACCCACACACGTCAATCCCACTAAGTAACCCTCAAGACATAGCTGATGCTTTTAGTGCCTACTACGGCGACCTCTACAACTTACACAGGGACCCTCACACCCCGCAACCTACACAAACCAACATAGACCACTTCCTCCACAATCTCAAACTTCCTACTCTGACTGGCGACCAACTGACTGAACTAAATGCCCCCTTTACAACCCAAGAGATTAAAGCCACCATAGACTCACTACCTAACGGTAAAGCACCGGGACCCGATGGTATGACAGGGGAATATTATAAACAATACGCACCTCAACTGATTCCCCACCTTACCGAACTCTTCAACCACGCTGCCTCCTCTTCCTCTTTTTCAAAGGAATACCTAACAGCATTGGTTATAACATTACCGAAGCCAGGGAAAGAATCAAATGTCTCCCAAAATTTTCGCCCGATATCCCTACTCAATCTCGACCTCAAAATCTATGCTAAAACGATTGCAACAAGACTAATCAAAATCATGCCAATGCTAATCCACCCTGATCAGACAGGGTTCACTAAAGGCAGACAATCTTCTGACGCCACCAGGAGAATGATTAATATCATACACCAAGCTGAAATTACAGGAACGCCTTCTCTGCTCCTATCCCTGGATGCAGAGAAGGCATTCGATAGAGTCCATTGGACTTACCTGCACACAGTTCTCAGGAAATTTGGATTTCAGGGTAACATCTTGAACGCCATTATGGCACTATATTCCAACCCAAAAGCCCAAGTGTATACGGAAGGAATGTTGTCCCATCCGTTTCCCATTACCAATGGCACACGCCAGGGGTGCCCATTGTCACCGATCATATTCAATTTACTCATGGAACCTCTAGCGGAACACATCCGCTCCCACCCTAGCATATCCGGCCTACTAATTGGCAATGTACATCATGAAATCAGCCTGTTCGCTGATGATGTTATTCTTATCCTTACCAACCCGTCTAGCTCCCTGGCTGAAGTACAAAAATTACTAAACTGGTTTAGCTCAGTATCGTACTACAAAGTTAACACTAACAAATCCTTTATACTAGATGTCAACATAGATGCCACTTTGAAAAATTTACTACAAACGCAATATCCATTTATTTGGGCAACTACAGATATAACATACCTGGGAATTCACTTACCAAGAACGACTAAAAACCTTTACTCATGCAACTTCCCACCACTTCTCCAGACCATCCAAGCGGCCTCCCAGCAAATAGCAAAACATGAATTGTCTTGGACAGGCAGACTAGCGGCCTTCAAGATGATTTGCCTTCCCCAATTGCTTTACTATTTCAGATCTATCCCAATCCCATTGCCAACTAAATTCTTCAGATCCCTCCAAACATTGTTTAACAGATTCCTGTGGGATGGCAAGCGCCCCAGGTGTGCCCACTCCAAACTGATTAAACACAAACTAGCCGGTGGTATGGGCTCCATAGATTTCGAAGATTACCACTTGGCAGCTATTCTAGCCCAATTACCAGGGTGGTTCCAACCCAGTCCAACAACACTATGGGGACAAATAGAAGAATCATCGCTCATCCGCCCTAATCTAAAAACCTGGTTACTCAGTATCCCGTTGGGTTCCATAGTACCGACATATTTATCTCCTACCATGAAGGCCTCGGCCCACGCATGGTCGAAACTAAAAGCCTCCCACACATATGCGTCTGTCACCCCACAATCCCACATACCATTGAATGTTCTTCAACATTTAATGCTAGACCTCTCACTAACATCTTGGACTAGGAAAGGTATACAATCACTACAAGATATACTTCACGATAACAGCATTAAAACATTTCCCCAATTACAATCTGAATTCAACCTCGCTACAACTGAATACTTTACTTACCTACGCATACGCCATCGCCTAAGTACCATTATTCTCCCTAATTATACCATCCACCCAAAGACCTGGGAATACCTCACTAATACTGACACAAAAACCAAGGGCATCTCATATTTTTACAATACTTTCCACCAAAAACAGACCTTCTCCAAAACAACTGAACATCGTAAATGGGAAAAAGATTTAGCCTGCATATACACAGAATCCCAATGGCAGCAAGCACTTAAAACTGTCTACAAAGTCACCAAATGTGCGGCCCTCTGGGAGCTCATGCAAAAAATTTCCTTACGTTGGTATCTAACTCCAGCCAAACTGTCAACCTTTAATCCCAGAACCCCCAATACCTGTTGGAGATGTAAATCATCCACAGGAGACATGCTCCATGTTTTCTGGTCATGCCCCTCCCTTCGAACCTATTGGGAAAAGGTCTTCCGACTAATATCGACGATAACCCGAATCAAGACCATACCCTCACCTGCACTAGCAATCCTAAACCTAACTATTGAAGACATTCCCTTCTCCTTCAGACATGTCACTACACACATACTCCTGGCAGCGAGACTCAACCTGACTAGACAATGGAAGTCGGACAATCAACCTACACTAACCCAAGTAGTGGACATAGTTGCCCTACACTTCAGCTACGAGATCACATCAGTAGCCCACACGGGCCACGCAACAAAAACACACACTAACTGGCAACCCTGGAAAGACTGGACTGATACTGCATCCCCCATATGATCACCTGGTGAAACAATACTATTTCTTGACCGAGCAATACTGTACTCTCTCCTAACGTTATCTCACAAAGGTTCTGCTTAATAACTTTAAGACATACTCAGTTTTATAAGAGTTGTTCACCGGCGCTCTGCGCTGGGGTGGCACTAAGGATCCCAATTGGGGTGCCACACCAGGGTAGGGGGCTACTAATGATAATAACGTGAAAATTTTCTCTTTCCCCTTTTTAGGGTAATTGAAACTTGTTCATAAATTGTTTCATATGTATACCGCGAACAAAATATTCACATCCTGTTAAAGTATATCTATACCTTGTTAAAACACTTTGACGTCGTTGCACGACGTACAGTTCTAATTGTACAATGTATTTCCTTGCAAAAATCTAATAAAAAATATGAAATAAAAAGAACAGTAGTAGTAGCAGTAGAAAAGACAGACGTTTATGACACCGTTAGGGTTAGAGTAAAGGGACTTTGAGGAAGAGGCCTCTCTCTTTGAGCTTGGGGCTAAGTACCCTAAATGACCTGTCCCAGAAGCTAACATACAAATGAACAAACCGGGACGGTCATAGCAAAGATAGAAGTTCTTAAAGGAGAAGTGCAGCCAAAGCTTGTTTGGCTGGGCTTTTCCTATTGATCACAGGAGTGCAATTCGTTTTGCACTCCTGTGACCAGTTTTCAGCAGAGAGCGGGCTGAAGTCCGCTCTCTGCTGACATCACGGATATCAGTCCAGACACCGTGTAATACAATGGGAGTCTGGATCCCCTAGGTGCCTGGAATGACATCTGTCTCAGCCCCCCCCAACAAGCCGATGAGAGCTTAGACGGCCCGCTCTGCCCCCTCCAAAGCTCAGCGCTCCAATGAGCATGGAGGGAGATGAGTAGAGAGCTATCACTGACAGTCTACAGCTCTCTACTCATGGAGCTATGAAAACTGAGCGATCAGCGGTGTTCGATCACTCGGTTTTCAGTGTAGAGGCGCCAGCGTCAGGCCGATGCTGCATCCACTTAGGTAAGTATAAATATGGGAAAAAAAGAAACCCATATTTCTCATTTAAATAATATTATATTGTAAAGCGCTGCGTAAACTGTTGGCGCTATATAAATCCTGTATAATAATAATAATTTGAGTTCCTTGATTCAGTTATTTGATAAGACAATAAGATGTTGTATATACAGTGTGTGCATATATATATATGTAGCCCCCTGTTCCTAAATTGGGGTCATAGTGTAAATTTAGTTTTTGGCTGAGCTCTAAACAGCTTAGATTTGATTGTATAGTTTATTTGGTTCTGCTCTAAACTATTGCTAGTAGGTGTCACTGGTACCACAGGCCAGTATGAGAATTGCAACTAGGTTGAGCTATTTAATGAATATTCTTTTTCCAGTAGGAGGTTCCTGGCCGCTGTGCATTCAGGGAAAGGGGTATTTATTGGGCAGAGTCATGTGCTCTTGTGTCTTCTATTACCTCAGGGCCCTCCTGGCCAGAGGATGTGTTGTTGCAAGTTCTGCAAGTAGGCCCAGAAGCCTGTCTGGGGCCTACTAATCCTGCGGAGGTCCTTAGGCTATCTTACCTGTATGGAAGAAGCCGAGCCAAGCTAAGGAGATCCAGGGGAGGACCCTTGCTGGAGAGTGCCAGGAAGAAGGCTGGTCTCTCAGGAGGGCCTGGTAACTCATTTTGAGGACACACCTATACCTCAACTACTCTTACAGTGTTGCCGGACGGCTTAAAGGTTCTGACACTGTGAAGCTGAATCCTATTCTACAATCTAAACCGTGGTAACTAGCTCCTGGCTGCTAAGTCTGTGAGAGAGGCCTATCCAAGAGTGCTACTGGCTGCTAAGTTTGTGAGAGAGGCTTGTCCAGAAATTCTACCGGCTGCTAGGTCTGTGTGAGAGGCTTATCCAGGTAGTCAAGGTATGCTAAAAGAGAAAGCTGTTTTACCTTTGGATTCAAGGAGTCTGTAAGTGATCTGCAAATGTATCTGAAACCTCCCCTAACCCTCTCTCCTACTACTTCGTTCCTTATTAAAGCATTGCAAATCTAGAAAGTGACTTGCGCCCAAATTCTGTTCTAACTTCCCATTATAGCCATGGACTCTCTGGAGGTACCTCCTTGCTCCGAGTAGGCCCAGGGGGAGCTATATATATATATATATATATATATATATATATATATATATACACACACACATACACACATATTTTAGGGCCAAAAAGATGAGGTTATCAAAGAGCAATTTTTTATCAAGGAGGCTGCAACAATACAAAGGTTCAATCTCAGGGTTGTTATGTGCAGATCTTTTTGCAATAATGCTCTGGCACAAATCAATACAGAAATTCCCTAGGTACCAGTCATTTTGTTTCTCTGAAAAAAAGTAATGTGCAGAGTTGAACAGAAATCCTGGTTGCATTTTGCTAGTAAGGTGTGAAGTTCTTAAAATCTGCAATCTATTAAGCTTGGAAGAAATGCATAACTCCCACATCGCCAACAACTCTGCTGCCAATCATAAAGGCTGGTCTTCCTGTTACAGAAAGTCAAAGGAATATGTGGGATGTGGCAATGAGGGTGCGTGGATGGGTGGGTAAGCTATTCTAGGGAAGTAGGCAATCAGATGGCATTGTCACTGTCTGAATGGGAAAAATTACGCTGTCTCTTTTTTTTGCCCTATTTATCAACAAGGTTAGGCCATGTTAGCACAAATATGATGATGATAATGGCCTTATGACTTCTGCAGCTTTACATAATTTGCTGCGGCATTGTTTAGACAGAATGGAAAATCAATACATTATTATGTAATTTCTTTGTACTCCAGATAATGTGCCCGCATATTCCAGGTACCTTGAGATTTCTGTTGTAGAATTTTCCCAGTGGCAAAGCAAATGTCAGTAAAATCCTCACAGAAGTACCAACCTATTCATTAAAAATTTGTGTTTTTATTACTGCATGTGTCCCTACTGAAGTTAAAAAAAAAAAAAGACAGGTTTTTAGTCTTCCCTACTCTATCCAAACTATTCTGGCTGAAGTTTTCAGTCAATGCAAGTTTGAGCTTAAAGGGTTTCACAAAAAAAAGTGAACTCACAACAGCCTCCCATCCCTCTGGCCCCCACTACATGTAGCTTATGTGAACCCCATCTTCATCCTCTCCAGCCAGTATAATGGTCTGGCACTTTAAAACATCACTATTCAGCATTGGATACTGCGTAATAACAAAATGCGAGCACTCCCTGATTAGTGCTGGTCACATGACTGCACTGACCAATGAAAATCTTTTTGAGTTTCCTTTTTCTCAGGACACCACTCAGTACTCAAAGTCCCACACCACCATCTTCTCTTTTGACATTATCAGGAGACTAGCTGTCTCTTCCAGTGTCAGGATAGGGATTTGAAGCCACAACCTCTGCTATGTCAAGCAGTAGCTCTCCTTGCTGAGCAACCTGATGATGGGCAGCATCCTGTCTGAACCTTTGGATAATCTTGTCTTGTACCCTGTTTCTTGTGAACCTTGAGCTCTTTACTCTTCCCATGAACTTTCTATTTAAGCCACACCTTTGCCCTTCCTGTTTGCCAGATTACTGTGCTCTCTTCAGCGGATATCTTGCTCCTTTGTTTACCTGCAGCTGTCCTTATTTTACTAACACTCATTACCAACTTTTGGCTTGTTCCTCAACTACGCTTCTGCTTGGTCCCAACCTGCAATCACTTGTTACTGACCTTTGGCTTGTTTACTGATTATGCTTCTGCTTGATCCCTACCTGATATGTGCTACTAGACCCCAGCTTGCTAACTTACTGGTGGGGTGAACCTGAGGACCACGACCTGATACTAACAGGCAGCAAAATCCATCCCCATCCTCAAGAGATCTGGTGAATGCTGGTTAGACCCAGTACCTTGGGTGAGCCTGCGTCATCCACCAGGGTGACCTGCTTGAACATTTATCCAGCTTGTTGATGGAAACCTCTCTACAGCGCTATAGCTACTGGTCTCCAAGCCTGACCCTTGATTGTGACATCCAGGTACTTTGAGTCAGCCCCCTGAGGACGCACAATGGAACATGCACAGTGATCAGTAACCCAGGAGGCTTTGGGAAGTGGGGGTATGTCATTTTAACATAGCTGAAAGTGGCTAGCCAGAAGAGGTACATTACCCCCCATCCAAAAAAACAATAATATGCAATTGCGTAATAGGGAGGTGGGAAACCTTGGAAAGAAAAAGATGAAGGTCCGATTTAATGATGTTTTAATAAGTACAAAGCTAAATTAAATTGTGTCTTTTATACCTGCCTGGAGTTCAGTTGTAACCGATTTATTTCTGATGAATTATCTGCAGATAAGAGATTTTCAAACCATGAACATTCACGGGTAGGTTCACACTCTATCCTCAGCTGCCTCCTATTAAAAATACCTTGGTGTCTTTCTTAAGTTTACCATGTGACTCCTTCCATCCCGGAGGTCAGGGTGCATATTTTTGTGCTGAAACTAAAATAGAATACGAATGAAAATATTAAAGTAAACCTTTGTCTCTTCTTGAATCCTGATAGGAATGAACACACCTCGTTTGCCAGGGTGATAACGTTTGCCTATGCAGTGAATGTTATTTTCAGGATTCAGACAAAGATCAGAACAACACAAAGCTCTGCCTGTTATTTGAGTCTTGCTGATCTTCACATTTTTTCTTTGCACTTTTTCTTTTAGAGTGGTTTAAGAGATCACTAGAGAAGAAAATTATTTAAACAGCAGCTCCAGCCAAACACTTTATACACAACTGAAACATTTATATAAAGACTTATTTACCTGCTAAATTACCTGTTCTCTTACTCCATATGGGCGCTGATTAGCGCTGGTCACATGACCACACCGACCAATGAGAATTTATTTGAGTCCCCTTTATTTTCAAGAACACCTCTCATAATTCCAAGTCCTGCACCACCATCCTCTCTTCTAACATCATCAAGAAGCTGGCTGTCTCGTCTGGATTGTTTGAGCCACCCACTGATTACAATCGGCGGTGTATGTGCAGTGCGGCAGTGACTAACCTGAAGCCTCCTGGGATTCATGATGTCAGTATCACAGGAGCATTTGGGGGACATGTCATTCTCACCTGGCTAAAAGAAGTTGAATGTGACAGGACTCGCCCTGATTACAAGTGACGGTGCATGTGCAGTGCGGCACTGAGTAACTTGAAGCTTCTTGGGATTCATGGTGTCAGTATCAGAGGAGGCTTTGGAGGGGGTACATTATTTCTATCTAGCTGAAAGAAGTCCAAAGTGGCAGGACTCGCTCGAAAGGTACTTTATACTCCCACCAAAAAAGAAAAAAAAAACGCTCACCTCACTTATGCTTTACAGCTGTATAACATAGATCAAGAACAAGATCTTTAAGAGCCTGCTGACCTGAAAGACTATGATCTTTTTCTCTGCGCCAGTGATTGCCTTACTCTCCTCCTCCAGATAGGAAGGCTTAGGGTGTGCATGACCTGGCTTACACCTGGAACTAGGCATCTAAGAGGTTACAAGCTAGCAGGCTATGGTGTGCCTAGAAGGACACTGACCTAATTGCATGAACTAAGGCCGATTGGGGTATTAAAGAATGGTCGTAGAGAGGAATGATTTTGCTCTTGGTCAGGGCGTAGCTAGTGTCAGGTGAACTTTCCACCAGTCCACACTCATGTTTTTTTCTATTAAAGTTCATTATTGTTTTAAAATTGTAATCTATGTCATAGTAGCTGATTGGTGAGTTGTCATTGAGGATTTTCATCTTGTTCAACATGATTTTCATCTTGGTCAACATGAGCAAGAATGAGGAGGGGCCTGGCTTGGGTATAGCATCTTTTACTAAATATAGCTAAGCTGCAGTGACCTGGTGTTGATAACATGGGCTACATCTACAGGCAAGTGTTGAATCGTATATACACATATAATGAGTGTGCATCCCCAAAAAACAGATCAACAACAACAATGAATATAGTATAACATAAATATGGTGTCATTCAAAGTCCAGCGATAAAGATTTCTCATCAAACAATTTATCAATGAAAAACAATTTGTCTCTTAAGATCAGAACTTCCACTATCCACTGATGAATTGGCTCAATCTTGAATTGACTAGTTAGACACCTAGGGCCCACCACTGCAAATATAAATGGGCACCAACCAAAAGGAATGGATCCCTTTAAAAGAGATCCAACCAGCATGATGATACTAAGCCTCCGGTCAGCCAGTGGTAGTCACAGCAAATTCCCACTGTCACGGTTCAGCGACTCCAGAAGTCCAGGCAACCCGGGCTGGCACATCATTGTTTATAAAAAGGAACAAAGGCCTCACGTATTGTAAATCCGCTAACATTTTCTTTATTAAAAATGTATGCGCTCTTATTCCCCTGACATCAACATGGGGACAAGGTATTTTGGGGTGGGGGGACATGTGGCCTGGTATGGTTCAGGAGAGGGGGGGGCACTCATTCGTCTCCTTCCCTTTCCTGACCTGCCGGGCTGGGTGCTCGGATAAGGGTCTGCTATGGATCTTGGGGGGGACTCCACGCTGTTTTTTTATTTATTTGGACATGGGGCTCCCCTTCAAATCCATACCAGACCTGATGGACCTGGTATGGATTGGGGGGGGGGGCCACTCCGTTTTTGTAACTATTTTTCTTTTGCTGGCAATGGCATTGTATCGCCAGCAATTTAAATGTCATTAGATTTTCTTTTTTTCTTTAGAAATGTCAGTTTTTCTGCAGTAGGTTTTATCCACAGTACAGATGTGCCACTTTACAGGCAGACTATGGCCCCCCCCAGGTACTTTATTTAAAGGAATTTTTTATTTTTATTGTTGCACTTTAAGCATCATTAAAATCCCTGCTCCTCTAAAAACTTTTTTTGCATTTATACATGTCCCCCAGGGCAGTACCAGGACCCCCATACTTTTTATGGCCAATTACTTGTATATAAGCTTTCAAAATGGGCACTTTTGGTTTTTCAAGTTTGGGTCCCATAGACTTTAATAGGGTTCGCCGTTCAGGTCAGAACTTTTTCTTTGTTGGGGAGTTCTGGTGTTAACCGAACGGGGGTTATTCAACCCATCTCTATTCAAAAGTTGCTGGGCATTACGTCATTGAGCAGTAAAGAATACATCTTACTGCATGGCACTGCAATGCATAAATGTGACTGGGCCCTTGGAAAAAAAAAACAATCACTATTGCCTGTGAAGATTAGCAGATAACCTCAAAATTGTCAATCACTTTTGTTTCTCTATCAAAAAAGAACCTATCTTTGAACATATATATATATATATATATATATATATATATATATATATATATATATATAATATATACTATAGATTGTCACATCAGCCAATGCTGTTCATCTGTTCATCTTATCAATGACTTTTAGATATAAATCTGAAAGCCGCTGATCTTTTTATTTTTATTTTGCTCGTTGTGTTTTATTTCCCAAATATGGGAAATAATATTCTTGTGTAACAGTACTTCAGCACGCAGGCTATCTCCATTATGCTGCTGGGAGAAGAACAGACAAGGTTCGGAAATTAAAACGTAAGAAAAGCCTTATCTGAGAATGGTGTGTCAGGCACAGGTGGTTTACACCACCAGCCAATACAAGAGTTTTATTAAATTTGTAGTAATTGTGATTCAGGAGGGAAAAAGGAAGAGTGATATCTTAAACTAACATGCCTGATATATTAAGTGGTTTTCTGCAGCACAATGAGCTCAATGGATTATTGTTTCCTCACCGACGGGTTACTCACAATCCTTTATTTTGAAAGATGTTGAAAATTCAATTTTTTATAAAGATCCTTTTTGTTTTTGGAGCAACCTTGAATTTTATACCAGGCAATTACTTTCCAACATTTTCAATTTGCTTTGATTTAAAGACAGTTTGGACATTCATTGAGATTACTGCTCGCTAAAGTCTACAGGCGGCCTAAGGTGGAAATACTCAAAGCAGAAGAGAGGCTGATAATTAGAGATGAGCGAATCAATTTGTATCGTCAAAAGTCTCAACAAATCCGTCTGGTTTGCTTCAAGCCAGTAAGAATTGATTCCCTTTATCCAGTAAAATTAATTTGCTCATGTGAACTGGTTTGTGGAGTTGGCTGGCCAGACTAACAGTCCCATTAAACTAGATCAGCCATTTGAAACTTATGTTCATAGCAGACTTCTCTTTCATGAGTGGTCTTTTGCTCTACAACTACTATATCTCTAATAGCATCTGGACTCCAGCTCACTACACATTGTTCTCTACTTTGGGAATTCTCACACATTCTGAGTCATGTATTCACATATTCATTGTTTGTATCTAATGTATAACAACATGTCTTATGTAGGCACTCTTACCATATGTTCCTTATCAATGACAATCCTTAGTGTACTGAATTTTTTGGAGTCTCCTCCTTTTTTCTTCTTTGGTTGTTGTAATGTTTGTTATGGCCCTCTTGGCCTATTTTCTGTATTCGTCCTAAGACGAATAACAGAATAACCCCCTCTCTGTTCCCACCCCTTTGTGCTACACACCTTCTTTCCCCTCCCCCCCTCTCTTCCTCCTTCTCACCTTCCTCTCTCTCTCCCCCTAGGCTAGGTCCTAGCCTGTCTTTATACCGTCCTAGCCTGTTTGTATACAGTCGTAACCTGTTTGTATACAGTCCTAGCCTGTCTGTATACCGTCCTAGCCTGTCTGTATACCGTCCCAGCCTGTCTGTATACCGTCCCAGCCTGTCTGTATACCGTCCCAGCCTGTCTGTATACCGTCCCAGCCTGTCTGTATACCGTCCCAGCCTGTCTGTATACCATCCCAGCCTGTCTGTATACCATCCTAGCCTGTCTGTATACCGTCCTAGCCTGCCTGTATACTGTCCTAGCCTGCCTGTATACTGTCCTAGCCTGTCAATATACCTGCAGACCACGACTGGTGGGAGGAAGCGAGCCAGGGCCGCCACTATTTGTCTTCAGGCCAGGTCCAGAGGTGCAGGTGTGGGCCTGCGGACCAGGGCAGAAAAAAATTGTGGAGACACCGCAAACATCTCCCCCGCCACCTTCACCGTATACATGGGCAGGGCAAAGGGGGTGGAGTCATGGGCGGAGTCAAGGGGACAGCAAAATTAGGTTTCGCCTAGGGTGTCAAAAATCCTTGCACCAGCCCTGATTGGACATACTTGAGATCATCCAGTAGTGGTGAGGTTATGGGGGTTTGGAGGTAATCTGTAGTCTATTCGAGCACAGGAGAAGGAAAGGGACTGGTCACTATGCTTGTTGTGAACCAATGAGCGGCCCCTGAACCACTACAGTTGATTAACATGCTGCTCAAGTTTAATATATAGCCATCGCAGTGAATCATTTTCTATTACATGCTCAACACAACTTTTAACCAAATTACAGCAGGAAAAAAAAAATATTAATATAGAAACTGGGGAGGTAGAGGTGCAAGCATCCAGATAGCGATATTAGTAATCTGTATTTCAAATACAAAATTTCATCATCCATTAAATTATCTTTCTTCTATCTTTAGAAAATGACAAAAAATAAACACCTGATCCCAGATGAGGCTTTGCCAGAATTAATCTATGTTTGAGATACCTTGCAGCTCAACATAAAATAATGAGTAAAGATATATGGAGCTTATCTATCGACATGTCTATTTTACCAACATCCCCAACCAATCTATAGAACCATATATGAAAAAATCAAATAGGACTCAATCAAATAGGCAACACATTTTCAATCAATTCAACCAAGTATTTGAATTAAACATCCATAATCATTTAAATTCACGAAAATGTGATAAAATCAATAATAAATAATAAAAGGGTAGGTACATCACAGTGTTTAACCACTAGCCGACCAGCGCACAACGATGTATGTCTGCACAATGGCATGGCTGGGCAAATGGGCGTACAGGTACGTCCCCTTAAATTGCGGCATTGTGCCCGCTGCCTACTCTGTGACCGTACCCGCGGGTTCCGTGGACTCGATCCCCCCCGGGGGCCCGCGATCATGTCACGGAGCGGAAGAACGGGGAGATGCCTATGTAAACAAGGCATTTCCCCGTTCTGCCTAGTGACATGACAGAGATCACTACTCTCTGTCATCGGGAGCAGTGATCTCTGTCATGTCAGTGGTTGCCCACCCCCCCCACAGTTAGAATCACTCCCTAGGACACACTTAACCCCTTAAACGCCCCCTAGTGTTTAACCCCTTCCCTGCCAGTGTCATTTACACAGGAATCAGTGCATTTTTATAGCACTGATCGCTGTATAAATGACAGTGGTCCCAAAATGGTGTCAAAAGTGTCCGATGTGTCCGCCATAATGTCGCAGTCATGATAAAAATCGCAGATTGCGCCATTACTAATAAAAAAATATATAATAAAAAGGCCAAAAATCTATCCCCTATTTTGTAGACACTTTTGAGTGTCAAGACAACTTTTGCACAGACCAATCAATATAGGCTTATTGCGATTTTTTTTTACCAAAAATATGTAGAAGAATACATATCGGCCTAAACTGAGAAAGAAATTAGTTTTTTTTATATATATTTTAGGGGGATATTTATTATAGCAAAAGTAAAAAATATTGCTTTTTTTTCAGAATTGTCGCTCTTTTTTTGTTTATAGCGCAAAAAAGAAAAACTGCAGAGGTGATTAAATACCACCAAAAGAAAGCTCTATTTGTGGGAAAAAAAGGACGTAAATTTTGTTTGGGTGCAACGTCGCACGACCGTGCAACTGTCAATTAAAGCAACGCAGTGCTGAATCGCAAAAAGTGCTCTGGTCAAGAAGGGGGTAAATCCTTCCGGGGCTGAAGTGGTTAAATGACATACTATTGTACGTAATCAGAATGTTATTGTAAGGTAAACCAGATTCCCAGCACCAGGAAACCAGTGCGGGCTTATGCTCATATTTGTGCATGTACTTCTAGGCAAAGAGGCAATAGATGTACTATTCCAGTTTGGCATGCTCGCATTCGTGCGTGCACTTGCACACCTACACGTGCACGTGCGCATTAGTGTGAATTAGCATGCGTACTTGGTGTGTTATACTGCAGCATGTTGGCTCGGCTGTGGGAATCGCTGTACCGGTACGTTGGTCCCTTTAAATGCTATTGAAGGCACGCGCCGAAGCATGGCCGGAGTCGATGCGCGTGGCCAGTGACCGCGATGTCCGTTGGCCACCCACGATAGCTCCACAGAGAGCCAGAACGGGGATTGGTCAATGTAAACAAACAGAACCCCATTCTGACAGGGGAGTAGAGAGAGATTGTCTGTTCCTAGTGATTAGGAACAGCAATCTCTCTGTACTCCCAGTCAGTACACTCCGCCCACAGTTAGAAACACCTCCCTAGGGAACACTTAACCCCTCGATCGCCCCCTAGTGTCAACCCCTTCCCTGCCAGTGCCATTTATACCTTCATCAGTGGCTATTTTTAGCTCTGATCCCTGTAATAATGTCACTGGTCCCAAAAGTGTCCGATCTGCCCGCCGCAACGTCGCAGTCCCACTAAAAATCGCTGATCCCCGCCATTACTAGTAAAAAAAACAATAATAATAAACATGCCATAAATATATCCCCTATTTTGTAGTCGCTATAACTTTTGCAAAAACCAATCAATATGCGCTTATTGCGATTTTTTTACCAAAAATATGTAGAAGAATATATATTGGCTTAAACTGATGAAGAAATTCGTTTTTTAAAAAAATTTTTGGGTATATTTATTATAGCAAAAAGTAAAAAATAGTTTTTTTTTTCAAAATTGTTGGTCTTTATTTGTTTATAGCATAAAAAATAAAAACCGCAGAGGTGATCGAATAGACACTAAGGGATAATGTGCACAGACATATCGGTGCATATAACATAAAATATGGCCATATTTTGCCACCTGGGAGCCAGAGCTGGCGCATAGAGCTGCCTGTAAAAATTAATTATAGGGCGTGCTTGTATACAGCTATTGGTGGGTATACACAGCTCACAGCGTAAACATGCATACACGTATAAATGTAAGCCCTTGGACTTAGACTGTCTGCAGAGATGCTTGTCTGTACACGTATGCATGTCCACACTTGGTACTGGGGATACCTGTATACAACCATGTCCTGTAATTTATTTGTACAGATGACTGTATGCAAAACCTTTGGCCAATGGCGTCACGGGGGGGGGGGCAGAGGGGGCCCTGACCCCCCCAACATTATGCTGTGCCCCACCATGTGCCCCCCCCCCCCCCCCCCAATTTAAAAAAAAAAAATTTTTTTACAAAAAGGCAATGTCTTTTTGTTTGCATGTGTAGCGGATGCGCCGCATCTTACTCGGGCCGCCGCTGGAGTAACACAGTCTCTATTGAGAGGGAGAGCGTCCCCAGTCAGCTCCTGCGGGTGATTCCTCCCCCCTCCCTCTGCTCGCTGACACTGCATAATGCGAGCGCTCATACAACCACGGCCGCCCGATCTGCTCCTTCCCCTGAATCCTCATTGGCAGGGAGAAGAATGAGTTGCAGGAAGGACTCCACCAGGACTCTCAGTTACAGACTGATTTCTCCCGTCCTTAGGACAGGGGAACCAGCCTGTAAATTCCAAGAGATGCCAGCCCAGCACTGTCAATAGCAGGGGCAGGACAGCAAGAGGAGGCTGGGAAGCCCCACAGTGGCAGAACACCAGGGCCCGGTGGCAAGACAACCTTTGCAACCCTGATAGTTCTCCCACTGCTTTGGATCCTTATATTTTCTTGGTATGCTGGTGACATATATCGCTTGTTTTCTGTCACCCTGGGGGGGCCCAATACAGTAGGAAGGGAGCTCACTGCAGAACATGTGAAAGGGCTCGTTGTGGGAGCGTAGTAAAGAGCCCCAGGATATATATAATTGCATTTTATAGTTGCCCCCCTACTTTTGTCCCTGTCCCCCCATGTGTCCCCCCATGAGCTGCTCTGCAAGCGCCCCACAACCACATGCAATACATGCAGTTGCAGGGCACTGTCAAATGCTCTTCAGAGAGTACCACACATGTGAACGAGGGCTTCAACAGCTAAAAACATGTACCTGCAGTAGCTTTTATTGCCCCCTCTCTAGCCAGCTTTGAGGCCATTCCGATTAGGCAAAGTTTTAGCCATCACTGGTAGTGCCAAAGATTACTCATCATCTCCTGCCTCCCACATAAGCCTATTGGCTAGTGAGGCAGCCCATTAGAGAGAGGGTTAATAAGAACGTATGGGGGTGGAAGATTGCAAGATTGTAGAAGAAGATTGTAAACCCCATCATCACTGTTTATTATTCAAGGGAGCATTTAAAGTGCTCGCTCTTCGTGGCGGCCAGCGGCTTGGTATTGGTTCAAGTAACAGTCACTCTAAACCTCTGAAACAACTTTCATCACTCAATGAATATTTCCTTGTCAAAAGAAGTTTATTGAGTATACAATGTTATAAAGATACATAAAGTAAGTTTACAAGGATCTATAAAGTAAGCTCATTGTTTTACAGTAGGGTTTATATAGGTAAATATCATGAAATTTCAAATATTAAACATTGGGTTCACGTAAACCTAAATTAAAGATATATATCATTTCCTTAGTTACTTTTGTAGGTATTTAAATGATTTATACTTACTATACATATTGTTTAAAGTAGAGTGTATATAGGTCAAATAAATTCTGATAATGAGCTTTAATCGTAAGATGGAGAAAAGGAAAGAGAAAGAAGAAAAAGGGTTGAAAGGTAGAGGTATGGTCCACAAGGTTGTCCCGCTCGTCAGTTTATTATTCTTTTTAGTTCTCTTTGAAGCCTTAGAATGGGTGTCTCTGTAAGTCATTTAATCTGTTACCATGGCAACAGGACAGAGTCATTGAAGTTTGACAGGAACTGTTGTTTTATCCAAGGATGCCAAAGTTTTTCAAATTTTGGAATTTGATTTTGATCGATGGCTACCATCTTAGCATGGGACATTGTATTATTCATTCTGTGAATTGTTTCTGCTAGTACCAATGTAGGAGACTCAATGAATATTTCAATTCTGCTGCTCACCTAGACCCCACTGGAGCAGTGTTATGCCCGTACACACGATCGGACTTTCCGAGAACAAAACTTTGGATTTTTTTCCGAAGGATGTTGGCTCAGACTTGTCTTGCATACACACGAACAAATGTTGGCCTAAAATTCTGAACGTGGGAACGCGGTGACGTACAACACGTACGACGAGCCGAGAAAAAGGATAGCCAGTGCGGCTCCTTCTGCTTGATTCGGAGCATGCGTGAACTTTTGTGCGACAGACTTGTGTACACGCGATCGAACTTTCCGACAAAAGTTTTGTTGTCGGAAAATTAGAAAACCTGCTCTCAAACATTTGTTGGCGGAAAGTCCGACAGAAAATGTTCTATGGAGCCTACACACGGTTGGACTTTCCAACAACAAGCTCACATCCAACATTTGTTGTCAGAAAGTCCGATCGTGTGTACGCGACATTAGTTTTAATTTTTACTAGTCATTGCCCCATTGAACCAATGTTTATCACAAACCAGGTAAACATTTTGCAGCTTGACTGCCATTTTTATTCCCCAAATCTGTGTTCTTGAATTCACAATGAGCTATTTCATGGCTTAATTCACTGGAGCAGTGTTCCATCACATGAAGTCAATGGATAAAAGTGCACATCTTATACAGTCACATCACTCCTTAATGAGGAGCAACCGTTATAAAGTTTTCTTGGGTTCCCTTGGCAGCAATATGATTTTTCTATGAGTCAACTACATGAGTTTTATTATTGCTTCAACTCCTAGTGCTGCAGAGTTGCTTCATGCTGAGAGCTCTTCAAAAAGAACGCTAGTCTCCTCCACAGTTGTATGCAATAGTTGACAGCCATATGGTATAAACACACTTCATTTATAATTTTGCTTGTTTTGAAGTCTATGGATTAGGACGGCCTATTACATTTGTGTTAAGAAGACTCACAAATATCTACAAATTTTAAGCATGCTCAAAAACTTTCAAGGAAAACATTCCCCTTGTGAGACCACCATTTCATTTCAGGTGATGGGAGCAACCAGAATGAGTACATTTTGGAAAGACACTAGTGCTGGAAAAAAATAAAGATGACAAATTAGAGGAAAGTTACGAATTAACGTGGTACTAAATGCTAGGAATTTTCACCTTAATGCATTCACTGTGTAGCGTTACTCCCTCAAGGGCAGCTGAGTTTTGCCCCAGATTCTCTTCATACTAGTGTAGCACCAGCCAGACAAACAGCAACATACACTCCTTTGGCTCAGTAAATAGTCTAGAGGTTTCCTTTTTAATGTTTATTGCAGGATAACTTGGATGGGGTTCAGGGAAGCTGTGGAATACTACAGAACATTAAACAACTTTGAGAGAACGCTCTTCTATTTGCAGTTACTTCCTAACACAGTTCCTTCAGCAATAGGAAAAAAATTGGACATCATTGGGTCACCATGAGTGAGGGCTCATGTACACTACAGCTTTTAGACTTGAGTTTAGGAGCATTTGGCTTTTCTTGCCAAAGCTCCTAAACTCAACTCCATAAAAGCCAAAGGGGTTGATTTACTAAAACTGGTGCAACTCTGCATAGCAACCAATCAGCTTCAGGTTTTATTGTGAAAACTTAACTGAAGAAGCTGAAGTTAGAAGCTGATTGGCTACCATGCACAGCAGCACCAGATTTTGCATTCTCCAGTTTTTGTAAATCCATCCCCTATGTGTCCGTGTACTTATAAGGGTTGATTTACTGAAGGCATATAGACTGTGGACTTTGAAAGTGCACTTGCTCTAGAGCTTAGTAAATAAGGGAAAGCTCTGCTGATTTCTATCATCCAATCAGGGTGGATATGATTTAAATCAAGTTGATTTAAATCATAATTTTTAAAGAGCAACTGTCACCTCTGTCCCACAGCGGCTCCTCGTCTGACCCGCTGTTGACTTTAATGGGGCGGCTGGTGACGTGGCAGTGACACAACAAGGTAAGGGACGTGGCGGAAGCAGGTAAGTCGATGCCCGCTCACAGGCACTGCCATGATGGATCTGAAATGACAGGGTCTCCCTACGTCAGAGGTGACTGAGAGATATGCTTGAGCTAGATAATGAGGATTGAGAAGACGTTTGAGATCTTTCTTTTTGTCATTTGGTCTCTCAAAGAGACAGGCTCATTCAATTTTAAATAGTGCATAGGGTCTACTTTATTCTGCATAGACTACATAAAATGAACCCATTGATCTCCCAAGAATGCTGGCGGTGCGATCTCTCATAGTGATTTTACCCAGGTTTTCTGGAGCTGCCTGGCTATTGCCAAATACTGGGAGGAGGTGATCTCTATCATTAGTTCTATTGCTGAGATCTCCCTGATGTCTTCTGTGAGTCTGTGCCTATTGGAACTGGTGGAGGAATTAGTTCCTACAGTGGCGGGGAGAACCATGCTTAGCTTACTGCTTTACTATGCCCGTAAGGCCAAAACAAATTCCTGGAAGAAGGTTGCCCCTCCTTCCCTTACATTCTGGAAACATTTGGTGAATGTCAATTTGCCTTTATATAAAGATACCTATGTTATTCGGGGCTGTCCCAAAAAGTACGATAAAGTTTGGTCCAAATAGCTGGCTGACCCAACCACAGCCTCTATGTTAGACAAGCCATAACACTCTCGTTATTCCATTTTCTTGATGTATAGAATGTTGAGATGAGTTGCTACTGGGGACACTCTCCTTCAATTACCATTACTGATAGTCACGAGCGTTTACATCATTGGGAGCTGAGCCATACGTAGACTTATTACGGTCTCCTAGATCCTACAGTTTTGTTATGCCCCGTACACACGATCAAACATTCCGACAACAAAATCCATGGATTTTTTCTGACGGATGTTGGCCCAAACTTGTCTTGCATACACACGGTCATACAAATTCCGAACGTCAAGAACGCAGTGACATACAACGCGTACGACGAGCCAAGAAAAATGAAGTTCAATAGCCAGTGCGGCTCTTCTGCTTGATTCCGAGCATGCGTGGAACTTTGTGCCTCGGAATTGTGTACACACGATCGGAATTTATGACAACAGATTTTGTTGTCGGAAAATTTGAGATCCAGATTGTGTGATGGATATTCTGATCGAAAATGTCAGATGGAGCCTACACACGGTCGGAATTTCCGACAACAAGCTCCGATCGCACATTTTCCGTCGGAAAATCCGACCGTGTGTACGGGGCATTACAGCCCATTACCCCTGCGTAATTTTATTTATTATTTTATTGTGATCTTTCGTTTTTGTTTTGTTTTACGCTTGATATATCAATAAAAGAGATATAAAAAAAAAGGAAAAAAAAAAAAGAAATGACAGGTGCTCTTTAAATGTAAGGACTCATTCTTGCTGGTAGTTAGAATCCTTAATATTTGCAAACAAAATAAAGGTTTCCTATTTAGAATAATGATCTGTTAGGTTAGTAAAACAGCGATATCAGAACCGATTTTAGGGTTACAGGTTAATCACACGTAGTTGGAGAACTACTCAAATTATTTTATTTAATTAAAACAATAACATTACCAGTGTATATTATCTCAGCTTGCAGAGATTGGATTCATTGAATGAGTTTACCAAAAATGTAAATATTGCAGAATGTACAGCCTCATGCTACATAACTAAGCTCAATTTAATGCTGAATAAACTAAAATATTAATGTATCTTAAATAGAAAATGATCTTTAGATTTTTTTTACATCAAAAGCATTCTATTAAATTAAATTTTATAAAAAGAAAAAAAATCCAATTTAAATCAAACAAATACGATTTAAATTAAAACAAATCATTTTTTGTTTATTTTATTTCTTTAAAAATCCTTATTTTTATCCACCCTGCATCCAATCATGTGCAAGCAAAAATGTTGTTTTTTTAATTTTCCTTGCACATGATTGGGTATTCTTTGCAAAGTGAAGCTTAATCTCATTTACTAAGCTCTGGAGCAATTGCAGTTGCAAAGTGTACAGTCTATTTGCCTTTAGTAAATCAACTCCATAGGCTTTTAGAAGAGTTCAGAAGCTGCTGCAGTTAAAGGAGGTTCAACCTCCCTTAACCTCAGTCTTCTAAATGGAGAAGAATTGCGTTCAGTATAGGAACATTTTGACCGCTGGCTGCAAATCGCGACAAAATCATGTCAAAAAAAAATCGCAGCCTGCGATCAAACTAGGTTATATGTACATGAAGCCTAACAGAGTTTGGAAGTTTATTTATTTGGCCAGAATTTTAATTTATGCTGGCCATTGAAATAAATAAATGCTGAAGTGCTAAACATGCCTAGAGTTTATGCGCGTTTATGCGCGTTCATGACCATTTTTGAGCATTCAGCGTTTTTGGGGTCAGATGAACTGTTCTTGAATATGATTTTAGGGCATTCAGATAACAACCTATAAACTCCTCTGCTAAAAAACTGCTAAAAACGTTAGAGGGGAGTTTAAGGTTTGTTAAAAAAGACGCCCAAGCTCACAAAAACGTGAGTTTAACAGCAGCAGTGTGCATGAGCACGAGGCCTTATGCTACAGGCAAGGTAAGCGTTAGTATTGGTGCACCAGGGATTAGCAGCAGCCACAGCCACTAGGATCCTTCACTAAGGTCTGTACTCACAGTGTCCCTGGGACTTAGATGCCTCCCTCCAGAGCTCAGGAAGACAGCCTTCTCAGTGAATCTTCCAGACTGGATCCGAAGTGAAACCCCTCTCTTAGCTTTAAAAGAATGTGGAAAAGGATAGCCCCCCCCCAGCTATGCACAGCTGGGACCTTGATGAGACAAGCAAAATCTTTAGCCTAACTGACCAGAAGGGCAGCAGCCCATCTAGCTGGGAACCTCTCCTACTGGGGGGGAATAACACCGCTTTCAAAGGTTACAAAGTATTTATGCACCCCCCCAACCACCATCTGGGCACACCTCCCCAGGGATTGGCTGGAGCTACATTCAGACTGCTCATTTGACTATCCCACCCACTATAGTCTGGAAATCTCCAGAAGATGGGAGAAGCAATCAAACTTGCAGTCTGCAGAGCCCAGAGCAGCCTAAATCAATCACATGCTGCTCTGCTGATGACAAGAGAGTTGCAGAACTAAATCTGCATTAAAGTGAGTGTAAAGGCAGAAGGTTTTTTTTATCTTAATGCATTCTATGCATTAGGATAAAAAGCCTTCTGTGTGCAGCAGCCCCCCTCAGCCCCCCTAATACTTACCTGAGCCCCATCTCTGTCCAGCGATGTTCACGAGTGTCTCAGCTTTGGCACCATTGGCTCCCGCTGCTGTCAAAGTCGGCTAGCCAATCAGGAGAGGGGGGCGGGACTGGGCCGCGGCTCTGTGTCAGAATGGACACAGGAAGCTGTGACTCAGGTACCCCCATAGCAAGCTGCTTGCTGTGGGGGCATTCGACAGGAGGGAGGGGCCTGGAGCTCAGAATAGGGACCCGAAAAGAGGAGGATCCGGGCTGCTCTGTGCAAAACCACTGCACAGAACAGGTAAGTATAACATGCTTGTTATGTTTATAGAAAAAAAAAAACGAGACTTTACATTCACTTTAAGATAAAAAGCCTTCTGTATGCAGCAGCCCCTCTCAGCCCCCCTAATATTTACCTGAGCCCCATCTTTCTCCAGCGATGTTGTAGGATTGTCTTGGCTGCCTCCTCATTGGCTGAGACAGGAGCACGGGGTCATTGGCTCCCACTGCTGTCAATCACAGCCAGTCAGCCAATGAGGAGAGTAAGGGGGTGGGGCCAGACTGCGGCTCTGTGTCTGAATGGACACAGGGAGCTGTGGCTCGGCTCAGGTGCCCCCATAGAAGCCACTTGCTGTGGGGGCACTCAACAGGAGGAAGGGGCCAGGACAGCCGAAGAGGGACCCGAGAAGAGGAGGATCCAGGCTGCTCTGTGCAAATCCACTGCACAGCAGGTAAGTATAAAATGTTTGTTATTTTTTAACTAAAAAAAAAACGAGACTTCAGTATCACTTTAGGGTACATAATGTCCCAGTACATTTCAATGCCCTATCCCCAAACCCTGACCACTGTCCATTGTTACCACCGTTGGCTCTAGGATGTTTTGTGACACTTCTTCGATTGTCCGAGTGTAGGAGAAAGTTCTGAGGCAGCTGAGCAATAGGCTCTAGTTGCCATCAATCAAATTGCTGACAGTACAAATCAGGAGCCTACACACATGTCTCTTTAGCACCTGGTTAACTAAGCGAACTCCTGCAAACAGGTAGGGGTGCTAGCAGCAACAGGCTGCAGAAGACCAAAAGAGGGTCACTCAGCTGGGGAGGAGCCAGGCATGCCTGTGGGGAACCCGAGAAGAGGAAGATCCACTGCACAGAGTATAACATGTTTGTTATGTAGCGGTACCCCCGTAGGGGCTGCTGAGTGATGTGGTCCACCTGTCACCCTGCCCAGTCTGGCATTCACTTTCATACACTCCAAGACAATGAACAAGTCCATCAGCTTTGTTTTTTTGTATTTTATTGAGAGATTAGAACTTGGATGGGGATAAGGAATTCATGGGATGCCCAGGGGAAAAGATTCTTGCATGGTTTGGGACAATTTAGATACGATCCTCCTGCACAACACTTGCTGCAAACTATCTCTCCTTCTCCCTCCAGCACAATTCTTCAGGCGCAGCTAGCACATGGTTAGGCCTGACTCTGGTTTCAGCCAGGCCTTAGCAAAAGTGCCTTATTACAGGCAGGGACCGCGGGCCCCTATGATGTAGCAAAGAAAGTTCTGGTGCTAGCTGCCCTCTTTGGTGGACTGCTGCTCCCAGTCAGTCCTCTCCAGACCCTGACAGCCCTCCTGGCCACAGTGGCCCGCTTCCACTGCCCATGACATCACAGTCCTTACTGGCTTACTAGCTTTTATAATTTAATAGTTAGTTATCGTTTCAGATTTTGGAATTTTCGAATTTCGAATTTTCGAATTTACCAAATTTCAAATTTACGAATATTCGGAAAAATTCGTTAAACCTGTTTTCGTTAATTCGGATATATCTGAATGAACAAATTTGTCGAAAACTATGAAAAAAAAACAAATTTGGAATGAAACGAATTGCACATGTCTACCCTGGATACATGTTAACCAGCTCCATTGTAAGCTGGTCCAGTTTACATGTTATGAGAATCGTATGCGAATTAAAAAAAACGCATCTGATTCGCATATATGTGAACCAAGTCTTAAAGTTAAATACTACTGTGAAAGGCAGCTGTATAATGAAATAATGTCAGCACACTTTACTGCAGATTTCTGCTGATTTATTTTAATGAAATATAGAACATATAGTTCATAGCGATGCGATATTTGAAATTGATTAAAATTAGTGCCAGGTGGAACATACTGCATTTCCTAAACCACACAGTACCAGAGTTATAAACTATTACACCCCTTTAGATGTTGGCGCTGCAGGTGATAGGCAGTCCCTCTTAAGCCTCGTACATACGATCGGATTTTCCGCAGACAAAACTTCTGACTTTTGTTCGAAGGCGTGTGCCTGGATTTTGTCTTGCATACAAACGGCAAGGAATTGTCGGCCAATAAACACGACGTACATGGTTTTTCAGCTCTTTAACGCCACCCTTTGGGCTGCTTCTGCTAATTTCGTGTTAGTAGAAGTTTGGTGAGTGTTGATTTGCGCTTTTCATTTCGCGCTTTTCAGTTTGCTCTTTTTAGATCTTTTCTGAACGGCCGTTTGTCAACATGTTGCGGAATCGGAGGAGATAACGTGTTATTTATTATTGGCCTTGGAGTTATTGCTTTGACACAATTCCAGTCCAGGGACAGGAGGAGGAGGATTTCTTGGACCAAAAATTGGTTGCTTTATTAATCGTGATCAAGTATGTCATATGCCTTTGCTGCGGGAGCTCCAGGAGAATAAACCAGATGATTTTCGGAATTATCTCCGGATGACAGACCCCTGCTTTCACCAACTCTTGGCATTGTTCACCCCCTATATTAAGAAGCAGAACACATGCATGAGGCTTTTATTTTATTTTTTTGGTTGAATAATAATGATTTGATTTTTTATATTTTCTATATTTTTGGATGCATAGAATGCACTTTTTGGTTAAGTTCTATTGGCAGATAGCATGTCTAATTGTATTTGTTTTCTTTTTTTAATGCACAATAAAAAAAAATTGTGTAGAATACTTGGCTATGTGTTTTACTTCAAATGACAGTTTGGGAGTAGGCAGATACATTTAAAAAAATACAATTTAAAATTTAAAAGGGACACCAACATAGTTGTATCTTTGATCTTAAAAACTACGGGATAATCGTGTTTTGGTAACTTGCCCAAAAAAAAAAAAAAAAAAAAAAAAAAGCATATTAATATTATTCTTGAAATCACTAGAAAAAACAAAAGCCTTTGAAAATCTGTTTGCAATAACTCCATCAGTATTACCAACAAAGCAGCTTCATTATTATCCCATTAATGTGCGCTGCATTTCGAGACTTCATAATTTGCCACGTCACAAATGTTAATTCTCCATTACAAACGCTAGTTTACAAGACCGATCAGGGTGATAAGTGTCCTTCGCGCTATCAGTGATGTGTAATAAGAAAAAAAAAAAAATGTAGGATAATTGCAGCAAAATCTATAGTGTTCACAGCAACACAAATAAAGTGAAAAAGAAAAAAGAAAATTATTTCGCGCAATAGCCTATTACCTGAGGGATAGTCCTCTAGGTATCGTGCTGTCTAAACAACAATGACAGGAATATTAAAGTGCAATAGTTGCATGCAAATAATCTATCATTGTGAAGTAAATATTAATGTCTCATAAAATAGTGACTGGTAACACTAGACATATGAAATATTCACATATATTCACCAAAATCCTATTAGTAGGTAATGTGACAATACCAACAACAGTGAAGAAGTTCACATATAGTGTTAATAGTCCAAATAATAATGAATGAAAAATGCTATGTCCATATGGTAAGGTGGACTGTTCTAAAGAGTCACAGATTTATAGGTATAAAGATGATCCAATAGATGGCTCCTTAATAATATGATTCAGTAATGTTGCCCATACATAACTTCATACAATTTCTCCTGGATGTGGTCTCCCAGAACTCTCACCTGATGTATAATTGCATCTATGAGTTCAGGTTTATAGGTGTTATCGCTGTTGAATGCTGTCAGTGAGGCTTGTTGTGAATTTCTCCTTTAAAATCCTCTGCCAGTGTTTCCTAAAGGGCTCCGGTATTACCACAGCAGTGGCAGGGGGAACAAGGAGAAAACAGAAAGGCCTCCACTAGTGTAGTAAGTTAGAACAATAAGGGGATATTTATTAAGTGTCTACAATGGACTCTCACATTGTAACAAACGTTTAAAAGCAAATGGAAAAAGTTAGTGACTATGTGGCATTCTCAGCGCCCTCTCACTTTTCCTCCTGGTCTCCCCAGATGAAGACACGTGATCGTGTCGTAACGCGTAGGGAGTGGCCGGAGCGAGACATACTCCAGGAGGAAAAGTGAGAGGGCGCTGAGAACGCCACATAGTCACTATCTTTTTCCATTTGCTTTTAAACGTTTGTTACAATGTAAGAGTCCATTGTAGACACTTAATAAATATCCCCTTATTGTTCTAACTTACTACACTAGTGGAGGCCTTTCTGTTTTCTCCTTTTTCCCCCTGACACTGCTGTGGTAATACCGGAGCCCTTTAGGAAACACTGGCAGAGGATTTTAAAGGAGAAATTCACAACAAGCCTCACTGACAGCATTCAACAGCGATAACACCTATAAACCTGAACTCACAGATGCAATTATACATCAGCTCTAAGGTGAGAGTTCTGGGAGACCACATCCAGGAGAAATTGTATGAAGTTATGTATGGGCAACATTACTGAATCATATTATTAAGGAGCCATCTATTGGATCATCTTTATACCTATAAATCTGTGACTCTTTAGAACAGTCCACCTTACCATATGGACATAGCATTTTTCATTCATTATTATTTGGGCTATTAACACTATATGTGCACTTCTTCACTGTTGTTGGTATTGTCACATTACCTACTAATAGGATTTTGGTGAATATATGTGAATATTTGATATGTCTAGTTTTACCAGTCACTATTTTATGAGACATTAATATTTACGTCACAATGATAGATTATTTGCATGCAACTATTGCACTTTAATATTCCTGTCATTGTTGTTTAGACAGCACGATACCTAGAGGACTATCCCTCAGGTAATAGGCTATTGCGCAAAATCATTTTCTTTTACAAGACCGATCACTTCTGGCTCGTCCTCGATTCCGAGCATGCATGTTTGTACTTTGGACTTTTATCCGACGGACTTGTGTACACACGCTCGGAAAATCCGACAACAGACATTTGTCTGCGGAAAACTTTAAAACCTGCCATCCAACATTTGTCCGCGGAAAATCCGACAACAATTGTCCGATGGAGCATACAAACGGTCAGATTTTCCACCAACAGCATGTCATCACACAATTCCTGTCGGAAAATTTGATCGTGTGTATGAGGCTTTAGACATACTTTCTGAAGAGGTATCTTTCTTAGTTCAAGCTGCTGGTTAGTGAGTGCATTTCTTTTTTTTTTTCTTTTTTCTGCAAGATTACATTTGGTATTTGAAAGTGTTTATAAGACACAATTTAATTGGAATTTGAAAACACTGCACACATGGATGGGTGACCCCGCACTCTGTAGGTACATTGCTGGGGTGACATCTGAAAGCTGTATGGTGTTAATGAGATTGAGTATTACCTTTCCATAATGTTTCTATGGCAGGCTGTGAAATATTTAGCATTTTGTGGTTATTGGATGCATATATTAGATGTCTGTCAGAGGTGGTGACTGTTGTTACAGGTCACTTTTATAGAACCACTTTTCTTGTCTTGGCCTAATAAGATTTTCATTTACTGCCTGATGTCTTGCAGTCGTCTGACATTCTGTATTAACCCGCTGAACTTAAAATTAACCACTTACAGAGAGTAGAGCGCGTTATCCGTTGCAGAAGGAGACAGCTTAATAATCAAATAATGCCACCAGTAATAAAGGTCTGTTCCAGGTTAAGTATTTAAAGCCTAACGCCAGGACTAAAAAAAAAAAAAATTATATATATATATATATATATATATATATATATATATATATAAATCTATTGGCCAGTGCGTAGTATACAGATACTCCTCGTTTAACGACTTACCTGTTTAACCAGTTTAAGTCCATACCCCCTAAAGAGTCTGGTATGGATTTTAAAGGGGGACCCCCACGCCATTTTTTTTTTTTTTTGGCACGGGGTTCCCCTTAATATCCATACCAGACCTGAAGGGCCTGGTATGGAATTTGGGGGGACCCCCAAGCAATTTTTTTTTTAATTTTGGTTCGGGGTTCCCCTTAATAATCATACTAGACCCAAAGGGTTCTTTTCAATGACTTTTATGTGTATTGCCGGAAGCGACAATTCATTTAAGCCACGAGTACTTTTAAATTACTTTTTTCCTTTAGAAATGTCATTTTGTGCAGGGACTGTTATAAACATGGGAAACATGCACCACTTTACAGGCATACTATAGACACCCTCCAGGTACAAAATTTAAAGAAATATTTCACTTTTATTGTTTGACTTTAAACATCATTAAAATCACTGCTCCCAAAAAAAGGCAGTTTTTAAAACTTTTTTTTGCATTGCTACATGTCCCCTGGGGCAGGACCCGGGTCTCCAAACACTTTTTATGACAACAACTTGCATATAAGCCTTTAAAATTAGCACTTTTGATTTTTCATGTTTGTGTCCCATAGACTTTAACTGTGTTTGAACAAATTTTTTGCCTGTTCACATGTTCTGCTGTAAACCGAACCAGGAGGGGTGTTCGGCTCATCCCTACTGCTAATGTCACTGGTCTTCCAAGTTGAATGATACCTAGGTTCATTTAACCAAATTCCTGTTAGCCCAGGGTGTCATGAACCGATCTCCTGGGAATTTATCTTCACACGGCCCTGGTCTGGATCCACAGTGCCAAGGGGAGGTGGGGGTAAAGATTCTCATCGACAGCACCCATAGTGAATGTCTGGATGCCAAGAATCACAGCCCAGCCACTGGTTATGGTAGGGGAGACTCTAAAAGCGTACAGGTCTTCACTATTTGAGCCCTTGATGCACTTTATACACTTAAAGTAGAGCTATGGCGTCCCAAAAAGTAAAAAAAAAAAAGTATAAAAAAAAAAATATATATATATATTATACTCAAAATGCGTTAGCTTTTGCTTCTGCTATGGCGTGTGTCCAGGTCCGCCTATCCCTATTCTTTGTGTTCTGTGTTGAGGCTTGTTTCCTAGCAATTTTATGAGGTTGTGATTCAGTTGGTTTGTGAGTATACCCATTAATGTATTTTTTTTTTAATAAATGCCATCTGAGGTAATGCACTAGGCCAATGGTCATCAACCCTATCCTCAAAACCCACTAACAGGCCAGGTTTTATGTATTACCTTGGGGAGATGCAGACTAGAATACTGCAATTACTGAGCAGCAAATGATATCACCTGTGATGTATTTCAGTTATCTAGGGTTGATGACAACTGCACTAGGATAGATATATATATATATATATATACACACACACACAGTATCTCACAAAAGTGAGTACACCCCTTACATTTTTGTAAATATTTTATTATATCTTTTCATGTGACAACACTGAAGAAATGACACTTTGCTACAATGTAAAGTAGTAGCAAAGTGTATAACAGTGTAAATTTGTTGTCCCCTCAAAATAACTCAACACACAGCCATTAATGTCTAAACCGCTGGCAACAAAAGTGAGTACACCCCTAAGTGAAAATGTCCAAATTGGGCCCAAAGTCTCAATATTTTGTGTGGCCAACATTATTTTTCAGCACTGCCTTAACACAAATCAGCAATTTATGTTACCAAGCAATTGAACAGGTGTACCTATCTACTATATGTATAGTAGATAGATTCATGTCATGCATAGCATGAATTTAACCACGGCCGCCATACTGTTTGTCCCTCTCCAAAAAAAAAAAAAATTACTACCGGCCGCCACTGAGGTATATTATAGCTTCTATGAATGGAGGGGGGGGGGGGGCCGAGGTAAGGCACTATATTGATACATGTCCTCCAGGGCGGTACCCAGACCTCCATACCCCTTTTATGGCCAATTACTTGCATATAAGCCTTTCAAATGGAGCACTTTTGATTTTTTTTGTTCGGCTCCCATAGACTTCAGCGGGGTTCGCCGTTCAGGTTAGAATATTTCCCCTGTTTGGGAGTTCTGCTGCAAACTGAATGGGGGGTGGGGGTGGGGTGTTCTGCCCATCCTTATTAGCTAATTTTTTTGCACAAAATTGGAGTTACCCCTCAATGATAAGTATTGGGTATGCCATTTTGTGTGGTTACCCTACTGAAGAGCCAAGGGACACATTTGAAGCCCCAAAAGCAGGATGAAAGATGAGCATTTCTTATTATTTTTTTATATGTGACTGAAGAAACTGTCAAGCCAGATTTGGCTGGAGATGCAGATGGTTAAAATATATTGAATGTAAGTTTTAGAGAAAAGAGTGATCCTGGAGTGATATTTGCATGAAGTTTACATGTTCTCTGTGTGCATGTGAGGGTTTTCTCCAGGTACTCTGCTTTCATCCCACACTCCTAAGACATGCTGGTAGGATAATTGGCTCCTGTCTAAACTGGCTCTAGTATGTGAATGTGAAATAGGGACCTTATATTGTAAGCTGAGTCAAGTTCTTCCACCCCAAACTTGCTCATCCATGTCTTTATGGACCTTGCTTTGTGCACTGGTCCAAATCATTTGGTGGAGGGAAGATTCCTAAGGTGTCATCATACCAAGACATTTTGGACAATTTCATGCTCCCAAATTTGTGGAAACAGTTTGGGGCTGGCCCCTTCCTGTTCAAACATGACTGCGCACCAGTGCACAAAGCAAGGTCCGTAAAGACATGGATGAGCGAGTTTGGGGTGGAGGAACTTGACTGACCTGCACAGAGTCCTGACCTCAACCCGTTAGAACACCTTTGCGATGAATTAGAGTGGAGAGTGCGAGCCAGGCTTTCTCATCCACCATCAGTGCCTGACCTCACAAATGCGCTTCTGAGAGAATGGTCAAACATTCCCATAGATACACTTCTAAACCTTGTGGACAGCCTTCCCAGAAGAGTTGAATCTGTTATAGCTGCAAAGGGTGGGCCAACTCAATATTGAACCCTACGGACGAAGACTGGGATCCTATTAAAGTTCATGTGCATGTAAAGGCAGGCGTCCCAATACTTTTGGCAGTATAGTGTAAGTTTACTGCCCAGTTGAAAACTGAAAATCAAAAAGATCATTCGATTTGCCATTCATGCAATGAACATATCGAATTATCTGTTCTTTTGGTAGTGCAGTGTATAATATAATATGCCTACTGTACATGTTTAGCCTTGGTTTATTTATACTGGGTTACTTGAAGGCAATACAAATACAGACATTTTTCTGGGTCTTTTTTTCAAGCTATGTTATAACGCGTGTGGCATATGTTCAGTTGGTGCAATCCAATTGCATTACTAGTGTACAATTGATACAAGCTCGGGACAGAGCTGAAGGAGCATGAACATCATGGGACTATCAGGAACAGAAGAGGGGCAACTATATTAAGGTGAAGAGGGAGCCCCAAACTTTGCATATCACAGGTTAGCATAATCCGAGCTTAGATACAGCTTCTGAATACACAAAATGCTGCAAAATACATTTGTTAAATGTGTCTGGTACTCATCCAAGAAATCTTCCTCCTGAGCTCCAAAATATGTCCCCCACCTTGGCAAGCTTGCAGAACAGTATTCCTAGGCATCACATAATTAAAATCCTCTTCTTAAAATGTTACCCAAACTTTGCAATAGAGTGTGAATGGTAGGAGGATTGAGCCCAGCATGAGAGTGGCACTCCGCCAGTGTTCAGCCTCTGATTAGTATTTCAGCAACATTATGGTAATGATTCTGACTAATCTGGCCTGCTCTAGTAGAGAAGCAAACACACTGAAAATTGTGGATATCCTGGTAATAGATACTGTGATTTGCCGCAGATGTTTTACAACAACACACGTTACACAGTGTTCCTTGCTGGTTGGAAGGTAAATTGATTTATAATATGCTATCCAACTGGTAGGTTATAACTGAGCATCCTTCGTTTAAAGGAGAAGTACAGCCAAAGATTGTTGGCTGTACTTCTGTGGATCACAAGGAGTGCAGTTCGTTCTGCACGCTTGTGACTCGCTGTCAGCTGACGTCACAGAGCTGGCCCGGGCTGGGGAAAGATTGTTACCATATGGTTGGGATCCACCCAGGAGCCTGGACTGACAGCTGGCTCAGCGGCACCAGCCCGATGTGATGTGGGATGACATCACGCATGGAAGGTCCACCGGCAGAATATATATACTTACATCTATATCTGCCCCATTAATTATGGACTATCTGGGGGGGGTTTAACTTTGCTGCCCCCGGACTCTATTGATTTTGTCCACCCTTGAAACACTGGCTAAAGTCCCATTCAACCTTTCCTTTTTGTAAGGGCTTACCTAGGTTGGAGTCCATGGCACAGAGATGTACGCTCACCCTTGTAAATAGACACAGCCCACGGTAACAAAGAGATAAGCTACCTGGGCTGTGAATCTGTGCACGGGGGCTTGACAGGAATTTGCCAAAGGATTGTCCAGGTAAAGCCGTAGTCAGGGATTCCAGAAGTCAGAATAAACGATAAACAATCCAGGGTCAGAAGCCGGGGTCAGTCTTGGAACACTGGAACTTGAACACAGGAACACTGGAACACTGGAACACAGCAAAACAAGAGACACAGGAACACAGGAACCTTTGGCAATGATAGAGACAAGAGACAATGAACTGACCAAGCCCTCAGCGTGAGGCAGTGTTTTATACCCAGCTGATTGGATAAACTGCCTCAGCTGAACCAGGAGTGACAGGTACTAATTGCAACAAGATCCAGAGTATGGCCCTAGTATTTCATGCAGAACTGTGCAAAGCTGGAAAGCCGGCTGAAAGGAACTGAGGTGTGGCTCAGAGGCAAAGCAACAGGAGCACTAAACAGGCAGTCATAGGCTCAACACCCCTCCGAGCCACTTGGGGCGTGACCACGCCTGGCCGTCTGAATGGCACGGTAGGGACCGTGACACATTTAGATTTCTGGTTCTTCTTTTTAAATCCTCTGGTCATTGTTATGTGGGGACCTCAGTGTAGACCACTCGGGTCCCATGTTTGGGGGCTCCTGGGAACATCTACCTATGGCAAAAGTGAATTCTGCTTTTATATTATATACGGTTGTATGATATGATGCTTGTCTTGAATGGTATGTAACAAAAAAGCGTGAACTACATGTATCATCACAGGGTGATACTGTGGATACACAAGTAACAGTGTGCCAACGTCCCGATATTGTTTGGAAGAAATTAGAGTAGAAACATTGACTTTATAGGCACACGTATATATTAGGTAAAAAATGTAAAATTTTTAATAGGATAAAGTTAAAGCCATTGTATACAAACACATTAAAAAACATATAATTGAGTGACCTCAAAGACTCTCGTAACACCTCTAATACATATATATATATATATATATATATATATATATATATATATATATATATATATATATATATACACCACATGTAACAAACACAAAGGTTTGGCGCGTGTAGAATGATATAAATCCATTGGTTGTTTGGATACATGGAGAGGTTGAGTCGTGTTCATAGGTGGCTCAGAAAATCTCTCTACATGTTACGCGCATTGATGCGCTTCTTCAGGAGCTTGCGTATCATAGGCTAAGTACAGGCGTGTAGTCAAAACCACGTATGGCTAATAAGTGTCACCACCAAACAAGAAGTGATAGACACACAATGGTAGATACTTATACACAATGGCGGAATGAGTGAACTGACGTCAATATAAATTGTTGTAACAATAACCAGCAATGTCCAATGGTAGAGAGGAGAGTTTTTGGCTAAAATAGCCACTAAACTTTGTGGACAAAAGCTGTGGTAAATGATAAAGAATGAGCAACCACCGTGTGTGGTCAAGTGAAGATATAGTAGTCTTGAATGGTATGTAATCACTGAGCTTTATTGCTGTGGAGTTCATGCCTTCAGGATGTTGTTGCTTCTTCATAACAACTTTTATGTTTTTTTAGAGATATTAAAATGTGTGATCTTCTCCCCACAATACCCCTGAAGAAAGCATTGAACTCTTTCTGAAATGCGTCAGTGATTTACAGTATCACCTATATATGTTTATTGCCTAAACAATTCAGCCATTCATTTTTGATGACCCATTTTTAACCATTTGTATTGTAACTTTTATAGTTTATATGCATATAATAAAAAAATGTTTTTAATACAAATTTATTGGTGGTTTTCCAAGTTGTCTTTAAAGTCCTATAGAGAACTTGGGGGTTACTACTTTTCTTCCATACTTCTCTTTTAAAGAATTCTAAATCTAAGCAAATATAAAAAATAAAAAAGACAATAAAAGAAATGTTTGATAAAGGGGAACTGCAACCCACCAAAAGTCAGGGTTAATGAATGATAAGGAAGTTAATTGTCTTGTTAAGACACATGTGTGCCCCATGCCTCTATTACTGCATCTCAACCTTTTTACCAAAGATAGGCCCACAAAATAATTTTCAAGTCTCAGGAATACCCTACTAAAATACATTCATCTGGGGCTGTTAGGAAATGCTTCTTACATTGACGGTCAGTGGAAAGAATGCCACCCTTATAGACTATGCCAGCACCATCTGATGGGTGATCAATTAGCCATAGCTCAAGAACCCCTAGCAACCTCTACAGGAACCTTAGGGTCCACAGAACCCTGGTTAAAAATGGCTGCTCTATTAGTTATACTGTATGGGCATGTATGGGCCAAGACTGTAGACAACTGACCATCGCACCTATATAAGCTTGTTGGATATCCAAAACCATGGGCATTATGCAGCTATAGTAGTATCCCCCCTCCTAGGTAGACTTTGCACAAGATTTTGGAATGTGTCAATGGGAATTTGTGCCTATTCAGATAAAAGAGCATTTGTGAGCCCAATTACTGATGTTGGATGGGAAGACCTAGCTCCCAATTAGTGTTCCAAAAGTGTTCAGTAGGGTTGAGGTCAAGGCTCTGTGCAGACCACTTGAGTTCCTCCAGACCAAACTTATCAAACAATGTCTTTATGGGGCTGGCTTTGTGCACAAGGACACAACCATGATGGAGAAGAAAAGGGCCTTCCTTGAACTCTTTCCAAATGGTTGGAATCACATAACCCTCAAAAATGTGTTTGTAGGCTGTCGAGTTGGCATTACCCCTTCTGGAAACACCAGAATGCAAAAATGTGGAGGGATGTCCAAATACTTTGGACCATATAGTGTATGTTTGTTAGTCAACTTTGATAAAAAAAAAAAAAACGTCCATCTAGTTCAACCAATTTGAACAGAGATAATTCCCCTAGTGGACTTTAAAGGCACATATAAAAGGATATGTAGGAGAGTATATTTAAGTAAACAACAATTTATTAATTACAAAGAATTCTCATAAAGACATCAAACAAATAACATAGATAAAAAAGGAATGCAGTTCCACATATTTTTTATAGCTATTGATACCAATACGCTTGCACCCGACGCGTTTCGGAGTTGTTTTAGCCTCCTTCTTCAGGGGTGGTTGTAAGCTTTTAATAGAAATTTCTGTATAGGGAATGGTATATACAACATAGACATAATAAATACATGTGTATATCAAGCCATAAAACATATAGGTGCAATATTATATTCATTTTCGTTTCCACTTACATTGGTATAAATAAATGTTGGCTGCGCATTCCAGAGAGATTTTTAAAAACAACGATATTGACACTAGGGATGAGCTTCGTGTTCGAGTCGAACCCATGTTCGACTCGAACATCGGCTGTTCGATCGTTCGCCGAATTGCGAACGTTATGGGCCGTTCGCGCTAAATTCGTGTGGCGCGTCACGGCCCATAATTCACTGCGGCATCGCAGTGCATTGCTGGCTGATGATTGGCCAAGCATGCACTATGACCCGCATGCTTGGCCAATTACAGCGCTGTCAGTAGAGAGAGCTGTAATTGGCCAAAGCCAGGGTGGCTTTGGCCAATTATGGCTCAGGGGATTTAGTACACACCCCACACTATATAAGGCCGCCTACACGGCGGCCCTGTGTAGTGTGTGTTCCGGTGTGCTGAGAGATAGAGAGAGAGAGAGACAGTGTCATTTGATTTGAGTTAGATAGATTAGGCAGAACAGTCAGTCAGTTAGCTGCACTTACAGTGTATTGTGTATATATATATGCATCCCAGGTGTTGCATATATATATATACACTGTATTCAGTTTAGCTAGATCCATTCCTGTTATCTTCTATCTAGACTATTTACATTTAATGCAGTGCGTCCTGCTCACAGTGTTCAGCTAGATCCGTTCCTGCTATTTACATTTAGTGCAGTGCGTCCTGCTCACAGTGTTCAGCTAGATCCGTTCCTGTTATCTTCTAGACTATTTACATTTAGTGCAGTGCGTCCTGCTCACAGTGTTCAGCTAGATCCGTTCCTGCAATTTACATTTAGTGCAGTGCGTCCTGCTCACAGTGTTCAGCTAGATCCGTTCCTGCTATTTACATTTAGTGCAGTGCGTCCTGCTCACAGTGTTCAGCTAGATCCGTTCCTGCTATTTACATTTAGTGCAGTGCGTCCTGCTCACAGTGTTCAGCTAGATCCGTTCCTGCTATTTACATTTAGTGCAGTGCGTCCTGCTCACAGTGTTCAGCTAGATCCGTTCCTGTTATCTTCTAGACTATTTACATTTAGTGCAGTGCGTCCTGCTCACAGTGTTCAGCTAGATCCGTTCCTGCAATTTACATTTAGTGCAGTGCGTCCTGCTCACAGTGTTCAGCTAGATCCGTTCCTGCTATTTACATTAGTGCAGTGCGTCCTGCTCACAGTGTTCAGCTAGATCCGTTCCTGCTATTTACATTTAGTGCAGTGCGTCCTGCTCACAGTGTTCAGCTAGATCCGTTCCTGCTATTTACATTTAGTGCAGTGCGTCCTGCTCACAGTGTTCAGCTAGATCCGTTCCTGCTATTTACATTTAGTGCAGTGCGTCCTGCGCACAGTGTTCAGCTAGAGCCGTTCCTGCTATTTACATTTAGTGCAGTGCGTCCTGCTCACAGTGTTCAGCTAGATCCGTTCCTGTTATCTTCTAGACTATTTACATTTAGTGCAGTGCGTCCTGCTCACAGTGTTCAGCTAGATCCGTTCCTGTTATCTTCTAGACTATTTACATTTAGTGCAGTGCGTCCTGCTCACAGTGTTCAGCTAGATCCGTTCCTGCTATTTACATTTAGTGCAGTGCGTCCTGCTCACAGTGTTCAGCTAGATCCGTTCCTGTTAAATTCCTACTGACCGGCAGGCTTGTCTGGTTACAGTATATAAAGCTACCTGAAGAAAATTACAGGTGTTCTATTTGATCCTATTAGTACCACGGTCAGGCAGCTAGACTATTTACATTTAGTACAGTGCGTCCTGCTCACAGTGTTCAGCTAGATCCGTTCCTGTTATCTTCCTACTGACAGGCAGGCTTGTCTGGTTACAGTATATAAAGCTACCTGAAGAAAATTACAGGTGTTCTATTTGATCCTATTAGTACCACGGTCAGGCAGCTAGACTATTTACATTTAGTACAGTGCGTCCTGCTCACAGTGTACAGCTAGATCCGTTCCTGTTATCTTCCTACTGACAGGCAGGCTTGTCTGGTTACAGTATATAAAGCTACCTGAAGAAAATTACAGGTGTTCTATTTGATCCTATTAGTACCACGGTCAGGCAGCTAGACTATTTACATTTAGTACAGTGCGTCCTGCTCACAGTGTACAGCTAGATCCGTTCCTGTTATCTTCCTACTGACAGGCAGGCTTGTCTGGTTACAGTATATAAAGCTACCTGAAGAAAATTACAGGTGTTCTATTTGATCCTATTAGTACCACGGTCAGGCAGCTAGACTATTTACATTTAGTACAGTGCGTCCTGCTCACAGTGTACAGCTAGATCCGTTCCTGTTATCTTCCTACTGACAGGCAGGCTTGTCTGGTTACAGTATATAAAGCTACCTGAAGAAAATTACAGGTGTTCTATTTGATCCTATTAGTACCACGGTCAGGCAGCTAGACTATTTACATTTAGTACAGTGCGTCCTGCTCACAGTGTTCAGCTAGATCCGTTCCTGTTATCTTCCTACTGACAGGCAGGCTTGTCTGGTTACAGTATATAAAGCTACTTGAAGAAAATTACAGGTGTTCTATCCCAGCTTAGTGCAGCTACAGGCCATTAGTATGTCTGGAAGGCCAAGAAGGAGAGGCAGACAGTCACAAGCCAATAAGAGAGGGCAAGCAGGCTCTGTGTCTAGTGCTGGTCGTGGAGACGGTGCATCCTCATCAGCACGTGGCCATGGGACACGCTTGGCCTTTTTTTCGGCAGCTGGCCATGTTGAGCCGCAACATGCGGAAGACTTGGTCGAGTGGATGACCAAGCCGTCCTCATCCTCCTCATCCTCTCTCACCCATGCCCAGGGTGCTTTGTCTGGCAAAGCAGCGGCCTCTTCCCTCAGCTCAATGTCATCAGTGACTCCTTCCCTAGCTCCACCATGTCCTCATGAGGATTCCCTCGAACTGTTTGACCACAGTGTTGGGTACATGCTCCAGGAGGATGCCCAGCGTTTGGAAGGCTCTGATGACGATACTGAGCTCGATGAAGGCAGTAACATGAGCGCGGACAGAGGGGGTGCCCAAGAAGGACAGCAATCTGGCAGTCATGCTCCCCCTGCTGCAGCATACTGCCAGGTTTGCTCCAGTGATGAGGAGGGAGGGGATGATGAGGTCACTGACTCAACGTGGGTGCCTGATAGGAGAGAGGAGGAGGAGGAGGAGGAGGAGGAGGAGGAGGAGGCGGCAGCACATCACCAACGAGGCAGGATGCCCTCCAGGGGCCAGCCTAAGGGCAGCACATTGACTGCATCACACCCCAAAGCTCCACATGTGCAGGGCGCTGCAGTCTCTGCGCGTTATTCAAAAAGTTCTTTGGTGTGGGCCTTTTTTGAGACGAGTGCATCAGATCGCACCGCTGCTATTTGCAACATATGTCTCAAGCGTATCTCGCGTGGCCAAAATATCTCCCGCTTGGGTACCACATGCTTGACCAGACATATGTTGACCTGCCATGCAGTTCGTTGGCAAGCGTATCTAAAAGACCCACACCAAAGAACAAAGAGGATCTCTCCTTGCTCCTCATCAGCTGAGATTTCCAACCCCACTAGACCTTCAGTCCTCTCTGAGACCTGCAGTGAGAGGAATGAAGGTGTAGAATTAGGTGTGTCACAGCCAAGTACTTGTGGGCAATCTGCTTTTGGTACACCGACGTCAGATTGTACCAGGCAAATTTCCCTGCCCCAGCTGCTGCACCGCCGAAAGAAGTTTGCTCCCAGCCATCCACATGCCCAGCGGTTGAATGCTAGCTTGGCAAAATTGCTAGCACTTCAACTGCTGCCTTTTCAGTTGGTAGACTCTGCCCCCTTCCGTGAGTTTGTGGAATGTGCGGTTCCTCAGTGGCAGGTACCCAAACGCCACTTTTTCTCACGGAAGGCGATTCCGGCTCTCTACCGGCATGTGGAAGGCAATGTCCATGCCTCGCTGGACAGGGCGGTCAGCGGTAAGGTGCATATTACCGCTGACTCATGGTCCAGCAGGCATGGATAGGGACGTTACCTAAGTTTCACGGCGCATTGGGTGACTCTGCTGGCAGCTGGGAAGGATGCAGGACAAGGTGCAGTAGTGTTGGAGGTTGTTCCGCCACCACGCCTCCAAAATGCTGATTGTGACACACCTCTCTCCTCCACCCCCTCCTCTTCTTCTTCCTCCATGGCCTCTTCCTCGGAACCAGCGGTGCTCCGTAGGCGTTCAAGGGGCTACGCAAGTACGCAGGCCAAAAGATGCCATGCGGTGCTTGAGCTGGTGTGCTTGGGGGACAGGAGCCACACTGGGGCAGAGGTTCTGTCAGCTCTGCAGGGGCAGGTTCAGAGGTGGTTGACGCCACGCCAACTTAAGGCAGGAATGGTGGTTTGCGACAATGGCACCAACCTCCTCTCTGCCCTCCGACAGGGACAAATGACCCATGTGCCCTGTTTGGCTCACGTCCTTAACTTGGTGGTGCAGCGGTTCTTGGGCAGGTACCCGGGCTTACAGGATGTCCTGAGGCAGGCCAGGAAAGTCTGTGTGCATTTCCGCCGGTCATATAATGCCAGTGCTCGGCTGACGGACCTCCAAAAGGAGTTTAACCTGCCCAAGAACCGCCTAATCTGTGACATGCCCACCAGGTGGAACTCAACGTTGGCCATGCTGCAGCGGCTGCACACGCAGCAGAGGGCCATCAATGAGTACCTGTGCGACTATGGCACCAGGACAGGGTCAGGGGAGCTTGGTTTTTTTTCCCCACGCCAGTGGGCCATGATCAGGGATGCATGCACTGTCCTGTCACCATTCGAGGAGGCCACGAGGATGGTGAGCAGTGACAGTGCATGCATCAGTGACACTGTCCCCCTTGTCCACCTGTTGGAGCACACGCTGCGTGGAATAATGGACAGGGCACTTGAGGCAGAACAGAGGCAGGAAGAGGAGGACTTCCTTAGCTCTCAAGGCCCCCTTTATCCAGACAGTGTTCCTGCGTGCCCGCCGATCACACAGGAAGAGGACGAGGAGGAAGAGGAGGAGGAGGAAGATTGTGTCAGTATGGAGGTGGAGCCTGGCACTCAGCATCAGCAGCAGTCTTTAAGGGATCAGTCCCAAGAAACACGTGGACTTGTACGTGGCTGGGAGGAGGTGGCTGCGGACCATGTCGTTCTTAGTGACCCAGAGGACTCCGGACCGAATGCCTCAGCAAACCTACGCTGCATGGCCTCCCTGATCCTGCAAAGCCTGCGTAAGGATCCTCGTATTCGTGGTATCAAGGAGAAGGACCAATACTGGCTGGCAACCCTCCTTGATCCACGTTACAAGGGTAAGGTTGCGGACCTTATCTTGCCATCGCAGAGGGAGCAGAGGATGAAACATCTTCGGGAGGCCTTGCAGAAAGGTCTGTGCAACGCGTTCCCAGAGACTGGGAGGTTACAAACTCCTGTTTCTGGACAACGTGTTGCTGAGGCTTCGGTCAGTCAAAGAAGGAGCGGTGGAGAAGGTGGCCGTCTGACCGATGCGTTCAGACAATTTTTTGGTCCGCAGCCCCAAGGTATGATCGGTTCCAGCAACCATCGCCAGCGTCTGTTTTACATGGTGCAGGAATACCTAGGGGCAAGATCAGACTTGGACACCTTTCCCACCGAAAATCCTCTGGGTTACTGGGTCTTGAGGATGGATCACTGGCCAGAGCTTGCACAGTATGCAATTGAGCTACTGGCCTGTCCTGCATCCAGCGTTCTTTCGGAACGCACATTCAGTGCTGCTGGAGGCGTGGTAACCGATCACAGGGTGCGTCTGTCCACCGACTCGGTCGATCGGCTGACCTTCATAAAAATGAATGAGTCTTGGATCACCACCAGCTACCAAGCACCTGATGCTGATGTAACCGAATAATTTTTTTTGAAATCTCAGATCCCTTCAAAGACTGCCTATGCTGATGCTGAGTGACTATCCCTGAGTAATTATCCTCTTCCTCCTCAATCATCACGCTGATAGCTTGTAAGAACATTTTTGGTTCTGGGCGCCACCACCAGTGCCTAAGGCACAATTTTTCAGCCCCTGTTTAACAGGGGCGTGTAATTACAATTTTTGATGTAATACTTTGCAGCAGGGCTCGTTCCTGCATTCCAACTAGAGTGTCTGTGAGGGGTTGCAGTGTTGTGGCACCAGCACCAGTGCCTAGGGCCCAATTTTTCTGCCCCTGTCTAACAGGGGCGTGTAATTACAATTTTTGATGCAATACTTTGCAGCAGGGCTCGTTCCTTCGTTCCAACTAGAGTGTCTGTGAGGGGTTGCAGTGTTGTGGCACCAGCACCAGTGCCTAAGGCCCAATTTTTCTGCCCCTGTCTAACAGGGGCGTGTAATTACAATTTTTGAAGCAATAATTTGCAGCAGGGCTCGTTCCTGCGTTCCAACTAGAGTGTCTGTGAGGGGTTGCAGTGTTGTGGCACCAGCACCAGTGCCTAAGGCCTAATTTTTCAGCTCCTGTTCAACAGGGGCATGTAATTACAATTCTTGATCTAATATTTCACAGCAGGGCCCTGTGAGGGCTTACAGTGTTGTGGCCACAGCAACACCTAAGGCCCAAATTTCTGCTGAGTATATAGGGCAGGACCCTACTTTCAAACATCTAACTTACAAACGACTCCTACTTGCAAACGGAAGGAGACAACAGGAAGTGAGATGAAATCTACCCCTAGGAAGGGAAATTCTCTCCTGTAAGAGTTAATATGGGAAAACAAGTTCTCCTTTCCACTGATGCTTTCCAATCCTTGTTCCACAAAAAAACCCAAATTTTCAAAAAACATTTTTCATTGGGACAAAAAAGTGAGGTGAAATCTTCTGAAGAGGAGGAAAGACAGCAAAACAAATGTCACAGGGGTGATAACCCTTCCCTATGTTTTCCAAAAAGCTTAGAAAAGATTTTTTGGCTGGAGCTAAACACGTTAAAAATGTTCAAAATTACAAACAGATTCTACTTAACAACAAACCTACAGTCCCTGTCTTGTTTGCACCGCCTGTATACTGCTGTTCAGAGTATATAGGGCCTGGTGGCCCCACACCTTTCCTTATTTTAATTTGGGTGCGGGGTTCCCCTTAATATCCATACAAGACCCAAAGGGACTGGTAATGGACTGGGGGGTACCCATGCCGTTTGTCTCACTGATTTTCATCCATATTGCCATGACCCGACATGACATTAAACCCGCAAGCAGTTTTAAATGAGATTTTTTCCTTTAAAAATGACATTTGGTGCAGGGACTGTTCTAAACATGGGAAACACGCGTCACTTTACAGGCATACTATAGACACCCCCCAGGTACGATATTTAAAGGAATATTTCACTTTTTTTTTTTTTACTTTAAGCATCATTAAAATCACTGCTCCCGAAAAAACGGCCGTTTTTAAAAGTTTTTTTTGCATTGATACATGTCCCCTGGGGTAGGACCCGGGTCCCCAAACCCTTTTTAGGACAATACCATGCAAATTAGCCTTTAAAATGAGCACTTTTGATTTCGAACGTTCGAGTCCCATAGACGTCAATGGGGTTCTAACGTTCGGTTCCCCGGTTCGGCTCATCCCTAATTGACACATACTGCCCATCAAGTGCGTCCTCCAATCATGGTGTATAAAGCTTTGTTTAGTATATCCAAAGTATTCATATGGCCTCTATCAAGGTAGAAATAAATGGGTAAGGATATATGAAGTGGTTTTACTTCCTTATGATAGGAAGAGAGGCCCATTAATCGAGGGCATGCAAAAAAGTTTGGATCTGGAATCACACTGGGGCCAAATGCGGGTCCTGTAAGTTGTGAAAAATGTATAAATGAGTGTATAATAACTAGAAAAATGAGTAGATTCAGAAGAGAGGGGAAGGAAAGAGGGAAAAGGGGTGGGGGGGAAGGGAAGAAAGGGAGACAGGGAAGGAGAAGGGAGGGAAAGAAGAAGGGGAAGGGAAAGGGGAAGGGAGGAGGGGGGGAAAAAGACAGGGAAAAAGGGGCATGAAGAAAGGAAGGCGGGGGGGAGGGGAAAGGGAAAAGTAAGCAGAAGAGAAAGAAAGGGGGGGGAAAAGAAAGGGGAGGGAAGGGGGGGGAAGGGGGGGAAAAGCGAGAGTGGGGGGGGTGGGAAAAGAGCGGAAAGGAACGGGGGGGGGGAAGGAAAAAAGAAAAAAAGAAAAAAAAAAAGGAAAGAAAGAAAAGAAAAAAAGAAGAAAAAAAGAAGGGGGGTAGAGGAGGGGGGGGGGGAAGGGGAAGGAGGGGGGAGGGGAGGGGAAGGAAGGGGGGAAAAGAACAGGGAGAGGAGGGGAAAGGGGAAAGGGGGAAGGAGGGGGGGGGGAAGGAAAGGGAGGAAGAAGGGGGAAGAGGTAAGAAATAGAGAGGGCATAGTTGTGATATAAGATTCGTGACTTATAGTTTCAATAGTACAGTCTAGGTCTATAAGTGTGCATAGGTTCAATATGATGTTGAAGTTACTTACAATCTTGTGGCAGCAGCTCACACCGACAGCGTCCTGCCCAAAGCAGATGACGCTCGGTGTGAGCATTAGCTGAATATTTAAGGCCCTCCCCACCAATCAGCTGTTAGTGAGAGACAGCAACAGCTGACTGTTATGCCCCGTACACACGGTCGGATTTTCCGATGGAAAATGTCCGATCGGAGCGTGTTGTCGGAAATTCCGACCGTGTGGGCGCCATCGGACATTTTCCATCTGATTTTCCGACACACAAAGTTGGACAGCAGGAGATAAAATTTTCCGACAACAAAATCCGATCGCGTCAATTCCGACCGTGTGTGGCCAGTTCTTACGCATAAATTGCCACGCATGCTCAGAAGAAATTCCGACACGGGACAGCTCGTTCTGGTAAACTTAGCGTTCGCAATGGATACAGCACTTTCGTCACGCTGCAATGTAAAAAATGGTTTAATACAGCGCACTCTCTTCTTTATAATGTGACAAGAATTAAGTCGTTTTGATGCTCATATTCACACACACTTCTCACAAACTTCTTTCGTTACTATTTATCGGGATTCCCTCAATATATTTTGATTTCTCACATCTGACAACATATTTGTTTTTTTTTTTTTACTTTAATGTAGAATCTTTTTTTGTGTTTCTCTTTTTTTTTTTTTTTTTGGTGATTTTGATTTGTACTCCCGAAAATGTTTGTGTGTTTTTTGTGACAAGTTCCCACAACACCATTGATATGTTGTTCGATTTAATCTGTAGGAGGAGATTGTTTGGTGTTGTTGTCCCTTGTTAATTTCACATTGTACTTTAGAAATGTACCTGAATACTCACCAACAAACTGTCCTTTTTGGATGAAAACACACACAGGAGAGTAGAATTTACCTAAAAATATTTTATTAAGGGGTCACAACTATAAACAAAGAGGGAGGCAACGCTGGAGAAACTGCAGAAGTGGGCGAAGCCTTGGACCCCCAGGGCAGACATCAATTATTTAAAAGCAAAATTGGTGGCCTGAGGAGTCCTTATCTAAGGGAGGGCAGTCTGGTCCAGAAGTCCCAGAGATCCGGAAAGCAGCAGATGACATCTGTGTCCCCAGGCTGTGGTCATACGAGAGACTGCATCTTCTGACCAGACTGAACCCAGGGTCATCACTCTGTGGTCTTCTTTCCACGCTTCCTTCCACGCTGTGGCTGTGGTGGTGGAGTTGTGGCAGCAGGAGGAGGAGGAGGAGGAGGATCGTCCCTCTCCATGACATCCGTCTTGTGTGTCAGTTCCCCACTCTCCCCCTTCCGAAGGACTTTATAAATCAGGTCCTCAGAGATCTTGCGTTGGCCCTCCTGCATGCCCAGCAATTTGGTGGCAGCCATGCAGGCAAAGGCCTCTGCAGGACTGGGGAAGGCTCTGAGGGACGCCGAAGCCTCCTGGATCAGCCTGTATGCTGAATCCTGCACGGGACTCAGAGTGGCCTTCCTGGCCCTTTTATATGGCAGGCGGAGGGGAGGGACCTGAGACTCAGTCATGCTGCGACTTGTCCCAGGCTTCTCTTGGCTGACACTTAGCCCCGCCTCCTCCTGGCTGCCACTAATCCCCGCCTCCTCCTGGCTGCCACTAATCCCCGCCTCCTCCTGACTGCCACATTCCACAGTCTCCTCCTGGCTGAGGTCTTCTTGTGTATGAAAAAGGGACATAGTTTTAGTATTGTTTTCATCAATCACACACAATTTTCACCTCCTGACTGCTGCAAATTCAATGTTAACAAATATAACAGACTATCCTTCTGAGCCCAGCATTTTTCATTCTTGTCCCAATTATTTTTGCCCACTACTGTCTATTGATATGTAAAACACTTTTTTTAATCAGCAATTAGTGATCAACAATAACATCTAGTAAACATCATTTATTTATTGCCCAGAAATCAGTAGAAGAATGCTATACCTGACTCCAGCTGGGCTCCTCCACTTCTTCCTGGCTGGAAGGCCCAGGTTGGACATCGGAAGCCTCAGCTGGGATGGAAGGAAGCGTGGAAGGAAGAGTGGAGAGGGATTCCCTGACTTCAGTGTGGTATGACAGAAATCGCAGTCTCTCATAGTACCACAGTCTGGGGACATAAACGTCATCTGCTGCAGCTCTGGACCTCTGGGAATCTGTGACCTTCTTGCGCTCCCTAAGATAAGTGCTCCTCAGGCCCCCAATTTTAGCTTTTAAATAAGGGATGGTTGCTGTGGGGACCACCGGCTTCACCAACTCCAGCAGTTTCTCTAGCGCTGCCTGCCTCTTCTGTTTGTGGTTATAGGGGGGGTGTCTGACTTGCCACAGACAGGGCAGCTCCCTGTACTTGTCTATGAACAGGGGCAGGAAATTGTGGTCGTTGAACCCATCCATTTTCTCTGCAAGACACAACACATGACAAACCCTAAGGTCAGGCCAAACTCCCCTAATCTTGTTACAATATAGGCTTCAATTTCGAAGCAGTATAGGCCCAAGTTTAGATCCTACCTTCGTTAGCACGATCGGCGTCTCCGATGCTCCTTCCTCCGCTCACAGATCGTACGTAAGACGCGCGCGTTACGATTTATACACACTGCGCATGCGTATAACTCCGCCCGCCCCTGACGTTCTTTCTATTCTATTCCCCGCCCCTTTTCGTTCGGCGCAGTGGAGGAAGAGCACATGGCGGAGAGACAGCAGGATAGTGCTAAGTACAGCAACGAGGAGGAGGAGGAAAGGCTGGAGCCTGAAACGTCCCGATCCAGAAGGAGATTGAAGCACTCAAATATGTCCTTTGGGGAGATGTTGGAAATGGTGGACATCCTGAAGAAGGCCGACTATGATGGAAAGTATGGGCCTTACCCCAACCCCAATGTCCGAAAGGCCAAGATCATGGCGAATGTGGTCAGGAGTCTGCACCGGAAATTCGGGGTACGACGATCGAAAGATCAGCTCAGGAAGCGGTGGTCGGACCTGAAATTACGAGAACATGAGCAGTACAGAAAGATCCGGAGAGTGCTGCAAAAAAGTAAGTAGTTGTGCTGTGTTCCTATTCTTTATGTTTATTACGTTCGTGCTGCTCCATGTGCTTTTAGGAACTGTTGTACAGTTTAAAATGGCAACTTTCATGTTCATGGGCACATTATTCGTTCGGATCACACATTTTTTTTTTCGGACTATAAAATACCATTGTTTAGCCCATATGCATTTGGCCACCATTTTGAGGCCCTATACTTGTCTTCAAAGAATTGGGTTGTGTAGATGGCTTTGTTACTAGAATGAAATGCAAACTAGATTGTGTGTAAGGAGAGGACACTCAGCAGCTGTTTTCACATCTGGACACTGGAGCACTAGTGTGGGACCCCAGAACACCATTTTTATTAGGGGGGCCACACAGGTGCTCCAGTGTATACTATAGGGGGGTCTCCATCTGTGAAGCTTGTACCAAACAGGTAAAGTATTGCAGCTTGACAAAGGACACTAAAAAAGCTACATCTTGGAACTCGGCTAAAATAGATAATTGTACCCCACTTCCAAGCAATGTTTCATCTTTATAGTTCTGACATCAAATATCTGTGTGCTAATTATACCATTTTTGTTTTACATAGGGGAGAAAAGACTCGGAGGACACCCCTCATCCAAGGAGACCAGAGCCCCCCCCCCTCTGGAAGAAGGGGAAATACCAACTCAAGATGAGCAGGAGGAGGAAGACGTGGTGGAACTAGTCACCACAACAGGTGAGTGTCTGCAACCACAGGCTCAGATAAGAGATGGATGGCGGCATTTTTTTTAGACCTAATTTATTTTGGGTTTCCTTTCTTTTTAGGTGATCGTGAGGTTGTGGATGAAGATCCTTTCACATCAGAAAGTGCCCAGATCCTGATCAGGGAGATCATGGGGTGTAATTTACAATTGGAAAACATCAAGCAAAACATCAATGATGTTATTCCAAAATATAAAAACATCATTGATGTTTTGGGGCGAGTTTAAAGCCCCTCCAAATCACTTTCTTCTTTTGTCTGCTACAATGTGCGAAATGTTTTTGTGATTTTTCCCAAAGCCAAATTTGGAGGAGGCACACAGTGTGCCAACATGTGCTATCTGCCATCACGGGAGATCAATGGACGCGTTTTGGGGGTGCAACCCCTTCCTCAATTATAAAGTAGCGGTGAGGAAGGGCTTTCTCCCCCAAAACACGTCCCTTCATTCCCCGTGATGGCAGGTAGCACATGTTGACATTGGGAAATTTGTGTGCATCTTCCAAATTTGGCTTTTCCAGGGGTGATTTCCCCCCATCTGAACGCAATATCAAACCCAGTTCCTAAATTCTCATGTCTGATATTGCCTTCCAGTTCTACCAAATGTGAACTTTGTAAGATCAAGATTTGTGTCTTTCTTGTGGGTTTTACACATGCCTGTTTTCTATAAAATGGACATTTTGATTTTGGATAATGACACCACAAAATATGTTATACAATAAACATGTCGGTTTGTCAGAAAAACCTTTGGTAAATGCACATGTGATTGTGCTGGTATTAAAAAGATTGTTCATCAAGAATGTGTGGATTATTGTCTCAATGCTACAACACTTTTGGGGTGATGTAATTGTTGTTTTATGAGAAAATGGGGGTAATTTCCTAAGGGCAAATCCTCTTTGCACTACAAGTGCAGTTTCAGTGCAGTTGCAAGTGCACTTGTAGTGAAAAGTGTCTTTGCATTTAGTAAATAACAGCCAACAGTGCTTTGTATAAGGTTACACAATCACGCCATTTTCTGCACTCAACACATTTCTGTCAGGGTCAGCTAAAACAAACACAAGCAGTAAATGTCCACAAAGAAGAGCCTGGGGGGAGATGCCTGTCGAGAACTTGAGGTCCTGCAGGCTTCTCCCTGTGGCCAAATACCGCAAGGTAGCGACCAACCTCTGCTCCGGAGTGATGGCTTGCCTCATGCAGGTATCCTGCCTGCTGATATAGGGGGTCAGCGAAGCCAACAAACGGTGAAACACGGGGTCCGTCATCCTGAGAAAGTTCCTGAAATCATCAGGATTATTCTCACGGATCTCACGGAGCAAAGGCATATGACAGAACTGGTCACGCTGAAGCAACCAATTCTTGGTCCATGAACTCCTCCTCGCCCTGTTCATGGACTGGACTTGTGTCAAGGTCAGGACCCCAACACCAAGCCCCCGCACAGCACGAACTGTACGAGGAGTACGCATACGAAACATGGCTAGAAAACGGTCGGCTGCTCAGAACGAAGTAACAGAACGCACTGAAGAACAGCAAGGCCTGTGAAGAGCGACCTGAAAAACAGCAACGAGCGGACAAGATCGCACAGAAATCTCCGATACGAACTGACGCCACGCACTAAAGAGCAGATACAAACCCACAAGCACAAACTGAACGGCAGAAAACGATCTGAAAGCCACGAGTCTGAAAAAGCCGAATCGTCTCTCACCAAACTTTTACTAACACGAGATTAGCAAAAGGAGCCCAAAGGGTGCCGCGCTTGGTTCTGAACCGGCCTTTTCTAGTCTCGTCGTACGTGCTTGACGTCACCGCGTGGTTGTCGATCGGAAATTCCGACAACTTTGTGCGACCGTGTGTAGGCAAAACAAGTTTGAGCCAACATCCGTAGGAAAAAATCCAAGAATTTTGTTGTCGGAATGTCCGATCAATGTCCGACCGTGTGTACGGGGCATAAGTGGTGGAGGAGGGATGGACGCGCTGCGGCTGGCCCCCCGGGTGGAGCGAGCGCCGCCAGGCCTCCACAGCGCATGCGCTCGCAGGCACGGTGAGGCGTGGCCACGCCTACTGCACCCGCCGGCACGTCTAGCTTCCCCGACAGACTGCGCATGTCCACTGGGGTCGCAAGATGGAGGACAGTGTCAGCAACACTGTACCTCACACAGCGCCGCCATGAGCCGGAAACACTCAGGCGGCTTTGTGTGCCGGGCGGATAGCAGATCACAGTATGGACAAAATGTAGAATAGGTTGAAGCACAAAAGTTGTGCATACTGTGGAGGAAACATAAATACATATATAGTCAATTAGTCACCATTGTAGGAATAGACGCTGATGGGCAGTGTTATACAGGTTAGGACGGATCTTAATGGAAGGGCATGTATTCTTAGACAGTGACTTAGATTAACAAGCATTGAGAATATACAACTCAGATATACAATATATGGGTAAAATCCAGGAATTTCACTCAGTTATGCGTATACATAGTCCGGATTATTGCAACTTAAGATGTCACAATGTATAGTGGGCAAATATATGACAGCAATTTAATCAGAATGTCCAAAACATATCGTTGCAATATATCCTACAGCATATTATGGTCCCACTTCTATATAGGCATGAGTTTAGATAATAAGCAGTGAGCAATAACCGGGCTGGGCATACATATATATTGCTAGACTCTATCTACGGTCCAAGTGTAAATATGTATTGTATAGTATAGTTATCTTATTCATTGCTCTCTGCCGCCTGATGAGAAACCTTCGAGAAAGGGTTTAAACCAGATGGTTTCGTTTAAGCCTGGGGGTTGGGTAGCTTTTAAATTATATATCCAACGGGACTCTAACTGTAAAAGTGTCTTATTCCAGTCACCTCCCCTCGATTCCGGATGTACCCGGTCCAGAATAAGAAATTTAATTTTAGGACATTTACCCTTATGTACTGTTAAGGTGTGTCTCCCAAGTGGGAGATCCGGATCGCATGTTTCCATGCTCACTAGGTGTCTATATGCCCTCTTCCAGAATTCAGTTTTAGTTTTCCCTATATAAAAACATGTACATTCGCACAAAAGTAGGTATACCACCCCGTAGGTCCTACAATTGGCAAAATGTTTGGGGTGGAAGGGCTGGCCATTTGGAAGAATCGGATTTTTTGTTGTAAGCATATATTTGCAATATTTACATTTTCCACACATGAATGTTCCCTTATACTTACAGTGTGTTTTATTTGTCCCTGCCTTAAACTCGCTGGTGGTGATCTTGTCTCTCAGGGAGGTGGTTCTTTTAAACGTAAAGAGAGGTCTCTGTGGGACCAGTGGTCCTAGTGTTGGATCGCACTGTAACATGTGCCAGTATTTTGTTACAATATTCCTGACCTGCCTGTGTTGGTTGTTGAATTTGGTAATGATCCTGAGAGTGTCGGTATCATTCTTGTCAGGTTTATTTGCTTTTTTAGAGTATAGTAGCTCTTCTCTTGGCTGCATCAAGGCTTTTTTAAAAGAGCGTTTGAGGGACGTATGGGAATACCCTCGTAGTAGTAACCTGTCACGTAGTTTATTTGCCTCTAATCTGAAGGTGTTATCATCGGAGCAGTTACGTTTTATTCTCAGGTATTGGCTATAGGGGATGGAATTAAGGAGGGATTTGGGGTGGAAGCTGCTCGCATGCAAAATTGCATTGCTTGCAGTGGGTTTCCTAAATCGTTTACTTATGATGTTTCCTTCCTCACCCCTGCAGACCTCTACGTCAAGGAAAGTAACGCACTGTGCATCAAACGACATAGTAAAATTGAGGTTAAAGTCGTTACGATTCATCCTCAGCAGGCACTCTTTAAGAAGGTCGATCGATCCGTCCCATATGATGAAAAGGTCGTCGATGTACCGGTACCAGCCAAGTATGTGGTCCGTATACATCGACAGACCCTCATCATTCAGGAACATGGCCTCCCACTCCCCCAGGTACAGGTTGGCATACGATGGGGCACAACATGTCCCCATCGCAACCCCCTGCACCTGGAGGTAGTGGGAGCCATTGAAAGTAAACACATTGTGGCTAAGAATAAATTCTAATAATGAAGTAATAAACTCTCCATATGTGGGGTCTATATCGCTGGCTGTACGGAGAATATGTTTTATGGCTGCTACACCCTTCTCATGGGGAATGGAACTATATAGGGATTCGACATCAATTGTGACAAACGTGGCATGTTCGGGGATTACTTGTTTATCAATAATTTGTAGGAAGTGTACTGTGTCTTTTACGAAGGAAGGGAGGGCATAGACAAATGGTTTCAGTACTTCGTCTATCAACTTGCTTGCATTTTCACTGATTGCCCCTATACCGGAGATGATTGGTCTACCGGGGGGGGGGTTTTATGTCTTTTTGGACTTTGGGTAATGAGTAAAAGACCGGTGTGCGGGGGAAGTTGTTTCTAATAAATTCCCATAGGGATTTTGTGATAGTTGAGTTAGAATAGGCCGTATCTATCAATGTGTAAAAGTCCTGATTATATTTTTTAACCAAACTCGCCGGTATAGGGCGATACCATTCTAGGTTGTCCAGTAGTCTCTTACACATCCTAATGTAGTCTTCATTATCGAACACCACAATGTTCCCACCCTTGTCCGCATTTTTGATTGTAATGCGGTCATTTTTTGACAATGCGCTGTGGAGGCCTGGCGGCGCTCGCTCCACCCGGGGGGCCAGCCGCAGCGCGTCCGTCCCTCCTCCACCACTTACAGTCAGCTGTTGCTGTCTCTCACTAACAGCTGATTGGTGGGGAGGGCCTTAAATATTCAGCTAATGCTCACACCGAGCGTCATCTGCTTTGGGCAGGACGCTGTCGGTGTGAGCTGCTGCCACAAGATTGTAAGTAACTTCAACATCATATTGAACCTATGCACACTTATAGACCTAGACTGTACTATTGAAACTATAAGTCACGAATCTTATATCACAACTATGCCCTCTCTATTTCTTACCTCTTCCCCCTTCTTCCTCCCTTTCCTCCCCCCCTCCTTTCCCCCCCTTCCCCTTTCCCCTCCTCTCCCTGTTCTTTTCCCCCCTTCCTTCCCCTCCCCTCCCCCCTCCTTCCCCTTCCCCCCCCCCCCTCTACCCCCCCTTCTTTTTTTCTTTTTTTCTTCTTTTTTTCTTTTCTTTCTTTCCTTTTTTTTTTTTTCTTTTTTTCTTTTTTCCTTTCCCCCCCGTTCCTTTCCTCTCTCTTCCCCCCCCCCCCCCACTCTCGCTTTTTCCCCCAACCCCCCCCTTTCCCCCCCCCCTTTCTTTTTCCCCCCCTTTCTTTCTCTTCTGCTTATTTTCCCTTTCCCCTCCCCCCCGCCTTCCTTTCTTCATGCCCTTTTTCCCTGTCTTTTCCCCCCCTCCTCCCTTCCCCTTTCCCTTCCCCTTCTTCTTTCCCTCCCTTCTCCTTCCCTGTCTCCCTTTCTTCCCTCCCCCCCCCCCTTTTCCCTCTTTCCTTCCCCTCTCTTTTCCAAACCCCCCCCCCTTCCCCCCCCCTTTTTCCTTTTTTCCCCCCTCTTGATCAAATTGAACATTGCCAATCAGGGACAAAGCTGTTGAATCCCTATTCTATTCTATCCCCAAACACATATCTTTTTTTAAATATATCCTAAACTGTCAAGACAAATGACAGAAGTACTAAAATGAGATTTTTATATGTTCCTTCTCCTTTATGTCGATCCTCTAGCCCTCTGAGTCCCACCTGGTCTACACATATCATCAGCTGGTGACCCTTTTTCGAACTCTATACCGTAGGCCTATCAGGTAGGATACATCTCAAGATCCCCTACCCATCACTGAATCTACTCATTTTTCTAGTTATTATACACTCATTTATACATTTTTCACAACTTACAGGACCCGCATTTGGCCCCAGTGTGATTCCAGATCCAAACTTTTTTGCATGCCCTCGATTAATGGGCCTCTCTTCCTATCATAAGGAAGTAAAACCACTTCATATATCCTTACCCATTTATTTCTACCTCGATAGAGGCCATATGAATACTTTGGATATACTAAACAAAGCTTTATACACCATGATTGGAGGACGCACTTGATGGGCAGTATGTGTCAATATCGTTGTTTTTAAAAATCTCTCTGGAATGCGCAGCCAACATTTATTTATACCAATGTAAGTGGAAACGAAAATGAATATAATATTGCACCTATATGTTTTATGGCTTGATATACACATGTATTTATTATGTCTATGTTGTATATACCATTCCCTATACAGAAATTTCTTTTAAAAGCTTACAACCACCCCTGAAGAAGGAGGCTAAAACAACTCTGAAACGCGTCGGGTGCAAGCGTATTGGTATCAATAGCTATAAAAAAATATGTGGAACTGCATTCCTTTTTTATCTATGTTATTTGTTTGATGTCTTTATGAGAATTCTTTGTAATTAATAAATTGTTGTTTACTTAAATATACTCTCCTACATATCCTTTTATATGTGCCTTTAAAGTCCACTAGGGGAATTATCTCTGTTCAAATTCTTAAATTTAGGATGTGGCACAATCTGCAGATAATTAGCCGACCAAACCCCTGTCATCTAGTTCAACCAATGGAACAAATAAAATAGATTAAAGCTGAACTCCAGGCAACTTCCTCTTATGTAGCGGGGTTGTGTCTGCACTGCACAGGTTAACTGCTCGTTTTTGTCCAGGGTGGGTGGAGAGAGGAGATATACTTACCTAATCCTCCAATCCTCCCAGCACAAGACCAGTCTGGCACCCCTGCACTTCAGTGGTCTTGAATAGTGAACTGTTTCTGACAACATCATGCCCAGAGCAGGCTAAATAAACCAGGAATAGTCCACCGCTGGACATGGGGGGATTAAGGAGGGGGAGGGGAGGATTAAAGAATCAGATGAGTATAAGCTTTGTGCTCACCTCTAGCCAAACGAGCAGTTACCCCATGCAGTGCGGGCAAGGCCCCACTGCACGGGAAACAAAATTTGCCCAGAGATGGGCTTTAAATAAATAAAAATAAATAAAAAGACATACAGAATACTATACCCACCGTTGATTCCACTGCATATCAAATCAGTCCAAATGCTCCAACCCACAGTGTTCATTAGCATTAACCCTAACTCTAAAACTGGCCAGACACGGATTGAAATGTATGCAGTCCAGCAGAGACAGTGAGGATCCTACTCAACAGCATGCTGACTGAAGACAGGCTTTTCTTCTCAGGCTGTGGCTGCTTTGTAAAAAAAAAAAAAAAAACTGTAAGCCTTTAAAGTGATTGCAAACACCTACATATAACCAAGTAAGCTGACTAGCATCACATGATACACAGAGATGAAAGAAATGCCTTTCCGTGAGGCTATGGTGTTGGCTTAAATAGTAAAAAAAGGCACATTTAAAAAAAAAAATTTGGATAGAGCAAGGGAGGGTTATAACCCCCATCAGTTTATTTTCTTGCCATCTGTATCCCATTGGGGAAATTCCATTTTACTTCCTGTCCCATAGTCAAAATAGGAAGTGAGAGGACATACCTCTAAAGTAAGGGAATCCTGGTGTGTCACCAGAACTAATGGAACTAATGGAAGATTTCCCCTCTATTACTTTTTTCAGGACAACCCAAAATTCAGGAGTTTCTTTTACTTTTTAAAGATAATGGTAAACAGGACAAATAGAGAGGGTGAATCTCTTTAACAGGGGCACAGACAGCAGTAAAACCTGACAAGCGTTCTAATCCCTCTGCATTCTATATAAAACTAAAAAAAAAAGTTTTGCCTTTAGTTTTACAATAACCACTTAAAGAGGAAGTAAACCCAGATGGGTTTTACTTCCTCTTTATTTCCCCGCAAAGGTAACGCATAATGGGCTACTATGCATTGCATAGTAGCCCATTATGTGTCACTTACCTGAAACCGAAGCCCGCGATGTCACCGTTGTCCCCACTAGCAGCGAGCGTCCATCTTCACCCCTCTTCCTTCTGGGGCCGCAAACTCTGGCTCCGTGAAGAGCCGGAGTCGCGTGACATCACTCCCGCACATGCGTGCGGGAGCCGCCAGTCACGGCATAACCCCTTTGGAAACTGCACGATCTGCCCTTTCTAAAGTGCACATGAGCTGTAGACATCGGCACGCGGCTTTTTTGTAATTATCTCCTAAACCGTGGAGGTTTAGAAGATATTTCCAGCACCTACAGGTAAGCCTTACTATAGGCTTACCTGTAGGTAATAGTGGTTGTACAGGGTGTATAACCACTTTAAGGACCGGAAGATTTTCCCCCTTAGTGACCTTCTGATTTTTTGCGATAGGGCACTGCGTCGCTTTAACTGACAATTGCGCGGTCATGCGACTCTGTACCCAAACAAAACAAACAAAAAAAGACCGACAATTTTGAAAAAAATACAATATTTTTTACTTTTTTCTATAATAAATATCCCCCCAAAAAATAAAAAATGTCTTCATCAGTCTAGGCCAATATGTATTCTTCTACATATTTTTGAAAAAAAAAATCGCAATAAGCGTTTATTGATTGGTTTGCACACAAGTTATAGTGTCTACAAAATAGGGGATATATTTATGGCATTTTTATTGTTTTTTTATTTTTTTTTCTAGTAATGGCGGTGATCAGCGATTTTTAGCAGGACTGCTATATTGCGGCAGAGAGTTGGGATGTTTTTGACACTTTTTTGGGCCCAGTGACATTTATACAGAGCTAAAAATAGCCACTGATTACTGTATAAATGTCACTGGCAGGGAAGGGGTTAACACTAGGGGGCGATCAAGGGGTTAAGTGTGTTCCCTGGGAGGTGTTGTTAACTGTATGGGGATTGGGCTGACTGGAAGAGGAGAGAGATCGCTGTTCCTAATCACTAGGAACAGACAATCTCTCTCTCCTCCCCTGACAGAGTGGGGGACAGTTTGTTTACATTGACAGATTTGGATGCGGGGAAAGCTGCATCCAATTCGCAATTAAAGTGTAACTAAAGGCACATTAAAAAAAAAAATGAGATAGCGTAAGGGAGGCTTATAACCCCTTTCATTTTTTTCTTGCCATCTGTATCCCATTGGGGAGATTCCCCTTCACTTCCTCTCCCATAGCCAACACAAGAAGTGAGAGGAGATGCCTCTAAAGTAAGGGAATCCTGGTGGTGTGTCACCAGAACTAGTGTCCCCATTGGAAGGTTTCCCCACTTTTAGTGTTCTGGTGTCAACTGAAAATGTGGGATTTTCTCTTACTTTCACTTTTGATAATAAGGGTAAACAGGACAAATAGAGAGCATGGATCTCCTTATTGGAGACACAGAGAGCAATAAAAACTGACAGGGGTTCTAATCCCTCTCCACTCTATCCAAAACTAAAAAAAAAAAAAAAAAAAAAGTGTTGCCTTTAGTTACTTTTTAATCTATTAGGAGTGATTCACTCAGGTTGAACTGGATGGACTGGTGTCTTTATTCAACCTTACTAACTATGTAAGTCATACAGATAGCAAAGAGAAAATAGATCAGAGAGGAACCAGACTCGATGCTTTGGATTCAGGTTAGTAGACACTTTAATGAAATGTGCTCTGTTCATTTTTCATGTCTGAAGTTTACAACCATTATCCTTTGTTCCAAAGCACCTAAAGCTGATTTAAATGGAAAGGTAAATTGGACTTTAACAACTTGCCGACCGTATAACTTACATATATGCGGCAAAAGTGGCACTGCTGCTCCAGATCATGTACCTAGTATGTGACCTGACATTTCCGGGTAAGGGACACTCATGCGCACCGCTGTCAGCCTGCTCCCGCAGACTCAATGTCCACTGGCACCCCGCCGATCCTTCTGTTTAGAGGGAGAACGGCAGTCTGCTGATATAAACAAGGCAGATCACTGTTTTGTCAGTACAGAAGGCATGGATCCTGTGTCTCTGCAAAGCGGGGACATGGATCCATGCCTTCCCCTAGTAAAAGCACCTCCCACCGTACACAAAATCATTAGCTAGGCACACAGTTAACCCTTTAATCACCCCTGATGTTAACCCCTTCCCAGCCAGTGTCATTAGTACAGTGACAGTGCCTATTTTTCAGCACTGATCACTGTATTAGTGTCACTGGTCCCCAAAAAGTGTCAAAAGTGTCAGTTAGTGCCCGACTGCCCCGCCGCAATATCGCATTTTGGCTATAAGTCACTGATTGCCACCATTACTAGTATAACAATTAAAATATATGGGCGGCACAGTGGTGTAGTGGGTAGTACTTTCGCCTAGCAGTAAGAAGGGTCACTGGTTCAAATCCCAACCACGACACTACCTGCCTGGAGTTTGCATGTTCTCCCTGTGCCTGCGTGGGTTTCCTCCGGGTACTCCGGTTTCCTCCCACACTCCAAAGACATGCTGGTAGGTTAATTGGATCCTGTCTAAATTGTCCCTAGTATGTATGAATGTGAGTTAGGGACCTAGATTGTAAGCTCCTTGAGAGTAGGGACTGATGTAAATGTACAATGTATATGTAAAGCGCTGTGTAAATTGATGGCGCTATATAAGTACCTGGAATAGATAAAACAAATAAAAATATTTCATTGTATGTAGACGCTGTAACTTTTGTGCAAAACAATTAATATATGCTTATTGGGATTTTTTTTACCAAAAAGTTGTAGCAGAATACATATTGGCCTTAATTGATGAAGAAACTAGATTTTTTCAATTTTTTTCATTCAATATGTTTTATAGCAGAAAGTAAAACATATTTATGTTTTTCAAAATTGATGGTCTTTTTTTTTGTTTATAGTGCAATCAATAAAAAACGCAGAGGTGATCGAATACCACAAAAAGAAAGCTCTATTTGTGGGAAAAAAAAAAGAACGTACATTTTATTTGAGTACATCATCGCATGACCGTGCAATTGTCAGTTAAAGCATTGAGGTGGATTATCGCAAAAAAAAATAGCCTGGTCATTAAGGAGGGTAAATCTTCCTGAGGGCAAGTGGTTAAATAGGAAACATAAAGTAACATATAAAAGTACCTTCTGATAATTTTGACAAACCATGTTTGTACCTAAAAGTTATTTGACAGAAAGTTATTATTGATGGGGGTCAACATTTTGCTAAACTGTTGACACTCACAACCCATCAAGACAGTAGGCTGGTCTCAGCTATGCAGCAATATCTTCAATTCCATCAGTGTGTAAGGTTTTAAAATCTATTTCTATTGCTTGGAAATGATTTGCTCTTTATATAAGTTGTGTTTTAGATTTAAGAGTCTTTTACATATTTTTTTTAGGTTCTGTAGTTATGCAAACATAATTTGTACCAATAAAAATCAAACCAAACAGATCTACTCTTGTAACCATTAGACATATTTCAAGATCTCTGTCAACTGCTCCTCCAGTTTTCCAAAATTATAAAATGTTTTTCCAATAATGTGTACAAGAATAATGGACATTTAGAGGGCACGCTTTACAATGGATCTATAATTATGCTTGGTGTTGTCTTCCAAATATACAGCCCTTTAATGCAGCCCTATAAAATTTCACCAAATTTGGACATGGTAATAGCACAGTTGAATATGTGACCTTAAAACACAATTTCACATTAGGAATCTATAGTAAATCAGAATGGAGAAGATACGTGATCTCAGCTACTTTGGCTGCGGACTAACTGTAGATGCCAGATATCTCAGAAACCGCTCACCTCCTGGGATTTTCACAAATCACAGTCTTTGGATTTTGCCAAGAACGATGTCAAAATAATGAAGACTCGTTAGAGTTTACTTTCTGTTTTTAGTTTTGGGCAATGTGGTGAAAGATTGGAACCTCTGTCAGAATTTATTGCTGTTTATGCCCCCATTGAGAAAGTTTCCTCTCACTTCTTGTTCCGGGGACACAACAGAAAAGGAGAGGGAATCTCACTAATATAAGGGTAAATACCAATTTTGACAGCTTGGAATAGAACATGTACGCTCATTGGAGAATTACCCTTCACCTTTACAATCAGAAAGGTAACATTTTTGAATTCCCATCACTTTCTGTCTGGAGAACGTGGTGACCAGGATGAAATCTTCACAACGGGGACATAGACAGCAATAAAAACCTAACCTATCCCTACTGTAGGTTTACAGATAGGGCAATAGATATGTAAGACTCTGTAATTTTGGCCAAACAATCATGTGATGCACACAATGCTTCCTAAAGATTATGCTTCTGCTTCCTGGGTATACTGTGTAGCACCCATAGGTAGGTGCTAGAGTGAAGATTTTTTGGTAAGGAACTGCCAGTGCAGGTAAATTTAGGCAGGCCTAGCTTTAGGCTAGGCCTGCTTGTGTTGATCTGGGGGCAATGAGTGGTTAGTGTAGCAGTGGGTGAGACCACCTGTACTTTAGTTCTGAGGCGCCTCCTCTGCTTCCAGTGAGAATGTTCTGGAAGAGGGGTAGGGCCTAGAACTGGGGAGTGGCTGGCAGCTCATGTGAGGAGCCCTGACCAATCCCCAACTGGAATTGGCAGAGGGCAGGCCTCCCATATAAGCTGAGGTAACAGGCCACTGGGAGGAGTTGTCGGCCAGGAGAAGTGGAGAATGGAGTACTAGACAGTAGCAGGAGGGCACCCTCATCTGGGGGGGGGGTGCCAATCGCAGGAGGAGGCCCAGGAGAGCTGTGAGGGAACTTCACCCTTACATGGTCATGAGTGAAGTCTTCATCATTACATGGACATTGATGAGGAATTCCTGGAGCAGAGGGGCAGGAGAAGCTGTCGGAACGTACGGTCCAGTTAAGTTCTCCATCATGGACTCGGGGCAGAGTAAGGTCGGTGAGTGTACCACAGTGGAGTGCTGGATGTGGAGACATGCCAGGAAGTCTGTGAGGGAACTTCGTCCTTACACGGTCATGGATGAAGTCCTCATCATTACACGGTCATTGATGAGGAGTCCTGGATCAGAGGAGAGACTGTGGGGAATAGTGTCAAATTGATGTGGCCCAAGGGCGCAGGATCTGCAAGCTGGGCTAGCTGGGAACAGTAGTCCACTGTTTAGTACATGCTATTAAACTGCTAGGCCTCCGGGGAGAGATGCTGCAGACTTCTGGCCTAGTAACAGCAACCAATCAGAGTCAGCATTAGAGACTATTCAGAGTGGGTTCTGTTGCATATAGAAGAGGATGTAACAAGAAACATAATGTGCTGCAGAAGAAGTTTTGTGCAGGAGGGAAGGATTCCTGGGAGCAATAGTCTACAGGAGTTACGCAGAGGAGGAGCAATAATCTGCATGGTGATGCAGGGAAGAGACTGTAGATGTTATACATGTGCATAATTTCTTCAAGGCTCAAACGAAGTGATCTATGGGCATCCCGTATACCCTTGTCCCCAACCAAGTTATACCCCCCAATAAACAAAAACAAAACAAAGCAAATGACTGTTCATTATTTTAGAAGTATTATACCTGTATGGAGGTCTGGCAGCAGGGTAATATGGTGGATGTTAGTTACTAGTGGCAACATACCGCAACAACTGCATCAGCTTTACTGATTTCTGTTCAATGGATGGAGGTGGTGATGCTGATTTACTGCCTTGTAAGGTGGGTGTAGAGAAGGGGAGCTTAGCCTGTGGCCCTCAGAGCCCTCTGATGTGGCCCCCCCACCTCAAACTGAATGCAGCCCCCTTATAGGGGGCTCAGGACAGTAAGGGCTCATTCACATATGCATCTTGGGGGGCAGTAAAACCCCATTGTTAAGATGTGTTTTTATCTGCCCCACACCCCTAACCACTACTGTAGAGTCAGGTATCACAATGGGCAGATCCCTGTTCTGCCTTTCTTTATCGCTATCGTGGTTGGCTGGCGGACATCAAGTCTGCTGGACCCGTGGGCGAGTTGCTGCGGCGCACGATGGGCGTGAGCACCCGCCCGCAGTACCACATGCACAGATTGACGTACAAGTACGTCGGTTTGCGCAGCCGAGCCGCCTTGCTGCAGTATATATGCAGAAGGCTGTTGGCAAGTGGTTAAAGAGAAGGGTTTTTAGGGATCGTCTAAAGATGGATAGATTAGGGGACAGTCGGACAGATTGGGGTAGGGAGTTCCAAAGGATGGGAGAAGATGGGAGAAGCTCTGGAGAAATCCTGGAGGCGAGCATGGGCGGAGGTGACAAGGGAGCTAGAGAGAAGGAGGGCAGCTTGATTGATATTTTGAGTTGTGGATGGCTTTTAAAATTATTGTTAGTACTTTGAATTTTACTTGTTGGGTGAGTGGAAGCCAATGGAAGGACTGGCAGAGAGGGGTAGCAGACACAGAGGGGTTGGTAAGATAGATGAGTCTTGCAGCAGCATTCATGATGGACTGAATGGGGGATTGTCTATGTGAAGGTAATTCAATGAGGAGGGAGTTGCAGGAGTCGAGGTGAGAGATGACCAGGGAGTGAATTAGAAGCTTGGTTGTGTCATTGGTTAAAAAGGGGCATATTGTAGAGATGTTGTGGAGGTAAGGCAGCATGATTTGGACAGGGATTGGATGTGGGCCTGAAAGGACAGTTCAGAGTCCAGGGTTACCCCTAGCACCCTAGCATGTGGGGACAAACTGATAGTTGACAGAGAAGTCAGGGGAAGGGGCACATGGGGGAGGAAATATTGTGAGCTCGGTTTTTAGATAGATTCAGTTTGAGGAAGTGGTGTGACATCCAGGCTGATATGTCTGTTAGTAAATCAGTGATGCATTAGGAGACTAATCACAGTGAAAGGGAGCCGCCACCGGCGCGCATGCGCGCCCCCCTGCCCGGAAGGGTCGGATCATTTATATTGACATGATCCGGTGCACAGGTGCCACCCTGTAGCAGGAAATCTGCTATAGGGTGTACCTTAAGTGGTTAATGAGCAAGACTATGTCCAAATTTACTAAAGATAAAGACAGACCACAGGCTAAGGTTTTTACTAGGAATTAAAATATTTCAGAGGATACAGCAGTGTAACACTGGCCAGAAGCAGGACAGTTTCACCCATGGATAATACACATAACTAGTGTATACCTAACACTTATTTAAGTTTACCTATAGATATATGGGGTGTGATGAATGCAGTGCACTTTTTTTTCCTCTTTCAAATGATGCAGCGGTGTGCTGTAAACAAAAGGCAGCTCCCTAACACAAAGATACCCCAATAATAGGAACAATGAAATGAACACTAAAAAAGGTAGCAAAGTGGTTGATTGCTTAGAGAGCTAACCATAAGAAATAAAGTACAGTTCCCTCCAAACTGAACCTATTAGCTCCTTATGAAGTTTGTCAGCTTTTCCTATGCGTTACCTGAAACAGATTCCAATTCACAAATGCTGTAAAGATAACAAAAAAAAAACCTTTCCAGGCAGTACTCCTCTTTACCATGCTCCAGTGCTGCTCCATGCTTCCTCCTCTCTGATCCAAAGTCAGCCCCCTTCTGGGCTGAATGATTCAAGGATCCGCCCCCTAGGAGCACATTGTGAGGCCTGGACTCACAGGAGAATGCTGCAGAGAATGATGCTATGTTATTTTATAGTGTTTTTCACTGAAGTATGTAGGACTTGCCTGCTGCCCAAGGGTAGATGACCTGCGGTGCCATGTGACTAGATTGATGATGGCAGGAAAACAGGTATGTATAAAAATATATTTTTGGAAAAGGGGTGGGGAGCAGAGGGGTGGATAAAGGAGGATGGCGCAGAAAATGGGGTAGAGTATGGGCTTGCTGGAGCTGGACTTTAAGCCAGAGACAACCAAACACCTAGCATTTTCAGGAGCACACAAGCAAAGGCAGTCTACTCAATTCCATGTGTGTAGCTTTCTTTTAAAGTGATGCTGAGGCTACATACTTGATACTAATGCACTTTCTTAGTAAGTAATGTTTTTGTTACCATTACTTGACTGTTGATTATTTTATTCAGCAAAAAAAAATGTGAATTTCAGTGCATAGCAGACCAAGAAATTGGTGTCAAGTTAAACCCTCTTTTTTTGCTTTCATCTCTAAATTGGTCTGTCACATGAGTGGTGACATTTGCTGTTAACCCTCCAGTTACTGGGATTCCCTCTTCCCTGGCTGGATAGTACCTCTGTAACATGCTTCCGATTAGGCAGGGAAATCTTCCTTCACTAATTTATTTTCTTGGAAAACAAACACCAGTGAGACAGCGAGCTCGTCGTTCCCCAGCAAGGACCTAACCTGATGAAGAGCTGATAATTGCTCGGGTCTCATTAGAGGCAGATGGTCCAGCAGACTAATGTATGAGATGTAATGGCACACACTTTGAACAATAAGACATGACAGAGCATCTGTTATGTGAAGCTACTGCGGCACTAGTAATAATTAATGGGAGTGAAACACTATTTATAGAAAAGCCAGCAATAACAAAGAAAAAAAAAAGAAAAAAAATCGAGGATATCACACTTCAGAGCATTAATAGTTACTTGTTTACCGAGGTAAATTACTATTCATTGTCAAGTTTGTGGGAGGAATGTTGCAGTGTTGCTATTCAAGGCATTAGAAGGAAACTCCAACCAAACAACTACAGGTAATATATGCATACACTGTAGAGCTAGCTACAGACATCAGATGGCGGATATGCACAAGCAATCTAAGCACAGAAATATGTTTAGTATACAAGAACCTTCCACAAACATGAACATATGGATTTGCTGGACACCCCTGTAGTTGGTTTATCATGGAGAAAAGGAATAAAAAACAAACTTAATGTGGTTGTAAAGTCATAAAGAGATTATTGCGAGCCCCTCTGTTCTACAAAGCTATACAATACTGTGTGTTTAAAATTATGCCTCTAATTACCTTCTTTGAGATCGCTTCTCTTCAGTCATATGACCTCCAGCTGCTCTCCTTCTCCGTTCCAAGGGCTACAGTGGGAAGGGCTGAAGTCCCTTTCTGACGTCATCCGGGAGGTCACTTAACCACTGTGCTTTCCACTCAGCCTCTCCCGCTGTAGCCCTTGGAACTGAGGAGGGGAGCGGCAGGAGGTCACGTGACTGTCAATCAGCAACTCTCCACTCTGCTCCTCCATGCTCACTGGAGCACTGAGCCGTGGAGGGACGGGAAGTGCCCATCTCAGGCTTTCAGCGTCTCCAGACTTTATTGTCGCGATGACGCGGTGCCTGGTCTGATTCCTGTGACGTCAGCAGAGAGCAGACTTCAGCCCGTTCTCTGCTGAAAACGGGTCACTGGAGTGTATATTTCAGAGACAATAACCCCTTACATTGAATACTGGCCAGACAGTATGTAAAAAGCTTCTTTAGGCCGCAACGTAAGAGGGAGAGACAAGGCAGGTTGCATACTGAAATAAAAATTGGAGTGTATTAGCCACACATATTATACAGTGGTGAGACAGTATGTAAGCACCCTGGTTTGGTCACAGTGAGGTACTAAAGAGGCAGGTTTTATACACACAATTCCACAAATATTGAACAGTTGCTGAACATTATTCCATATAAGCACAATTATTAGACTGCAATGTAAAAGGGAGAGATAAGGTATTTTTTATCCTGGAATGAAAATCATTGTGTATATTTCTGAGACAATAGCCACAAATTCAGTACAGTCACTTGACATTATGTAAGAAGTATTTAGGCTTCATTGACTTTTTATGTCAATGCAGCTTGCTGTCCCTTAAATTTGAAAAAAATATGAAACATACTGCTTTTTCTTTTTTCACTTTGGCTTTTGGATTTTTATTTCCATTTTCTGTCCACTGGGTTTTTAAAAGTTGCAGAATCTATGTATGTAATCATGGACACCATACTGTGGTGGGACACTCGTGAGTCAACTGCAGATGACACCAACCACTTCTATACTAGGTCCTCTGTGAAGAGGTGAGGAATGTCGTAGAGAATAGAAAATACCTTGTCAGGGTGTTTTCACTCCTGGGATGTCCCCAAATTCCTGATGATTAGGGAAATTCCTACTTGTGAGTTTGCTTTTTTCAAGCCAATCTAGTAGACATGCTACTGTCATTCACAGCTAACACCCCAAAGCTCATGTTTCTCATGTGCTGCTTGGATCAGGTTGTCAATCACTAGTGGTAGTTGAGATCATTTGCTCTCAGAGGGCTCACCTTTGCTAAGGAAAGTGTAAGTTGGTACCGGGCAAAGCTTTGAGCTCCAGGTTTTGGCTCTGAATCATAGAGAGCAAAAAAGTCAGGAGCAGTAGAAGGGGGTCTCTTAAAATGGTTCCAGTGGAACTAATGTATGTCTGAGGGCCTGTGTAGGACTGTGTTATACAGTTGCTTCTCAGTGATGACACTTATAAAATGAAAAAAATAAATAAATAAAAAATACACCTGTATAGAGATTGGTGGTAATTAAAGCATAGAGATTTTTTCAAATGGGTTATACAATATATTTATATATTTTTTTTATGAATTATGTATATTCATAATGAGTGCATGTATTGTTTGTGTTAGGAAGCTCTACACTTTTTTTAACAATTCTTTTTTTTTTTTTTATATAGCTCACATTTTTTTAATTATCTAAATAATTTTTTACAGGGGCTTATTACATGTGGTTTGAAATTTCGTTACTTTGTGTAACACAAATAACCTTCAAAAATAATTAACAGTGAACCACAGCAGAAGCAGTTATTTATGCTAAACTGCAATGGAAAAAATGTTTCTTTTATCTTTTAATTGTATAAGACAAGTATGCTTTTGAAAATGTTTAGTGTGGGTGAATACAAATGGTAGAACAAAATACTTTAATTAGTGCAAGAAATACTTAAAAAAAATAAGAAAAGAAAAAACAGCACAAAGAACACAAGCATTCAATCCTGCTGAAGTACAAGAGAAAAAAAAATATTATTTTGACATGGGTCTTTTGTTTTTCTTTTCCTAGAATTGGCAAAATGTGTGTGAGAAATTTGTCTAAGACAGTGCAAGAAAAATACTTTATTCTGTGTGGTCCAAATATTGCTCATTAAAAATATGTATGTGTGCAAATACAGAAATCAGCAATGAACAAATTTGTGGCATTTGACAATAATAAAAGGATAAAAGCAAATTTTTGTTAGACTGATAAAAAGAAACGTGTACTTTGGATTTGAAATGGCATCTCATTTCTGAAGAGCTTTGTTGGACAGATGAATTATTGGTCTAAGCGATAATATAGGGAATCTCTTAATCAATGTAGAAAATCTGCACTGACTCATAAGTGTACCTTATAATGGGTAACAGCAAATTGAGAAGAGGTTGTGTAAAGTCCATCTTATTACAATATACAACCTATGTTAGACATAGCTATGATGTATAATAGGATAGATTACCATCATGCACCTTTATCAGTCATACAGCCACACCTCTGAGCGATCACTTAAGGATGATGGGACAGGAACTGCTGTACTAATGACCCTTTTTTCTATGCTGAACCTCCCATTTTGCTCTATTACAGCAGCCCAAGAGAAAATTACTGTGTATAAGAAAATCTTCAGTTCAGAAGAAAACAGGAGAGATCTGAAACAAAGTTTTCTTTATTTTTTTCTTTCATTATATGCAATAGACTTGTGCTGGGTTTTCACTTCAAACAATGGAAACAATATTAACCTTAAAGGAGAAGTACAGCCAAAGCTTGTTTGGCTGTACTTCTTCTATAAATCACAGGAGTACAGTTTGTTCTGCACTCCTGTGACCCATTTTCAGCAGACAGCGGGCTTCAGCTGAAGCTGAAGCCCGCTGTCTGCTGATGTCACAGAGCCATTCCAGGCTTGGGCAAGAACACAACAATGAAGTTGGGATCTACCCACATGCCTGGACTGGCACCCAGCTCAGCTGCGAGAGCCTAAGCCGACCACTTTCACCCCCCCACAGCCCAGCGCTCCAGTGAGCGTGGTGGAGGTGGGGCAGAGCAGAAAGCAGGGACTGACAGTCACCAGCTCTCTGCTCAGTGATTTCTGAGAACCGAGTGATCAGCGGTTCTCATTGTTAAAGCTGGCGGGGGGACAGATACTGCATCGGACCAATGCTGCATTCATTTTGGGAAGTATGATTCCGAAAAAAAATAAAAAGCAATACTTCTCTTTTAGATGCTTAATTTCTATAACGTAAATTAGTAATTAACCTTCTTTGGTAAGCTTTAGACATTAGGGGGTGTGCCACGACCCATCAGTTCTAGTAATGACCTTATTGATAATTCATCATCATTTAAAGTGCATTTGTAAATCTCTCCAATTTCACTATATTACATGGATGGTCTATACAGAAATTATTCAGAAAATTCACAGCTCTATTAAAAGAAAAAAGGACTCATTAAAATGTCCAAATGATTAACTATTATAAAAGGTTAAATGACCATTGACCTCCAATCAACTGTAATTCCCTTACTACTATAACATTAGTTGTAACTGATTTTTCACATAATTGTTCAAACTTGTAAAACTGCTAAGGGTAAAGTAATGTTAGGCACAGGGAGTGCATAGAATTTATACTTTTTTTATTTCATGACTCTTTATAATTTGTGAGCAAGCCTAGGTATAAGCCAGACTCCTCTTCCCAATAATCCTTAAAATCTTAAAATAATCCTTTTACTAGCTGGAAGACAATAAACAAGAGCAGAATAACCCTGTAAAAAATGAAGAGGAATAGTCACCTTTCCAGAGGCCATAGAGGGTAATTTTTACTCTCTTCATGTGTCCTTTAGTGATGTAGGGATCAGTTGGAGGCACCATGGCAGGGGGCACGCTATTCAACACATGCAGTAGGACAGTTGCTCGGCATGGGACCAAGAAGACAGTGGCAATCACTGTAGTAGCAGTGTCTACAATAGTGATCTTCTGATTCCAAAGGAATCCCACAGGTATGGCATATGCATACTTACATTGGTACTATCACTTAGCTGGTAGACACTGCTACTACAGTGATTGCCACTGTCTTCTTGGTCCCATGCCGAGCAACTGTCCTACTGCATGTGTTGAATAGCGTGCCCCCTGCCATGGTGCCTCCAACTGATCCCTACATCACTAAAGGACACATGAAGAGAGTAAAAATTACCCTCTATGGCCTCTGGAAAGGTGACTATTCCTGTTCATTTTTTACAGGGTTATTCTGCTCTTGTTTATTGTCTTCCAGCTAGTAAAAGGATTATTTTAAGATTTTAAGGATTATTGGGAAGAGGAGTCTGGCTTATACCTAAGCTTGCTCACAAATTATAAAGAGTCATGATATGATGAGGAAGGCCTCTCTTACACCTCTGACTTGGGGCCAGTGGCGGTGCATCCATTAACCACTTCAACCCCCGAAAAATTGGCTGCTCAATGACCAGGCCACTTTTTGAGATACGGCATCGCATCGCTTTACTTGGCAATTGGGCGGTCGTGCGACGCTGTACCCAAACAAAATTGACGTCTTTTTTTCCCACAAATAGAGCTTTCTTTTGGTGTATTTGATCATCTCTGCGGTTTTTATTTCTTGCACTATAAACAAAAAAAGAGCGACAATTTTGAAAAAAAAACACAATATTTTGTACTTTTTGCTGTAATAAATAGCCCCAATTTTTTTAAAAAAAGCTAATTTTTTCCTCAGTTTAGACCAATATGTACTCTACATATTTTTGGTAATAAAAATCACAAAAAGCGTATATTGATTGGTTTGCGCAAAAGTTATAGCTTCTACAAAATAGGGGATAGATTTATGGCATCTTTATTATTATTTTGTTTTTACTAGTAATGGCGGCGATCTGCGATTTTTATTGGGACTGCGACATTATGGCGGACATATCGGACACTTTTGATACATTTTTGGGACCATTGGCATTTTGGAATTTTTTGCCTGTTCGCATGTTCTGGTGCGAACCGAACCGAGGGGTGTTCGGCTGATCCTTAAAGAAGACTTCAGAGGTTTGGTGGGGTGGGCAGCAGGGGAGGTAAGGATATGCTTTCTTCTGTACGGCTTGGCTTCAAATTTTTAGTATATCACCACTAGGGATGAGCTTGATGTTCGTGTCGAACATAAGTTCGACTCGAACATCGGGTGTTCGCCCATTTGCAGAACAGAGAACATTATGGGGCGTTCGTGGGAAATTTGAGTGCCGCGAAGAATGCAGTGCATTGCTGTATGATGATTGGCCAAAGCATGCACCTGACCTGCATGTTTTGGTCACCGGTGCGTTCTTTCTTTTTAAGGATGTTCCAAACAGTTGATTTGGCCACACCTATTGTTTTTGCTATCTCTCTGATGGATTTGTTTTGTTTTTTTCAGCCTAATGATGGCTTGCTTCAATGATAGTGACAGCTCTTTGGATCTCATATTGAGAGTTGACAGCAACAGATTCCAAATGCAAATAGCACACTTGAAATGAACTCTGGACCTTTTATCTGCTCCTTGTAAATGGGATAATGAGGGAACAACACACACCTGGCCATGGAACAGCTGAGCAGCCAATTGTGCCATTACTTTTGGTCCCTTAAAAAGTGGGAGGCACATATACAAACTGTTGTAATTCCTACACAGTTAAAGCACATCTTGTTTGTTTCATTTCAAATCTATTGTGGTGGTGTAAAGAGCCAAAATGATTAGAATTGTGTCGATGTCCCAATATTTATGGACCTGACTGTATATGGTGCAAGAATATCTAGGGGCAAGAACAGAGCATCCACTGGGTTACTGGGACTTGAGGATGGACCACTGGCCAGAACTTGCTGTCAGAAACCATGAAATCGGGTCGAGACAGAATTAAAGTTAAATCACACTTGTTTAATAATAAAAGTAAAAAGAACAAACGTAGTCAAAACATCGCCAAAGTTCAGTAACTGTAACGGAAAGTCAACCAAGCCAGAAGTCAGATAACAATGTAGTGGAACAGCAAGCAGGATCTGGAGCCAGAAGGGATGTCAGCAAAGCAAGTCTTGAACAGGATCACAGGCGATCGTTTCTGTGATGTTGACCAAGGCGAAGGCAGAGCTCCTCTGGACTGGACAACTTAAGTAGGCAGGACTGACGACCAGGATATCATCAACAGCTGAGTAACTGTGGAGAGATAGGAGCTGGCAATTAGCCGACAGCTGAGCGGCCAGATCAGTGAAGGAAGGGCTGAGACCAGCCCTGACACTTGCTCAATATGCAAGTGTCTGTATTGCATCCAGCGTGCTTTCTGAAGCACAATCAGTGCTGCTGGAGGGTTTGTAACGTATCAAAGAGTGCGCCTGTCCACAGACTCCGTTGATAGGCTTACATTCATAAAAATGAATCAGTCTGGGATCAGCAGCTATCAAGCACCTGATACTGATGTAACTGACTGAATTTGCTATGGATCTGGGATCCCTTGAAGACTGCCTATGCTGACTATCCTATTCCTCCTCAATCTTGATGATGCTAGCTTCCAACAATATTTTTGGTTTAGGGCACCATCACCACCCAAGGCCCAATTTTTCTGTCCGTTTAACAGGGGCATGTCATTTCAATTTTTGATATATTTTACAGCAGGACCTGCATTCCTGTGCCCAACAAGAGTATCTGTGAGGGGTTACAGTGTTGTGGCACCACCACCACCACCCAAGGCCCAATTTTTCTGCCCCTGTTTAATACCTGTTGCACAGTGCAACTTCCCTTGAAAAGTAAAGTTAGAAAGAAAGAAAGAAAGAAAGAAAGAAAGAAAGAAAGAAAGAAAGAAAGAAAGAAAGAAAGAAAGAAAGAAAGAAAGAAAGAAAGATAGATAGATAGATAGATAGATAGATAGATAGATAGATAGATAGATAGATAGATAGATAGATAGATAGATAGATAGATAGATAGATAGGAGGGGGTACTGATAAGCATTGAGCCTTACCCAGAAAAAAATTGAGCTAGGAATCTGTAACTGCCATACTATTCTACATATTCCCCCAGAAAGTCAATACACTTGCGACATCTGTCCTGCGGCTTCTTAAGTCTCTGTCCATAAAAATGTTCCGACTGCTGGTGTAACCACTCATTTTCAGCATTAGTTGCCTCCAGAACACTCCCAAATTGTTGTCTCTTTAGGTGTTTTTTTAAATTGGGGAACAGATGATAGTCTGGCAAATAGGGTGGATGGGGCATTACTTGAAAGCCTAAGGAGGTCAGTCTTGCCATTGTTTCACCTGCAGTGTGTGACGAGGCTTTGTCCTCTTTTGTTCGGTTGTCAGAAGTTTTGGGATCCACTTTGCTGCAAGCTTTCTCATTTCCAAGTCGTTGTGGATAATGGCACCAACTCTCTAACGTGATATTCCCAGATACAGTATGTAGCAATACTTTTGGCTGATATTCGGCGGTCCTCCATGATCGTGTCATGGATGGCTTTCACATTTGCAGACACAGAGAAAGGAACAGGCCTTCCACTGGGTTTCTCACTTTCAACACCGAAATAGTCAGTTTTAAAATTGACAACCCAATGTTTAACTGTTGCATATGAAGGGCCAAAGTTTGTGATTTTTCATCATTGATTTGCTTCACACTTTTCACTTGGAGAAACAGGAACTTGATAATGGTCCTATGCTCTTCCACACTGAATTTTTCTGGAGGTGCTGCCGTGTTCACATTGGACCTGAAAAAGAAAGATAAGTTAAAATCATAAGTAGTTGTTTTTTGCACCATTGAATATATACAAATTGGCCATTACATCCTGCAATTTACAGCTTCCTAGCTCAATTTTTTCTGGGTAAGGCTCAATACTTATCAGCACCCCCTTGTAGATAGATAGATATATAGATAGATTGCTTTGGATCGAAAAATAGATAGATAGATAGATAGATAGATAGATAGATAGATAGATAGATAGATAGATAGATAGATAGATAGATAGATAGATAGATAGATAGATAGATAGATAGATAGATAGATAGATAGATAGATAGATAGATAGATAGATAGATAGATAGATAGATTTGGATTGCGAAATAGATAGAATGGTTTGGCCCTGGGTGATCACAATTTTTGCTCGACCAGTTACCCCCATTCACTGCAATAACTTGTTTATGTTAGCACGCTTTCCGAAGATAAACTACACATAAAATTATAATAGCTGTAATAACAATAAAAGCAAACAGACATTACTGTGTTTCGCCAAGCATACATTACATAACTTCCCAAACATCTGATTACAGCAGAAAATCTCAACTTTAACAAATTGAAGAAAATTTGCATTAAGCTTGGCAATTTTTTTATAACACCAGCTAATAGCATCACACTGAAGAGAAAAAAAGAATGTTTTCCTGATACAACGATAACCATTTTCTCCAATTCCTTTTTTTCTCTTTTAAGTGCACTAAAGATTTTACCATCAGGGCTGGTAAGAATTAGCAACACAGTTAATTAGTGAGCTTATCGAGTGTCTTTTTAATGAAATACTTGCATGCTGTTCAGAATGATTGAGTTGTTCTGTGAAGGGCTAAAAGGCCTGTGCAAAATACGAAGAGCATAAACAAGAGAATCAGATATTGTCAACTTTTCAAGGTTGAGCATCAGCAAAACAGGCTCTGAACTGTCTCTGTCTTGACAACGTTAACTGAAAGAGACCCATAAAATCTTAGGAAGGTGCTGGGATGGATGCCAGGAGACTGTGTTACCTTGAACACTATTGCATTGGAGAATATGACTGAACAAAGGCTTGAGCAGACTCTGTGTGTTTTTTAAAATGGCGGAATTAAAAGTTACCAAGCAGATCTTAACTTTACCCCACTGAAATTTACAATCTTTGCTCTCCTATCTCTTGGTATTTGAACAGCTGTTTTAATGCAGACCTATAATAAAGTTGAAGTGACACTAAACTTGTGGTATATTTGTGTAGTGCTGAGTAACTGAATATTCTGTGTGTATAGTGAGTACCTGTGTATAATGAGTCTGTGTATAGTGAGTATCTGGGTATAGTGAGTACCTGTGTATAGTGAGTACCTTTGTATAGTGAGTACCTGTGTATTATGAGTACCTGTGTATAGTGAGTATCTGTGTATAGTGAGTACCGTTGTATTGTGAGTACCTGGGTATAGTGAGTACCTGGGTATAGTGAGTACCTGTGTATAGTGAGTATCGGTGTATAGTGAGTACCTTTGTATAGTGAGTACCTGTGTATTGTGAGTACCTGGGTATAGTGAGTACCTGTGTATAGTGAGTACCTTTGTATAGTGGGTACATTTGTATAGTGAGTACCTTTGTATAGTGAGTACCTGTGTATTGTGAGTACCTGGGTATAGTGAGTACCTGGGTATAGTGAGTACCTTTTGTATAGTGAGTACCCGGGTATAGTGAGTACTTGTGTATATACCTGTGTATTGTGAGTACCTGAGTATTGTGAGTACCTGAGTATTGTGAGTGTTGGGAGTACCTGTGTATTGTGAGTACCTGACGGGACTTGACCCACGGGGACACGCTCTCTCTCTGCCCAGGGTTTTCGGCTCTTGATTGGATAGATTGATAGCAGCGCATGCTGTGGAGGTAAGTATGATATGTTTGTTATTTAAAAAAAAAAATGAACCTTTAGTGTCACTTTAAGCAAGCGATGGGCCCAGGGGAAAGAACCTCTGGGGGAATCAAGGATGGAAAAGGACCTGGGGTCCTAGTAGATGATAGGCTCAGCAATGGCATGCAATGCCAAGTTGCTGCTAACAAAGCAAAAAGAATATTGGCCTGCATTAAAAAAGGAATTTAACTCAAGAGATAAAGCGATAATTCTCCCGCTCTACAAGACTCTGGTTTGGCCTCACCTGGAGTATGCTGTCCAGTTCTGGGCACCAGTCCTCAGGAAGGATGTATTGGAAATGGAGCGAGTACAAAGAATGGCAACAAAGCTAATAAAGGGACTGGAGGACATTAGTTATGATGAGGAAAGGTTACAAGCACTGAACTTATTCTCTCTGGAGAAGAGACGCTGGAGAGGGGATATGATTTCAATTTACAAATACCGTACTGGTGACCCCACAATAGGGATAAAATTTTTCTGTGAAAGGGAGTTTAATAAGACATGTGTCCAATCATTAAAATTAGAAGAAAAGAGGTTTGAACTTGAACTGCGTAGAGGGTTCTTTACTGTAAGAGTGGCAAGCATGTGGAACTCCCTTCCACAGGCGGTGGTCTCAGCGGGGAGCATCGATAGTTTCAAAAAACTATTAGATAGGCACCTGAACGACCACAACATACAGGGTTATACAATGTAATACTGACATAAAATCACACTCATAGGTTGGACTTGATGGACTTGTGTCTTTTTTCAACCTCACTTACTATATAACTGTAACTATGTAATTAAGGTGTAAAAAAAATGAAAACTCTATTTAAAGTATTACTAAACCCAGAACCTCCATTCACTATATCTGGTCTCCCACAGTACAGAGAACATGGAAATTCAATTATTTTAGTAAATATAAACTGCTAAATGCCTTTTCTCATCAGCAGTATATAGCAGCCATGTGGCTTCTATCAGTTCCAAGTAAAACTTGTAGAAGGAGTTTTCATTCTCCCCTGATCCTCTGTCTGGACATGTCTGGACAGTGCTGATTGACCCTGTGCTGATCACATGCACTCTCCCAAGAAAAAAAAAAACTCTCTAGAAATACACACAAAACTGAGCATATGCAACCCATCCCCTGGCTCTGTAAATATCAGGTTATTTTTGGAGACAGTGAAAGAAGAGGAGGATCAGAGAGACAGGATGGGGGGGAAGTATTATAGAGGTACGATGGGGGACATAGCACTACTTCCCGTGGGATGTCCAGTGTGGGGTGATTAGCTGTGTACTGCCAGGAGTAGGGTGAGATGCTAAGGAGTGTCAGGGGAAGTTTTGGGTGTTCTAGGTGGGGTGGACTATTTTGGGGAGCCAGGAGAAGTGTGAGTCTGCTTTTGGGTGCTGTAAGTAGATTTGGGTTCTTTGGGGGGCTGTAAATTGGGTCTGATTCTTTGGGGTGCTGTGAGTAGCGTGGGATTATTTGGGGTGCTGTGAGTAGGATGGGATTCTTTGGGATGCTGTGAATAGGGTGGCATTCTTTGGGATGCTGTGAGTAGGGTAGGATTCTTTAGGTGCTGTGAGTAGGATTGGGTTTTTTGGGATGCTGTGAGTAGATTTGGATTCTTTGGGGTGCTGTGGTTAGGGTGGTCCACTTTGGGGTGCTTTGGGTATGATAGACTGCTTTGGGGTGTTATAGATAGGATAGGCTGCTTTGGTGTGGTGGGGATAGTGTGGGGGGGGAGTATTACAGAGGTATAATGGGGGACACAGTACTACTTCCTGTGGGGTGCCCGGTGTGGGTGATTAGCTGTGTACTGCCAGGAGTAGGGTGAGATGCCAAGGAGTGTCAGGGAGATGTTTTGGGTATTCTAGGTGGGGTGGACTACTTTGGGGTGCCAGGAGAAGTGTGGGTCTGCTTTTGGGTGCTGTGATGATGATGGACTGCGTTGGGGTGTCGTAGATAGGGTGGGCTGCTTTGGTGAGGTGGGGATAGTGTGGGTTGCTGTAGGTGGGGTGGGCTACTTTGGACTGTCAGTGGATTGTTGGGCCGGTTTGGGGTGCAGTGGATAGTAAGGGGTGTTGAAGGTATGGTTGGCTATCCCTCCCACTGTTAACACAATTTGGACACACCCTACTCTCCTCGGGTTGGGTGCCCCAGGGCTTTTATAATCCTATAGTGTATACTACAAAAAAAAATTGCTGTGCGCCGCTAGTGTTTAGGTTTGGCTTGAAGAAAGGGTGGCAACCCTAAATGCACATGACCACTCATCCCAAACAAATGGAAGTGAAGGGGTTGGGAGCTCATGGACATTACAAGGAGGCAGAATAACACAGTAGGAAATAATTTAATGAAAAATAGACTACAAGACCATTACCTAGTGAATGTGTATAGTTTAATTTTGGAGATTAAGGATATAATTGTGTGTCATAAGCCTTATTATAACATTGTTTAAAAGTCTGTGGCTTCCATTGCATCCTGTCACAGGACTAACTGCCTATAACACATGATCTTATCTGAGCTGACACAGGGATTCCCATTCAGGCAGAAGAGGCCAGTTAGTGGTTTGTCTGAACTCTTTCCTTTCCCATTATCCTAGGCATGAGAGATCAAATAATGGCCCCCATGAAAGATCAAATACTGTAGCTGCTGACTTTTAATAAAAGGACACAAACCTGTCCAGGGATTCAATGCTGTGCTCACCCAAACTGCTTCTTCACTGGTCTTCAGGTCCTCAGCACTGGCATGTTTACTATGGGCAGCTGGCTGTGATTTCTGCACTTTGTGAATGGTCCCCCAGCCTTTTGGGACCTGTGTCATGTCCCGGAAGGTTGCAGGTGGGAGGAGAATGTCAGGATCAGATTGCCACAGCGATCCACCAAAGTGGGAGCGAGTACCTGTCAAAACCAGGTACCGGCTCCCCTCTCCCCCCAAAGTGCCAATAATAGAAGAGGAGAGGTGGAGAAGGGCATAAAGCAAGACTTCCCCTTTAGGGTGAAGTCCCGCTTTAAGTAGTGAAGCCACCTATGAATTAAGGATCTGTTTACATGTAATATTGTCCAGAAATTAGTATATATCTTCCAATATAAAATAACTTGTCTGTTAATAATAGTCTTATGATGATGTAGACATTGCCAAGCACAGACAATTTGCAGAAGCAAATACAGCTTATGTGAGAAATCCTGGTTTGGAGTTTATCCAAGCATTCTCAAGAATCAAGCCTATGCAGTAGCATAGTGGAGCATAATCACATTGCAAAACAAGTCTAAAGCCGAAAAGGCATAAAGCACAGACAAAAATTCAGCCAATAAAATCCCCCTGCAATGAATCTCTACAAATCCTCAGTCTGTTCCTGTAGGAGGCATGTATATAAAACACTCATCTGATGGTCAAACATTTGCTGAAATACTTCCTTTGATTATTGATACCAAGTCCACCTGGCATCCTTCCACAGTTTGCACAGAAGCCTAAGAACTATTTACATATTATCCCTTATGTGCACATCATAATTGGTAAATTTGGAGATGAAGGTGGCATATGGGTAATAGAAGTATAAGTAGATATTTATATAATAGATATCATGTTTTCCACTATTATCACACTAAAGTACTTAATCATATAGATGAAAAACCCACTCATTAACCACTTCAATACCGGGCATTTTCGCACCTTACTGCCCAGGCAAATTTTCAGCTTTCATTGCTGTCACATTTTAAATGATAACTGCGCAGTCATGCTACGCTGTACCAAAACACATTTTTTATCATTTTGTTCCCACAAATAGAGCTTTCTTTTGGTGGTATTTGGTCACCTCTTTGGTTTTTATTTTTTGCTAAACAAATAAAAAAAGACTGAAAATTTTGAAGAAAAAAAAGTTTTTCTTTGTTTTTGTTATAAAATGTTGTAAATAAGTAAGTTTTCTCCTTCGCTGATGGGCACCACTGATAGGTGGCACTGAAATGCAGCACTGAAAGACTGCACTGATGGGTACTTATGGGCGGCCCTGATAGACGGCACTGCTGGTCACTGAAAGGTGGCACTGATAGACATTACTGGTGGTACTGGCATTTATTTATTTATTTATTTCAGGTACTTATATAGCGCTGTCAATTTACGCAGCGCTTTACATATACATTGTACATTCACATCAGTCCCTACCCTTAAGGGGCTTACAATCTAAGGTCCCTAACTCACATTCATACATACTAGGGACAATTTAGACAGGATCCAATTAACCTACCAGCATGTCTTTGGAGTGTGGAAGGAAACCGGAGTACCCGGAGGAAACCCACGCAGGCACAGGGAGAACATGCAAACTCCAAGCAGGTAGTGTCGTGGTTGGGATTCGAACCAGTGACCCTTCTTACTGCTAGGCGAGAGTGCTACCACTGCACCACTGTGCCGGCATTGGCAGGCATTTTGATTTGCCACTGATTGGCAGCTGCCTGGGCACTAATTGGCATATCCCTGGTGGTCTAGGGTGGCATACCTGGTGGTCCAGTGTGGCGGCCATTCCTGGTGGTCCTGGCGGCATACTGGTGGTCCTGGGCGGGGATTCGAGGGGGGGCTGCGCTGATAAACAATCAGCACAGACCCCCCTATCAAGAGAACAGCCGATCGGCTCTCCTCTACTTGCTTCTGTCAGATGCGAGTGAGGAAAAGCCGATCAACGGCCCTTTCTGTTTACATCGTGATCAGCTGTGATCTCCGTCAAAGACTCTTTACCTAGATCGGAGTTGCGGTGTGTCAGACTGACATGCTGCAACAACGATTGCCGCGATGCGCGCCCTCGGGGGGCGCATCAGCTTGATATCCTGAAAGACGTCATATGACGCCCAGTCAGGATATCGCAACCACTTTGCCGACGTCATTTTGTTATATTGCGGGCGGCAAGTGGTTAATATGCAAATGTAATACAATATGTAGTCTATTGCAGACAGCTGTAGTGCTTGCATATAGACATTTGCACAGTCAAAGAGTGCTTAAGAAAAATTGATGCATGTATATTCCAGGAAGTTGTAGCACCCACTTAGGTTGCTAGGATGTTAGGCAAATTTCAATTTTGACTGCTCTGTAATCAGTGGAGCAGTTGTTGATTGCTTTTTTGTGCTTCATAGGCTGCAGGTTTGATTGTTTTCCCTGTATTTTAGAGGATTTTTGATTCATAGTGGTCTGAAAAGTCAAATAAGCAGTCTGAATATTTATGGGACTTTAGCCAACACCTGGGATAGGTGCCAAGTAGGTGGCTGAAGAGCAAATAAATAGGATGAGGCCTGGAGTGGCCAGGTCCTTGTCCTTTTGGAGTATTTCCCAGCCTAAGGGTCTCTTCCCCTCTGGGCAGAATGCTGGAGTTTGCTGCATGTTCATTGGGTCCCAACTGTGGCATAGCTGGGGGGGGGGGGGTAATTCTAAAATCCTTCTCTAAAGCTTATTAAGGGAATTTCACCTAAGGACCTGGTCTGGAGAGCTCACTGAAAAGTGCCCTGTGGAAGCTGGAAGGGATCTGACTGTCCGGTGGCATTGTGAGCATTAACCACTTACTCACTCCAGTTGATACTGGAAGGAAGCATCTGTTGATGCTGTGACATTGTGAGTACCGATCTGAATTCAGGGTCCTAGTGACTGTGTGCTGTTTTCTTTGGATGGAAGAGCCAGTGGTAGCTCCGTCTGGGATAGCTTCTAAAGAGGGACTCGGTTCTGCCATCTGTACTTGCTCCTGCATAGAGACTGCTCAGGGAAGCTTAGCAAAGTAAAGTGTCCTTGTCACTATCAGGGGTCAGGCTCGAAGACCAGTTGCTATAGCAGTAGCGTAACTACCCCCGACCAGCAGGATAGCTACACAGGCAGTCACCCTTGTGGATGACGGGGACTCATCTGAGGTGCAGAGTCTAAGTACTAAACAGTGTTCACCAGAGCTCCTAATGGTGGAGATGGATTTGCAGAGACAGGCTTGAATTAGGAAGTTCATCTGAGTTTAAGGTTCAGCAGAAGTCAATGCACAAGGCAGGGTTGTCCAATGGATCAGACAGCATGCTCTCCAGCATCTCAGGTAGCTCAGCAAGAAAAGTCTTTACCAGACACAGTAGAGGTCCCAGGTTCAAGTACAGGCCCTGACAGTCCTCTTGCAAATATTAAAAAAGCTGGAATATCAGATATCACCCTATACGCAACCCAAATTCTTCAGTAATAAAACCCTAACAAGGCATCTCTTAGACCAGGGTTCTCCAAAATATGGCCCTCCAGTTTTCAGGAACGTCATGTCTGGTACTGTCAGAGTTTTACAATGCCTCATGGGACGTGTAGTTCCGCAACAGCTGGGGGGGGGGGGGCATATTTTCGAGATCCCTGTCCCAGACTGAGTACTTAGCCAGAGTAAGTGAACTATTGCTGTGTTCCTGACTGCTTCTGCACTAATGTTGGGAAAGAACCGGTTAAACAACAGCAGCTCCTACGAGGTAGAGCTAGCATAATATTTGTATTACCGGTATGGCACCTTTACAAGGCTCACCTTGTAATTTTGTAAATGTATTTTACAATGACAATAAAGTACTTCTTATCCTATCTTATCTTCATCTAGAAATTTACCAATCATGATATGCACATAAAAGGCCATGGAGAGGCTACTGTGTAAGCTGTGGAAGTGTATTGGGTGGACTTTAATCATGGAAGTATTCCAGCAAATGTTTGATTACCAAGATGATTTTTATACATATATGCCTCCTGCAAGGACAGACCTCTGAACAATACATTCAGGAGATTCTTAATTAATAGGTGGCTTCACTACTTAAAGTGGTTGTAAAGCCAGTGATCCCAATTCCTGCCAGCCCCTCTGTAATAATAAGATAAATACATTTTTTCACATTGCTGATGTGCGATCACATGACCGCCTACCGCTCTCCTTCCCCGATCTAAGGACTACAGTGGGAGGGGCTGAGATTTTCCTCTGACGTTAGCCAGGCAGCATAGGTGTGCACAGCCTATTGCATTAGGGTGTGCACCTCAAAGCTCAAATACATATAGGTGTGCATGTGTATCTAGTATGTAGCTATGAGTAAGCATTTGATGATGTGAAAAGCGTTAGCTTAGAATTGTCCTATGTATCCACCTCGATGTGACCTGTAAACCTTTTTCTACAATAAAGGTGCTTTTTTCACGGAAGTGCGGCCATCCAGATTTCCCAATTTGTTTTCTGTGCATGTGTATACATACTGACGGTGTCAGTAGAGCAGTGGTGGGTGGCAGTAAGACAGAGATTGATGTCAGTAAGGCAGTGGATGGTGTCAGTAGGTTTTGTTGGTACTATTATTTTATTTTTATTCATATCAGGGGTTTAAACAGGGAGAATCTGCACCACACAGGGTGATTAGGGTGTGCCTAGGCACACCTGGCACACCCTGTGCACACGCCTATGCCAGGCAGATATGTGTAAAGGACATCATCCTGTTTTCGCGCCATTCTTCTATCGTCATCAGTGATGAAATGTTATGAAAACATATGATTCAACATATTTTTTATCTTCGAATTTGTGATACTGTGTATGTAGCACTCTATTCCCCGTGGCTTTATGGGGCTATGGGGTTATGTTTAATGATATTCTCAATAAATATGTCATTTTATATTTTGTTTATTTTTTCACACTTTGAGGGTATCACAAAGTCCCATTTTTCCCCTTTCTTCCCCTTTGTGGGCTCCAATATTTATACCAGGGACTGATGTCAAAGTAATCTGGGAAACAGGTACACAAGAGTTATATCCAACTAATATAAAAATGTGTTATGCCCTGTACACACAGTCGGACATTGATCGGACATTCCAACCACAAAATCCGTCGGATTATTTCCACCGGATTTTGGGCCAAACTTGTCTTGCATACACACAGTCGCACAAAGTTGTCGGAAAATCCGATCGTTCTGAACACGGTGACGTAAAACACGTACGTCGGGACTATAAATGGGGCAGTAGCCAATAGCTTTCGTCTGTTAATTTATTCTGAGCATGCGTGGCACTTTGTGCGTCAGATTTGTGTACACACGATCGGAATTTAACGGATCTGGTTTTGTTGTCGGAAAATTTTATATCCTGCTCTCAAACTTAGTATGTTGGAAATTCCGACCGTAAAAGTCCGATGGAGGACACACACGATCGGAATTTCCGACAACACAATCCGATCGCACTTTTTTTGCCGGAAAATCCGACCGTGTGTACAGGGCATTATACTTACTTGCTCTGTGAAATGGTATAGTACTCCAATCGCAAAAAAATTAGTTGATTGAAAAATGAAATGGTATTGCACAGAGCCGCCCTGATCCTCCTCTTCGGGAATCCCCCGCTGGTGCTGTCCACTCCTTCTTCCTGCTAGTGACGTGCGCTATGGGGGGTACCCATGTGGGCGTGTTCCCGAGCCAAGCTGTGTGTGACCATAGACACACATAGCGCAGCTCGGCCAAGCCACCACTCCCTCCTCGCAGGATTTGACTAACAACAGCAGGAGCCTATGGTTCCTGGTACTCCCTGTGTCTCCTGTGAGGTCAGGAAATGAAGGAGCTTCAGCCAGGCACAGAGCTGGATCATGATAGGACTCTAGAGAAAATTACCTTGCAAAATGCATCTTTCTTTGCAAAGTGAAGAGTCTATTTGCTTTTAGTAAACCAACCACGTTGCATAAAATAAACAACATTTTGCTTGATCAGTTAAAGTTTATTCTGTCTTTTTAAGCTCTGGCAGAAAGAGTGGCGATAGCGGAAATCTGTTTAATTGAGAGACATTTAAGTGAGACAAATAAATCCGGTGTTTTGCCAGAAACTCAGAAATGAAAGAAAAAACGTTTAAATCATCCATTTCTGTGACAGTGATTGTCTACGGAAGTTGTGATTGACGGAACAAAACATCCGTTGCATAATAAGACTTTTCAAATCCATCTTGGCAAGTTGGCTATTATGTTGGCAGTGGTTTTACGGGGCAATAAGGGTTTTACATTTTGATAATACATTTTAAAAGCGTTATTCAATCACAGTGAGAATGAAAAGTGTGCTAGCAAGGGTGGGGGTGAAACTTCATTCTTATGCCGCGTACACACGATCGGACTTTACGGCAGACTTTGTTCGGCGTACTTTTCGTCGAACTTTACGACGGACTTTCCGAATGAACGGACTTGCCTACACATGATCAACCAAAGTCCGATGGAGTCGTACGTGATGACGTACGACCGGACTAAAAGAAGGAAGTTCATAGCCAATAGCCAATAACTGCCCTAGCGTCGGTTTTTGTCCGTCGGACTAGCATACAGACGAGTGGACTTTTCGACCGGACTCGAGTCCGTCGGACAGATTTGAAACATGTTTCAAATCTAATGCCCCGTACACATGGTCGGACTTTGTTCGGACATTCCGACAACAAAATCCTAGGATTTTTTCCGACGGATGTTGGCTCAAACTCGTCTTGCATACACACGGTCACACAAAGTTGTCGGAAAATCCGATCGTTCTAAACGCGGTGACGTAAAACACGTACGTCGGGACTATAAACAGGGCAGTGGCCAATAGCTTTCATCTCTTTATTTATTCTGAGCATGCGTGGCACTTTGTCCGTCGGATTTGTGTACACACGATCGGAATTTCCGACAACGGATTTTGTTGTCGGAAAATTTTATATCCTGCTCTCAAACTTCGTGTGTCGGAAAATTCGATGGAAAATGTGTGATGGAGCCCACACACGGTCGGAATTTCCGACAACAAGGTCCTATCACACATTTTCCGTCGGAAAATCCGACCGTGTGTACGGGGCATAAGTCCGTCAAACTTTTGAGAAAACAAAGTCCGCTGGAGCCCACACACGATCAAATTGTCCGACGAAATCTGGTACGCCGGACCAAGTATGCCATAAAGTCCGATTGTGTGTACGCGGCATTAGACACTAGAGATCTTACAAATGGGGGCTGGCTCACTTTTGCCAAGTAGGTCTTCTTTATATACATAACCATCTTGCCAATTTAATTTGTTTTGATGGATGGTGATATCGCATAGGTAAAGAAGCTTCCTAAAGGGGATGCTTTTTATTTTATTTAATATTTAATATTAGATATTGCACACTGATGTAATTTAATATATATATATATATATATATATATATATATATATACAGTATCCCACAAAAGAAAAGTGAGTACACCCCTCACATTTTTGTAAATATTTTATCATATTTTTTTCATGTGACAACACTGAAGAAATGACACTTTGCTACAATGTAAAGTAGTGAGTGTACAGCTTGTATAACAGGGTAAATTTGCTGTCCCCTCAAAATAACTCAACACATAGCCATTAATGTCTAAACCGCTGGCAACAAAAGTGAGTACACCTTTAGCTACATGAACCAATGATAAGAAGTTCCACCTTCTGGGCTAGGCTTATTAAAATTTTTTTGAGCTTATTGTCCAGAATGGTATACAGGAGAGGAAGCCATTAGGGGACTTCACCACTCCCTCCGACGACACTACATCAATTTCTTAATCAGTCATAGCATTATAAATACCCACCATAACCCATCGAGTCATAGACTCCACTAAAGCTCTGAAGATATGCTGTTATATCTAGTACCAAACCAACAGCAGCAGATTCTTTTAAGTGCTGTAAAATGCGAGATGGGGCCTCCAATGGTTGTACTTGTTTATCTAGCATAACCAGCAGATGCTTGATTGAATTGAAATCTTAGAGTTCAAATCAACATCTTAAACTTGTTGTGTTCCTCAAACCATTCTTAAGTTCAACAGACCAGACCATTTTCTTGCAATGCTCCGTGGTCCACTTCTAATGCTCAAGTGCCCATTGTAGGTGTTTTTGGCTGTGGACATGGTCAGCATGGGCACCACGCATGGCTACCTATCCCCATACCCAACAAATGCACTGAGTGCTTTGACACCTTTCTATTGGAACCAGCATTAACTTTTTCAGCAATTTTAGCTACAACGGCTCTTATAATGGAACAGACTGCATTGGCCAGCCTTTGCTTCCCATATGCATTCATGAGCCTTGGCTGCCCATGAGTATATTAATGTATTACAAATTTGTAAAAAAAAAAAAAGACCCTTGCAACGCCCCCCCCCCCATTCCATTCTGTAATGGTTAAATGCTTGTTAATTCTAGTAAAATGTAATAGCATACTGCTTGCCCCAACACTCTCCTCCACTCCAGCTTGTGGGTGGGCCTTCCAATCCCCAGTCTTACATACAATGTAGCATTATTGAAGTGGTTCAACTCATCATACTGCAGAATTAGTGGGAGCCAGATGCAGCGTGTTACTTGCCACCGTCACCTGCCGCTAGATGTGGATTGTCACTTGCCACTTTCACCTGGCAGCAGATGTGGATTGTCACTTGCCACGTCACCTGCCACCATTTGCAGATTGTCACTTGCCATGTCGCCTTCCACCAGATGTGGATTGTCACTTGCCACTTTCACCTGGCAGCAGATGTGGATTGTCACTTGCCACTTTCACCTGGCAGCGGATGTGGATTGTCACTTGCCACGTCACCTGCCACAATTTGCAGATTGTTACTTGCCATGTCTCCTGCCACCATTTGCAGATTGTCACTTGCCACATCTCTTGCCACCATTTGCAGATTGTCACTTGCCACGTCACCTGCCACCATTTGCAGATTGTCCCTTGCCACGTCTCCTGGCACCATTTGCAGATTGCCAAATCTCCTGCCACCATTTGCAGATTGTCACTTACCAACTGATGTGGATTGTCACTTGCCATGCTAGCCAGTGCCACCAAATGTGCATTGACGCTGCATTGGTGGCAGGCTGACAGCACTGGTCCATTCAATGAGAGCAGGAGAGCGGTGATGCAGGGCGGGCAGTGAGAGATGATGTCATCTCACTGCTCCCCACCGCACCTCCGACATTGAAGCAAGGGGGAGTGGCTGCAAAGTGAAGCTCCACGATGACAGGAAGCACGTGACCTCCACTCCACCATGCTGTGAGGGCGGAAGAGCGCTGATGTGTGGCTGGCAGTGAGAGATGATGTCATCTCTCTGCTGCTCGCCACACCTCGCTCCCAAATTTCAAGAGGCCCGGCTGTGAAGAGCGCTGATGTGAAGCGGGCGGAGAGAGATGTCATCTCTACTCATTCGCCCGCTAGCTTCTTTCCTCTCTTCCACCGCTCTCATGCTGCCAGCCCACCTGCCGCAACCCGCTAGTTAGGCAGGGACCCTGCGGCAAGAGACTCGGGGCTATGGGACCCAGATTTGGGGCTATAGCCCCAATAGCCACCCTCTAGCAATGCCCCTGCTGTCAGTAGAGAACGTATTGATCCTGTGCCCCTGCAAAGCAGGACCATGAATCAATGCCTTCCCATAGTGAAAGCACCTCCCCACAGTGAGAAAACACAGGCTAGGCACACAGTTAACCCTTTGACCGCCCCCGTTGTTATCCCCATCCCAGCCAGTGTCATTAGTACAGTAACAGTGCATATTTTTTAGCACTGATCACTGTATTAGTGGCAGTAGTCCCCAAAAAGTGTCAAAAATGTCAGTTTCCGATTTGTCTGTCGCAATATCACAGTCCCACTATAAGTCGCTGGTCACTGCCATTGGATTATGTTTTATAGCAGAAAGTACAAATGTTTTTTTTTCAAAATTGTCAGTCTTTTTTTGTTCATATCACAAAAAATAAAAACCACAGAGGTGATCAAATATACCAAAAGAAAGCTCTATTTGTGGGGGAAAAAAATCCAAAAATTTTATTAAGGTAAAGTGTTGCATGGCTGCGCAATTGTCAGTTAAAGTAATGCAGTGCCATATGACGTGGTCATGAAGGAGGGTAAATCTTCCAGAGGTCAAGTAGTTTAGGAACATGTAACCCCATGCAGTGGAGGGATACTAAAAATGTATTTTTTTTATTTTTTATTCCCGGAGTTGAACTTTAAAATCTCAAGAAAAGCTTTTGTGGTGTGAGGGGTACCCAGGGGCACCACATCACAAGATCATCATTTTAAATACTGAATTCCTTAAATAGGATGGGACTTTTAAGGTGCCAAACATGAGTTGAAGAATTTAAGGAATTGAGTATTTAAAATAAAATCTCTTACCGGCTTGGCAAATTTAAAAGGAATTTTCAGCTCTCACTAATTTAATATGGGGTAATGCTGCAATGAATGTTCATGATCAGACACTACCTGTTAACAATTGACTGCACAATGTTCATGTGCTCCAAATAATCAGTGAAGTCAAGAATTTTTTTTTTTTTTTTGAGAAAACCTAAAACGGAAAAACCATTAAGTGAACAAAAAACGTGCATGTGAAACACACGCTACAAAGTGCACTTAAGGGTGTGCTTTGTCCACCCGCCGAAAGGGTAGGACCTCTTGTTGATCCCCCGGGGCACAAGGCTCCTGACAGAGACATATTGTACGACCTGTCCACCTAGCCAGAAGGCCTGGCAGACCCAGTTTTTCTAGATCAGCCAAAGCTGACCTTTGAATACTAGGTCAAGGGGCTCTCCCAAAAAGAGACACCCCACCCCGCCCCGCCCCGCCCCGCAGGGGAGGAAGGAACCTGAGGGCGACACATCCTGCCCCTAGATGTCTGGGCAAGCCCAAGGACTCACACCCTCCATCTTAGTGAGAAAAAAAACACACACAAAAGAGTGACTAACAGTGGAGAAGAATAAACTCCTAGCCTTAAAAGGCGCAGCGCAGAAAAAGTTTTGGTGACCTTGACCATGTGACTTTTCACACTGTTGGGTGTCACACCCAAGTGTTATTAAGAGCATCCCTAAGGCGACCACTCCCAGGGGGCACAGACACTGCGGACTCTCTTTCCCAGCCCATGGCGACACCGCTGTATCCTAGCCTAGGCTAACAAGGCCCAGGCCTAGGGCAGCACTTTGCAGAGGGGCAGCACGGAAAGAGTCCCTGCAGGCTTGTGCTACACTGTTAGTGTAGCACCAGTCTTATAGGGCGGACTGGACTGAGAGGCAAGTTAGTCTAGCTCCCCCATAAAGTGGCTGCACTGCTTCCGGTATGCGGGCGGCTGGAATTCCGCAACTGGGGGGGGGGCACCACTTCTAATTTTGAATGTCCTCTCATCCTGGACCACAAACCTTCCTCACTGTGCTATATGTTTTCTGCTGCACCATTGGCATGGTTTTATCTTCTTGGTCTCCTCCATAAAATTGTCAGAAATTTGTGCTTAAAGTAGAGCTATAGGCAACACTTTTTTAAGGGAGGGTTATAACCCCTGTCAATTTATTTTTTACCATCCCTTTCCCATTTCAGAGATTTCCCTTCACTTTCTGCCCTATAGCCAAACAGGAAGTGAGAGGAAATCTATGCAAATTAAGGGAGTCCATTGCCCCAACCCCCAGGCCCTCAGAACTAGTGTCCCCACTCGAAAATTTCAGGGCGGGTCTTATACAACAAGGGGTGTGGCCTTGTCAGGAAGGGGGGTGGGTCATATTTAAATTAGGGGGTGCACGAGTTTAGTCAGGCCTAGGGCAGCACAAAACCTACATACACTACTGCATGGCGAGACAAAGTATTAAAACATTAAAACCAGGAGGAACTGGGTCCATCCAGTTTTCTCCGGGGAATTACTCCTGTGCCCCGACAGCCTGCAGTCTCCCTGGTTTCTGTTCCAGCTGGTACTAGCCTTCAGAGCTCCCATCACACCAGCAGGGATACCATAACACTGGCCACTCCTGCTGCCGGATAGTCAGAGTGACAGCGTAGCTCCCCTACTGGTCACTGATCTCAGCCAAAAAGCCAAGAAGAGAAATTAGGCAAAGGTCAGGGGGTATCGTAGCACAACACTGAAAATTGTAGCATAGAGTTCCTCCTAACTCATAAACACAATGCGATTGCGTAACCAATGGCAGCAACGTGAGATAGCATTATGAAGTTCCACATATAATGTGCTTAAACTTTTGGAACATTCAATTCCCCGCAGGCAGTTCCATTATCATTTCACATTCCTTTTTTTTTCTATAATTCTGTCATTTTTCAGGCTCATTAAGTAAAATGACAGCTGAGCGATAACAGATAAACTAGGCCATTTTCATCAATGTTCATAACAAAGTCTGTAGAATTATGATAACGAAGCAAATTCATTAGCAACAGTTGCTCTAATTTGGTTTGTCAGATATCATCTTCTTGTGGCACTTAAAATACAGACAGGCTGAGTGTAAAAACACAGATATACATTACTTCCATTATCCCTAAATGTTTAGTATGTCCAAAATCTGAACAGAAGTGCCTAGACAGGATTATAAAGTCAGAGGAAATCAAGTGATATCTTCATGTATTGTCCTTCTTTCTCCATCTGTTCACATTCTAAAAATAGTTTAATACTGAACTCCAACCAGCAATAAAAAATACTAGTTAACTCAGTTAAATAATCTTTAAAAAAATCATTAAAGCCCAACCCCAGGAAAAAAATAATAACTTAGAGACAGATACATTTTTATTGTACATAAAAATAAGAGAACAAAAAAGGTAAATCCTCATATCCATATTTACAAATTGTGTAGTGCAAATTATGTATCAAACATAGGTATGACATAATCATAGGTAGCGTACCAGTAAAGGTACGTACCCCATGCAGAATAATAACATAGACATATAGCCTAGGATATAAAGAACCAAAACCTGAGGGTGGCACATTCAAATATGTCAAGGTGGGAGCAGAAAAAGAAGTAAAAAAAAAAAGAAAGGGGATAGGAAAGCAGAAGAAAAAAAAATAATTTAAATGGCGCATTGTGCACCAATCACCATAGACATCAGTCTTCATTCCGGACACTTCTTCCTAAGCCATCCTGCAGTGTAGTAGATTAAAGCAGCCCTCAAATTTTCTACTCGCCTACTCGCATTTTGCCAGTGGAAAATAAGGGCTGGCGAGCGTGGGTTGTCTGGGAGCGGGGGGGGGGGGGTTGAATGGGAGCTTTTCTCCCCCCGGGAAAGAGAGAGGAGAGCAGGCAGCCGGATCATAAGAGCGCAGAGGAACATTGCTGTAACAGCTTTCTTTAGAATTACCGAGTGTTCCCCACACTCGCTGTCACACACAGCCCCGCCTCCTGGATCAGGTACTTTGATAGACAGATCACCCGTCCAATGCAGGAATGTGTGACGTGTATCAAAGTACCCGGGCCAGGAGGCAGGGCTGTATGTGACGGTGAGAACACTCGGCAATTCAAATGAAAGCTGTTACAGCGATGTTCCTCTGCGCTCTGATGATCCTCTCCTCTCTCTTCCCCTGCACAGGTAGGCTGCATTGATGGTCACAGGTAGGCTGCATTGATGGACACAGGTAGGCTGCATTGACAGACACAGCTAGGCTGCATTGATGGACACAGGTAGGCTGCATTGTTGGGCACAGGTAGGCTGTATTGTTGGGCACAGGTGAAGTGGCATTGTTGGGCACAGGTAGTCTGCATTGTTGGGCACAGGTGAAGCGGCATTGATGAACACAGGTAGGCTGCATTGTTGGGCACAGTTGAAGTGGCATTGATGGGAACACTCAGCAATTCAAATGAAAGCTGTTACAGCGTTGTTCCTTTGCACTCTGATGATTCCGCTGGCAATCCTCTGCCTCTCCATTCTCTTCCCCCACACAGGTAGGCTGCATTGATGGGCACAGGTGAGGCTGCATTGATGGACACAGGTGAGGCTGCATTGATGGACACAGGTGAGGCTGCATTGATGATGGACACAGGTGAGGCTGCATTAATGGACATGGGTAGGTTGCATTGATGGACACAGGTAGGCTGCATTGTTGGGCACAGGTAGGATGTATTGTTGGGCACAGGTAGGCTGTATTGTCGGACACAAGTAGGCTGCATTGTTGGGCACAGGTAGACTGCATTGTTGGGCACAGGTGAAGCGGCATTGATGGACATAGCTAGGTTGCATTGCTGGGCACAGGTGAAGCAGCAATGATGGACACAGGGAGGCTGCATTGTTGGGCACAGGTGAAGCGCATTGATGGACACAGGTAGGCTGCATTGTTGGGCATAGGTGAAGCGGCATTGTTGGGCACAGGTAGGCTGCATTGTTGGGCACAGGTGGAGCGGCATTGATGGGAACACTCAGCAATTCGAATGAAAGCTGTTACAGTGATGTTCCTCTTCGCTCTGATGATACAGCCGGAAATCCTCTTCCTCTCCTCTCTCTTCCCATGCACAGGTAGGCTGCATTGTTGGGCACAGGTAGTCTGCATTTTAGGACATAGGTAGGCTGCATTGTTGGGCACAGGTAGGCTGCATTGTTTGGCACAAGTAGGCTGTATTGTTGGACACAGGTGAAGCGGCATTGATGAACGCAGGTAGGTTGCATTATTGGGCACAGGTAGGCTGCATTGTTGGGCACAGATGAAGCGGCAATGATGGAAACAGGTAGGATGCATTGTTGGGCACAGGTGAAGCAGCATTGATGGACACAGGTAGGCTGCATTGTTGGGCACAGGTAGGCTGTATTGTTGGACACAGGTGAAGCGGCATTGATGGACACAGGTAGGTTGCATTATTGGGCACAGGTAGGCTGCATTGTTGGACACAGATGAAGCGGCAATGATGGAAACAGGTAGGATGCATTGTTGGGCACAGGTGAATTAGCATTGATGGACACAGGTAGGCTACATTGTTGGGCACAGGTGACGCGGCATTGATGAGCACAGGTGAGGCTGCATTGATGGGCACTGATAAAGTTGTTGTTAATATTTATTTTTGTAACTTAATTCTGCATAAAACATTTAAGTGTAATTTCATGAGATAATTTATTAGGGTGTGCTTAGGGGCGGAATTAGGATAGGGGCGGAATTAGCATCGGGCAGGGTAGGGTTTGGGTGGGGCAACTGGTGCCGAGTAACCCTTTAGGCCTGGCTAGTACCTCATTTTAAGCCCTGGATTAAAGACACAGTTCCTGTAAGACCGGGATTGGCAGCCCGTCGATCTTGATCTACCTGTTGATCGCTGGTAGCTGACGGGTAGATCATGAACAGGGCTGGGCTGATGCTTCCCTCCCAGCCTCCGCTCCTCTGCAGAGTGGAGTGAGAGGCAAAACACTGCTGGATGGAGGGTGGGAACACAGGAGCTGCTTTAGGTAACTTTGCAAGTTAACTAGCAGGTGATTGGTTGCTAGGTCATGAAAAGTTAGCTCTTGCAGCTCCCACCCTCCATCCAGCACTGTGCTGCCTCTCACTTTGCTCTGATGTACAGCTGGTGTAAGGCAGGAGAGGGCTACCTACACACGAGTGTGTGTTGTGAAGGAGGCAAATGTCTCTACTTGTGGAGGACAGAGAACACTTCTTTAGCACACAACACTACTGTGGGGGGGGGGGGGGGGAGAGGACATTACTGTGGGGGGGATTTAGAGGACAGTGATATGGGGGGACACTACTGTGGGGGTGTGTAAAGAGGACATTACTGTGGGTAAGGGGGGGTGGGGCAGGCAGAAGACACTGCTATGGAGGGGCAGAGGGCTCTACAGTGGGGCAAGTGGGGCACAGGACACTACTATGGGGGGGAGGGAAGAAAGATATGAGAGGGGGCAGAGGACACTACTGTGGGGGGGGGGGGGGGAGCAGAGGACACTACTGTGTGGGGGACAGAGGGGCAGAGAACACTAAAACACTACAGTGAGGGGGGCATAGTACTTTACTGGAGGAGGATGATGTGAAAGTGGGCAGAGGATACCACCGGGGGGGGGGGGGTAGAGGATACTATTGTGGGGGGTGATTTGAAGCAGGGCAGAAAACACTACTGTGACACATTATGTGTTCTTCAAATAGAAAAAAGGGTGAGAATGACGCACCCTCAACACCCTCCCACCTGTTCCCCTGGGGATCTTTGATTTCCTCCATTTTGTCCAGGTAGATCTCAACCTCTGAAAGGTTGCCTACCCCTGCTCTATGGGTTCTTTCATACGGATGCCTGGGGGGTAGTAAAACAGCCAGCTGAGCTACATTTTTTCTGCCTCTTGGCTGCCCACCCAAACTGTAACAAAACAGCTGAAAAGGGTTGTGCACATGTCATGGCTGCGATGATTGGCACTTTTAACTCAGGGTACAGAGTTTGACAGGCAGCAACGCCTTTAAAACTTGCTCGTTGAGTTCAATGGGGCTGCACTGCAACTGCAGTTGCGGCCTGGTCAAGCAACGTATAATTGCCATTTGGCAATTTAGCCCTTGGCGCTGGCTGTGCGCAAATATGTGGCCTCTTGGGGTCTGGTCCTTAGCGCAAAGAGGCCGCATATTTGAATTGCTGCGCATACACCTGTGCTAAGATCGCAGGATTGGGAGTTGACCGCCAATTACAGTGGTCATGTGATCTTAACCTGTGCCCCGCCTCAAGGCGTCATAAACCTCTTAAAGGGCCAGGAGGTAATGGTGCCAAGAGTTTAGAAATAAAAGCAAACCCCCCCCCCAATAAGAACAGAAAAAAACAGGCATTCTGGAGGCGGAAGTAGCACCCCCTGACCATCTGTCAGCCACTGCTATACCGCCCTCTGAAGGCAATAAGCAGTACTGCAAGTCTGAAGGAAGCCTTAGAGCACGTGTGTCAGACACAAGGCCCGCGGGCCAAATCTGGCCCTTCAGGCTCTTTCAGGTGGCCCTCACACCTCTCCTGCGTCTTTGGCAAACTCCTTGTTTCTATCTCCACCTTGTCTCAGTAGTCATCAGTAGAGAGGAGGACAGAACTCCTCCGCCTGATCTTGCGTCTCTTTGTGCAGCCACAGCCCCCCCCCATCTCCATCTCCCCTGGCCTCAGCATACAGAAGACTCTGGCAGCTGACTTCTGACTTCAGACCTCTTTTGGTCTTCCTCCAGACCATGCATTTTCTGCCTCCCAGCTCCATTGCCAGCTTCTTCCTAGCAGCACCACGTGGGGGGGGGGGGGGGTACACTGTGATGTAAGGGAGGTGGGGGACTCTTGATGTCTGATGGTGGGGGGTGGGCTCTTGACATCTGATGTAAGGGGGGGCTGCTTTGAAGATCTAGTCTTACAGATACAACCAGCCCCTTTAGGGCAACTATTATGCTGATGCAGCCTGCAATGAAATTGAGTTTGACACCACTGCCTTAAGGCAAGGCTACTTTCCAGCACTGGGGACCAGGCATTTTCCCCTGCCCATTATCTTCTTGGGCACTGGTCCCCTCACCGCTTGGCAGCTGCAAGTGTCACCTCCACCAATAATAGATGTCCGGATCATCCAGGCAGTGATGTGAACACCCAAATAACCCAGAAAGTAAAATGAAGGTGAGAAAAGGATCATCATGTGATCGCGGCTTCAGGTAAGTAAAATCAGCATTTGGGTTCTTTTTTTTCCCCATACAGGTATAGGGGGAGGGGGTGGTTGAAAATATCACAGACCTGGGCTTTAAATGTATTTTTCAATGTAACTGGTGTAGGCACCTGTACAGCAAGACTGGAAAAGAGAAGGCCAGCGGTAGAAGGCAATTAGACTTTAATTCAGTGCACATTTGCTCATAGAAGGGGAGAGCAGAGTAAGAGTGATGACCTCATGATTGTGCTGTAGTTCCCTTATTGTTTAATCATCAGTCTTGTTAAACTCCCTTCCACAAAAAAATTTATTCCTATTGTGGGGTCACCAGTATGGCATTTGTAAATTGAAATCATATCCCCTCTCAAGCGTCTCTTCTCCAGAGAGGATAAGTTCAGTGCTCACAACCTTTCCTCATAACTAATATCCTCCAGACCCTTTATTAGCTTTGTTGCCCTTCTTTGTACTCGCTCCATTTCCAGTACATCCTTCCCGAGGACTGGTTCCCAGAACTGGACAGCATACTCTAGGTGCGGCCGGACCAGAGTCTTGTAGAGCGGGAGAATTATCGTTTTATGTCTAAAGTTGATCCCCTTTTTAATGCATGCCAATATTCTGTTTTCTTTGTTAGCAGCAGCTTGGCATTGCATGCCATTGCTGAGCCTATCATCTACTAGGACCCCCAGGTCCTTTTCCATCCTAGATTTCTCCAGAGGTTCTCCCCCCTATGTATGGATGCATAGATTGCATTCATATTTTTGCCACCCAAATGCATTATTTTACATTTTTGTACATTAAACCTCATTTGCCATGTAGTTGCCCACCCCATTAATTTGTTCAGATCTTTTTGCAAGGTTTAAACCTGCAAAAAGAAGTTATTGCCCTGCTTAGCTTAGTATTGTCCGCAAATACAGAGATTGAACTGTTTATCCCATCCTCCAGGTCGTTTATGAACAAATTAAATAGGATTGGTCCCAGCACAGAACCCTGTGGGACCCCACTACCCGCCCCTGACCATTCTGAGTACTCCCCATTTATCACCACCCTGTGAACTCGCCCTTGTAGACAGTTTTCAATCCATGTACTCACCCTATGGTCCATGCCAACGGACCTTATTTTGTACAGTAAACGTTTATGGGGAACTGTGTCAAATGCTTTTGCAAAATCCAGATACACCACGTCTACAGGCCTTCCTTTATCTAGATGGCAACTCACCTCCTCATAGAAGGTTAATAGATTGGTTTGGGAAGAACGATTCTTCATGAATCCATGCTGATTACTGCTAATGATACCATTCTCATTAATAAAATCTTGTATATAGTCCCTTATCATCCCCTCCAAGAGCTTGCATACTATTGATGTTAGGCCAACTGGTCTGTAATTCCCAGGGATGTATTTTGGGCCCTTTTTAAATATTGGTGCTACATTGGCTTTTCTCCAATCAGCTGATACCATTCCAGTCAGTAGACTGTCAGTAAAAATTAGGAACAATGGTCTGGCAATTACTTGACTGAGCTCCCTAAGTACCCTTGGGTACAAGCCATCTGGTCCCGGTGATTTATTAATGTTAAGTTTCCGAAGTCTAATTTTAATTCTGTCCTCTGTTAACCATGGAGGTGCTTCCTGTGATGTGTCATGAGGATAAACACTGCAGTTTTGGTTATTGAAGCCCCCCAATTCCCTCATGAAGACTGAGGGAAAGAATAAATTCAATACCTTCGCCATCGCCCCATCCTTTGTAACCCGATGACCTTCCTCATTCTTTATTGGGCCAATGTGGTCTGTCCTCCCTTTTTTACTTAAATAATTTCTTGGGATTTTTTTTTCTTCCCTCTGCTATATGTCTTTCGTGTTCTATCTTAGCCACCCTAATTGCACCCTTACATTTATAGCTCTGCACAGGCACCTCTGAAATACTGAACACCCCCCCCCTATTTATGTAGCACCTTCCAATGTAGTACAGAAAGCTAACTGAATTTTGTTTTACTCCTCCGTAATCTGTGGAGCAGGGGTTGATTGGTTTGGCCTGCTCAGCATTACACAGGCTGCTGGTCTGATTGCTTCCCCTGCATTCTGGAACATTCTAGAATAATAGTGGGAGGAAGAATGGGACAGCAGCTTGAATATTTATGGGAACCCAACCAATCCTTGGAGGGATGTTTCCAGAAGGGGGTTGGAGAGACCATAAATAGCCAGAAGCAACAGAGCAGTGGGTTCTTGGATCATGGGTTAGCCCTGCCAGAGGAGTCCCCTGTCTGAGGGGCTCTGCCTCCCTGTGCAGCCTGCTGAGATGCTGTGTGAAAATCATTAAGGTCCCAGCCATAGCCTAGACTGGGGGTCTATTCCCTAAAATCTGGGGCTTATGCTTATGGTCTGGAGAGGAACTCTGGAGAATATCCGGTGGAGGCTGGACAAAAGAGGGTTCAGTGGTTGGTGGTACCATGAATCTACATCTCACTCACTAAGAACTGAAACTCACTTATTGGCAGGATTTACAGGTTAACCACTTTAGATCCCCCTATAGCAATTTTACTGCTACAGGGTGGCACCTGTGTGCCCAAACATGTATATATGCGTGATCCGACACTTCCAGGTAGGAGGCATGCATGCGTGCCAACGCCTGCTCGCTTTCTCTTTCATTAAACACAGCAGAATCTGATAACCAGGTGTCAAGTACTCAATGTCCACTGGCACCCGCTGATCATTAGGCAGAGAGACAGAACTGCGATCTTCTTATGTAAACAAGCCGTTCTGATAGAGGGGAAGGGATGGCGTTTGTGTCCCTGCAAAGCAAGAAATAAATTCTATTTCTTCCCCTAGTAAAAACACCTCACACAGTATAGTAAAACACTGGTTAGGCACACATTTAACCCTTTGATCGCCCCTGATGTTAAACCCCTTTCCAGCCAGTCTCATTAGTATAGTGACAGTGTATAGTTTTAGCACTGATCACTGCATTAGTGTCAACGGTTCCCAAAAAGTGTCAAAAGTGTCAGTTAGTGTCAGAATGTCCACCGCAATATCGCAGCCCCGCTATAAGTTGCTGATCGCTGTCATTACTAGTTAAAAAGAAAAAAAGAAATAAAAATATCCCATAGTTTATCGATGCTATAAGTTTTGCACATATCAATATATGCTTATTGGGATTTTTTTTTTATTACCAAAAATATGTATCACAATATTGACCTAAATTTTTAAAGAAATTAGATTTTTTACATTTTTTTTATTGGATATGTTTTTATAGCAGAAAGTAAAAAATATACATTTTTTTTTGTTTATAGCGCAAAAAATAAAAAACGCAGAGGTTATCAAACACCACCAAAAGAAAGCTCTATTTGTGAGAAAAAAAAGGACATGCATTTTATTTGGGTACAGCGCCGTATGACCGCGCAATTGTCAGTTAAAGTAATAAAGCGTCGTATCGCAAAAAATGGCCTGGTGATGAAGGGGGTCAATCTTCCAGAGGTCAGGTAGTAAAAGCAAAGGGAAAAAAAAAATCTGAAAAACCCCTTTACATCTAAGGATTGGTATGCTGTAATTTCATATTTTTGTTTAAAGGTTTAAATGCACTTTAAATTAACCTTTTTTTTATGGACTTATCTGTCATTTCCTTTATTTAGTTAAACTTCCCAACATCTGCATATTTTTTTTTTTTTTTTTGCAAATCAGAACCGCTTTGTTTGGAATGTATATATTTATTAGAAATTAATTCCAAGAAACAGCCTGTGCCTTTGTGCCATTTGTATATACTAATCAGTATTAGCTTCAGCATGCTGGCTCTTAACGATGAACATTTGTTGGAAAATAGAGACAACTTTGCCGTAACCTCTTAAGTGCTGAGGAAAATTAGTTGGCACTCACTTCCAAAATGAGGAATTAAAAGTCACTTACAGACCAAGCTGGTCTGTGTAATTTATACTCCTTTGATTAAAGAAATTAATTACACAAAGTCGAAATTGGAACTTTGTAGCGGCACCACTATTCAATTATCCTCAGAAAATAATTTTCAAATGTTAGACTAATGTGTTTTATGGACGTACAAAAATAAAATTAAAGGAATCATCACAGTTATTACAGGCCCCTAATTTTCAATTTATTTTAAAATTGAAATTACAAGAGATTAATTTGCTAAATAACCTAATTATGATTGACATGTAGTTAGTGTTCTTTTTACTGTAATAACTGGTCTGAAAGTGTTTTTTTTTCAAATGTTTAATAATGTATAATATCAAATTGTGGCTTTTTAATATTATTAAGTGAATAATTATCCAGGAGAAGAAGATATTTGAGCACATTCAGATTATGAGTTTTCCAGATTACTTTCTTTTGAGAAGCAGTGTTAGTGTTTAGTGTTTTATTTTCCATAAAGTAAAATTGATATAAAAGTACCTGTAGATATGGGTAGATAATAAATAAATCATGATTCATATCTTCTAGATCAATCAGGGGACAGTTTTATGTTTGTATTGCTCTGGAACTTCTGAACAAAAGAGAAATCATTCTCCTGCGGTGTGAACCTGTGACATGATTTACGTAGATAAAGGTATTGAATATATCTAAAACATAATGATAATAATCCAGTTCTTATCCATAGAAACCCATCTAACCATGAAAAGAACACTTGGGATTTTTGACTGAAGCTTAAAAATAGCCAACTGTTTGTACAGCTGTGCTCTGAAGTTGCCTTCAAGCATTAGATGGCAACCGGAACTACGATTCTCTCAACTGACATTGACTTTTGCATCAGATGACCTTGCATTTTGGTGCCTATGAAGAGGTTTTCTCTTAGGGGAACAGTATTGATTGGCTGAATAACCCAACGCCTCTGGTTACCTGTATCCCAAGTATCCCTTGGCCTGGGTCATGCAGATGCCCACAGACATATAAATGTTTCCCCACTCTAATGTAAAACGGCTGGACTGGGTGGACATTCTCTAATGTCTGAAGGCACTTAAATTCTAAAATAATAAAGTGCCTATCTCAACAGGCTTTTTGTTGCGGGATTTGCATTTCCATATTAGTCTTTGGGAGGAAAAACCCACTTGAAGCAGGTCAACTGCAGGTCAAATGCACCTGGATCTCGAATGTGTTTCAAAACTCATGTCAGATTGATGCCATTGACACAAACCCAATATCTTCCAATACAGGCACTAATAGACTCCTTGTATAACACCAAAACTCAGACTGAAGAGTCTAAAGTAGAAAACGTAAGTGTCCGATAATGTTAGGGGCTGTAATAAGTGACAGCATACCTAAGGATGACTTCCTATTTGGTTATTAATAAACAGAATTATAAAAAAGTTAGGACTGAAATTAAAGTGTAAGTTCACTTTCAGGAAGATTTTCAGTGGTTCTTCTGACACCTGCATCTATATTGGGAGGACCTTCACCATTTACAACTAGAGAAGCTCTGGCATGCACTATTCATTGGATGCAGATTTGTATAAGGGGATTTTTGGAAGATCTTTCTAAAGGTGAACTTACACTTAAATACCTTTCTATGATACACACTTGAGTTCATATTTTTGCACAGTAGTAAGTACAATTCTCAATAATATGCAAATTAGACTTCATAGGTCTTCATGTAGTGGTGCCGTTGCAGATTTTCTTTTGGTGCGGAAGTCAGTGCTGGGACAGCGTGGAACGAGAGGGAGTGTGTGAGCAGCGAGCAGAGGACCGGACCCCCCACCCTCGAGAGCGGCAGCATGGTGAACGGACCCCCCCCCTCAACCAGATCGGACCCCCCCTCGACCGGATTGGACCCCCCATGACCGAACCGGACCCACCACGACCGGACGTGACCCCCTCACGACCGAGAGCGGCAGCGGGTGACCCGGGGACCTACAGCAGCGGCAGAGTGGGACATCGTGGTGCCGGAGCGGGTGTACTGAGGATAGTAATTACCCCACAGAAGTGAACAGAGGAGGCGGGAGGACATCCAGCAGGACCGGGAGGTGGAAGGCTGACAGGGAGAGGCGGTGGGTAAGTGAAGTGCAAAGCGGAGGGAGAGTGTGAGGCTGATCAGTGAAGTGGCTGCACTGAAGATGACTGACTTCTAGTGTCAGATTACAAGGGGAGTCTGTGCAGAGTGACACAGAGACAAACTACAAAACCTGACTGACAGTGTATGTGAGTACCTGAGTATTGTGTGTGTACCTGAGTATTGGAAGTACCTTTGAGTTCCTGTGTATTGGGAGTACCTGAGTATTGGGTGTACCTTTGAGTACCTGTGTATTGGGAGTACCTGAGTATTGGGTGTACCTTTGAGTACCTGTGTATTGGGAGTACCTGAGTATTGGGTGTACCTTTGAGTACCTGTGTATTGGGAGTACCTGAGTATTGGGTGTACCTTTGAGTACCTGTGTATTGGGAGTACCTGCGTATTGGGAGTACCTGCGTATTGGGAGTACCTGCGTATTTTGAGTACCTGTGTATTGGGAGTACCTGTGTATTGGGAGTACCTGCGTATTTTGAGTGCCTGTGTATTGGGAGTACCTGAGTATTGGGAGTACCTGAGTGTTGTATCTGAGTAGTGTGTGTGGATCGTTAGTACCTGAGTATTGTGTGCCCCTGTGTATTGTGTGTACCTGTGCATGCGGGCTGCGAGTGCACATGGGCTGCTAGTTTATTTTGGGGTGTAATTTGTTGCATGCGCTCTGTGAGAGAAATAACCTGTTAATATGACAATTTAGTTTAAAAAAAAAATCTTCATTTTGCAAAGAATTGTGGGAAAAAAATTACAACTTAAAAAAACTCACCATGCCTCTTACTTAATACCTTGGAATGTCTATTTTCTAAAAAGGGGTCATTTGGGGGGTATTTGTACTTTCCTGACTTGTTAGTGTCTCAAGAAATGATATAGGCCTTCAGTACATCAGGTGTGATCAAATGTGACCAATTTTCAGTGATTGGCACCATAGTTTATAGACTCTATTACTTTCACAAACACAAAATATTATACACTAATTTGGGTTATTTTTACCAGAAATAACCCAAACGCTCTCACCTGTCAGGCAGAAGAACTGCCTGTCAGTTTCACACACAATCCCGGTGTCCGCAGCCATATGACGTAAAGGGTTAATGTAGAAAAATGTAAAATAATGCATTTGGATATCAAAAATATGAATGCATACACTGGGGGGTGAACCTCTGGGGGAATCTAGGATGGAAAAGGACCTGGGGGTCCTAGTAGATGATAGGCTCAGCAATGGCATGCAATGCCAAGCTGCTGCTAACAAAGCAAACAGAATATTGGCATGCATTAAAAAGGGGATCAACTCCAGAGATAAAACGATAATTCTCCCACTCTACAAGACTCTGGTCCGGCCTCACCTAGAGTATGCTGTCCAGTTTTGGGCACCAGTCCTCAGGAAGAATGTACTGGAAATGGAGCGAGTACAAAGAAGGGCAACAAAGCTAATAAAGGGTCTGGAGGATATTAGTTATGAGGAAAGGTTGTGAGCACTGAACTTATTCTCTCTGGAGAAGAGACGCTTGAGAGGGGATATGATTTCAATTTACAAATACCGTACTGGTAACCCCACACTGGCTTTAATACTTTAATAGGACACATGGACACTCATTAAAATTAGAAGAAAAGAGGTTTAATCTTAAACTACGTAGAGGGTTCTTTACTGTAATGCCCCGTACACACGGTCGGACATTGATCGGACATTCCGACAACAAAATCCTAGGATTTTTTCCGACGGATGTTGGCTCAAACTTGTCTTGCATACACACGGTCACACAAAGTTGTCGGTAAATCCGATCATTCTGAACGCGGTGACGTAAAACACGTACGTCGGGACTATAAACGGGGCAGTAGCCAATAGCTTTCATCTCTTTATTTATTCTGAGCATGCGTGGCACTTTGTGCGTCGGATTTGTGTACACACGATCGGAATTTCCGACAACGGATTTTGTTGTCGGAAAATTTTATAGCCTGCTCTCAAATTTTGTGTGTCGGAAAATCCGATGGAAAATGTGTGATGGAGCCTACACACGGTCGGAATTTCCGACAACAAGGTCCTATCACACCTTTTCCGTCTGAAAATCCGACCGTGTGTATGGGTCATAAGAGCGGCAAGGATGTGGAATTCCCTTCCACAGGCGATGGTCTCAGCGGGGGGCATCGGTAGTTTCAAAAAACTATTAGATTAGCCCCTGAACAACTGCAACATACAGAGATATACAATGTAATGTTGACAAATAATCACACACTTGATGGTCTTTTTTCAACCTCACCTACTATGTAACTATGTATGCCAGTAAAAAAACCTTATTTTTAGGAACATTGACAACAAGCTCTTGGAAAAATTGTGATCCTTGAATCTCTATGAGTTCAGTTTCCAACTCCACTCAGCCACTGTCAGGATGGTATCAGAAAATGACATGTATGTGTGCCAATGCACAAAACAAAGGTAATTGCCAGACAGTTGTGTGTGCATGCACGTTTGCATGAACACGCTAATTTACATGGCCGTGTTACATGCATGCTTAAAGAGGAACTTCACCCAAAAGGGGAGGGTCTGCTTGTCTGCCTCCTCCCCTCTCCTTCTTGAGTTTTGGTACTTCATTTTTTTTAGGGGGGAAGAGGGGGCTTGGTTTTGACAAGTACCCGCTTCTGCTTTTAGTCAGATCGCATCGGTGATTTGAGCAGTTGTTCGCCCCTCCCTTCCACCTCAGCCTTCTGGGACATGCCACAGGTCCCAAAAAGCTGCAGGACCATTCACAAAGCACAGCACGGCTCATGCATGTGCAGTGAGAAGCTGGCTGTGAAGCTGCAAGCAGTCACAGCAGGCTTCCCCAGGTAAACACGCGGGTTCCTGGACCCGAAGATGGCCAAAGAGCTGGCTCGGATGAGGACAGCACTGGATTCCTGGAGAGGTAAGTGCCCTATTATTAAAAGTCAGCTGCTTCAGTATTTACAAATACTGTAGCTGCTGACGTTTAATTTTCCTTATATCTGTTTTCCTGTTTCAGACCCAGCCTGACTTGTCTTCACTCACCTACTATTGGTCTCAGGGAGTTCCTGGCCATGGCTTGTCTCTGCTGATTCCGGGTTTGACTTTGGCTAGTTCCTCACAACAGCTTATCACTGATGAGCTTTTGGTGTCTGTTGCCTTTTGGCTACGGCTCTGCTACCCTGCCTGCTATCACTCTCCTTGGCCACTAACCACCACTGTCTAGCCTGTTGTGTGTTCCAGTATCCTGGCCAGCTACATTCAAGGCTGTCTCTTCCTTGGAACCTACCTGTTTGTGTGCATGAGCACCTCACAATCAAGTATGCCTCTAGAAAGGCGCTTCCATGGACTAAACTCTTGACACCCTTCCACTTTGGCTTTCTCCTTCCCTGTTCTCCACGCTAGAGGTGTCTTGACCAGAGGTGTAAGAGAAGCCCTCTCGTCATCTCGACCTCCAGCCAGGTATTTGATACCCACACAAAAATTAAGAGGTGTCAACTTTTGTAATCAGCCAATTGGCAACAAGGGATTCATTTAATTTAACTTCTACTGTTAACTGTTGTTCACAACATAACGTCCAAGACACCATAGTAGCTAAATGCTTTCTTTGAACCTCCCAGCAATGATTAGCTGAAAAGGAGAAGCACCCACACAGGGGACACTGCGCTTGTCCAGATAATAACTGTCCTATTTATGGTGCCAAATGTACAGTATTTGATTTTGAAGCTGAATGCCTTGGGGCTTCAGCAGAGAACTTGTTATATGGCGAAGTTAAAATGTAATTTTTTTAATGAAGTTGATCTTAATAGGAAAAAAAATCAAATCAAGGCCAACTAACTTCATCCAAATGACTGTGCTGTTTATGAACTGTAAAAGTCAACATGCTTAATTTAAACATCTCACCCTGAGAGCCAACTTTCAACTCGTTCTACTTTTCCTTAACACATCATTTAAGTAAAAACAGTGGGGGACACAGAACCTTCAGGATACATGGGGCGTCACACAAAATCCATTTTACAGTTAATTGAGGATGGAAGAGGACCTATTTTTGGTTATTGCGCTGTACAGAAGTGGGAGGTATATGGATACATCTGTGTGAGCAGATGCTGAGAAAGTCGCCTGTAAAGACAGGAACAGGAGACGAAATTAAAAGCATCGTAATCAGGAAAATTGTAATAAAGTGCTCTTTACACGGCAGGAACACAATGTTTTTGTTTTGTTATTCTTATTTTTCATTCCATGGGGAAAAAATATAAAAGACATACATTATTTTGTTCAGTAGTAGCTTGTAAATAATATATATATATATATATATATATATATATATATATATATATATATATATATATACAATAAAGTGATATAAATATACAGTGGAACCTCAGATTGCGAGTAGCACGGTATACGAGCGTTTCAGAATACGAGCAATTTTATTTAAATCCTGACTCGGTTCGCGAGGAATGTCTCGCAAGACGAGCAGGATTCATGCCACTGGGGTGTGCAGTACTGCATTTGGCCAGAGGTGCAGGGGCACCGGTGACGCTCGGAAACGCTCAGAGACACTCGGGATACTCGAGTCTCTCCGAGTGTCCCTGAGTGTCTCCGAGCGCCCCCGCTCTTCTGGCCACATACAGTACTGCATACACCAGCAGTGACTGTGGAACCAATTTTCTGAGTTTCCATTGATTCCTATGGGGAAACTTGCTTTGATATACGAGTGCTTTGGATTACAAGCATGCTTCTGGAACGGATTATGCTATTAATCCAAGGTACTACTGTATTTACAAAAAAAAATCACAAAATATATTAACTCTATCTATCTATCATACAGTATATACAAACATTTACGGGATGCTCACATATGCTCCCCACCCATCTCACTTTGCCTTCTTTCTCTCTATCCCTTTTATTCTTCCCTTCTTCTATTTAATCTCTGTTTTACTTTCCTGTGTTCCTTATGCCTTCCTTCCCTTTCTCCGAGAATTATTCTTTTCTCTCTCTTTTGCTCCTTGGTTATTGAATTCTTCTTTTCTCGATTCTTTCCTCCTCCTCACCTATCTTGACCCTCTACCTTCCTGTCTTTCTTTGCTCCTCTCTTCACTCCTTCCATCCTTGATACTTTCTTTAACTCTGTACCGCACTCCTTCTCTGCATTCTGTATCCCATTCTTTCCTCCCTTTCTATCCCTTTTCTCCCTTTCTCACTCTCTCTTTCCCTCTCTCACCCACTCCTTCCCATACTCCCTCTGTTTCTTTCTGATTTCCTTCATCCTTCCCTTTTCATTCCTTCATTCTGTTTTCCCTTTTCTCATTTCATTAGTCCTTCCCTTGCTTCCCTCTTTTCTTCCTTTCCTTCTTTTGCTACCATCTTTTCTATCCTTCCTTCCTTCTTTTGCTACCTTCTTTTCCTCCCTTCCTTCCTTCAATCCTCCCTTCCCTACCCTCTATCCAACCTTCCTTCTTTACTTTGCTTGTTGCCTTTTTTTCCTTCCTTCTTTCAGTCCCTAGCTACCCTCTTTTCCTTCCTTCCTTCCCTTTTTACCCTCTTTTCCTTCCTTCTTTTCTTTCCTTTGTTCCTTCCTTCCTTCTCTCCTTCCTTCCCTGCCTTTTTTCCTATCTTCCTTCCTTCTTTCCTTTCCTTATACCCTCTTTTCCTTCCTTTCTTCGCTACCCCATATCCTTTCTGATTTCCTTCCTCCTTCCCCTTTCATTCCTTCCTTCTGTCTCCCTCCCTCTCTAAGTTTCTTCTTTCCTTCCATTGCTACCCTCTTTCCTTCCTTCCTTATTTCCTTCCTTTGCTGGCCTATTTTCCTATCTTCTTTCATTCTTTCCTTCCCTTGCTACCCTCTTTTCCTTCCTTTCTGCATTTGCTACTCACCCTTCCATTGCTACCCTCTTTTCCTTCCTTTCTTCCCTCCTTCCTTCTTGCCTTCCTTCTCTTGCTACCAGTGGCGGCTGGTGGTTTTTTTTTGGGGGGGGGGGGTGGCGCAAAAACCCCCCCCCCGGGCCGGCACTAGCACAACACCCCCCCTCCACCACCCGCTGTCCTTACCATGGATGCGGGCGGTGACAGCAGCGTTCGAAACTGCTGTGGCCATCTTCCAATGTGGCAGGCTCCGGTGTCCTCTCCTGGAGTCCTCTCCGCGGTGCGTCTCCTCTCTGCTCCTACCTGTGCTAGGCCTCCAACCTGGGTGGGCTCCAGACACATCCTCTGCGACCTGAGCCCACCCGATTTTGAAGCTTATTAGAGCATATGGCTCTAATCAGGTGCTTCAAAAAAAAGAAAAAAAACCTTGGCCGCTGTAATCCATATGCCCGGTGCCTCGAAAGGGGCCGGACACATGAATAGGGGACGGCAGCGGCAGCCATGGATAGATTCAAGCTATGCATGAATCTATCCACTGAATATAGGGGGTGAGAGCGGGGGCGGTGCCTGGGCGCCCTTTATGGACGGACTGCCACTGCTTGCTACCCTTTTTTCCTTCCTTCCCTATCAGTTTTTTCCTTCCTTCCCTACCAGTTTTTTCCTTCCTTCCTTCAGTCTCTACACTCTTTTCCTTCCTTCCCATGCTACCCTTCCTTCACTTGCTACCTTATTTTCCTTTCTTCCTTTGTTACCCTCTTTTCCTTCCTTCCTTCCTTCCTTCCTTCCTTCCTTCCTTCCTTCCTTCCTTCCTTCCTTCCTTCCTTCCTTCCTTTCTCCTCATTCCTTTTTTCCCCCATCCTTACCTCCTTTCTCAATACTTTCCTCCTTTTTTCTCCTCCATACCTCCCTCCTCCCTTTCCTAGTCTCTCTTCTATTCTGTGTTCTTCTTCCTTTCTCCCTTCCTCCCCATTCATTCTTACCCCCTTTTCCCCTACTCTTCTACCTTATCTCCCCCCCTTTTTGTTCTTTCTTGCCTTTCTTTGTCCCTCCCTCCATCCTCTTTTCCCTCCTCTCTCTTCCTTTATTCTGTCCTCCCTCTCCTCTCTCCTATACATCCCTCCCCACCTTCCTAGTCTTGCTTCCTTTCCTTCTCCCTTCCTCCCTCTCCTTTCTCCCTCCCTCTCCTTTCTCCCTTCTTTCCTTCCTCCCTCCCACCCTCCCGTCATTCCTTCTTTCCTGTGGTGTTGAAATCCATATTGTAAGAGATGTATAACATTTCTTTTTTTTTTACTTACCCAGCAGATGACATTTATGCTTCATTTTCTCATTTGCACTAAAAATTATCAATTTCAATGTAATTGTTTCTTGCAGGTAACATGGACAACGTTCCTTTCTTCCTCGGTGTACACCTCACCTCCGCTGCTAATTCTCCCTGACAAGGTACACTTTAAATCTGAAGAGGTATTGAAGGAAAGGCACAGAAACTCCTGATTCAAGCACTATTTGGAATCCTTTGTCTGGAAGTTGGGTCATGCATGCGTCCCTGAGAATTAATGGCGCTGTCCTGTGGGTTAAACTGGTTCACCCTCTCTGGGTTCCTGCCAAATTTCCTAGTGCAGCATCTTTTGTACTTCTCTGAGATTCCCCAGTGTCAGATTAAATGGAGCTTTTCGTATAATATAGCCATCAAATATTTCCGAATGAATATATCGGACAGAGAATATGCAAAACGTGAGCGGATGTGCTAGAGCAGCATAATTAGACAGACTCATAATGAAACTTATGCTAATCTGGAAACCTGCGCTGTTTTTGTGGAAGAGACTGGACAAAGGTAAATTGAGCAGACCGAAATATTGAAAGGTTTCATCAAATCCCTCGAAGTCTGGATATAACATTAAAAAGAGCACCTGTCACTTCTATAATAAGACATCAAAGGGAACACCAAGCTTGCATATAATCTGTGATTTTTCTAGTTTTGTTTAATGCATCCTGAAACATGACTCCGCTGAAGATCATTGAGGAAAACTCTATTTATGCTTCTAAAAAAATTAATAAAAAATATAGATGTTACTTTGTAATTTAACATCCTAAATAAATTAAAATGATAGTGCTACATCCCTATATTAATAAACCAAAATAATGCAGCACAAATTATGAAGTGGGATATTTAAGGCACAGCATTTTTCATAAAATACTATTTCTTTATTAAGGATATACATACTGTATACATAGTTACATAGTAGGTGGGGTTGAAAAAAGACCATCAAGTCCAACCTATGTCTGTGATTATATGTCAGTATTACATTGTATATCCCTGTATGTTGCGGTCATTCAGGTGCTTATCTAATAGATTTTTGAAACTATCGATGCCCCCCGCTGAGACCACTGCCTGTGGAAGGGAATTCCACATCCTTGCCGCTCTTACAGTAAAGAACCAGCTCTTTTCTTCAAATTCTAATGAGTGGCCACGAGTCTTGTTAAACTCCCTTCTACGAAAAGGTTTTATCCCTATTGTGGGGTCACCAGTACAGTATTTGTAAATTGAAATCATATCCCCTCTCAAGCGTCTCTTCTCCAGAGAGAATAAGTTCAGTGCTTGCAACCTTTCCTCATAACTAATATCCTCCAGACTCTTTATTAGCTTTGTTGCCCTTCTTTGTACTCGCTCTATTTCCAGTACATCCTTCCTGAGGACTGGTGCCCAGAACTGGACAGCATACTCTAGGTGCGGCCGGACCAGAGTCTTGTAGAGTGGGAGAATTATCGTTTTATCTCTGGAATTAATCCCCTTTTTTAATGCATGCCAATATTCTGTTTGTTTTGTTAGCAGCAGCTTGGCATTGCATGCCATTGCTGAGCCTATCATCCACTAGGACCCCCAGATCCTTTTCCATCCTAGATTTCCCCAGAGGTTCTCCCACCAGTGTATAGAGAAATATATATAAATTTATGTATAAAAATGTGTTTTTTTTTCTTGCTGTACAACATGACATGAAATTGATCAGAAATAGAATTTATCCAATAAGTCTATAACAGCTCATATTATCAAGGACAAATACTGATTGCTTGCAGCCCGACGCTTTTCATGGAAATTAACCACTTCTTCAGCGGGCGCTAGTAAAATGATGTATCAAAAGTGATCTAAACAGAAAGATATTCATTAAAGTATTACTAAACCCAGGACCCTGCATGCACTATATCTGGTCTCCCACAGTACACAGAACATGGGAATGCAATTATTTTAGTAAATATAAACTGCTAAATACCTTTTCTCATCAGAAGTGTATAGCGGTCTTGTGACTTCTATCACTGTCCGGCTGAGCACTGGTTAAAGCTTGTAGGAGGAGTTTTCATTCTCCTCTGACTGTCCTATGAAGCTGCATGACTCCTGACCCTCTATCTGGACAGTGCTGGTTGGCCCTGTGCTGATCACATGTACCCCCCCCCCCCCCAAAAAAAAAACTCTCTAGCAATACACATCAACTTGTTTTATATCAGTTACGACCCATGGTTGGTAAATATTTGGTCCTATTAAAGTTTGCATAGCAGCCAAGACTGGGGGTTGAGGATGCTATCATTTTCATGTTAAATCGCATGTATGCACACCTGTATAAGTCAGCAAGCACTGTGAGGGTCATGTTTTTTGACTTCTCCAGTGCTTTTGATACTATCAGGCTAGATCTTTTGGGCGAGAAGCTAGCAGCAATACAGGTTGATGGTTCCCTTGTGTCATGGATTGTAGACTACCTCACAGGAAGACCGCAGTATGTGCATTTGCAAGACTGTGTGTCAGATAGAGTGATCAGCAATATTGGGGTTCCACAGGGGACAGTTCTCTCTCCCTTTCTTTTTACAGTCTATACCACTGATTTCAGCTACCAGACAGAGTCTTGCCATCTTCAGAAGTTTTCTGATGACTCTGCGGTAGTGGAATGTATCAGGGATGGGGAAGAGACTGAGTATAGGACTGTGGTGGAAAACTTTTCTAAATATGGCAAAGACAAAGGAGCTGGTTGTGGATTTCAGAAAGAGGAAGCCACCAGTGATCCCAATCTCCATCTCGCTGGACTGGAGCCATAACACATAGGTTGGACTTGATGGACTTGTGTCTTTTTTTAACCTCACCTACTATATAACTATGTAAGACTGAGGTGCTCTATAAGAAGGGCCAGAGCCGCCTCTACTTTTTAAGGAGACTGAGGTCCTTTAACATCTGCCGGACGATGCTGAAGATGTTTTATGAGTCTGTGGTGGCCAGCGATCTCCTGTATGCAATGCAATGGCTGACTGCGCTGTAGCCATCATTTGGCTATGGTGCAGTCGGCAAGTGTTTAAAGATGTTATGCCATTCACTGTGAATTCACTAAACCCGTGAAAAAGGTTATTGAGTTATTTCAGTTTTGTTGCAAGAAGAAATGCCTAATCTAAATTCTTATGAAGGGGATCAAGTGTATTACTATGCTATGTTCCTGGTGTATCAAGAAATACGGGATTTGGGAGCAAGCCATATTTGACCCCCTGGACCAAGAAGTGTTTTTATATGGTAACCAAGTTAATACTTGTGGTTATTTGTCTATAAGTGAACATTCCAGTCAACCTTTATGGTTGGAGAGCACAGATGTAACAAGACTGCCAACCAACAGTGGAATCAGTGATGATGGTAGGTGACGGGGCTTGGTATTGAGGGAACAGTTAGTACTAAATTTTCCCCATTTAGTGACAGGGTCTCTATATTGGAGCCTGCAGTGGTACTAGTTTTGCCTATGGGCCGAGCCTGTGGTTGTGCTGTGCAAGGCCCTGTGAAGAGAATTATGGTGGCTTCCCTGTGTGCCCAAGGAAGAAATCTAAATAAAGGTGCAGTGTGAAGACTTGAGATAGGCTGCTGGAGTTACGGACATACTCACTATTACTTTCTCACAATGCTATGGAGTCTTTTGTTGGGGCAGGGAGGAGCAGACCTAGCTGTTGGCTGGAAAACAGACATGGTCCTTCTGTAAGTGTGTGGGGTTATGCATGGAGGTGGCCACTAGCCTGAAAGTGTTAATGCCCACATGAAGTAAGAGACTTACAGTGGTTGTAAACCATCACATATATCCATTAAAATGATTGGCCTCAGGTGATACCCAGAGATTAAACAAATCCTCCTACATAAGTTATACCAGTTTATCTGCAGTCTTCTCCTACTACATCCATTCAAAGTCCAGAATGTATAAAGCTTGTCTGGGCTGTCAGTAAACAGATGAAAGCAGAAATTACACACTGCAGAGCTCAGTGAGGAGAGCTGTGAGAGCTGATTGGAAGGGAGAGAACCCCCCTTCACACAGGAACAGAGCTGAGGCTGCCAATCACAACCTGTGCACTGCAGCTCCCTCCTCTGTCACCTTTTTTTCTCCTGATGTCAGGAAAACTTGTTAGAAGTGATTAATGATGATAGCAGAGGAATGAAGCAGCAGACAGAATATTTCCAGAATGCAGGGGGAAGCATCAAACCTGCAGCCTGTGAGATCTAGAACAGCTCAGAGAAATCAATAGCTGCTCCAATGATTAAAGAGGAGCCGAAAAGAACTACAATTTCTTAAAGTCCTAGCAACCTACCTATCAGGGTGCCACACAAATAATGGCTTGGTTGTTACAAGCACCATGTACAGGTAACAAGGAACCTATCCTCCTGTCTTCATACATCCCATGTTGTCCATTTATATCTCAGGAAACAGTTAATGTGAATTTAGCAGTAGTGACCTCTCGGTTCGATGGACCTGCATGTAATGCACCAATAACTGTGTTTATAGCTGCTATTTTTAGTGAGTTAGGTTTATAATGTCTACAAGTAAAAACTGACCTTTTACAGGTAATTGATGGTATTGAGCCGATTTGCACAATGTGCTAGAATTAAATACTAGATCATTATGGCCACCCTGCAAACTAAGAGAAAAAGAGGAGAGCGGGTAGAGAATTGATATTTCTCTATAATTAAAGGAGAAATGCTTTAATTATAAAAACAATTTCTTAAAGAAGACCTTCACTTATCTTAAAAATGACAACAAATGCACAATTATGCTGCATTCACACTGTAGTAGCACAGGAACATGCACAAAATCGTGCAATTTTGCATGCCTGCACGAAACATGCAAAGAAAGCGCATCATGTTTGCGGTGTTATTCCTTGCTAATGGCACCCCAGATGCAGCACACAGGTGGGTGGTTTTGTAACTCAAAAAAGCACACAGCAAAACATGCAGTTTAAAAAAAGCTCAAAACTAAAAAAAAAAACGCAAATTTGCCGCGTATAGAGCAGCCCTTTGAAAATAATGGATTGCCATAAGCGTGTAGTGTGAAAAAATGTAAAAAAGTGCACATTTGTATGAAGCCTGATGCACACCTCCCAACATTTTGAGATGGGAATGAGGGACACCTACTAGCAAACGTATATAGGCAGAGGACACGCCCCCTGCCACACCCCCTTAATGGAGAATTAACCAAAAAAAGTTCAATTAAATCCACAAGGGCTATTCCTTTATATTGGCTTTTAAAGAGGGAGTCCACCTAAATCCACCAAAAAAAAAAAAAAAAAAATATTAAAAGCCAGCAGCTACAAATAATGCAGCTGCTGACTTTTAATAAATGGCCACTTACCTGTCCCAGGGTCCAGCGATGTCGGCAGCCGACGCCGATAACCCGCTCGATATTCGGCAGCTGCCGCCACCATCCTAGATGAGGGAATCAGGAAGTGAAGCGTTGCGGCTTCACTTCCCGGTTCCCTACTGCGCATGCGCGAGTCACGCTGCGCATCGTAACTGGTCTCCGCTATCTCCTGGGAGCTGTGTGTTTCCCAGGAGACAGCGCGAAGGGACAGGAAGAGGCATAGACTCCCGTGGGAGTCTATGCCGGAAGTGGATGCAAATACCTGTCTTAGACAGGTATCTGCACCCCCCTCCCCCCTGAAAGGTGCCAAATGTGACACCAGAGGGGAGGAGGGTTCCGAAAAGCGGAAGTTCCATTTTTGTGTGGAACTCCGCTTTAAAATTTACAAATGCAGCAATTTAGAAATTGGAGGAAAGGTTTAGCACTGAGAAACACTTTTTGAAAGATAAAAAATGCATTTTATATACAACTATATGGATCAAACCAAAATGAGGATCACATGAGGAGGAAAGAGGGACGGAGGGACATTGCTCCAAATCAGGGACAGTCCCTCAAAATCAGGGACAGTTGGGAGCTATGCCTGATGTACTGGGTCATAGTGTGAATGGGACCTTAAAAATGTTTAGAAATGGCAATCTACAAACAGATACAGTAGTTATAGATAATAGCAGGCTTTTACATCCGTCATTTCCTCCATAGTTTTCTCATGGTGGCCATTTTCACTAAGGGCAGATGAATCCAATGTTCGACCATTCTTCTTGTTGGACGAGAAGGCCTGGCTCGCAGTATCCGCTCTAAGTCATCCCAAAGGTGTTCTATCAGGTTGAAGTCAGTCAAGTACCTCCACCCCAAACTCGCTCATCCATGTCTTTATCGACCTTGCTTTGTGCACTGGTGTGCAGTCATATTGGAACAGTAAGGGGCCATCCCTAAACTGGTCCCACAAATTTGGGAGGATGAAATTGTCCAAAATGTCTTGGGATTCTGAAACCTTAAGAGTTCCCTTCACTGGAACTAAGGGGCCAAGCCCAAAGCAAGGTCCATAAAGACATGGATGAGCGAGTTTGGGGTGGAGTAACTTGACTGGCCTGCACAGAGTCCTGACCTCAACCCAATAGAACACCTTTGGGATGCATTAGAGCAGAGACGGCGAGACAGGCCTTCTCGTCCAACATTACTGCCTGACCTTACAAATGCGCTTCTGGAAGTATGGTCAAACATTCCCATAGACACACTCCTAAACCTTGTGGACAGCCTTCCCAGCAGAGTTAAAGCTGTTATAGCTGCAAAGGGTGGGCCAACTCAATATCGAACTCTATGGACTAAAGCCTCATACACACGATCAGATCTGATCAAAAGCGCAGACTTTTGTCTGAAGGGCATTGGCCCCAAACTTGTCTTGCATACAAACGGCACACAATTGTCAGCCAACAAACACGAACATAGTGATGTACTACGTGGTTTTTCAGCTCTTTAGCGCCACCCTTTGGGCTCCTTTTCGTGTTAGTAGAAGTTTGGTGAGTGTTGATTCATGGTTTTCATTTCGCGCTTTTCAGTTTGTGCTTTTCATTTCACGCTTTTCAGTTCATTTCTGAACGCCCATGTTGGGGAATCGGTGGAGATAACGTGTTATTTATTATTGGCCTTGGAGTTTTGACCCAAGTTCAGTTCAGGAACAGGAGGAGGAGGATTTCTTGGACCAAAAATTGGTTGCTTTATTAATCGTGACCAATTATGTCATATGCCTTTGCTGCGGGAGCTCCAGGAGAATAATCCAGATGTTTTTTGGAATTATCCCTGGATGACGGACCCCTACTTTCACCAACTCTTGGCATTGTTGACCCCCCATATAAAGAATCAGGACAAATGCATGAGGCTTTTATTTTATTTTTTGGTTGAATAATAATGATTTGATTTGGTATATTTTCTATATTTTTGGATGCATAGAATACACTTTTTGGTTAAGTTCTATTGGCAGATAGCATGTCTAATTTTATTTGTTTTCTTTTTTTAATGCACAGTAAAGAATTGTGTAGAATAATACTTGTCCATGTGTTTTACTTCAAATGACAGTTTGGGAGTAGGCAGTTACATTTTATAAAATACAATGTAAAATTGACAAGAAACACCAACATAGTTGTATCTATGATCTTAAAAACTACGGGATAATGGTGTTGTGGTAACTTGCACCATAAAAAAAAAAAAAAATAATAACAAGCATAATAATATTATTCTTAATATCACTAGAAAAAAACCTTTGAAAATTCCTTTGCAATAACTCCATCAGTATCACCAGCAAAGCAGCTTCATTATTATCCCATTAAAGAAGAAGAGAATTGTGCGCTGCATTTCCAAATTTCATAATTTGCCACGTCACGAATGTTAATTCTCCATTACGAACGCTATTTTACAAGACTGACCGCTTCTGGCTCGTCCTTGCTTCCAAACATGCATGTTTGTACTTTGGACTTTTGTCCGATGGACTTGTGTACACACGCTCGGAAAATCCGACAACAGACATTTGTCTGCAGAAAATTTTAAAGGCTGCCATCCAATATTTGTCCGTGGAAAATCCGACAACCATTGTCCGATGGAGCATACAAACGGTCGGATTTTCCGCCAACAGCCTGTCATCACACAATTGCCGTCATAAAATCCGATCGTGTGTATGAGGCTTTAGACTGGGATGCCATTAAAGTTCATGTGTGTGTAAAGGCAGGTGTCCCAATACTTTTGGCAATATAGTGTATATGCACAGTCTATGAATCGATCAATAGGATGATACAATGTAAAGGAAGAGTGAAGAACGAAAATCCTTCATTTAGAGAATTTCACATTAAGGCAAAAGTTTTTTTTTCAGGGATGTTATCTCCACACGATGAAGAACGATATCCAATTATACTGTGATTCCAGCCTAGGATGTCATATAGCTAGCAGGGAGGAGGTATCTACACTGAATATTCATTTTTAGGCATGTGTCTATAAATATTTAAACATGTTTAATGATGTCTGCATAATCATGCGGGAAGTTTCTTCTCTGAAAATGGCTGTGTATTCTAAATTGTATGAATAATAATAATTTGTTATAGGATTGTGAACATTAAATAATACTCTGGCATTGTATTTAGAGACAATAATATTATGCCAGGCAAGATGAGTAGGTGCTTTAAATGCAGCCAACAAACACCCCTTCCACAAAATGACATGTTTGGTGAATGATCTTTGGATCATTTTAAAGTAAATTTCATGCATTCTATGATAAAGTGGCAGTTGATGAGAAATTGCATGACCTTTGGTGACAAGTGGTGTAAAATCACATGACCCCATTACTTGTCTTTTTTTTAATAAACTCTTTATTTTCACAAAAACAGTGTTACAGTTACATAAGAAAACAGCTCACTGCTATGACATAACCTCTAATGTGGAACTTGCCAATCTCATGGCTAGTAAGGTTTACTATTACAGATACTGCCAGGCTATATCGTCTTTAAATTATATAATGATTCCGCAAACTTTCATTATAATCAATAGGAAGCAACACATAGTTAGTCAGGTTGAAAAAAGACACAAGTCCATCCAGTTCAACAATAAAAAAAATAAATAAACAAAATAAAAAATATCGTACAATTCAATATACCCAATTCTATACCCACAGTTGATCCAGAGGAAGGCAAAAAACCCCAGCAGAGCATGCTCCAATTTGTTACAGCAGGGGAAAAAATTCCTTCCTGATCCCCCAAGAGGCAATCGGATTTTCCCTGGATCAAATTTACCTATAAATGTTAGTACCCAGTTATATTATGTACATTTAGGAAAGTATCCAGGCCTTTCTTAAATCAATCTACTGAGCTGGCCAGAACCACCTCTGGAGGGAGTCTATTCCACATTTTCATAGCTCTTACTGTGAAGAAACCTTTCCGTATTTGGAGATGAAATCTCTTTTCGTCTAGACGTAAAGAGTGCCCCCGTGTCCTCAGTGTTGACCGTAAAGAGAATAACTCAACACCAAGTTCACTATATGGACCCCTTATATATTTGAACATGTTGATCATAAATTCTCCTCTTCTCAAGAGTGAATAAATTCAGTTCCTCTAATTTTTCCTCACAGCTGAGCTCCTCCATGCCTCTTATCAGTTTGGTTGCCCTTCTCTGCACTTTCTCCAGTTCCCCAATATCCTTTTTGAGAACTGGTGCCCAAAATTGAACTGCATATTCCAGATGAGGTCTTACTAATGATTTGAACAGGGGCAAAATGATATCTCTCTCTCTGAAGTCCATACCTCTCTTAATACAAGAAAGGACTTTGTTTGCTTTGGAAACCGCAGCTTGGCATTGCATGCTATTATTGAGCTTATGATCTACCAAAACCCTTAGATCCTTCTCCACTACGGATTCCCCCAGTTGAACTCCCCCTAGCATGTATGATGCATGTATATTCTTAGCCCCCAAGTGCATACATGATGAGTAGCTTTGAGCAGTGACGGCTTGCCACTGGTCAATAATATCTCACTACTGGAGGCATCATCCCTATGCTAATGCACCAAAACTAACCATTCCACAAATGGGACTTTAAATATGGCTCATGTGGTCAACAACAATATTGGATGATATAAAAAGTTTTATTAGAACATATTTATTACACCAAGATTAAAAATAGACAATAAAAATAACCTTATAACAGCTTGCAAATCCAGGGGTCTTGATCAAAACCAGCTTGAACCAATGTTCTAGGACAGTGGTCTCCATTCTGTAGCCCAGGGGCCATATGCGGCCCTTTGCTTGCTTTTATCCAGACTTTAGGGCCTATTTCATCCACTGATACCAACAATGGGGTACAATTCCTCCCAATGACACCAACAATGGGGCACAATTCCTCCCAGTGAAACCAACGATGAGGCACAATTCCTCGCAATGACACCAATGATGGGGCCAATTTATGCCAATATCACCAGTGATAAGGCATTATTTTTTCCCACTGACGTCAGGACCTTTTCTACTCCTAGTAGCCACAATCCAGCCCCCTTGAAGATTAAAGGACATTAAACTGGCCCTTTGTTTAGAAATTTTGTTCTAGGAGGTTCATATGTCGCCATTTTTAAACACACTTATATGTGGGAGCACTCTCTGTTGGATTTGAGTGGGCTATTGATCTATCTAATACCTATCCAATACAATATATTAAGTGTGAGTTATAATGCTAAAATTACATTGGTTTGGTCCTGTCTGTGATGTTTTTAACACCAAGTATAGGCAGACAGCAAAGAGCTTGAACATGAGCCTGGTGTTTATTCAGCAGCATCCATCTTACAACTACCACAGCTCCCGCCCCCAGATCACTTGACTAAAACTGTTACCTGTTTCCTAACATGCACAAGGAACTAGGCATAACAACTGAACTTGAAGTATAACATAAAGCATACACATCATTACATCATTTTCTGGCGTAGCCTCCTCCGTATTTTTTATATTATATACATTTTGAAGTGGAGCGTTATTTTAATTGTACATGAAAACATTAGAAGACTAAGGTCATGAAAAAGCAGGTGATCCTGCGAAACGTGTCAACCTATGCATTTTGATCTCAATGCCAACATTGGATCAAGATGGCTTTTGTCAGGACCTCTGGATTTGCAAGCTATTATGAGACTTTTTTTATTGTCTACTTTTAATCTTGGTGTAATAAATATATTGTAATAAACACTTGTTTTTTTTTATCATGCAATATTGTTGTTGACCACTTGTATGTTTTAAGTCCCATTTGTGGAAAGGTTAGTCTTGATACAGCTGCTTCAGATAAGCAGTTAATGGTGGGAGTACACATACATGTCAAAGGAGTGTATCTTCCAATATGCACCTTATGTTCTCTCCAGGATGGATTCTAAGATTATGCTACATGAGCAACCCTTCATTCACACAACTAGAGGTCTGGGTTACCATGAGTAATATTTCTGATTGGTCAGTTAGGCCAAGCTTTCCTATTGTCTTATGGGGATGTGTAGTATTTTTCATGAATATTTATTATTCATTATTTATTCATTGGTTTTAATACAAAGAAATATTGCATATAAATATATATTATTTACCAGTTGCAGCCAGGTATTTGGAAGTTCTGAAGTCTTTGCTGTTGTGCTGTGAAATAGCCCTCAAAAGCAGAGAGATCAGTTTACACAGACTGTAAAGTGAGTTATAATTAAGGAAAAGTCCAAGAGGGGTGCTGGATTTTCACAGGTTATCAAAATGTGGACAAAGACATTACTTGAGCCCAATTGGCATGTTTTTGGCAATTAACCCCAGGAGAGGACATTCACCTGGGTTGAGCAATCTAAGTGTTATAAGACTCTACTGATTTGTGGAGTGGACTCAGTCAACACTTTGAACATATTTACAGTAGGGGAGAAATGTGATGTGAAGTCATGACTTCATCAGCGAGTTGCTTTTCCTTCATTGTCCAATCACAGTCTGAGAGCAAGTTGGTTACCATGGCCAAGCATTACTGCTTAAAGCTGAAGTTTAGGTATGTATAGTTTTGCATAGATGCATTGGTTCAGCTTGGACCAATGTAAATATGAATGTGTCATGCCTGGAAGATCCCCATGGAAGCTGGAAATCACTGTAGTAGGCACTTAGCAGCAGGGCAACCGCTTGGCATGGGACCCAGAATCTAGTGGAGATCGTTGTTGTAGCAATGCCTACTACAAGGATCTCCAGCTTCTATGGGGTTCATCCAGGTATGACACATACATATTTACATTGGTCCAAGCTGGGGTCTCTGAGCAACACTTACATCCAAGCATCTTAGAATTATAGTGGGAGCTCTACTAATCTTGGCTAGTATATAAGAAAATTTGTAGGATGTATAAGAAAGCGAAGATGATAGAAGGTGGCTTTTTCAGCAAATAAAGGTTTAGCTTCTTTTCCCTAATAGGGTTATTGTGCCAGGGTTGCAAATTTGAATTTTATGTCTTGTCCCAAGTTAGGCTTTAACTCTCTGAAGTGTATTAACAATACTGTGGGAGAAAAAAAATGTACTGTATGAAACAGAAAGTGAAAACTGCTTTTTGTGGGTGCTTGTGATCCAGAATGATGTGATATCCTTGCAGACTTTAAGAAAAAATAACTAGTGCTGAATGCTGATAATACATCTATGCATTAAAGAGACCCTGTCACTTTTTTAACTCCAAAGCCAAAACTATGCCCTAAAAAAAAATGTTTAAGACGTGCCTGTCTTGTGGCCCAGTCTCCACTGACATCAAGAGCCAAAATGCATTTTAAGGCTTCATGTACACGGGACGTTTTAAAACCTCAAATTAACAATTCAACTTGACAGATAGTAAACGATGTTTAAAAATGTCAGTTTTGACGCATTTACATGCTGCGATTAGCCGTGTTTAGCGGAGTTTGTGTTGTGTGTAGGAGCGTTTTTACATTTTTATTATTATTTTTTTTTTTCAAATAGTCAAAAATGTATTTCCATTAAAAACGTCTGTAAACGGAACGCAGCTAAATGCAAGTTACTGCGTTTACTTGCATTTACAAGCAGTTTCAGGCATTAGGGGTTTCAAATGCCTCTGAACATCCGTCCTGAATGCATGTTTTTGCTTTCCAAAAAATGCTTCTAAACTCAACTGCCTAGAAACGACTATAAACGACCCTGTGTACATGTACTGATAAGATAACATTGAGGAGAGTTCAGGGGCAGCTGAAAAAAAATGCCTAACTGCTCCTAAAAGTCCGTTTACAAGAAGCAGTGTACATGAAGCCTTACAGTCAAAAAAAATTAAGCTCCACACTAAAATTTTAGAGCAAAAAAAAATAGATTTTATTCCAAACTTATGTTGAATAAATTAGCCAACACATTTTGGGAGCCACACAGCTCCCTCTTCATTAGGGTTACAACCCAACTGTCAGGGTACTAACCAGAAAAGTTATGTGCGCAAGCAAAGACCTGGCACACTTGCCAATATCCACCATGCTCATCTACAGGGATGCAAGTAGACTTATTGGAATTACACTGGGGTGCTCTTGTGTGTGCTTGCGCAAGTCACACGCTGCGTATTCTCTCAACAATTAGTGGCACCAAATGCCCTTTATAGTAACGGCAGCTATACTTAGAGATTGATGGTTTATATTCAGTTCCCTGCATTCCTTGGTCCAGTGTATGCTGCATCCTTGGATCTCTTGTTACCAGCCTGGCTTGCCCCTGGACCTGCCTACTACTCTTCTCCTGGCTCTGCCCTCAGATGTTCCTATGAACTCTACTCTTGTTGATTCCCTGTGTATGATCCTGGTTTACTCCTGACTACACTTCTGCCACTCTCCTGCCTGACTACCATGTCTGACCTTTGGCTCATGTTCCTAACCACATCTGTCCAGTCCTGCCAGCCAGACCTATCTGCTTGCCCAGAGTGCCACTCTGGCCTAGCTGCTACTTCAGTCCAGTCTTGTCTTCAATAGGCTCCGCATTACAGCTGATTCGTCCAGCAACCACACAGCTGGCAACCCATGCTTCTTTGGGCTCAGCACCTCCCGTCACCACCTTCAAGGGAGCTTTGCAAAGGAAGCCCTCTCATCATGTCAGCCTCTGACCAGGTACATGACACTAACATAAGACATGTAATTAGCCCTGATGAATGGGGAGCTGTGTGGCCCTCCAAACATGTTGCCTCATTTATTCACCATAGATTGGGAATCAAACTCCACTTTTTGAACTGTAAAAATTTATTGTGGCATTTTTTAGACTTTAAACTTTTCATTTACTTCCTGAGGTTTCTGTATTAGTTTCTCAGTGTATGGAAGCAGCCCACATATCACTTGGTTGCCCACGTGGCTCCCCACCAGTACCATTGTGACAAAATCAAATTCAAACATGTAAGTTCTTTTCACCTAAGGTTCAAGTGCCATTAACCTATCACTTCAAGAGCCACAATGGCTTAACATTTTTTGGCATCCAGTACACTTCAGAGATTATCAGATGCCTGACCCCCCGCCCCCCCCTGCTACCACTGTGTCCTGATGTGACCGGAGAAAGGAACCACAGCACAGAGGTGGACCAGGCATCCCGAAAGTGCTGGATGCTGAAGATTTTCAAGTCAGCTTAGCTTTTGAAGACAGTGGTAGGGGAAAGTATTAACACTTTTCTTTTTAGTTATAGCTTCGCTTTCTGATTGAAAATTAATGATGGGTTCTCTTTTTTTTGGAAGGATGCTCCAAAAGGTGCTGGCAGATTTAAGATAACCAGAGGTACATGTAGATCCATTGGCCTGTTCACATTAAAACCTCTTTCAATCTGTCTAATCCTTAGACTGGTCACATTGTTGTGGCAGCTTTATAGTTATCACAACAAGGTTCATTGTGCTAGCCATTGCACTGGATATAACACCTCCGAAAAATCCAATTATTGCAGCTTTGTTTTGTGATCCGGCGGCTTTGATACCGAAACAAGAGATGTTTAATTAAATGACACAAAGGGCATTTGTAATGAAAGAAATTATCAATTAAGAATTTGCCTTGCATTGTTGAATAAAATAACACTTCAGACAAGTTAGAAATTTTGATGCTAATGTGAAATAATATGTGTCTGCATGTACCATGTCAGTGAGAAAGTTTATTCTTCTCTTCAGTGCCATGTCAAGTGTTTTTTTTCCCTCCGCCTGATGTCCAGGTGTAGAAACATTGGAGGCATTGGTAGATACTACCAGGACCATGGCCAGCTCTGGCGTATATTTAAGAATGAATGGGCCTTTGAGCCATCTGGAAATTGAATGTTGGAAATCTGGCAAAAGAAGGCATTAACTGAAGATGCTTTCATATAAACCATTTAGTCAAGTCATTTGAATACCATATCTAGAAATGAGTGGAACAGGTTTGGTTATTTAAATTAGTGCAAGGGGTAGGTACACTCCCAACCTACTGTACTTGCTTGATATTGCCACAACTTTATTGGTGGGGTTTACCTTAATTATTGCTGCCATTGGGCCCTGGATATCAATCACTGTGAATGTCATTTTTTAAGTTATCAATTTCCAATTTTATTTTGAATATGTTCCCTGTGCGAATTCAATAAAACCCAGAATACATCTTGGGCCCATTTATATCATTGTGGTGCATAAACTAATGTGTATTATGATGTATGGTGATTCATTTCAGTGGGCTGCCAATGCACCGGAAATTGGACCTGCACAAGCTTTTCTGGTCGATCACACCACAACGCTTAGTAGTGTGCTACCCTGCAGTGTGTGCAGCAACACAGGTGAGTTGCTTAAATGCATTAGGTATTCATTGAAAATTAATGGCATCTTAATTCATGAATGCCTAGATGGGAATGGGCTATTTCAATTTTCTTCATTGGTCTGAGAAGAGATATGGGTTTGACTAGGTTTGGTAATATATTATTATGCCTATGTTTACCTGTTTGCTGTGCTTAGCTCGCACCTGCCCCGGCATGTTGGTCAGGCACTATAGCATTGTGTGTAAGACCTGAGGACAACCGAGTACCGGTAGGCCCACTTGCATAATGAGAAAGAGGGCTGCTATAGGTGAAGAACACAGAGCCAGCTATAGTGCCTGACCACCTACGCTAGGGGTTGGCATGACAGATGAATGACACAACATTTACAGATCTGTTCAGCTTCGATATAGTACAGCTGGCATCACATGCAATTTCAGATTCACATTCCTTCTCTCTCTCCCTTCAGAAACACTTGTTTTGAGATTAGGATAAGCTATGCTGTGAAAGTGGCGCTAGTTATACCTTTAACATTTTTTTAAGTCTATTTCCATTAAGTTTTTGTAACAGTCTGGTACTCAGCACCCTGTTAAATTTACATATTGACACAGGTTGTCCTTACTGTACTCCTCTCATGCATGGACAGCTACAAATTCTGGTCTTCTGTATAAATTACTTCAGAAGCAGGAAATGAGTCATGCAGGAGAAGATACATCACAGCTTCAAACATTAACCCCAACAGCACCAGTCAATAACTCTTCATTCCCAGCAGCGGCCGATCCATAAGCGGCGCAGGGGTGCCGCCCCCCCCCAATCTCCATGCGCCGCTTCCTAATCTCCATGTGGGGCACCAAACTCATAGCTTTCTATTTTTTTTTTTTTTTTTTTAAGCATGATTAGAGCCTGAGGCTCTAATTGGCTTCAAAAAGGTTGGGCTCGGGGCGCAGAGCACTGCACCACAAACCCACCCACTTGTGACATTAGCAAATCAATATTTGCTATTGTCTTCTGGCTTCTCCTCCCGGGCCAATCAGGACAGGATGCAGATCTTAAGACCGGATTAGCCAGTAGGAGAATCCGGGGAAGCCGCACCCTTTATATTGTAATTGTGGATCTGGCTGGGGGGTTTGTTGCCGCCCCTCCCCAAAAAATGGAGCACCAGCCGCCACTGTTCATTACTCAAACATAAAGGGAACTTAGTAGGTTCTTGACTGCACATGCCCAGCATCAGGCAGTATTCGGTTGTCACTGAGAAGTTTGCAAAGCAAATTCAGTTTTGGTACCACTACCATTGAAATCTCAAATATTTTCAGCCTAAAATATCATACTGAGCTGTCTGTAAACCACAAAATACTTAAAAGAGAAGAATGGGATATAAAAAAATAAACATTTATACTCATCTAGGTGGATGTAGCATTGCCCCCCCTGCTGCCTCTAACACCGAGAACCGAGCGATCAAAGACTGCTAAATGCTTGGCTCTCAGTCTTCAGTAAGCAGAGAGCCGGTGACTGTTAGTCACCGGCTCTCTGCTATGCCCCTCCAGTGCTCATTGGAGCACCGGGTTGCGGAGGGGGCGAGAGCGTCTGGCTCAGGCTCTCAGCAGCATGCAGAGGTTGAGCCAGCTGCTGATCCAGGTAACTGGGTACCAACATTAAATTTGGGATATCTCCAGAGCCTGGAACAGCTGAATGATGTCAGCCAACAGTGGACTTTAGCCCACTATGGGCCACAGGAGTGCAGAACGAGGCCCTATAGGAGTGAAGAAAGAGTAGCTTTGGCCCTACTTTTCCTTTAAAATCATCTTATAACCGATAGCCAGCATCTCTACCTTTATACCTTCTGGCATTTTTACAATGAGTCATATACAGTAAAGCATCAGCAGATATTAAAAATGCATCCGATGTCTCCAGCCTCCTTGTTTCACACTTCTTTGTGATTTTCAGGATTATGAGTGTGATGGTCAAACAATTGTGAGCACTATGGTCATACAAACACATAGACCATTGATGTTTTAATTGGCATAAAATGTAATAGTGGAGATTTTCTGCATACCCAGTCATAGCGGTAAGAATTTCATGATCGTTTGCTGGATTGGCACAATAACCTTATACTGAGCTTTAAACATAATACTTCAATACTACAATGAAAGTTCAATACTAGAGAAATCAATGGATCTGCCTCATTTAAAGAAGTACATCTAGGTAAAGTGTAACTGAAAATTTTTTTTTTCATTTTGTATAGAGTAAGAAAGGATTATAGCCCCTGACAGGTTTCTGTTCACTTTCTGTCCTGTAGGCAAAACAGGAAGGGAGGAAATATTTCTCCAAAGTGAGGGAATCCCAGAATGTAACAAGGGTCACCAGAACTAGTGTCCCTATTGGAAGATCTCCCCTCTATTAGTGTTCTGATGTAAACCTAAAATTTGGGATTTTCTTTTACATTCACTTTGAAATGATAACAGTAAACAGGACTAATAGAGAGAGTGAATCTCACTAACGGGGGGCACAGACAGCAAACAAAAATGTTTTTAAGGAAAAATTAAAGGCACAAGCTTACACATTAGCTGTCCTTTAGTTAAAAAAAAGTCAAGCTTTGTACAGTACTTAACCATTTCTGAGTAACTCTGACATCTAAAATGAGCACCCCATCTGAGTAAAAAGATCCAGGTCACCCTGTTCCAGAGAGTTGCCAGGTAAACTATAAAAGTACAAAATACCTCTGTGCTAATGGACTACCATGGAGCTTCAAAGTAGAAAATGTCATGGACAAAAAAAGAAAAAGCATATTTCTAATGCTGCTCACTGGATATTTTACCTTCAACACAACCATGCAAGCCACTTCTTCACGTACACTTATGCCATGGAAGTATGGAGCCATAGAGCTTCAAAATACATACTGAAAATGTCATGGAGAAAACTTTCTATGTTTTTCACCGGATACCTTCAACACGGCCATGCAAGCCAACCACTTATTCACCTACACTAATCCCAGAGAGCCATTACTGAGGTATATGAAATATTGTACTGCGATGCCTTCTAGAGGAGCAAAAATGCTACTAAGAACTAAATATATAAACCCTTCACAGCAGTTGAGAGCAGCTCACAATAACCATAGGAAGTAGACAGGCAGAAAATGCAGTGTGCCATGATTTGTATGTTGTCTATAACATACAGATGCAGTGAGATGTCTTACACAGGCTTAAGTTCAGTGACATTCCTACTGTAACACTTTGTAGAACATGAGCTCTCCTTTACATGGGGAACTCCATTAGCAACCTTAATTTGTTTATTTTTTAGTGGAGTAAGCCAAGTTGGGATAAAAATCCACCAGTAGAACTTTGAAAATGTCAATTTTTGAGCATTCTTTTGACTCTTGTAGGGTCAAGTCAACGATTCTTTCTTATGGTAGTGACAAGAACATTCGGAAAAGCAGGGTATTTCTGAACTAATGAAATTATAACTGTAAATGTGGTTTTCATTTTAGAAAAATCATACATATTGAAATGCAACCTGTTTACTACATCTGAGATTTATATAAAAATAAAAAGTGACGGCAGAAAAAAAGACAATTTTTTAACCTTTTTTGGCTGAGCATACATTCACGTTAGTCACAATCATGTTTGAATCCACTGCTGACTCACTCCCTACCTCTGCTGGAAGTCTATTCCAACCATCAAATATTCTTTCAGTAAAAATAATACTTTCCAAGATTAGTTTTGAACTTTCCTCCTGCTAGTTCGAGGTCATGTCCCTATGTTCCTCTTCTTGGCTTCATATTGAAAATTCTGTCCTCCTGAACTTTATTCCCCCCCCCCACCTTGATGTAGTTAAAGGTTTCAATCATGTCTCCCATTTCCCTTCCGTTCTCCAAACTATACATATTAAGTTTCTGAAGTCTCTCCTGATTAGGGATGAGCTTCGTGTTTGAGTCGAACGCATGTTCAACTCGAACATCGTGTGTTCGGCCGTTCGTCGAATTACGAACGATATGGGCCAATCACTGCGCCATGTGGACAGAGAGCCGCAATTGGCCAAAGCCAGAGAGGCTTTAGCCAATTATGGCTCAGGGGTTTAGTACATGCCCCATACTATATAAGGCCATCTGCATGGCGGCCTTGTGTAGTGTGTTGTAGTGGAGAGAGATAGATAGACAGAGAGACAGTGTCATTTGCTTTAAGTTAGATGCACTTACAGTGTATTGTGTATATATATATGCATCCCAGGTGTTGTGTGTGTGTGTATATATATATATACATACACTGTATTCAGTTTAGCTAGATCCGTTCCTATTATTCTCTTCCTAATATACTGACAGGCAGGCAGGTGTTTTTACAGTATTACCTGAAGACAGGTGCTTGTGTGCTTATTCTGATCCTATTAATAGCACAGGCAGGCTCTTGAAATATTTCCAGTTAGTGTACTGTGTACCCTGCACAGTTGCACCTACAGTATAGCTACCTGAAGCCAAGTGCTTGTGTGCTTCTTCTGATCCTATTAATAGCACAGGCAGGCTCTTGAAGTATTTACAGTTAGTGTACTGTGTACCCTGCACAGTTGCACCTACAGTATAGCTACCTGAAGCCAAGTGCTTGTGTGCTTCTTCTGATCCTATTAATAGCACAGGCAGGCTATTGAAATATTTACAGTTAGTGTACTGTGTACCCTGCACAGTTGCACCTACAGTATAGCTACCTGAAGACAGGTGCTTGTGTGCTTCTTCTGATCCCATTAATAGCACAGGCAGGCTCTTGAAGTATTTCTAGTTAGTGTACTGTTTAACCCTGCACAGTTGCACCTACAGTATAGCTACCTGAAGCCAAGTGCTTGTGTGCTTCTTCTGATCCTATTAATAGCACAGGCAGGCTATTGAAGTATTTACAGTTAGTGTACTGTGTACCCTGCACAGTTGCACCTACAGTATAGCTACCTGAAGACAGGTGCGTGTGTGCTTCTTCTGATCCTATTAATAGCACAGGCAGGCTCTTGAAGTATTTCCAGTTAGTGTACTGTGTACCCTGCACAGTTGCACCTACAGTATAGCAGGTGTTCTCATACTAATAATATTACAGGCAGGCAGTTGATTCTGCTAGCTGCAGTATAATCGGTATATATATACATCCCAGTTTTGTGCAGCTACATCTCACTGCAGGCCATTAGTATGTCTGGAAGGCCAACAAGGAGAGGCAGACAGTCACAAGCCAATAAAAGAGGGCAAGCAGGCTCTGTGTCTAGAGGTAACAGTGCTGGTCATGCACATGGTGCATCCTCATCAGCACGTGGCTGTGGGCCACGTTTGGCCTTTTTTTTGGCAGCTGGCCATGTTGAGCCGCAACATGCGGAAGACTTGGTTGAGTGGATGATCAAGCCGTCCTCATCCTCCTCATCCTCTCTCACCCAGGCTCAGGGTACTTTGTCTGGCAAAGCAGCTGCCAACGTGGCCTCTTCCCTCGGCTCAATGGCATCAGTCACTCCTTCCCTAGCCCCACCATGTCCTCCTGAGGAGGCCCCGAACTGTTTGACCATAGTGTTGGGTACATGCTCCAGGAGGATGCCCAGCGTTTTGAAGACTCCGATGATGGTACTCAGCTAGAGGAAGGCAGTAACGTGAGCCCAGACAGAGGGGGTGCCCAAGAAGGACAGCAATCTGGCAGTCATGTTCCCCTGCTGCAGCATACTGCCAGGTTTGCTCCAGTGATGAGGAGGGAGGGGATAATGAGGTCACTGACTCCACGTGGGTGCCTAAAAGGTGAGAGGAGGAGGCACATCACCAACGAGGCAGGATGCCCTCCAGGGGCCAGCTTAAGGGCAGCACACTGACTGAATCACACCGCAGAGTTCCGCATGTGCAGGGCGCTACTGTCTCTGCATGTTATTCCAAAAGTTCTTTGTTGTGGGCCTTTTTTGAGATGAGTGCATCAGATCGCACCGCTGCTATTTGTAACATATGTCTCAAGCGTATCTCGCATGGCCAAAACACCTCCCACTTGGGCACCACATGCTTGACCAGACATATGTTGACCTGCCATGCAGTTCATTGGCAAGCATACCTACAAGACCCACACCAAAGAACAAAGAGGACCTCTCCTTGCTCCTCATCAGCTGGGATCTACAACCCCACTATACCTTCAGTCCTCTCTGAGACCTGCACTGAGAGAAATGAAGGTGTAGAATTAGGTGTGTCACAGCCAAGTACTTGTGGGCAATCTGCTACACCAACATCAAATTGTACCAGGCAAATTTCCCTGCCCCAGCTGCTGCACCACAGAAAGAAGCTCGCTCCCAGCCATCCACATGCCCAGCGGTTGAATGCTAGCTTGGCAAAATTGCTAGCACTTCAACTGTTACCTTTTCAGTTGGTAGACTCTGGCCCCTTCTGTGAATTTATGGAATGTGCCGGTTCCTCAGTGGCAGGTTCCCAAACGCCACTTTTCTCACGGAAGGCGATTCCGGCTCTCTACCGGCATGTGGAAGGCAATGTCTTGGCCTCGCTGGACAAAGCGGTCAGCGGTAAGGTGCATGTTACCGCTGACTCATGGTGCAGCAGGCATGGACAGGGACGTTACCTAAGTTTCACGGCGCATTGGGTGACTCTGCTGGCATTTGGGAAGGATGCAGGACAAGGTGCAGTAGTGTTGGAGGTTGTTCCGCCACCACGCCTCCAAAATGCTATTACTGGTGATTCTGACACACCTCTCTCCTCCACCCCCCTCCTCTTTTTCTTCCTCCATGGCCACTTCCTGTGCTTTGTCCTCAGACCCAGCGGTGCTCCGTAGGCGTTCAAGGGGCTATGCAAGTACACAGGCCAAAAGAGGCCATGCGGTGCTTTGAGCTGGTGTGCTTGGGGGACAGGAGCCACACTGAGGCAGAGATTCTGTCAGCTCTGCAGGGGCAGGTTCAGAGGTGGTTGACGCCACGTCAGCTTAAGCCAGGAATGGTGGTTTGCGACAATGGCACCAACCTCCTCTCCGCCCTCCGACAGGGACAACTGACCCATGTGCCTGTTTGCCTCACGTCCTTAACTTGGTGGTGCAGTGGTTCTTGGCAGGTACCCCGGACTTACAGGCTGTCCTGAGGCAGGCCAAGAAAGTCTGTGTGCATTTCCGCCGGTCGTATAATGCCAACAGGGGTTTGGTCGGCTAATTATCTGCAAATTGTGCCACATCCTAGATTAAGAATTTAAACAGAGATAATTCCCCTAGTGGACTTTAAAGGCACATATGAAAGAATGTGTAGGAAAGTATGTTAAGTAGACAACAATTTATTAATTACAAAAGGCTCTCATAAAGACATCAAACAAATGACATAAATAAAAAAGGAATGCGATTACACATATTTATAGCTATTGATACCAATACGCTTGCACCCGACGCGTTTCGGAGTTGTTTTAGCCTCCTTCTTCAGGGGTGGTTGTAAGCTTTAACAAAGATTTCTATATAGGAAATAGTATATACAACATAGACATAATAAATACATGTGTATATCAAGCCATAAATATATAGGTGCAATATTATATTCATTTCGTTTACACTTACATTGGTATATATAAATATTGGCTGCGCATTCCAGAAAGGTTTAAAAACAACGGTGCTGACACATACTGCCCATCAAGCGCGTCTTCCAATCGTGGTGTGTAAAACTTTGTTTAGTATATCCAAAGTATTCATATGGCCTCTATCGAGGTAGAAATAACTGGGTAAGGATGTATGAGGTGGTTTTACTTCCTTATGATAGGAAGAAAGGCCCATTAATCGAGGGCATACAAATGTTTGGATCTGGAATCACACTGGGGCCAAATGCGGGTCCTGTAGGTTGCGAAAATGTATAAATAAATGTATAGTGACCAGGAATATGAGTAAATTCAGTGGTAGGTAAGAAGTTTTTAGATGTATCCTACCTGATAGGCCTACGGTACAGAGTTCGACGAGAAAGACCACCAACTGATGATAGGTGTAGACCAGGTGAACTCAGATAGCTAGAAAATCAACATGAAGGAGAAGGGACATATAAAAGTCTCATTTTTGTACTTCTGTCATTTATCTTGACAGTTTAAGGTGTATCTAAAAGGTATGTGTTTGAGGGTTTTATATAAGAGAAAACAGGGGTTCAACAACTTTGTCCCTGGTTAGCAGTGTTAAATTTGATCAAGGAGGGGAAAGGGGGGGGGGAAGAGAAAGGAGGGGAAGGGGGGGGGGGGAAGGAGGAGGAAAAGGGGGGAGGGAAAGAAAGGAAAGGGGGGGAAAAAGAATGAGGGAAAGGAAGGAGGGAAGGGGGGGAGAAAAGAGGGGGGGATAAGGGGGAAGGGGGGGGAAAGAGGGGGAAAAAGAGGGAAGGAGAAACAAAGGAAGGAGGGAGGGAGAAAGAGGAAAGAAAAATAGCATAAATAAAATGTATGCTTACGACAAAAAACCCAACCCTTCCAAACGGCCAGCCCTTCCACCCCAAACACTTTGCCAGTTGTAGGACCTACGGGGTGATATACCTACTTCTGTGCGAATGTACATGTTTTATATAGGGAAAACCAAAACAGAATTTTGGAAGAGGGCATATAGACACATAGTGAGCATGGAAACATGCGATCCTGATCTCCCACTTGGGAGACACAATTTAACAGTACATAAGGGTAAATGTCCTAAGATTAAATTTCTTATTCTGGACCGGGTACATCCGGAATCTAGGGGAGGTGACTGGAATAAGACACTTTTACAGTTAGAGTCCCGCTGGATATATAATCTAAGAGCTACCCAACCCCCAGGCTTAAACGAAACCATCTGGTTTAAGCCCTTTCTCGAAGGCTTTTCATCAGGCGGTAGAGAGCAATGAATAAGATAATTATATATACAATATGTATCTACACTTGGACCATAGACCGAGTTTTCGAATATACCAATACTTCGTCCGTAAACACCCCCTACCCCTATGGTACTACATATATGTAAAGACACATCTCTCAAGTATGGACTGGCTGTATCTATATGCCTAGCAGATTTTGTGCTATCGGCTATTTACATCATAAATAAAAACTTAGAAGAGGCGTTCTGAATTGAGCAATATGTATGTATGCCTAGCCTGGTTGTTGCCTACTGTCTACTATCTAGATTTATGTTTACATAGAAGTGGGACCTATAGAATGTTTTAGGATGTACTATAATGATATGTCTTGGATATTCTGATTAAACTACTGTCATGCATATGCATATCCTATATTGTGACACCTTGGGTCCAATAATCCGGACTGTGTGTATGTATAACTGAGTGGAATCCCTGGATCCTACCCATACACTGTATATCTGAGTTATATATTTTTTATGCTTGTTAATTTAAGTCACTGTTTCACAATGTATGTCCCTCCATTAGGAACCGTTCTAACCTGTATACACTGCCCACCAGCGTCTCTTCCTTTATAATGGTGACCAATTTACTATATATGTACTTATTCCTTTTACAGTATACACAATACTTGTGCTTCTTTTTTATTTTGCATTTCCTCCACCTTGTGATCTGTTATCCGCCCAGCACACAAAGCCGCCTGAGCGATTCTGGCTCATGGCGGCGCTGTGTGAGGTACAGTGTTGCTGACACTGTCCTCCATCTTGCGACCCCGGCGGACATGCGCAGTCCGTCGGGGAAGCTAGACGTGCCGGCGGGTGTAGTGGGCGTGGCCACGCCTCACGCGTCTGTGAGCGCATGCGCTGTGGGACCTGGCGGCGCTCGCTCCACCCGGGGGGCCAGTCTTAGCACGTCCGTCCCTCCTCCACATCCACAATCAGCTGTTGGCTATTCTCATCAACAGCTGATTGGTGGGGAGGGCTTGAAATACTCTGGCAATGCTCACACCGAGCGTCATCTGCTTTGGGCAGGACGCTGTCGGTGTGAGCCGCTGCTACATACTGTAAGTAACTTTAATACCAGACTGAAACCCATGCACATCATCTACTTAGATTTGTATCACTGAAACTACAAGCCACAAATCTTATATCACATCTGTGCTCTTTATGTCCTCTTCCTCCTTCCCTTTTCTTTCCCCTTTTCCCCCCTCTCCCCCCCCCCCCTCCCCCTTTCTCCTCTGCTATTTTTCTTTCCTCTTTCTCCCTCCCTCCTTCCTTCGTTTCTCCTTCCCTCTTTTTCCCCCTCTTTCCCCCCCCCCTTTCCCCCTCCCCCCCTCTTTTCTTCCCCCCCCCTTCCCCTCCTTCCTTTCCCTCATTCTTCCCCCCCCCTTTCCTTTCTTTCCCCCCCCCTTTTCCTCCTCCTTTCCCCCCCCCCTTCCCCTCCTTTCTCTTCCCCCCCCCTTTCCCCTCCTTGATCAAATTTAACACTGCTAACCAGGGACAAAGTTGTTGAACCCCTGTTTTCTCTTATATAAAACCCTCAAACACATACCTTTTAGATACACCTTAAACTGTCAAGATAAATGACAGAAGTACAAAAATTAGGACTTTTATATGTCCCTTCTCCTTCATGTTGATTTTCTAGCTATCTGAGTTCCACCTGGTCTACACCTATCATCAGTTGGTGGTCTTTCTCGAACTCTGTACCATAGGCCTATCAGGTAGGATACATCTAAAAACTTCTTACCTACCACTGAATTTACTCATATTCCTGGTCACTATACATTTATTTATACATTTTCGCAACCTATTTGGCCCCAGTGTGATTCCAGATCCAAACATTTGTATGCCCTCGATTAATGGGCCTTTCTTCCTATCATAAGGAAGTAAAACCACCTCATACATCCTTACCCAGTTATTTCCACCTCGATAGAGGCCATATGAATACTTTGGATATACTAAACAAAGTTTTACACACCACGATTGGAAGACGCGCTTGATGGCAGTATATGTCAGCACCGTTGTTTTTAAACCTTTCTGGAATGCGCAGCCAATATTTATATATACCAATGTAAGTGTAAACGAACTGAATATATTATTGCACCTATATATTTATGGCTTGATATACACATGTATTTATTATGTCTATGTTGTATTTACTATTTCCTATATAGAAATCTTTGTTAAAGCTTACAACCACCCCTGAAGAAGGAGGCTAAAACAACTCCGAAACGCCGTCGGTTGCAAGCGTATTGGTATCAATAGCTATAAATATGTGTAATCGCATTCCTTTTTTATTTATGTAATTTGTTTGATGTCTTTATGAGAGCCTTTTGTAATTAATAAATGTTGTCTACTTAACATACTTTCCTACACATTCTTTCATATGTGCCTTTAAAGTCCACTAGGGGAATTATCTCTGTTTAAAGTCGTATAATGCAGTGCTTGGCTGGCTGACCTCCAACAGGAATTTAACCTGCCCAAGAACCGCCTAATCTGTGACATGCCCAGCAGGTGTAACTCAACGTTGGCCATGCTGCAGTGGCTGCACATGCAGCAGAGGGCCATCAATGAGTTCCTGTGCGACTATGGCACCAGGACAGGGTCAGGGGAGCTTGTTTTTTTTCCCCACGCCAGTGGGCAATGATCAGGGATGCATGCACTGTCCTGTCACCATTTGAGGAGGCCACGAGGATGGTGAGCAGTGACAGTGCATGCATCAGTGACACTGTCCCCCTTGTCCACCTGTTGGAGCACACGCTGCCTGGAATAATGGACAGGGCACTTGAGGCAGAACAGAGGCAGGAAGAGAAGAGGAGGACTTCCTTAGCTCTCAAGGCCCCCTTTATCCAGACAGTGTTCCTGCGTGCCCACCGATCACATAGGAAGAGGACGAGGAGGAGGAGGAGGATTGTGTCAGCGTGGAGGTGGAGCCTGGCACTCAGCATCAGCAGCAGTCTTTAAGGGATCATTTACAATCCCAGGAAACCCATGGACTTGTACGTGGCTGGGGGGAGGTGGCTGCGGATCATGTCGTCCTTAGTGACCCAGAGGACTCCGGACTGAATGCCTCAGCAAACCTACGCTGCATGGCCTCCCTGATTCTGCAAAGCCTGCGGAAGGATCCTCGTATTCGTGGTATCAAGGAGAGGGATTGTTACTGGCTGGCAACCCTCCTTGATCCACGTTACAAGGGTAAGGTTGCGGACCTTATCTTGCCATCGCAGAGGGAACAGAGGATGAAACATCTTCGGGAGGCCTTGCAGAAAGGTCTATGCAACGCGTTCCCAAAGACTGGGAGGTTACAAACTCCTGTTCCTGGACAACGTGTTGCTGAGGCTTCAGTCAGTCAAAGAAGGAGCGGTGGAGAAGGTGGCCGTCTGACCGATGCGTTTAGACAAATTTTTAGTCCGCAGCCCCAAGGTATGATCGGTTCCAGCAACCATCACCAGCGTCTGTTTTACATGGTGCAGGAATACCTAGGTGCAAGATCTGACTTGGACACCTTTCCCACCGAAAAATCCTCTGGGTTACTGGGTCTTGAGGATGGATCACTGGCCAGAGCTTGCACATTATGCAATTGAGCTACTGGCCTGTCCTGCATCCAGCATTACAAAGCTGCTGAAGGCTTTGTAACCGATCACAGGTTGCGCCTGTCCACTGACTCGGTCGACTGACTGACCTTCATAAAAATGAATCAGTCTTGGATCACCCCACCTGATGCTGAGTGACTATCCTGTTATGCTGAGTGACTATCCTCTTCCTCCTCAATGATCATGCTGATAGCTTGTAAGAATATTTTTGGTTCTGGGTGCTGCCACCAGTGGCTAAGGCCCAATTTTTCTGCCCCTGTTTAACAGGGGGGTGTAATTACAATTTTTGATGCAATAATTTGCAGCAGGGCTCATTCCTGCGCTCCAACTAGAGTATCTGTGAGGGGTTGCAGTGTTGTGGCACCAGCACCAATGCCTAAGGCCCAATTTTTCAGCCCCTGTTTAACAGGGGCGTGTAATTACAATTTTTGATGCAATACTTTGCAGCAGGGCTCGTTCCTGCGCTCCAACTAGAGTATTTGTGAGGGGTTGCAGTGTTGTGGCACCAGTGCCTAAGGCCCAATTTTTCTGCTCCTGTTCAACAGGGACATGTAATTACAATTCTTGATCTAATATTTCACAGCAGGGCCCGTTTCTGCTCCCACCAAGAGTAACTGTGAGGACTTACAGTGTTGTGGCACTAGCACCACCACCACCACCAAAGGCCCAATTTTTCTGCCCCTGTTCAACAGAGGCATGTAATTACAATTCTTGATCTAATATTTCACAGCAGGGCCCTGTGAGGGCTTACAGTGTTGTGGCAACACTAGCACCTAAGGCCCCAGTTTCTGCAGAGTATATAGGGTAGGCCCCTACTTTCAAACGTCCAACTTACAAACAACTCCTACTTGCAAGCGGAAGGAGACAACAGGAAGTGAGATGAAATCTACCCCTAGGAAGGCAAATGCTCTCCTGTAAGAGTTAATATGGGAAAAACGTTTCTCCTTTCCACTGATGCTTTATCAGCAATCCTTGTTTCACTAAAAACCCCAAATTTTCAAAAAAACATTTGTCATTGGGACAGAAAGTGAGGTGAAATCTTCTGAAGAGGAGCACAGACAGCAAAACAAATGTCGCAGGGGTGATAACCCTTCCCTATGTTTTCCAAAAAGCTTAAAATAGATTTTTTGGCTGGAGCTAAACACTTTAAAAATGTACCAGTTCAAAATTACAAACAGATTCTACTTAACAACAAACCTACAGTCCCTGTCTTGTTTGCACCGCCTGTATACTGCTGTTCAGAGGGCCTGGGGCCCCACGCCTTTCCTTTTTTTAATTTGGGTGCGGGGTTCCCCTTTATATCCATACAAGACCCAAGGGCCTGGTAATGGACTGGGGGGTACCCATGCCGTTTGTCTCACTGATTTTCATCCATATTACCGGGACCCGACATTACATTAGAGCCGTAAGCAGTTTTAAATTACTTTTATTCCTTTAAAAATGTCATTTTGTGCAGGGACTATTCTGAGCACGGGAAACACGCGCCACTTTACAGGCATACAATAGACACCCCCCCCAGGTACGATATTTAAAGGAATATTTCACTTTTTTTTTCACTTTAAGCATCATTAAAATCACTGCTCCCGAAAAAACGGACGTTTTTAAAACTTTTTTTGCATTGATACATGTCCCCTGGGGCAGGACCCGGGTCCCCAAACCTTTTTTAATACAATACCATGCAAATTAGCCTTTAAAATGATCACTTTTGATTTCAAACATTCGAGTCCCATAGACTACAATGGGGTTCTAACGTTCCTGCGAAGTTTCAGTCCAGTCATCTGAAATACGTACCCCATTTTATTCCTCTGTAGTGCTGGCCAACACTGTATCCCAATAGTATAGTCTATCAAAGGATTATTTTTTCCCTAGGTGCTTTATTTTACATTTAGAAACATTGAACTACAGTTTTCATTGGTTTGACCAATCTTCCAGCACTGCCAAATCATGTTCTATGTTACAGACACCTCCAGGGATATTAACCCTATTGCAAACCTTTGTATCAGAAGCATAAATTACATACCTTACCCACCAACCCTTTGGTTATATCACTTATAAAAAACAGGACAAAGTACAGGGCCTTGTGGTACACCACTAGTGACTGGTCTCTGTTCCCAATGAACCCCATTTACAACCACGCTCATTCTTTAGCCAATTGCATATCTGCTGAGCCACCCAAGGTTAAGTCGTAGCCTGTAAAACATTTTTATTAGATCATTATGTGGAACTGTATCAAATGCCAAGATGTCCACAGCACCACCCTGGTCCAAAACATTAGTAATGTAGTCAAAAACTTTTGTCAGATTAATCTGACATAATCTGCCCTCAGTAAAGCTATGCGGCTTTGGGTCCAGCGAGTTGCGTGTGTTTAAGTGATCAATGATCCTAATTTTGAGGACTAATTCCATTGACTTGACTACAAGGGATAGTAAACTCACTGTCCTGTAATTGCCAGCTTCTACCTTGCCTTCTTGTGGATAGGTACAATATTAGCCATCTACCAGTCATTGGGAACGCCTTCTAGACTCTAGAAGAGATTGATTAAAAAGATCTGTATCTTGATGTATCAAAATCTTTTTTCCAATGCACTAGAGCAGTGGTTCTCAACCTTCTAGTGCCGTGACCCCTTGATAATATTTCCCAAGTTGTGGGGACCCCTAACAGTAAAATTATTTTCGTAGCGTGGGTTGTCAGCACCCAAGGTAAGACATTTAGCTCTCCCCGAGTCTCTTCCACTCGTACAGTATTAAAACCCCTTATGGTACATTTTAGGATGTACCACTGTTTCTCTTTGTTCTCCTTTCTTTCCCTTTTATCTCTCTCTATCCTAATTTCTCCCCCCCCCCATCCCTCTCTCTAGCCTTCTTTCTTGTTATTTTGCTTATTCTTTCTCTCCCTTTTTCTTTGTTCCTCCCCCTCTTTTCCTCTCCCTTCCATATATTCTCTATTTTTATTTCTTCTCTTACTCCTTGGTGGGGGGGAATGGGATGAGTGGCAGTGCTGGTGGGGAGTTGGGATGAGTACCAGTGCTGGTGGGGGGTGGGATCAGTGGCAGTGCTGGGGGGAGTTCTGATCAGCCAACTTGGGTGCTCTTGATCAAGGTCATCTGCTGATCTGAGAACTGTAGTGGGGACTTTTAGTGGCAACTATAATCACAGGTAGTGTTACTCACTATGTCTCTGACTTTGTGGTGTTTCGCAGCAGTGACACCTATGCAGAAATCAGGAGATAGGGTCTCCTTTAGCCCCTCCTATATCACATTCCTCATCAGTCAGCTGACCTCTAGTCTCTGCCCCCCAGCCATGCCGTGAACTGAATGGGCGGCTGCGAAGAGGCTGAGTGGGCGACCATGGGCTCCAGGAACAGCCAAGCTGAAGGCGGCCGAGAAAAAGGCTGGGAGATCGGTGCGGGATTCAGGAGCAGCCCAGGATTTGGTGACCCCTGACAAATCGTCATTCGACCCCTGAGGGGGTCCCGACCCCCAGGTTGAGAACCACTGCACCAGAGTAACTTACCCTCCCCCAGATCCAGATTTACTCTGTCCTGAAGGTTTAAACATGATTGGTGGCAATACATAAGGAAGTCCATATCTTTGTAAGAATAAGCAGATACAAAAGGCAACATGTATTGTTCCTCAGCTGCCAATCTGATACATTGTTGCAAGCCTTCAGCCTGCAATAAAAATAAGACTGTTTAATCTAATTGGCTGTTATAGGCAACAGTCCCAGTTTCATTTCATTCAGCCAGCCATTCTCAACCAGGGAACCTTAGGTTTCATTCAGAGGTTGCTAGGGGATTCCTTGAGCTGTTGCTGAGAGACTTACCATCTTATGGTGCCTACATAGTTCCAGAGCCAAGGCCACTTGTTGGTAGGGATGAGCCGAACACCCCCTCCCCCATTCAGTTTGCACAAGAACATGCGAACAGACGGAAAATTTGTGCGAACACCGTTAAAGTCTATGGGACACGAATGTGAAAAATCAAAAGTGCTCATTTTAAAGACTTATATGCAAGTTTTTGCCATAAAAAGTATTTGGGGACCCGGGTACTGCCCCAGGGGACATGTATCAATGCAAAAAAAAGTTTTTAGAAGTTTTTCCAGGAGCAGTGATTTTAAGAATGCTTAAAGTGAAGCAATAAAAATGAAATATTCCTTTAAATAGCATGCCTGGGGGTCTCCGCAGCAAAATGACATTTCTAAAGGAAAAAATATAATTCAAAATTGCTTGCGGCTGTAACGTATTTCCGGATCCTGGCAATATGCATAAGAAATCATTGAAAAAAATGGCGTGGGTCGCCGCCCCCCCAAGTCCATTACCAGGCCCTTCGGGTCTGGTACAGATATTAAGGGGAACTCCACACAAAAATTTAAAAAATAAATAACGTGGTGGTTCCCACCAAAATTCATATCAGACCCTTATCCGAGCATGCAACCTGGCAGGCCGCAGGAAAAGGAGGGGGGGACGTGAAAGCGCCCCCCCCCCCTCCTGAACCATACTAGGCCACATGCCCTCAACATGGGGAGGGTGCTTTGGGGTCCCCCCCAAAGCACCTTGTCCCCATGTTGATGGGGACAAGGGCCTCATCCATCCAAACCCTTGCCCGATGGTTGTGGGGGTCTGCGGGCAGGGGGCTTATCGGAATCTGGAAGCCCTCTTTCACAAGGGGGCCCCCAGATCCCGGCTCTCCCCTTATGTGAAAAAGTATGGAGTGACTCCGCCCCCTCTGATCTCGCAGTGCATTATGGGGCTTTCTGCGGCACTCCAATTTCCTGCAAACGCCCCATAATATTCGCTGTTCGGCAAATGGGCGAACACCCAATCGAATCGATAGGTTCGATTCAATAATCAAGCTCATCCCTACTTGTCAGAGCCAGCTGCAAAAAACCATTGATTGTTGATGATTGTGGTTGCCTGTAAGGGTAGAGTCTTGATATTCACCGTAAGGGGAGCGTTCTTTCTACAGGTCACCAATGTAAGAGCAATTTTTCCCATGGATGTTCAATAAATAACTTTCGGCAGGGGTTTCCCGAGAACTGAAAATTATTTCAAGGGGTCTTTTGTAATAACAAGATTGAAAAGGGCTGCATTTGGCTGTTTATAAACCAGTGTCAACGTGTTGTAGCAAAGCAAGACCTAGTGCTAAAGGGAAAAGCAACTGATGTAATTTAACTCGACTTAGTATGCAGTCAAGCATCATAAAGGTAATTTCATAGAGATCTAAATTCATTACTTTCTCAATGCACAAAAACAAACCCTAGTGGTCTGCAGACATTTTTGTAAAAGGCTTTAAGGTTTTCTGCTAGAAAAAAAATGTATTAACTATGTACAATATCTAATTAGGATGCAGCCTACACATTTCTTTATTTATTGTAAAATGAAAGAACTCAGGTGATGTTCTTCTTTTTCTCTCGGTGAAAGCAATATATTTTTCATTACACATTAGTCTATTTTATAATTATACCTAAGTATATTTAGCTTTTTTTTGGCACCATTACATGAAATTCATTGTGAGATAATAAGGTTCTTTGGATGGGTGGATTAACAAAAAAAAAAAACGCACTCGGAAAGATAGACGAAAATATGTGAAAACCGGTACGTTGTGTTCAATATCTAAATTCATACTCTTCTGAAGACTAATAGAAGTAATCAGCTCAGGCTCAGGCTGTAATCAAATTATAAATATGTCACAGATTAAATGTGTTTTATGTTGAGATGACCTGCTGAGTCTTTATATGGCTGAATCTTAAAAAAACATCTCAGATATTATTCACACAGCTGAGGATATCAGTAATCTTCAGAGGAGCTTGTGTGTTTTTTAATTGTGCATTCTTTTGATGGATAATGGTTATAAAAAGAAGATTTCAAAGACTTACTTTAAAGAACAACTTGGCTCTGTTTACATTTAATACAGTAATTCTCAAAGTTGGATGCTCCAAAAAACACTTTAAAGTCAAATTTTACCCAGCAAATTTTTTGTACTTTTAATATACTGTAATGGCGCGTACACACGGCCGTATTTCCTGACAGAAAAAGCCCAATGGGAGCTTTCGGTCGGACATTCCGACCGTGTGTATGCCCCATCTGACTTTTTCTGTCGGCATTTCCAACAGACTTAAATATAGAACATGTTCTGAATCTTTCCATCGGAAATGGAAAGTAATGGGCGGCACAGTGGTGTAGTGGTAGCACTCTCACCTAGCAGTAAGAAGGGTCACTGGTTCGAATCTCAACCACGACACTACCTGCCTGGAGTTTGCATGTTCTCCCTGTGCCTGCGTGGGTTTCCTCCGGGTACTCCGGTTTCCTCCCACACTCCAAAGACATGCTGGTAGGTTAATTGGATCCTGTCTAAATTGTCCCTAGTATGTATGAATGTGAGTTAGGGACCTTAGATTGTAAGCTCCTTGAGGGTAGGGACTGATGTGAATGTACAATATATATGTAAAGCACTGCGTAAATTGACGGCGCTATATAAGTACCTGAAATAAATTTAAAAAAAATAAATAAATGCCGACGGAGTTTAGCCCGTTGGCAAGTCCGGCCGTGTGTACGCGGCATAAGAAACCATGTTTGAGGGAACAATGCTCTCATCATAACACCAAATAAAATAAACAGAATAAGATAGACACAAACTGGTTGCTTAGACTAAATCAAGGTTATAAACAGGTACCTCATTTCTGATGAAAATATATATATCAATAACTAGAGAATATGCACTTGTTTTTATATGATCTATTTGTTCACAATTTTTGAATTTACTTTTAAAATATTATTTATGTGCATACAAATATCGTGCTTTAAAGTGATTGTAAAGGCTCGTTTTTTTTTTAATTTAAAATAGCAAACATGTCATACTTACCTCCACTGTGCAGCTAGTTGTGCACAGAGTGGCCCCGATCCTTGACTTCTGGGGTCCCCCAGCGGCTCTCGCGGCTCCTGCCCGCATCAGAAAACCGCCTAGGAGAATCGCTCTCCTGGGGGGTTACCTAGACGCGAATGCTGCATTCGGCCCCGCCCCCCGCATCATTGGATTTGATTGACAGAAGCGGTAGCCAATGGCTGATCTGCTATCAATCTATCCAATCAAGAGTCGGGACCCCGTGCAGAGAGGGACAGCGCGTCTCCGCCGAGGGAAATACGGGGCTCAGGTAAGTAAAACAGGGGGCTGGGGGGGCCGGTCACTGCCAGAAGTTTTTTCACCTTAATGCATAGAATGCATAGGGTTTGAAACCCCTTTAAGTACGAAAAGTTTAACAGAGGGATATGACTTTCATGTTATATTCCACCAATATTCCAACTTCCATCCACCAGATTGCCACCCAGGGGGAATATAATGTATTCTGGTGAATGGATGTTATGTTCTAAGATAATAGGGGATAGGGGAAAATAGGGGGTAGATTTGTGGCATTTTTATTATTTTTTTTTTACTAGTAATGGTAGAGATCTGTGATTTTTATCATGACTGCGACATTGCAGCAGACACAGCGGACACTTTTGACACTATTTTGGGACCATTCACATTTATACAGCGATCAGTGCTATAAAAATGCACTGATTACTGTATAAATGTCAATGGCAGGGGAGGGGTTAACACTAGGGGCGATCAAGGGGTTAAATGTGTTACCTAGGTAGTGATTCTAACTGTGGGGGCAGGGGACTCACAAGGGGAGGAGACCAATCAGTGTTCCTCTGTACTGGGAACACACGATCGGTCTCCTCTCCCCTAACAGGACGTGGATCTGTGTGTTTACACACAGATCCGCGGTCCTGCTCTGTTATCGGACAATCACGGGTGTCCAGCGGACATCGTGGCCGCTGGACACGCGCACCGGCTCCCGAGTGACGCGGCAGAAGCGTGCGCGCCCCCTAGACGGTCAGGAAGCCCAGGGCGTCATATGATGCCCACCTAGGATGGGAGATCCCTCCCGCGGATGTCATATCACTATGGGCGGGGTATGAAATGGTTAAATAGTTAGAAGAGCATTGGTACCCCTCAACAATTCTAAGAATACAAAACGGGAATATCCCAGCCTGCTGGCTGCTGTGTGTAATGACGTCAGCACGTCTGGCTATGCCCTATACATTTCATCCAGGGGCTTTAGTGAAATATCAGGGGTCTGAATAGACCCCTGATATTTTATTTTTAAAATATAGAAAGAGATTTCAGACCTCAAACACACTGAACAGGAAGTGCTTTGCACAGAGCGCTTCCTGTTCATTGACGAACAAGAAATAAAAAAGAAGGCCATTCATGTTTACCATCTTAGCATATATGAATGAATATGTGTATGTATGTGAGTTAGGGACCTTAGATTGTAAGCTCCTTGAGGGCAGGGACTGGCGAATATACAATAAATGTGTAAAGCGCTGCTGTGTCTGTGTTTCCAATAAAGAGTCTTATGCCGCGTACACACGAGCGGAATTTCTGACAGAAAGAATCCGATGGGAGCTTTTTATTGTATATTCCGACCGTGTATATGCCCCATTGGACTTTTTCTGTCGAAAATTCAGATGGACTTAGATAGATAGAAAACATGTTCTTCATTTTTCCGACGGAACAAATTACTATCGGAAAAAACGTTTGTCTGTATGCTGCTCCGACGCACCAAAAACGACGCATGCTCTGAAGCAAGTACGAGACGGAAGCTATTGGCTACTGGCTATTGAACTTCCATTTTCTTGTCCCCTCGTACGTGTTGTACGTCACCGCGTTCTGGACGGTCGGAATTTGGTGTGACCGCGTGTATGCAAGACAGCTTGAGCGGAATTCAGTCGGAACTCCATCGTAAAAACCTTCAGAGTTTATTCCGATGGCAAAACCAGCCGTGTGTGCAGGGCATTATGCTTTTTACCATCCTTCACTGTGTCCCGAGTAGTAACTGGGTGGGCGGTGGAACCTGAATAGCAGTTAGTGTCCAGGCAAGGGAAGCTGGCACAGCGGACATACCCTTTCAGAGTACCAGGGTCTGTCACAGAGAGCAATGGGGGGGATTGGAGGGAACAGTTATGAAATCAGGCTGTGCAGGGGGACACAGAATTACGTTTTTGCCAGCGCCCAGCAGGGAGGATCTGCAGAGTGGTGGGTGGAGGCAGATACCGGTGGAGGGAAGTGGGAGGAGGGAGTCAGTTTTTGAATAAATTGCAGCTATCTACATCCACAGATTGTAGCTTTTCATTTAATCAGGAGAGTCAGGAGGACTATTTTGATGAGTCCATGTGCACCTTACTTCAAAAGCTAGTTACAAATCGGGGTGGTTGCCATTCTTGTATAGTTTGCTCATTGGATTTGGCATGGGGACTCATTAGATGCCTTCAGCTGCCGTTGTGCTCTTGCTGTGTCTCTGCACCTTTAAGGAGGACTGATCTCCCTCCAGGTACACCTACCTTTAAAGCAGAACTTCACTCTCTCAATCAACGTTAACTATTTTTAATCCTTATGCTGCAAGCATTAATAAATAGGTAGGAAAATATATCATATTCACTTTTCTTAACCACTTGCCAACCAGCCGCTGTCATTATACTGCGGCGGGTTGGCACGATCCTGCGAGCCGTCGTAGTTATACATTGGCTCCTTTAAGTGGGATACCAGGCGCGCGCATGCGCCCGCCGCACTGCGGGGTTGCCGATCCACGTGACCGGCGGTCGCAATGACTGCCGGCCATGAGCAATTGTGGGCACGAGAGGCAGAACAGGGACGTGTGTGTGTAAACACACAAATCCCTGTTCTGTTCTGAGAGGACATGCAGATCGTGAGTTCCTAACAGCTAGGAACCACGATCTGTCATCCCCTCTAGTCAGTCCCCTCCCCCTACAGTTAGAACACACAGTCAGGGAACACAGTTAACCCCTTGATCGCCCCCTAGTGTTAACCCCTTTCCTGCCAGTGACATTTATACAGTAATCAGTGCGTTTTTATAGCACTAATCGCTGTGTAGTTGTCAATCGTCCCAAAAAATGTGTCAAAAGTGTGCGCCATAATGTCACGATAAAAATCGCAGATTGACGCCATTACTAGTAAAAAAAAAAAAAAATAATAATAAAAATGCTATAAACCTATCCCCTATTTTGTAGATGCTATAACTTTTGCGCAAACCAATCAATATACGCTTATTGCGATTTTTATTACCAAAAATATGTAGAAGAATACGTATCGGCCTAAACTGCGAAAAAAATTAGCTTTTTTAAAAAAAAATTGGGGATATTTATTATAGCAAAAAGTACAAAATATTGTGTTTTTTTTCAAACTTGTCGCTCTTTTTTTTGTTTATAGCGCAAACAATAAAAACAGCAGAGATGATCAAATGCCACCAAAAGCTCTATTTGTGGGAAATTTTGTTTGGGTACAGCATCGCACGACCGAACAATTGTCAGTTAAAACGACGCAGTGCCGTATCACAAAAAGTGCTCTGGTCATTGAGCAGCCAAATCTTCCAGGGCTGAAGTGGTTAAACTGTCTTTCTTTTACATTTCTTTAGTTGTTTCCTAGTTTCATATATCCCAGGAGCCTTAAGGAGGGGAGGAGGGGTTGTCTCATCTAAGCACACCCTCCTGTTTGCATGCCTGAGCTAAGGGCAGATTGATTCTAGGAAGTAAATGCTACATGAATCATCTGCCCTTTCGCAAGATGGCCATGGCTAGAAATTCTAGGGGTGTTTTTTCAAAGGGATTTCTCAGCAAAATAAAGCTTGGGGACATGGATGGATGGGTGAGTTTGTTTTGAATATTACAAATGAATTTAATAGCATTTTTGGTTTGTGGTGCTCAAATGTAGTTACATCGTTACATAGTTACAGTAGGTGAGGTTGAAAAAAGACACAAGTCCATCAAGTCCAACCTAGTGTAGTTCCACTTTAATTTACCCACTGTTATATATGCTCCAACTTGGAGACTCTCAAATTTAAGTGTTAGGACCACACTTGTCAGAAGAGCCTTAGCGAGGCAGTGTGGCTTCCACATATATTGTATATGCAAATGCAGAGGCGGCTCTAGACTTTGTGAGGCCTTAGGCAAAAGAGAGAGACAGAGAGAGAGAGAGAGAGAGAGAGAGAGAGAGAGAGAGAGAGAGAGAGAGAGAGAGAGAGAGAGAGAGAGAGAGAGATGGACAGGAAAGAAAGAGAAAGAAAGAAAGAAAGAAAGAAAGAAAGAAAGAAAGAAAGAAAGAAAGAAAGAAAGAAAGAAAGAAAGAAAGATGGAAGGAGAGAAAGAAAGAGACAAAAAGAATGGAAAGAAAGAGAGGGGGATGGAGGAAGAAGGGAAGGAAGAGCATCCCCTACATCAGTGTACTCACTGGGAGGCAGGAGGGACTGGATGGATGGATGGATGGATGAATGGACTGGATTGATGGATGGATGGATGGATGGACTGGATGGATGGACTGGATGGATGGATGGACTGGATGGATGGATGGACTGGATGGATGGATGGATGGGATGGATGGATGGATCAGACTCCCCTTGTCCTTTTCCTTTTCCTGGGCTTCAGCATGAATCTTCCCGCCCACACATCCCCTTCTCTGAGGCAGAACAGAGAACACTGCCGAGGAGAGTGGGCGGGGCAGACACAGGAGGAGAGGGCGGGAGGAGGAGGAGCGGAAGCTCTCTCTCCTCTTCTGTTTGGCTGTGCGGGCAGAAGGGGGAGGGGGGAGATCTGTCAGAGCTCTACTGAGCGGCTCTCTCTCCCTGTCTGTGATCCGGAGATGTATGTGAGCTCCGATCACAGGTCTCACTCACAGCCTGTTATCTCTCCCTGTAGCAGAGTGAGGGGACTCAGGACGGAGATCTCTGCTGCTGGAAGAGGCGGCTCTCTGATTAGGTAAACAATCCAGCTGTGCGAGGCCCCTATGACTGCGAGGCCTGAGGCCACCGCCTATTTCGCCTAATTAGAGAGCCGCCTCTGTGCAAATGTGTGCAACTAAAACCTCTGTTTTTAATGTAGTCAAAGTGTTTATTTATTTTTTGGGTTTTTTTTGCAGGATAGCTGGTAAGTGTGCTTTTTGTATAAAGTGTGCTGAATATTTTGTATAGTGTAATGCCCTTCCATGTGCACCTTACTTTAAAAGCTAGTTATGAATTGGAGTGGTTGCCATTCCTGTATAATTTGCTCATTGGATTTGGTGTGGAGAAACACATTGGACACCTTTCACTGCCATTGTGCTCTTGCTGGACCTCTAATGTGTACCTGCACCTGTAATGAGGAATGGGCTCCCTCCAGGCATACCTGTCCTTCATTTATTCACTACTATATATGCTCCAACTTGGAGACCCTCATATTGAAGCACCATGAACTTATAACCGAGCAGGAAATGCAACGGACACAAGCCATGCTGACCTGACCAGCTAGAAACAGTTCTGTTCTGCTGTATGACCTAAACTAGTAGCAGTAAAACAGTTAAGGTTTTTTTTTTAAAAAAAACAGCCATGGGTAGAGGGTTTTGTATATGGAAGTTGTCAATGTATTTATTCATTTTGTTTCTCTATTGGTTTAACAAAATGGATTCATGTCTTTTTCAACCTGACTGTGTAATTAGCCAATTTTGCTTTGCTTATTAATTCTTCTTGCTGCTTCTTTGACCCTTTTCAGCTTCCGCAGTGTAAGTCCCAATATCAATGAGAAGAAGAATAACTAACTTCTGTTGCCAAGGTGATGTATATAGTCACATTCTCATCAATCCTGCAATAGTTCCCTGACTTTCTAGACCACTCTGGGGTAGCTACTGAGCCAGTAAATAAAAAAACGGGGACTTTGCCAGTCTTTGCCAGATCTTTCCATATACTAAAAACAATAATTAAATTAAGACACCCAGTGAATGTCTCTTTCAGTATTCCAAGGCATTGAGGTTTCTCTTTCCCTTGCTATCCCAAGGACATGCCTCAAGCAATCACGTTGGGCTTTGCTGTCTCATTCGCAACAGAAAAATGGTGTTACTTCTTTCAAAACTTGTACAGACTGACTGACTGCTACAACCCAGCAATTATTTGAAAGAAATTTTCCTCCAATAACAGAACAGAACCTCTCAACGGTGGGAGGAATGAAGCCACAAATATAAAAGCACCCCTTACAGGCTGATCTTTTCTTCCCTCCCAGCTAATGGTTATTACAATTAATGATCAGTGGTAATTGGAAAGAAAATTAAAACAAAAAGGCAAGCTATTCACTTGGAAGTGAACTTATGTACTGACCATGCCTTATAGGGTGGCCCTAGACCCATAAAAAGGGTCCTGCTTGCATGATTTATCTTCAAGACTCTTGAGCAACCCTAAAACCCACTTAATTATCCAAATATCAACACAACTTCCAGGTTATTCGGCCAATTAGCTGGACCATCCACTTGAGCAGTTAGGCTGTGTTAGGTACCTGGTAGTTGAGCCCGACTGGTAGAAGGAGACCTCTCTTAAGCGCTGGTTCAGGAGCCACTGGAGTGGGAACAGTGGTCTCTTGAGCACAGTGGGTAGGAGTGCCTGATGTGGGTCCTTGCGGTGGCCAACATAGGAGCTGAGGAGACTTCCTCTGGAATGGCGGAGCTGCGGATGCAGGTAAACTGAAGCGGATCCGTAAGCAGGTAGGTGGATGATATAGCAGCAGCAGAACCTGGAGCTGGAAGAGCAGGCTGTAAGCAGCGTCACAGGACACAAGCAAAGCAGAGTCAGTCAGTCTGTATTGGCAGGAGATCAGGCAGGTATATGGCAGAAGGGATGATCACAGAATAGTCAGGCAGGCAGGTGTTCGGCAACAGGTCACAAGATATAAGCAAGGTCAGGTAGGCCGGGTTGGGTTGGAGACGGTAGAATGGTCAGACGTAGCCGGGTCAATAGCAAATAATAACAACAGGCAGGATACAGGAACTCAGGTGCAGAGCTGCAGACGAACAGCACCTGATGGAAGCATCTGACACCCTTTTAAAGGGTCTTTGGTGCCAAACAACGCTAGCGTGCACAGGGGCGCGCGTGCACGGACGCACAGGGGGGGTGTGCCGGCGCCCCCCAGTGGGGAATTCAGCCGAACTGCTCTGGAAAAGCCCCTCGTGCCCCTGCGCGCACACTTGTTTGCCCGACGACCACCGACATGTCCCTGACATTGCCCCCTCCCAACGGGCAGCCTCTGGATGCCCAGATAACTCTTCTTTTCGGGATGAGCAGAGAAATAGGCATGGATTAAACGTTTAGCGTGAATATTGCTGTCAGGTTCCCATGAATTATTCTCTGGACCATACCCTTTCCATTTGATCAAAAACTGTACCTGCCCCAATCTCTTTCTGCAATCGAGGACGGCCTCCACCTCATATTCCTCGTTTCCGTCCACCAAGACAGGTTCAGGGATCCTGGTGCCCCTATTAGGGAAGGGATCGGCTACAGCAGGTTTCAACAGCGACATATGGAATACAGGATGGATTTTAAGTGAGTCAGGTAAACACAGTTCATAAGATACTTCGTTAATCTTCTTTTTCACCGGGAAGGGCCCAATAAACTTAGGAGCAAGCTTTTTGGAAGGACAAGCTAGTTTAATGTTAGTGGTAGACAGCCATACCTTATCTCCAAGCTGCAGGTCTAGATCTCCTCTTCTCTTTTGATCGAAGATCCTCTTACTGTCTGCTTGTGCCTTGGATACCGCTTCCTGTAACATCTGGTTGTTGTGACTGAGGAACTGTACTGTGTCCTGGACCGCTGGAACTGAGGATTCTGGAAGAAAATCTGGTAAGAAAGATACATGAAAACCATAATTGGCAAAGAACAGAGACTGACCGGTGGCAGAGTGGCTAGCATTATTATAAGCAAATTCCGTTTGAGGCAGCAGGGACACCCAATCATCTTGTACAAACAATGTAAAACATCTAATGTATTGCTCCAGCGTCTGATTTGTCCTTTCGGTTTGCCCATTAGTTTGGAGATGGTATGCTGAGGACAGGGCTAGTTCAATTTTCCAGATCTCACACAGGGCTTTCCAGAAGCGTGAAGTAAACTGCACCCCCCATCGGACACTATATTTGCGGGAACTCCATGCAGCCTAACGATCTCTTTGATGAACACACGGGCCGTCTCCACAGCAGAAGGCGTCCCCTTTAAGGGCATGAAATGGGCCATCTTAGACAGACGATCGACGACCACAAAGATCGCCGAACATCCTTTCCAAACATGGTAGCTCAACTATAAAGTCCATTGCTATCATCCTCCAGGGCCTATCTGGTATGGGCAACGGCCTCAACAGTCCCCAAGCTCAGTTCCTGGAAGTCTTAATTGAATGCACACAGAACAAGAGCTGACGTACTTCCTGCAAAATTCTTTCAGGTTAGGCCACCAGAATGTGCGTTGCACGAGTTCAAGGGTCTTGCGAACCCCAAAATGTCCCGCAAGTGGATGGTCATGCAATAAAGTCAGTACCTTGACTCGGACGTTTTCTGGTACAAATATTTGACTTCCTCTCCACAATAACCCATCTCGGGGTGTTAAGGTGAGTCCCTGAAGACTTGAAGGTTCTGGCGATGCTTCTCTGATCAAGGACAGGAGGTCCGTCTGAAGGAGTAAGAAGCTATTTGCCGGCAGAATGGTGTCGGGTACAGAAAGGTCCTTAGGATGATCAAACATGCGCGATAGCGCGTCTGGTTTTACGTTTTTAGTTCCTGGCCGGTAAGTGATGTGGAAACAGAAACGTGTAAAGAATAGGGTCCATCGGGCTTGTCGGGGTTTCAGTCTCTTAGCAGATCTTAAGTATTCGAGATTCTTGTGATCAGTATATATTAGAACCGGATGAACTGCGCCCTCTAACAGATACCTCCACTCTTCTAGTGCTGCCTTGATGGCCAGTAGTTCCCGATCACCCACGTCGTAATTTTACTCAGCCGGCGAGAGTTTCCTGGAGAAGAATCCCACGGGGTGCATCAGATCCTTGTTGCCCTGCCGTTGAGAGATGACTGCACCCACGGCCACTTCGGAAGCATCAACCTCCAGAATAAAGGGTAAAGATGGGTCAGGATGGCTGAGGATCGGGGCTGAAGTGAAGCGCCTTTTTAATTCTTCAAAGGCTTCCTGAGCCTCCGGGCTCCAGTAGAAATGACAGTTCTGCTTGGTTAGCTGCGTGATGGGTGAAATGATGGCAGAAAATCCCTTAATGAATTTCCTATAAAAATTTGCGAATCCGATGAAGCGCTGCACGCCCTTTTTGTCCAGAGGGGCTGGCCAATCTAGCACAGCGGACACCTTCTGAGGATCCATTTTGATGCCGGTTGGGGAGATCACTAGCCCCAAAAACTGAATGTTCTTTTGTTCGAATTCGCACTTCTCCGCTTTAGCATACAGTCCGTCCAAACGACGACGGCCCAAGACTCTGCGAACGTGTTCCCGATGTTGGTTAAGTGAACTAGAGAAAATTAAAATATCGTCCAAGTAGACAATCACAAAAATGTCCAGGAAGTCTCTGAATACATCATTGACCAGATGCTGAAATGTGGCAGGGGCATTGCATAGACCAAAGGGCATGACTAGGTACTCATAGTGCCCGAAACGGGTCCGGAAAACCGTCTTCCATTCATCCCCGGCCCGAATGCGGACCAGGTTGTAGGCCCCTCTTAGATCCAACTTGGTGAAGATGATGGCAGACCTCAACTTCTGAAACAATTCAGGTATCAGGGGCAACGGATAGCGTTTTTTAACCGTGACTTTGTTTAACTCCCGATAGTCCACACATGGACGAAGAGTCTGATCTTTTTTGGAGACGAAAAATATTCCGGCCCCAGCTGGGGAAGTAGAAGGTCGAATAAAGCCCTTTTCGAGGTTTTCATTAACGTATAGTTTAAGTGCCTCTTGTTCCTTTTCAGATAGCGGAAAGATGCGCCCGAAGGGCATCTCGGCCCCAGGAAGCAACTCGATTGGGCAATCATAGGGACGATGGGGTGGCAGGGAGTCCGCTCCCTTCTTGCTGAACACATCTGCAAATTCCCGATAAACCTCTGGTATGGTTTGAAGCAGATCTTGATCCACATCCATGCAAAGTAAGGTGGCAGCCGATTTGGAGGGTTCAGGTAAACAATTTCTCTGACAATAGGGTGATAGAAACTTGACTTCACCAGTGGTCCAATTAACGTGGGGGTTATGGGCCCGAAGCCAGGGCATGCCCAAGATGATCGGAAACAAGGGAGAGGAGATGACGCCCAGAATTAGAATCTCTTTATACTGAGATAAACAGGTGGCAGACAGAGGAAGGGTTTCTTGAGAAACTTGTCCTGATCTTATGTGGGACCCATCAGCCAGGAAAACTGAGAGTTTGTGTGTCTTGTCTTTCAGGGGAAGATCTTGTTGAGCAGCAAAGGCAGAGTCAACAAAGCAGCTACAAGCCCCAGAATCAATAATGGCGTTGACCTGGATTGTTCTTCCCTGGAGCTGTAACGAGAGAGGGAGAGCAAGTTGAGTTGCATTGGCAATTAATGCGGATAAACTGGCCGGAGTAGAAGAAACACACTTACGGGACTTGACCGGGCAGTTGTTCACATAATGGCCTGCCCCTCCACAGTAGAGGCAGAGGTTTAGCTGGCGTCTGCGCGCCCGTTCTTCTGGGGGCAGAGTAGAACGCATTAGTCCCAGCTGCATCGGTTCAGGAACATCGGGTGTTGGAGTGGCCGGGTTTGAGCAGGTGGAGGGTAGGTACCGGGAGGCAGGAGCCGGAACCCTCGCAGTCATCCACATAGGGCGCGTTTGCTGGGAAGAACGTTCAGACCGGTGTTCACGAAGGCGTCGGTCGATCTGGATTGTTAAAGCAATAAGTTCTTCAAGGGTATCGGGCATTCCTACCCAGGCAAGCTCATCCTTTAGACTCTCAGATAACCCCATGCGGAATTGATGGCGTAGGGCTGCGTTGTTCCATTGAGTGTCCACGCTCCAGCGTCGGAAGTCCGTGACATAGTCCTCGGCCGACCTGCGGCCTTGCTGGAGCGCGATCAAAGCTGACTCAGCGGTGGCTTCAAAGAAAGAGGATAAGGACTGGATCTGCACAGAGTTGGTTTCAAGCAGGCGGTGGGCCCAGGTCTGAGGTTCCCCTTGTAGGAGGGATATAACAAATCCCACTAATAGCCTCTAAAGAAAAAGTCCATGGCTGTAGGGCAAAGTATAGTTGACAGGCGCTGCGGAAGGCCAGGAACTTGGTTCGGTCACCAGAAAACCTTTCAGGAATGGGGATCCTTGGTTCGGGTGGAAGCATAACCACAGAGGGAGGTACAGCAGCTTGTACTGGAACCGCTGCTGAGGCAGGAGACACACCCCCAGGGCCACTGAGGTTCAGTACTTGACCCTCCAGTCTGGTGTAACTGTCTTGCAAAGTCTTTACGGCTTGTGTGAGTGCCGCTAAGTGCGTACAGATCTCCTTAATGGGAGAGGTCTCTCCTGCAGGCTCAGTCATGGCTGTTCGTACTGTTAGGTACCTGGTAGTTGAGCCCGACTGGTAGAAGGAGACCTCTCTTAAGCGCTGGTTCAGGAGCCACTGGAGTGGGAACAGTGGTCTCTTGAGCACAGTGGGTAGGAGTGCCTGATGTGGGTCCTTGCGGTGGCCAACACAGGAGCTGAGGAGACTTCCTCCGGAATGGCGGAGCTGCGGATGCAGGTAAGCTGAAGCGGATCCGTAAGCAGGCAGGTGAATGATATAGCAGCAGCAGAACCTGGAGCTGGAAGAGCAGGCTGTAAGCAGTGTCACAGGACACAAGCAAAGCAGAGTCAGACAGTCCGTATTGGCAGGAGATCAGGCAGGTATATGGCAGAAGGGATGATCACAGAATAGTCAGGCAGGCAGGTGTTCGGCAACAGGTCACAAGATATAAGCAAGGTCAGGCAGGCCGGGTTGGGTTGGAGACGGTAGAATGGTCAGACGTAGCTGGGTCAATAGCAAATAATAACAACAGGCAGGATACAGGAACTCAGGTGCAGAGTTGCAGACGAACAGCACCTGATGGAAGCATCTGACACCCTTTTAAAGGGTCTTTGGTGCCAAACAGTGCTAGCGCGAACGGGCGCGCGAACGGGCGCGCGCGTGGGAGCGCGCCGGCGCACCCAGTGGGGAATTCAGCCGAACTGCTCTGGAAAAGCCCCTCATGCCCCTGCGCGCACGCATGTTTGCCCGACGACCACCGACATGTCCCTGACAGGCTGTTTATTGCATTTGGCAACCAAGAGGAAGGCGTGTGGTGAGCAAGAGGAGGCAGGCTAGGTAGGTATTGGCCTTCAAGTAGTGGTCCATGCGCTTTAAATGCAACCTTCAAAATTTCACAAACTTGACTATATGTTACAAATATAATCTTATAGTCCTTGCCGTTTTAAAACCTGACTGCTCTTAGCGATTGCTTGTTGAGATTTAACAAGCTACAGCACAATTTCTCTTGTTTAGGCTGAGTAATATATTCCGCCCACAACTTAATTTTCATACACACTCTTTTAATTTCTGCAAGCATTTACTGAAAGGAAATAAATGCATTATGGTCATCTCCCTCCTTGTCTGTGAATAATGTTAAATCCTCTAAAAGGTTAATCATATAAAGTGTCTCACTGTGTATTACATGACTACATATAATTTAATTACATTCTGCCTCAGAACTTACACAATGTGCCACAATAAAGAATTGCATCTCTACATTCATTACGTTGACACGAACATTTGCGGAGCGCCAATGTGTATAATTCATGATTCCGAAACACTTCTAATTAAACAGATATGGTTAAAATGATCAATGCTGCTTTAAAAGATGGTAAATATTAAATGAGACACTAAAGAAAAACTACTTGGTTGTAAGAAAAAAAAAAGTTTGGGATTCATTTTGAAAAATGAGCTGCAAAAAAACCCAAAATAGAATAATTGTGAATGTGTTCATTGGCTGCCAGTGTACGTAGATTTAAAAAGTCATGCTTTAAAAGACATGCGGAAGAGTAAAACTGCACAATGGTGGGTGGCCATTTCTCTACATAAGAAAGTGGAAAGATATACTTTGGCCCACAAAGGTTGCCCTGTTGGTGTTGCTATCCAGTAGTATTGTGAAGATTTTGGTGTAGGTTGGTGGTCTCCGTTTGCTTGCTTGCTCCTTTTTATATCACTATGCTTAAAGTGATATGTTAAAAATGTTAGTTCACCTTTACAAAAAATCTGTAATGGTGGCCTAAGACCGGACCCCTCCCTACCCCGCTGGACACTGCTGTACTTAGCTCCTGTGAGGGATCCAGCAAGCCCGTCCATCGGTCTGGAGATTTGAAATTCACGCTGCCTTCTTTCTTCTCTGTCCAGAGCTGCAAAAACAGGCCAGACTGATTCTGATTGGTCAGCACGATTACACGGATGGTGCTGACCAATCAAAATCAGTCTGGTCTGTCTTTGCAGTTCAGTGTGGGTACACTGCAGTGTAGGCTTTATATTTACATAAATACAGTATGTCCACTTTAAGGCATTAAGGAAACACATATAGCTTTTGTAACTCTCCCATGAAACCAGACTCAAAATGTCATTCACGTTATTGACACGACCGCCCAGAAAAAGCAATTTGACATTGAATGATGGCAATAGACAAACTAAAGATTAAAATAAAGAAAAACTCATTAGAAATCATGTTTTTTTATTAAATAACAGAGGGGTTTAATCAATACATCAAAAGTTCCCATTATTCATTGACATGAAAAGCCCCTTCGGGAAAACCACATTTGTTTACCCTTTATTTTGTCTGGTCTGCCGTTAGCGTAAAATAAGGTAAATGAATAAATATCTGAACAGGTGTTTTCTGATCAAGTGTGAAGAAATACAAAATTCCCTGACATGAAGTACGGCCCACCATAAATCACATCAATTGCTGGAAAATAAATTAATCATCATTAGCCAACTGTAGAGAACCGACTGAGGTAAGCATTACTTTATAGATTATGGAGCATCCAAAGAAAGGTAGAAACAACAACCAGAGAGCCGAGCCGGAGTCCATCCTTCTAACATTTTCTATAAACAAATCTATTTAATCTTATAATTGCAGTCCAACTCTGGGGAAATCCTTTTTTCCAGTTTTGGATAGAGTGAAGACGTTCTGCATTTTATTGCTGTTTGTTTTATTTGTAGGTAGCACCCTCCTAGCGCAGGTTGCTAGATGAATTTCATTTTTAGCAACGATCCCTTGAGTGTTTGCCCTGGTCTGTTCAGGGTTTCACAGGTTGGGAGTTTTATTGCTTCCCCCTGCCTCTGGAAGAAGCTTCCAGAGCTAAGGGAGGGAGATGCAAATAAGCAGCCTGAATATTTATCCTGCTCCAGCCAATCCATGGAGAGGAGTGTCCAGAAGGGGCCTGGAAAGGCGACAAATAGTCTGAAGCACTGGAGAGCTGGGTCCTCTCTCACCAGAAGAGTTCCTGAGCCTGAGAGGCTCATGGACTGTGAAGCTGTTCTAGAGGCCTCAGATGTGTCAGGGCTGAGGGGCTAGATAAATCTTCCTAGAAGCTGATTGCAGGACCTCTCCACAATGGATCTGGTCTGGAGAAGGACTATCTCACTCACTGGACCGTGTCCAGATGAAGCTGCAAGCTTTCCTAGGGACTCCTGAGTAAAGACCCCAAATTGATCCTTGTGACTGTACAGTGCTCTTAAAATCACATTGGATACCAGTAATTGTGCATAGGCACAAGGTAACCAGATGCCAAAGAAACTTGCTTCATGGTCTTCAGCTGTGAGGCCCTTGACTAGTGTCCAATACTCACAATTACTGAAGGAGAAGACTGTCCTCTAATTGCTCTAACCTTTTTGAAGTATCTCATGTCCTAACCCCTCTCCTGTTAGAGTTTTTATAAGCAATAAATCTTAAAAAGACATCCCCTAAATTGTGTTATTGAAGCCGGTGTAAATGGATTGGTGCTTGCGGTGGTGGGCAGCCCTTATACTTTTAGGGAAAAAACAGTTAATACCAGCAGGGGTTGCATTACAGGTACTTAAAGTTCCTTTATACTGTTCAGTGGGGTCAATGTGAGACATGGGGTCACCTTTAAAGATCCAGTGGAGAAGACCAGGTTCAGCTGGAAATGCTGAAACTGAGATTCCCACATGGCATATGGCATTATTAGCAAGCACCAATGTATATGCACAATGCATAATTTTACTGATTAAGTCACTTATACTTAGTCCGCTAACCCCTGAACCTAACTATCCATAACTTAAACCAAAACCATATACAACTGTCTAATACTAAATTCACCATCTATATTGCATTCTTTTCTTAGTGATAAAAAACAGTCCTATGTCAGGATGTACTAGCACTCATCATGGAACCGAAAAATCTTATACCATTTCCGAGACATTTCTCCCTAAGCAGAAATCCTGGGTTGTATTCAATCAAGGTATAAATATACTCTACTGTGTAAAAATCTTGACAAAGAGACTTACACAATCTTAAACAATAAAAAGCTGCACAAAATAGAAAATGTAATTCCAGTTCTTAAGCTTTAACTGGGGATTTTGGGCTGCGATCAAGTCTATAATTTTCCATAAGAGCTGAAGGCTTGTTTGCTGTATGACCTTCTGTTTGTTTAGGAATGAAGTTGTATGAGTGACAAAGCATAATTACAACCTCTGTTGATACAAAACAATGCGCGACATGACAGTCTTGTGGTTACGCTCACACTATCATTAATCTATGCGTTGGCTGTAAGAAGTGTGGGCTAATACATTACATGAATGATCTTAAGACGTATCATTTGAGTCACTGGAAAAACAGCATGCTGAACAAGACCCCTGATCCTCTGCCATTGTTTCATTTGGGATACTTTTTGCTTCCAAAGATTTCTGTCCTCTGAAATAAAGAGATGTCTCTGTATTTGTCTCATGTCTCAAAAGTAACCAGTGGCATTCCCTATGTTCTGGAATGGAATCACCCAGTCAGGTTTTTATTTCTGATGTAGCACATTCCTACCACAAGATGCTAGGTAAATTAAGTTTTTGGCTTCTTCTGCAATCAAGGGAGCAGCGATTGGCATAGTATTTTCAGGGTTTGGAGTTTGATTTCTTCCCCCTGTCACTAGAAGAAGTGTCTAGAGCTTAGGGAGAAAAAAAACAGCCTGAATATTGATCAGGGCCTAGGCTATCCCTGGGAAAGTGTGCCTAGATAGTGGTTGAGAAGTTGATAAATAGTCTGAAGACCCAGAGAGAGGGTCTTTCCCCAGCATGGAAAGTCCCATGCCTCAGGGAGCTATTGCTCCTGAGGCATCCTGTGAACTGTGTTGCTGTTCTATGAGGTCTCAGAGGTGACAGAGCTGAGACCCAGAATTGATCTGGAACTGATTGCAGGATTTAACCAAAAGGAACTGGTCTAGAGAAGGGCTGTCTCACTCACTGGGCTTTGTCTCTGGAGGAAAATGATAAGTGTGCAGCTGTTCTGGGGACTGTGAGCTTAGAGCTTAGAATGGAGTGCCCTCCTGTACTGTGCAGTGTTCCTGAGATTGCACTGAGAATAATAGCTGTGCAATGGTGCAGAGTAACCAGATGCCAAAGATAATTACCTTATGGTCCCCAGTTGCGAGGCTTTAGACTGTCCAATATTTACAGTTGCTTAAGGAGAAGACTGTCCTGTAATTGCTAAGTACTGATCATTTTGGAGTATCCCATGCTCTAATTCCCTCTCCTGTTACAAGTTTTACCAGCAATAAATAAAAAAAAGACAGCCCCTAGACTGTATTGGAGCTGGAGTGAATGGACTGTTGCTTGGGTGACTGGTGGCCTATGTGCTGTTTGGGGGAGAAACAGTTAAAACCAGTAGTGGGGTACGGGTAGTGCTACACTTTTGTACAGAGTAGGGAATGGTTAGAACCTTTGTTGGGTTTGTATTGCTGTGTTTCCATTGTGGAGAACTATGCAGGTGTAAATTGGGTGGGAGAATTACATACCTGCTTCCATGTGTTGCCACCTCACTGGCGACTTACCTTCTGCAGTAATTTTGTTAAAGAGGGAGCGATGCCCCAGTCATCCAGCCAGCAAGGAAGTGACACATGAAAGCAGGTTTTTTCTTTGCTGTTTTTGGTGACCCAGTTAGCCCTGGATGAGAAAATAGAAGGAGGGGCTCCATGACAAAAGGAAGGAAAAGTCGTGGTCATGGGTTAACATTTGAAGTGGAAATGTAAGAACAGTAAGTCTTACCTAATTGGCAGTCACTGGTCAGAAACTAGGGAGAAGCTGTACGTTTATGTACAGATTGCTGCTGAAAAATAATTTCAGAAAGATCAGCTGGGGTGCAAAGTTGTACCAGGTGCTCTTCTTCAATCATCAGCCTCAAGGGGGTGTTTTTCTCGTCACTGTAGATTGAAGGGTTTGGGGGTCTCTGAAAGACTTGGAATTGTTACAAAATTGGACCCATCAGGTGCTATGATGCTCCCTTTTGATGAGTTGATTGGTTGGTTTTAGTTAGTTTTACCAGGGGCTTGGTCCCTTGATGGAATTCAGTAAACTGAGGTGCTACTATGGACAGAGGTGGTGCTTAGTTAAGATTTTGGTTAGTGGACACCCAAAGACCCAAGACAGCAAAGACTTGTCTGGTTATGTTTGGTATGTTTTATTCGTTTACTGTTATTTATCATAATGGTTGTTACCCTAAGGGCTTCTGTGGCCAATTTTAAATCAATGTTATTCAGTCTGAGTCATTCATTTGGAAGAAAAATGATAGTACATTTGAATCCATCAGTCATGTGGCTGGTGAGTTTTGCACCAGAATTCCCATGAAACCCTTAAACCCAGGCTTCTCTGAGTAAATATTAATTGTGCAAATCACTAGAGGTCAACGGGGCCACCCATTCAAGTGTAAGGTCAGTAATAAGGTGTGGGAGATGGAGAGAGGCAGAGCCAAGTATTCAAGTGCTGGCCTACTACCTATAACTCTAGGTTTGCAATGGAGGTGCAGTTTGCCTTCACCATATACAATTTCTGATGCTAGAGAAAAAAAAAATAGGATGCCATTTTGGATTTCTGAGATTCCCTTCAATCACATTTGACTAATCTGTATACACAACGCCATTCCTGTATGACCAACTTGACAAAGATGCAGACTGGCACCTCCTCCCTTCCACAGAATGATAAACACCAGCAAATCACTTCCCCTTGAACTGAAGATTATGAACAAAATGCAAGCATCTGCACCAGTTGGACTATAATGAAGAGCATTAATTGCATTTCTACTGTTTAGCACATGCTTTTAAAATGTTCCTTTTTTTCTTTTCAACTTTATCTATAGTATGCAGGTAAGGTGCTTAGAGCTAGTATATAATCCATACCCACTCACTTGCCCACCCCAGATCCATCGCCACTGAACTTTCCTAAAATAGCTCATATAGTTGGAAACGCAGCACACCGGAACCCAGCCAATACATAGAGATAGAGAGGTAATGATACGGCTTCAGCCTGAACTGCTTCTGGCTAGGCTCATCTGCTTAGAGGACCATTGCCAAAAGAAGTTCAGGCTGAAGCCATACCTTTACCTTTCTATATAGTGGCTGGGTTCTGGCATGCAGCATTATTACCTTCTGTCTTCTGATCTGTTTTAGCTAGCCTGGATGAGCTTGTTTGAACGTTGGCACATGATCCATGCTTTGGAGTGCACAGTGAAGTTTTGCAGTGCTTTGAGCGGCGCTCCAAGTTTTTGTATATGGGTCACAATTCATAAAGGTGTTTATAAATTAGCTATAATTGACCTTTTTTCATTTTATTTTATACCAATTACCTGTATATTGCAGTTAATAGGATTTAAAGGGGTTGTAAACCCTTGTGTTTTTTCACCTTAATGCATCATATGCATTAAGGCGAAAAAACTTCTGACACTGAGCCAGTTCGTTCCCTCGGTGGAGACGCGCTGTACCTCTCTGCCCGGGGTTCTTGGCTCTTGATTGGATAGATTGATAGCAGCGCAGACATTGGCTCCCGCTTTTGTCAATCAAATCCAATGAAGCAGGCACCGGGGGGAGGGGCTAATTCCGGCATATTGTGTCTATGCACGCAAATGCTGGACTCGAGAGCGCGCCCGCAAGGTAACCCCCAGGGAGAGCCCTTCTCCCAGGGGGTTTACCGATGTGAGGAGGAGCCGCGAGTGCTGCCGGGGGACCCCAGAAGAGCAGGTTCGGGGCCACGCTGTGCAAAACGAACTGCACAGTGGAGGTAAGTATGATATGTTTGTTATTTAAAAAAAAAAACAAGGTTTACAATCACTTTAAGCTTATAAGCTTTTAGTAGTCATCAGTCGATAAAAAGAGCTAAGTGACAAACAGCTCATTTTGCTAATTACTGGTCCCATTACTACTTGCTTCTATGAGTTTGTGATTGTCCATTACCTAACATTGCCTATAGAGTAGTATAGTGTTCACATAATATTACAGTAGCTGTATGTAGCTCTTGTCCTGGCAAGATCAAACAAAGTGTATGCTTAATTAATATCTTTGGTATGATGCAGCAGGGCCCTATACAAAAAGGGTTTATATCTCAATAGTATGCCACATTCTTGACTACCTATTTGAAGGAATACCCCTGCAAGGTTCTGAGAAATGGGTGACAGATGTGGGTGACTTCCCTGGTAAGCAATAGAACATGGAGCTGGAAGCGGTGCACAATAGCTCCTTAAATACATCTCAATGCCTGTCCCAGTTATGTATACTGTTGAGGTTACACTACACCCCTTTGAAACTATTTAAAATGGGCCTCCTTAAGCAATCGCTATGTCCCAAATTCAGCAGGGATCATGGCACTCTAATACACATGTTGCCTGAAATTGCACAGATACTGGGAGGCCATTCTTAATACAATTAATCAAGCATTTCAAACTACCCTTACTTTAGACCAGTGATGGTGAACCTTGGCACCCCAGATGTTTTGGAACTACATTTCCCATGATGCTCAACTACACTGCAGAGTGCATGAGCATCATGGGAAATGTAGTTCCAAAACATCTAGGGTGCCAAGGTTCGAGGTGCCATCACTGCTCTAGACCTTAAGTGTTGTATCCTAGGTATAGTTGATGAGGTGGTGACGGACCAGTTTGACAGGGAGGTAATCACTAGAGCACTATTTCTGGCACATAAAGTGTTACTACTCCATTGGAAAAGTACTTCCCCTCCTACTTTTAAATAATCGGTGGAACTCATGGGTACTACCCTCAGATATGAGCAGGTTATTTACTAGCATAGAGGTTGTTAGGCTAAATTTAGCAGTTGACGTGCGTCGCAATTGTGTACACACAATCGGAATTTCCGACAACGGATTTTGTAGTCGTAAAATTTGAGAACCAGAACTCAAATTTTTGTTGTCGGAAATTCCGACAACAAATGTTCGATGGAGCCTACACACGGTCGGAATTTCCGACAACAAGCTCCCATCGAACATTTGTTGTCGGAAATTCCGACCGCGTGTACGTGGCATAACTGTTTTGGGAAACAATTAAATCGATGGGTTTAGCTCTACTTTACTTTGCGTTTCAAACAGCTAAACACACATCAGGTATATGAAAACAAAAAGTGTTCAAAAACGTCTCACAAGTCCTTTTTTTAAAAAAAAAAAAACAGCAATGGTTTGAGTAGGAAAGCCGATTCCTTGCCAGAATACTGCAGAGTGAGACCCTTGCTCTCTGGCGGGAAGCAGTGGTCTCCCTGCAGAGGTCAGTGCTGGAACGCCCCAGTCAGCGTTGATTGTGGTGCTTTAGGAGCCTTAGGAGTTGCAATAAAATGTGACTTTCAAATTTGGGCCGTCTTACTGCAAACACCGATGATGTAAATTCAGAAGCATGCTTATTAAAGGCTTCTGGAAGGATGCACCATCACAAAAGCTGGACCTGATCGCTCACGACCGTCAAGAGAGAATTAAACATGTACAATTGCTGTTCACTTTCCTGGCAATCAATAAAACCATTAGGGCCTATGCTAATCACTACGCTTTCTCTTCTGTCCTTTCAGCAGTCACTGGCTGCAATTGCAAACTGCTTCAGTCATTGTACTGAACATCTACAATGTGTTTTACAACTCCAGTTCTAGATCAATTCGCCTCAAACAATGGAATACTGTAATTACATTCTATCATCAGCGGCATTGGCCTGACTCATGCTTTGCGCAGCAAACAAATATCTGTCGTTGTTTCACATGTCCGGCTTTCAGAATGTCCTTAAACATCACACAACACTGATAAAATCTTCCATATAAAACCCCCGGAATTAACTAAAAATCAGGATGTATATTTATTTAAACACTTGCAAAACTGGGGCCATGGGCTCACTGTCTACTTAAAATTATTCCTATCCTATTTCTATTCGAATTGTAGCACCCTCCTAGGTAGTGCAGTTTGTTAGGTGAATATAGACAACCAAAAAACCATGTAATATCCGCTCTCAGACTCTCAAAGAAAAAAGATGATAAAAGTAAAGCAGCTGGCAAAATTTGTTGATCACAAATATATAACACTCAAAGTAAATGCAGCGCTAATAATGACGTCAGTTGATGACGAAACACGTAGTTTGGGACCAGCAATGCGTGGCGTCATCACACTGGATGCCGTAGTGATCTTGGACATTTTTATATGCACAATTCTGTGTACACATGCGAATTTAATAGCTTTCTATTAACTGCTTGCCGACCAGCCGCTGCAGTTTCACTGCGGCAGAATGGCACGGCTCGGCGAAACGACGTTACCTTGCGTCGCTTCGCCTTTTGGCCACTAAGGGGGGGCGAGCGCGTATGCCCAGAGCCGATATGAGTGCCTGGCGGGCACGATGACCGCTGGGCACCCGCGATCGCTCATGTCAGAGTGAGAACCTGGATCTGTGTGTGTAAACACACAAATGCCGGTTCTTTCAGGGGAGTAGAGACAGATCGTGTGTTCATACTAAATATGAACACCAATCTCTCTCTCTTCCTAGACAGTCCCATCCCCCTACAGTTATAGCATGCCTAGGGAACACAGTTAACCCCTTGATCGCCCCCTAGTGTTGACCCCTTCCCTGCCAGTAACATTTATACAGTAATCAGTGCATTTATAGAGCACTGATCACTGTATAATTGTCAATGGTCCCAAAAATGTGTCAAAAGTGTCCAATTTGTCCGACGCAATATCGCAGTCCCAATAAAAATCGCAGATCGACGCCATTACTAGTAAAAATAATAATAATAATAAAAATGCCATAAATCTATCCCCTATTCTGTAGACGCTATGACTTTTGCACAAACCAATCAATATACGCTTATTGACATTTTTATTACCAAAAATATGTAGAAGAATACATATCGGCCTAAACTGAGGAAAAAATGAGCTTTTTAAAAAAGAAATTGGGGAAACTTATTACAGCAAAAAGTACAAAATATTGTGTTTTTTTCAAAATTGTCGGTCTTTTTTTGTTTATAGCGCAAAAAATAAAAACCGCAGAGATGATAAAATATAGCTCTATTTGTGGGAAAAAATGAACGTCATATTTGTTTGGGTACAACGTCGTACGACCGCGCAATTGTCAGTTAAAGCGACGCAGTGCCGTATCACAAAAAATGGCCTGGTCATTGAGCAGCCAAATCTTCCGGGGCTGAAATGGTTAAAGTTTGCTGCAAAATGATTGCACTATGGAGGCGATGTTTTTATGAGTTTTGATTCCACTGCTTGATCAGGGTGGATGCTTTGGTGGATCCTCTGGATAGAACAGTCGGTCCTCTCTGCATTTGAGTAGCTTCATCTGTGGGATTTTTTTAAAGAATCACCAAAAAGTGGCCATGATGGATCTGGGATGCATGTTTTTTTACATCAATAAGCACAATTGACTGCTCTTTACAGTGAGGGTCATTGTGATCCTGTAAGCAGATAGGCCCTATCACTGTGGTGGTGTGGGGATTTCTACAGAGTTTGGACACTGTGCTGAGACTATCTCTCAAGAACATTTTCTTCCTATGTAGACTGTTTATTCTTTATGTTCTGTATCAGTATTATCATATATAGTATCAGTGCTGTATATACTTTGAGTGTTAGGAAAATGTAGTTCAGGTCCTCTGTAATCAGGGGAGCAGGGATTGATTGTTCTAGCCTGCTCAGTGTTTCACAGGCTGCTGGTCTGATTACGTCCTTCTGCATTCTAGAGGATTCTAGAATTACAGTGGGAGGAAGAGTGGGAGAGCAGCTGGAATACTTATGGGGACCCAGCCAATCCATGGAGAGGTGTGTCCAGTAAGTGGCTGAAGAGCCCATATATAGTCTAAAGCCTGGACCAGAAAGAGGAAGTTTTTGGGTCCAGTCCTGCTAAAGGAGAACCCTGCTCTGCCCCTGGGGAAGGTTTACTGGTGAAGCCATCTAGAAGACATCAAGGTCCTAGCTGAAGCTTGGGGGGGGAAAGTGATCAGCTGTTCTATGATCCTCCTTAGTGGGTGCGCTATAGAACTCTAGTGTCCCTCTGCCCTACACTGCAGCTAATTAAGCCCAGATCTGGGCCTGGAAGTGACAGAATACTCATCTTTTATGAGTTTGTTAGTCACAGGGGGCTCAGGGAACATCATGCTGTCAGTGAAACAAGTTACTGTGGTTTTGGGCTTCCCAGAGGAACAGGAAAGCCCAAGAACCACATTGGGCTCTGCTGGCAGGAGGGGATGTGCACCTTTAAAGCCCTATACAAATGACCCTTTTACCTGAAAGCCATTTGCTGCCTCTAAAAATCAATACTGAGCTCAGCAGCAGCAATTGTGAGCTTTCTTTAACCCTTTGAATACCAAGTTGTTTATAAACGTACCTTGGTAGACAAGAAGTTGATTTAACCGGGCGAACTGTAGCTTCCTTGTCAGCCTGTAGCTTGAGCAGTATGTAATCGCATCAGAAAATTCAATCTGTAAAGATTTTATACTAGATATTATTTACAGGAAATGCCAGAGGTAGGTAATAGAAATAATTCTTTTACTGGTTTGAAAAGGACATTATTAACAAATATCACATTGCCCAGAATTAATGTTGAGATTACACTACATTGTTCAACCGGCATGTCCTGTGTTAGATACATATTCAACCACTTTCCTTGCCAAAACACTAATTTGCAGAGTAGCTCCTCGCTTTGCTCTGGACATGGAAATGTAATCTTCATTAAAAGCTTTATTGCAGTTACAAATCTGATACAATATTCATTCATTTAGTCGTCAGCCTGATCTTTATCGCGATGGCCCAGAATTGCCTGCGAAAGCAATAAAACCTTAACAGACACATATATCCTGTCCACCGCCAAAATCTCATTGAAGTTCTCTTCATACACCCTGGAGATTTGTTGTGTCCTTCCCATAATAACTGTTCACACACTAAACAAAGAGCACCTGTGCCCCCCCCCCCCCCCCCCCCCGCCCCAGGTTCTAATAAGCAAGAGAAGGCTATGAATCATCCCGAGCTTTGTTCAGTATTGATAGGGTCATTAACTCTGTGACTTGTCCGGGAGAAAGATGGAATCTAACGTGAAATAATTTACAGTAAATAAAGGCAGCAACTATCATTCAGATGGGGATTTATTAGATAATTGTAGCTCAATTTTATTCAGTGCATTAAAAAATCACTTTCGCTGAATTTTTTTCCTGGTGCTCTATAAAATACATTATCATCAGTTAGCAATTGCTTGTAGAACTTACAAATTATTCAATTTTGACATTATAGACATTTTGATTTGCAATGGCCAAAGTTCAACTCCTCCCCCCATCAATCTGTTTGGTAGATTTGCTATAATTTAGATTTAATGTTGTATTGACGTCTATTGAGAACTGTTCACTCATAATTGCCTATATTTTTCCATACTCTCTACATCTTACCTGAAATCTTTACCCTTAAATTGAATCTGTTCTTTTCCAATTCAGAGCAAAGAATATGTTTCTTTTTAATGCCTGCCTCAATAGCTGCATATACTTACTTTGCTTTCTTCCCTTACCTTCCCCCCACCAATCCCCACCACTATGTTCAACTGCCGGCTGTGAAAGGGAAGTCCCCAAATTGGGCAAAGCATGAGTTTGTGTTGAAGGAGAGTTCTGTGTTACTAAAAAAAATCATAAAAAATTGCCAGTCCCCCAGCTAATGATAATTGAATGCCTGTTCGGTCAAGAGGATGATCTAACACAGAGTAAAACTTACTATGATCCATGCTCCAACAGGCTTCCTCCCGGTTTTGATGACTGGTTCCCAATGCTGCTCTTCTTGCAGGCCTCTAATTGGTCTTGCCACTGCCCACACATCATCATGTTCAATGAAGAATCATCAGCCTGCCATCCTGCATTGTACTTGACAACGCATTCCAGCACTGGAAAGAAGAGGACCGGAGCTTTGGCTGTTGTAGGACCATGGAATAAGATACATTTTAGGGTCTCTGTCAATGGGCTTTTGTTTGCTTCATATGGCTTTTGCATTCCTATACGAGTCTATCAGCCGGCGGCACTGACTGTTCAGAAAAAACCCGACAGGGTGGTTGTACAGAAGTTGATCAGTATAGACCAACTTCTGTACAACCAGGGTGTTCATACATGATCAAAATTTGTCAGGTCCTTGCTGAACTGGCTGAATTTCGATCCAGGTATTGCCAGCTTAAATCCTCACTGACACGTACCTTGGAGGTGAGCCTGACGTGCAGAGGGAGACCTCTCATACGGCTCTGGTTCTGGGATCACTGGAGTGGGAACAGTGACCCTCGGAGCACAGCGGGGTAGGAGAGCCTGCAGGGTCCACTTGACTGGAGATGATGTCCACTTGGCAGAGACAGGAACAGGCTTGATTGCTACGGATGCAGGAATGCTGAGAAGTAGCAGGCAGATGCACACAGATGCAGGACTGTAAGCAGGTGCGCACTGATGCAGGACTTGTAGGCAGATGCACACGGATGCAGGACTTGTAGGCAGATGCACACAGATGCAGGACTTGTAGGCAGATGCACACGAATGCAGGATTTGTAGGCAGATGCACACAGATGCAGGACTTGGAGGCAGATGCACACAGATGCAGGACTTGTAGGCAGATGCACACAGATGCAGGACTTGTAGGCAGATGCATACGGATGCGGGACTTGTAGGCAGATCCACACGGATGCAGGACAGCAGGCAGAAGCAGGGTCGGACAAGCCAGGTCACAGTAGCGGATCAATCAAACAGAAGCAGCAGGCAGAGAATGGTCAAAGTCCAGGCAGAATAGGCAACAGGAGATCAAACAAACAGGAACACAGAGCAGGTCAAAGGCAAGCCAAGGGGTCGGGACTGGAGACAGCAGCAAAGTCAGGAGAAGCCGGGTAACACTGGAGCAGATACAGGTTCAGGATCAGGTTGAGGATGAGCTGCAGATCAGACAGCAAGGATGCATTCTGAAGAGGCCCCTTTCAAGGATCACTGGGCGCCAAAGCTGCGTTACTGTGCGTGCGTCTGCGATCTACGCATGCGCATTGGCGCACGTCTATTCACTGCTGAATGCCTATGGACTGAAACACATCCCAATGGACCCGTGCGCCCACGGCCAGTTGCAGAGCCATGCGCAGTACGTCCATGACACCCACAGATAGCCCTCTTAACTATGATTCCTGGCTCCATATCTACAATATAGAAGGGACGCTTGCGCTTTTTCCTCATAGCATCAAGCACTGTAATACTTAGACACTGGACTTAACATCTTCACCAACTGTGATAGAATTGATTGGTGCTTTAACCTTTTGAATTGGATGAAAGAACTAACTGCACAATTGTATTACAAATAACCACAATTTTTAGCCATATGATTTCCCTGGATACTCTTTCATGATAGCCCTGACTTGCCAACCCATGGACAACTATGGACGCTAGTTCTAATATGTACGGCGAACATCTACTCACATGTCTTATACTCTGTATTTCCTATTACTCCTCTCCCTCTCTTATCTTTTTCTTATTTCTCATCATCTTTGGACCTCCCTTCAATATAATGGAAATGCTTCATCTCCAACTCATTGAGGCTATACTGCCCAGATATACAGAACCTATATCATGACTTCATTTTTTGAACAAGGAAGCCCCTTTCACTCTACTTTCATAACATGACACCATCAGTTATCTATACTTTTGTTTTATGACCAAGGGTCCCACTTCTTTTCTACTGGATTTCTCTATATGTTTGTATATGCTTGATATTGAAACGTTCAATAATAAAAAAAAAAATTACAGTTGCAAGTCTTTTTTGGGGATGACTCTACCAGCTTTGCACATCTAGAGAGTGACATTTTTGCCCATTCTTCTTTGCAAAATAGCTCAAGCTCTGTCAGATTGGATGGAGAACATCTTTGAACAGCAATTTTTAAGTCTTGCCACAGATTTTCAATTGGATTTAGGTCTCGACTTTGACTGGGCCATTCTAACACATGAATTTGTTTTGATCTAAACCAGCGATCTCCAAACTATGGCCCTCCAGCTGTTGCAGGACTACACGTCCCATGAGGCATTGTAAAACTCTGACATTTACAGACATGACTAGGCATCATGGGAATTGTAGTTCCTGAACAATTGGAGGGCCATAGTTTGGAGACCCCTGATCTAAACCATTCCATTGTAGCTCTGTCTGTATGTTTACGGTCATTGTCCTGCTGGAAGGTGAACCTCCGCCCCAGTCAGGTTTTCTTCTAAGATTGCAGTGCATTTGGCTCCATCCATTTTCTCATCAACTCTGACCAGCTTCCCTGTCCTTGCTGAAGAAAAGCATCCCTACAACATGATGCTGCCACCACCATGTTTCACAGTGGGGATGGTGTGTTCAGCCAGGTGATGTGCAGTGTTAGTTTTCTGCCACACATAGCGTTTTGCTTTTAAGCCAAATAGTTCAATTTTGGTCTCATCTGACCAGAGCAGCTTCTTCCACATGTTTGCTGTGTCCCCCACATGGCTTCTCGCAAACGGCAAACTGGACTTCTTATGGCTTACTTTCAACAATGGCTTTCTTCTTGCCACTCTTCCATGAAGGCCAAATTTGTGGAGAGCACGACTAATAGTTGTCCTGTGGACAGATTCTCCCACCTGAGCTGTGGATCTCTGCAGCTCCTCCAAAGTTACCATGGGCCTCTTGGCTGCTTCTCTGATTAATGCTCTCCTTGCCCGGCCTGTCAGTTTAGGTGGATGGCCATGTCTTGGTAGGTTTGCAGTTGTGCCATACTCTTTCCATTTTCGGATGATGGATTGAACAGTGCTCTGTGAGATGTTCAAAGCTTGGGATATTTTTTTATAACCTAGCCCTTTAAACTTCTCCACAACTTTATCCCTAACCTGTCTGGTGTGTTCCTTGGTCTTTATGATGCTGTTTCTCTAAAAAAACCTCTGAGGGCTTCACATAACAGCTGTATTTCACACTGAGATGAAATTACACACAGGTAGACTCTATTTAATAATTAGGTGACTTCTGAAGGCAATTGGATCCATTAGATTTTAGTTAGGGGTATCAGAGGAAAGGGGGCTGAATACAAATGTACGCCACACTTTTCACATATTTATTTGTAAAAAATATTGAAAACCATTTATCATTTTCCTTCCATTTCACAATTATGTGCCAATTTGTGTTGGTCTCAATAAAATACATTTACGTTTTTGGTTGTAACATGACAAAATGTGGAAAATTTCAAGGGGTATGAATACTTTTTCAAGGCACTGTACATGTAATGGTGTGCAAAGGCATGGCTTTAATATGCAGTTGCTTTTTTATGCCTGTACATAAAGCCACATGTTCATTTTCTTTAACTGGTGAGTTTTGTCATATCTGTAGTTTTTAAATTAAAAAAATCTAACAAATAGGAGTGACCCTTTAATTCACCAGGCAGAAATGATTATTTATTTTTAAGGAATGACATCAGATGACAAATGTTGTGCAAAAGGACACAATATTGCTAGCAATATTGCCACCTGTACCCTATGTATCAAGATCATCACTTAGAGGTCGGCACCTTGCACTACAACACATAGATAACGGCATTATGTGTCATGCTTGTGCTATTAGGTCCATTATGCTGGCACCTTATTGCATTACTTATGTTATTACAGTGGATTTCTAGGTGCTATTTGCAGATCTTTGAAACAAAGGAGCAGAATGAATAAAAATAGAAGGTAAATGGGAGTGTCAGTGGAATTTCAGGTCTGAGACCATTCCATATTTAAAAAGATAATGTTGTGGAAATACATCTGCTATGATGCCTGAATTTTGGATGGGTAATCCAAGACCAACAGGTGTCAATATTGTAGTTTTTTTGTTTTTTGTTGCCTGCGTAATTCTGTAATGTGAAAAAAGTCCCATTTTCAGACTAGTGATCCTGTCGTTGGGAGCAACTTGCCAGTAACAGGATCACTAAATAGAATTGCCTCTATAACATCGCTCCCTCACTAGGCGAAGCATTGCAGAATCTCGCTTGCCAGCAAGAGAGCAGTGTTAGGGCTGTGGGCAACACCCCTCTGGTCCAGCCTGCAAAAGCAGGGGAGTAATTCTAATGCCACGTACACACGAGCGGGCTTTACGGCAGACTTTGCCCGGCGGACGGGATTTAGTCGGACAATTCGATGTGTGTGGGCTCCAGTGGACTTTGTTTTCTCAAAAGTTGGACGGACTTAGATTTGAAACATGTTTCAAATCTATCCGACGGACTCGAGTCCGGTCGAAAAGTCCACTCGTCTGTATGCTAGTTCGACGGACAAAAAGTCACGCTAGGGCAGCTATTGGCTACTGGCTATCAACTTCCTTATCTTAGTCCGGTCATATGTCATCACGTACGAATTCAACAGACTTTGGTTGATTGTTGCCGCGTACACACGAGCGGACTTTACGGCAGACTTTGCCCGGCGGACTTTTCGACGGACTTTCGAATGAACGGACTTGCCTACACACAATCCACCAAAGTCCGTCGAATTCGTACGTGATGACGTACGACTGGACTAGAATAAGGAAGTTCATAGCCAGTAGCCAATAGCTGCCCTAGCGTGGCTTTTTGTCCGTCGGACTAGCATACAGATGAGCGGACTTTTCGACCGGACTCGAGTCCGTCTGATAGATTTGAAACATGTTTCAAATCTAAGTCCGTCCAACTTTTGAGAAAACAAAGTCCGCTGGAGCCCACACACGATCGAATTGTCCGACGAAATCCCGTCCGCCGGGCAAAGTCTGCTGTAAAGTCCGCTCGTGTGTACGCGGCATTACATTTATAATGGCAACTGGCCAGCAACAGCATCCAATAGTAAGGCATAGGCTAAAGTCTTGTATTACAGATTAATGCAAGACCATCATGCCAAAATCTCCAGCCCTTTTTTTATAGTCAAATCTTGCATGCCCTCCCCCACCTCCCACACATTCCTTTTGGCCAAAAGGCAGCCAAATACACAATTATTAGGCAAGTGAGTATTTTGACCAAATCATCATTTTTATGCATATTGTCCAACTCCAAGCTGTATAAACTTGAATGCTTATTGAATTTAAGCATGTCAGGTGATATGTATTGGTCTAATAAGGGAGGGTGTGGCCTAAAGAGATCAACACCCTATATCAAGGTTTTCATAATTATTAGGCAGCTTCTTTTCCTCAGGAAAAATGGGCCAAAAAATAAACTTAACTGACTCTGAAAAGTCGAAAATTGTTAAAGGTCTTTCAGAAGGATGCAGCACTCTTGAAATTGCTAAGATATTGGGATGTGATCACAGAACCATCAAATGTTTTGTTGCAAATAGTCATCAGGGCACCTGGGTGTGGTGTGCTCTCTTTATGCACATTGAAGTTGGTGGACTCTCTACATCATATTTATCTCCTTTATACTTTGACTGTTACATGTTTTATGAATCACTGTAGCGCTGCATTTTGGACTTTTATTTTTTTGTTTGATGAATCAACGAACTATGCTGGCTGCTTTTTTCCTTCCATTTTAGTGCAGATATCTGTTCATCCTGTTTTACTATCTGGACAGAGGCGGCTCTAGGCTTTGTGAGGCCTTAGGCAAAACTTAGACATGAGGCCCCACTCACACCCATAATGGGAAAAATAATTCAAGCGATAAAAAATAATGGTGTCCCCCCACAGCGCTGCCGACTTCCCCCCTCTGCCCTCACGCTGACTGCTGTGTGTGTGTGGGGGGGTCTTCAGGATGGAGGCCGGGAAAAAGCCCTTACCTTTTCTAAATGAACACAGTGAGTGATTGGAACTGATTTGTGTTTACTTTGCTTTAGTTTATGAATTAACAGGAGCCCCTGTCTCCTGTTTATTCATCTGCAGTGCATCTGAAGCTACAGAGAAAGGAACTGGGAAATGTGTTTCCTTATTTCCTTTCTCTGTCTCAAAAGTGAGACTTCAGGGGTAAGTTTAGACCCCTGATATCTCACCAAAGAAACCAAAAACTCTCACCAAAAAACGTAAAAAATAAATAAAAAGATTGTAAAACATAAAGTATTAAAAACACTGTAAAAAAAAAAAAAAAGACTAAAATTTCTAATCAAACTAAAAGCCATGCCCAATAGGCTGCAGACAGTGTACCGGCGGTGCGGACTGGGGAGCAAGCGCCATTTTTACGAGGCTCAGTCCGCCCCTTTGTCCTGGCGGGTTCAGCAACGACCGGCCTGGAAGCTCCGCCTCCACCTCCCCTACAATTCCACTGCAGCAGGCAGCGCAGTATATGAAAGATGGTGATCCTTTATCGGCCCGCTCACCCAGCCAGCTTGGGGACACTGACCGGGGACATTCCCTCTTATTCTCCCACACACATCAGGCAAATTTGGCGGCCGCGAGGCTCCCTGGAGCGTGAGGCCTTAGGCGGTCGCCTTTTTTGCCTAATTAGAGAGCCGCCTCTGTATCTGGATATGACGATGAGCACGTGCACTCAGCTTCTTTGGTCGACCATGGCGAGACCTGTTCTGAGTGGAACCTGTCCTGTTAAACCGCTGTATGGTCTTGGCCACCGTGCTGCAGCTCAGTTTCAGGGTCTTGGCAATCTTCTTATAGCCTAGGCCATCTTTATGTAGAGCAACAATTCTTTATTTCAGATCCTCAGAGAGTTCTTTGCTATGAGGTGCCATATTGAACTTCCAATGACCAGTATGAGAGAGTGAGAGCGATAACACCAAATTCAACACACCTGCTCCCCATTCACACCTGAGACCTTGTAACACTAACGAGTCACATGACCCTGGGAGGGAAAATGGCTAATTGGGACCAATTTGGACATTTTCTCTTAGGGGTGTACTCACTTTTGTTGCCAGCGGTTTAGACATTAATGGCTGTGTGTTGAGTTATTTTGAGGGGACAGCAAATTTACACTGTTATACAAGCTGTACACTCACTACTTTACATTGTAGCAAAGTGTCATTTCTTCAGTATTGTCACATGAAAAGATAGAATAAAATATTTACAAAAATGTGAGGGGTGTACTCACTTTTGTGATACAGTAGGTGCCGCCGATATTGTGTCAATCTCGCCGCTTTTAGCGGCGAGATTGACACCTGCGAGCCCCGTCGCGGGAGCCAGCGCCGAGCTCTGTCGCTCTTCCCACTCGCCACCCCCAATGGATTCCTATGGATGCGTGGCATCTCGTGGGGGCGGCAAGCGCGAGAAGCACAGCCTCGCAGCAGTGATTTGGAAACACAATATCGGCGGCAGGTACTGTATACTGTATGTGCCACTTTGTGTTGGGCTATCTCATAAAATCATTTACGTTTTTGGTTGTAACATGACAAAATGTGGAAACTGTCAAGGGGTGTGAATACTTTTTCAAGACACTAAATATATATATATATATATATATATATATATATATATATATATATATTTGACATATACTATATATTTTTATGTTTTTATATATATATATATATATATATATATATATATATATATATATATATATATATATATATATATATATATATATATATATATATATATAGTATATGTCAAGTTTAAATATATGAAAAAATATGAATATATATACAAGTGCAGGTGAAGGGGGCACAGTTGTATAAAAGCCTAAATCTTGTAAGAAATACTACAAACAGATGAATCTGTAATGACCCTAGAATTAAAGGGAAGATGAAACCCTGTAAGTCATAAAGAGTGCTATAGACAGAGGGGTTTATTTACTAAAGGCAAATCCACTTTGCACTACAAGTGCACTTGGAAGTGTAGTCGCTGTAGATCTAGAGGGGGACATGCAAGGAAAATAAAAAACAGAATTTTTGTTTGTACATGATTATATGATAGAAATCAGCAGAGCTTCCCCTCATTTCAGATCTTCCCCTCAGATCTACAGCAACTGTACTTCCAAGTGCACTTGTAGTGCAAAGTGGATTTGCCTTTAGTAAATCAACCCCACTGCTTAGAATTGTGTCATGTCTCCGTACCACAAATAGTTGTGCCTGCAACAGATTCATGTACCTGTCAGAAATAGGTACATACATTTGTCACATGGCGGAAATGGGGGTGGGCATCACTAATGCTGAAGTATCCAAACCGTGGACACCTCATCCCCGATTCAAATTCAATCTCTGAGCCGTACAGCGTCCTTGGTTGCTATAATACTTTTGGCTGTGCTCTAGCAAACAATGATGATGGATCCCCGGCCCCATTCAGCTACAGGCCGAGAAATTCCCCATAGCTCTAGCAACTATATTAACCATTTGCAATCTTCCAGAGATGTTTAGTACAGTATTTTTAAAGCCGATCTCCAGATAAATAGCTAAATGCACAGCTGAAATACTTAAAGCGGAGTTCCGCCAACCCCCCCCCTACGAAAATATTTAAAGTCAGCAGCAGCTACAAATACTTTTAATATTAGGACACTTATCTGTCCAGGGATCCTGCTATGTCAGCACCCCAGCTGATTTTCGGATCGGCTCTCGGATGCTGCTGCCGCCATTTTGGCTTCACAGCCAGTTCCCTTCTGCATGTGCGCAGAGCACACTGCGCTTTCTAACTGGCCCGAAGGAAGGAGGATGGGGCCGAACTTCCAAGAGATCTTGCCGCGGCGGAGTCTCACGGATTTGGGGATGGGTACCTGTCAAAAACAGGTAACCGCTCCCCCTCCCCTTCCCCTGAAAGGTGCCAAATGTGGCACCGGAGGGGGGGGGGAAGCAGATAAGCGGAGCTTCCACTTTTGGGTGGGACTCCGCTTTAAATAATTACATTTTTTTTCATTCTGTCCTAAAATGTAAATGAAACATGTGACAGTGCTACTTTTTATTTTTATGTATTGAATAAAAAAATATAACCTTCTAAATAAAATAAAAAAAGAGAAAAAAAAAAAAAGAAAAATCACTGGGGTTGATTTACTAAAGGCAAATCCACTTTGCACTACAAGTGCACTTAGAAGTGCAGTCGCTGTAGATCTGAGGGGAAGATCTGAAATGAGGGGAAGCTCTGCTGATTTTATGATTTTATCATCCAATCGTGTACAAACAAAAATGCTGCTTTTTATTTTCCTTGCATGTCCCCCTCGGGTCTACAGCGACTGCACTGTCAAGTTCACTTGCAGTGCAAAGTGGATTTGCCTTTATTAAATAACCCCCGATTGGGGGTTATTTATTAAAGGCAAATCCACTTTGCACTGCAAGTGCACTTGGAAGTGCAGTCGCTGTAGATCCGAGGGGGACATGCAAGGAAAATAAAAAACAGGATTTTAGCTTGCACATGATTGGATAATAAAATCAGCAGAGCTTCCACTCATTTCAGATCTACCCCTTAGATTTAGAGCGACTGCACTTCCAAGTGCACTTGTAGTGCAAAGTGGATTTGCATTTCATAAATAACCCTCACTGTGTCATAAATCCTTACTATGAATACAACTATTTATTGCAATAATAAAAAATCTTTTGCATACCAAGTTCATATTGCTGTTACATGTTTAGTTTTCATTTTTAAGTATATTGGGTTGGGTATACTTTAAACTAGAGCTATACGCAAAACTTTTTTTCATTTTGGATAGAGTAAGGGAAGGTTGTAACCCCTGTCAATTTATTCTTTGCCATCTGTGTCCCATTGGGGAGATTTACCTTAATTTCCTGTCCCATAACCAAAACAGGAAGTAAGAGGAAATCCCTGCAAGTTAGGGGAATTCCTTGGGGACCCCCAGGTCACCAGAACTAGGTTCACCATTGTAAAATTTCCCCTCTATTACTTTTCTGGGAACAACCCATCATTTAGTTTTTTTTTTTTTTTAACTTTTACTTTTGATGATAATGCTAAACGTAACAAATATAGAGGGTGAATCTCCCTGACGGGAGCACAGACAGCAATAAAAACCCGACAGCTGTTCTAATCCCTCTCCATTTTGTCCAAAACTAAAAAAAAAAAGTTTTGCCTATGGTTCTACTTTAATGATACCAGCTGCACCGTGATAGGAAACTTTTTTTTTATTGGTTCCCAGGCACAGAATTATTTATTCTTTTTTTATAGGTTCGAAAATGTACACAACCTTGGCAGACAGCACAGTCAGGTTAGGTTGTTGACCTGTCTTTTCTTTGATGGAGTTAAGCAATACAGCTTGGTCACAGTCCCACCCTAAGTCTGTGAATGGACAGTATAGGATCAGTGGAATACCAATGAGCCATCTGCTGTCAGCATGAATGCATATAGCACCGTGATTGGCTCCTATTATTGCCCCTCCCACTCTCAGTCTAAATGCTACTGTACAAAGAATGTCAACAGATATGAAGTCAGATTTAGGTGATTACACCTTTAAAAACATTTAAAAAATGCATTAAAAATGTACTGTATATTTTATAATGTTTATTGAATAAATAACAGCAATAGTTGGTGATTTTTTTTTTTTTTTTTATATCTGCCTTGAATTCAGCTTTAAAATAGTCCTACTCTCACATTGTTTACTCTTCGCCTTTTTAAATTCATATTTTTTTTTATTTTTTTTTTTTTGTTGCCATTGCTACATCTCTTTATTACATTTTTTATTACAAACTACTGCAAAGTCAGAAAAATACCAATAAATCATCAATTAAAAGTTGTTTACTTGTATGACATTGAAAAAAGAGGAATGGATTAAATGCCCTATTTGTGGGATGAAAACATTGATTTATTTGTGCAATTTTTGCAATGACATTAAAAGTTTATTTTATAATTTGTTTTTGGAATCACTTTAGCCACTTGCTGATTGCTTGGTTTTACAGATACCAAACCTGCCTGGAGGGGCAGACGGCTATGAGCTGCGTGAGATCTGTATCTGCAAAATGGGAAAAAAAATATTCTTTGGTGCATTTAGGACTCTTTTACACATTGCTTTGCTCTCATACAAGCGATCTGCCATGGATTGTTTTTTTGAGGGCGTTTGAAGGCGTAATGCCTCCTTGCTGCCTGTTTAACCCCTTAAATCCTGCACCACTGCATTGCATGCGGTTGCAGGGTGGTCATCTGAACAGGTCACATTCAGTATGCGGGTGGGGTCCACTTGGCCTGCAAATGGAGGTACCTTTCGCGTGGAGCATGCTCATCAATGCCTGGGACCAGGCAGAGACACTGCAGTCATGTGAAGAATCTAACATTAAGGCAGTTCCCCGACCTAAAGATGAGCCTTCACTGTGTGCAGTAAATATACAGAGTTCCTTTGAAAAGTGCTGTCCCGGGGGGCGTGGCCTGAAGCGGCATGGAATAGGACGCTGAGACGCTGAGCTCCGCCGGACACATATCCTTTCCAGCATATCCTGCCGGCATTACCGCATCCAGACGCCCCAAAATCAACACCCCACACGGGGCAAGCATAAGCAATATGTCGCCACCAAAAAAAAACGGCCACTACGACAGCCAAGCTGGATCAGTACCGCCATCAGGAGCGGAGCTCCCCAGGCCAAGATGGCGGCGCCGCGAGGAGAGAGGAGACGGCGGTGAATGCAGACACTAACAAGGTACTAGAAGCAATAACTGTTTGTCAGGAAGCTATTGCTGCATGCCAATCCTCCCTCACAGCCAGAATAGAGGAGGTTAAAGTGGACATCTCCTTAGTGAGACAGGATTTCCAGAAGCTCAGGGAGAGGATCACAGAAACGGAAACTAGGATTAGCATGATGGAGGACTCCCTCCCCCCTCTTCAGCATTCTAGTGAGGCCATGCAGGCACAAGTGAACCAGCTCCTACAGAAACAAGATGACCTTGAGAATAGAATCAGGAGGTGCAACCTCAGATTCATAGGCCTCCCAGAGGGGGTAGAGGGAAGGGACCCCCCGGAGTTCTTGGAAACTTTATTATGCGACACCTACGGCAGAGCAGCATTTTCCTCTACATTTACCGTCGAACGTGCACACCGCATGTCAGGCAGACCTCCACCAGTGGGCGCTCCACCTCGAACCTTTATTGCCAAATTCCTGAACTACAGGGACAGAGATAGTATATTACGTCTCAGTCGTGAAAAAGGCAATATTCCATATGGCAATAAAACAATAGCTGTCTTCCCAGATTTTTCTGCAGAAGTACAAAGAAAACGCAAGACCTTCATGGAAGTGAAGCGCCGCCTGCGTATTAAAAACATCAAATATGCAATGCTCTTTCCAGCCCGCCTGCGAGTGGAAGGAGAAAACAGAGCCCATTTCTTTGAGGATCCTGAGGAAGCCATTGCCTGGCTGGAACGAAGAGATGCATAGAGGCTCGATAGTAGGATGACCCGGCTTAATTAATGCCAGCAAGATGGGGCAATAGACTGCATGTGGACATTGCTCTCTGCTACACCTGCCCCGAAACGACAAAAACCTCACACACGGTTCATCAACACTTGATTTCGGTAAGGCCTTCTGAGTATGTGTGCCGTTTGGATGATTCTTGGCGCAACAGAGGCCAGTTAAGTATACATTTTATTCTCCTCCTTGTGAAGATATACCTGGACAAAAAGCTCCCAGAGAGTCAGGATGCACAAACGACATGTCTGGAGTGTTATCCTAATCCCCCTACCTTTTTTTTTCATAAAATTTTTATTTTCATTTTATTTTATACTTTTTAAGCCATACCTCTCCGGCGGAGGAAGGCAACTGGCTAATGGGCTCACTGCAGTAAGTGGGCCCAGTTCTACGGTATGCTCTGTTATGCAGCGCAGTTTCGCCCTATTATACCCAACCTAAGATGGTTTGCAACATGTGACGTCATACAGTGTGCGTTAGCTGCCATTGCGGAGATGAGGATTACTCTCTCTGCCCTGGCAACATTAGCAATCTTTCTTACTCTTTTTGCTCACCATACTTTTTCTGCAGGTTGGACGATGTTTATGCCATGTTGGCAGTTAATGGGGAAAGCCCGCACCAGTTGGGGAATGTGTTGGGCAGGGAGGGGGGTTTGCAATATATATCATAATGTAAGACGAAATCCCTACATTTGGCTCGTTATACTTGTATTATGCTTGCTACCAGACGCTAAAAATACAAAACTATACCTCATTTTATATTTGCCCATGTTAATTCTCAAACAATATGCAGTGGTGGACGGAAGTCGTGGAGCTCAATATTTACAATATCTTATCATATGGCTACCCTAACATTTCTCACATGGAATGTACGTGAGGTGAGAGATCCAATTAAAAGATCTGCGGTATTCACTTTACTCAAACAGCAACGAGCCGATGTAATGGTTTTGGTAGAGACACATGCTGAGGGCTCTGTTCAAAGAGCGCTCAAACGCCCTTGGCTGGGATGGATATACCATTCCGTGCACACCTCACACTCTAGAGGAGTTTCCATTCTTATTGCCAAACACACCCAGTTTGAGCTCCACGGCTTGGTGTCGGATCCACAAGGTCGATATGTCTTTTTAAAAGCCAAGTTATATGGTGAAATTATCTTATTAATGGCATTCTATATACCTCCACCATTTCAGACCTCCATTCTTGAAGAAGGGTTTAATTTTATGTCCTTACACCCTAATATACCAACGATGTGGTTGGGGGATTTCAATAATGTTTTGGACCCTACACTAGATAGAATGACTAACTCCTCTATACCTAACGCCCCTCAACATTTAACAAGATTTGCAAGATTATTGCAGGATTTTGGTTTGGTGGACGCGTGGAGATGCAGGAACCCCTCATCCCGGATGTATTCATGCTTCTCCGCGTCCCGCCGCACTATGTCTCGTATTGACTTAATACTGATTTCTAGAACGCTCCTTCCCAAATTGATAGACGCAGGTTTTTCTCCTAGATCATTATCTGACCACTGCCCATGTTGGGTTAAACTCTCCTTTCATCATAACAGACCACCATTCTCTTGGAGACTAAACCCTTTTTGGCTAACTCTTTTTACAGCAGATGATGATCTCTCCTCACACTGGTCACAGTTTTTTGAGACCAATGTAGGCTCAGCATCCCCCCAGATAGTCTGGGAAGCTTTCAAAAAGCACGCTCGCATGACACTTACTACTCACATTAACAAAATAAAGCGCTCCTCTGGGGCAGTTATTACTGCGGCCACAGAGAATCTGCTTTCAGCCGAAAAGGCATTTACAGAAGACCCCACTCCAGACAAGGCAAATAACCTCAAGCTTTGCTCTAGGGTCGCTGACCAACTCTTGTACGAAAAATCTAAAAGAAAACTTTTTTTCCAAAAACAAAAGCTATTTGAGCAAGGGGAAAGAGCAGGCAAACTACTAGCCTATCTTGTACACCACGAAGACAGACCCCCAGTCGTAATATCGCTTTACTCCCCTGACGGCACTCTTATGACAGAACCGCACCAAGTCACAACAAGGTTTCGAGACTTCTTTACTACACTTTATACTTCCAAGGCCCCTACGGATAATACCTTAATGGAAGCTTTTTTAGATGATATAAGTATCCCCCACCTAACGGAAGCTCAAATAGAGATTTTAGAGGCCCCATTGACAGCAGAAGAAATTACCAAAGCCATTAAGGAATTCCCCAAAGCTAAGGCTCCTGGCTCCGATGGATTACCAGTAGAATTCTACTCCTCTCATTTAGAAATACTTGTTCCCCGACTACTACAACTTTATAACTCTATCTTTAACAGCTCCGACTTGCCAGCGTCTATGCGGGAGGCTATAATAGTACTAATCCCCAAACCCGGCAAGGATCCGCACCTCCCGGAGTCTTACCGCCCTATTTCCCTGCTACAGGCGGATGTAAAAATAATAGCAAAAATACTAGCCATACGCCTAAACACAGTTATATTGTCCCTAATACATGAAGACCAGGCTGGCTTTATGCCAGGGCGAAATATATCTTTTAACCTCCGTAGATTGTTTATCAATTTACAAGCAACACATGACAATCCAGGGCCCAGAGTGGTTGTAGCTCTGGATACAGCCAAAGCATTCGACTCCGTCGAGTGGAACTACCTTTGGACCTGTCTAGCTCGTTTTGGATTCGGCCCCAGATTTATAAAATGGATCCAACTCCTTTACCAAAACCCAGTCGCAAGAGTAGTGGCAAATGGCTGGCCATCTGATCAATTCTCCCTATTTAGAGGCACCCGACAGGGATGTCCTCTGTCGCCATTGTTATATGCCCTAGCGGCGGAACCATTGGCAATTGCGATACGGGCACATCCGGGTATAGTGGGACTCCGGAGGGGTGAGGTAGTGGAAAAAATCAGCACATATGCGGATGATACTCTGCTGTACCTGGATGACTCACAGGAATCTCTCCCAATAGCCTTAGACCTGATAAAATGCTTCGGAATGTTCTCTGGACTAAGGATTAATTGGGATAAATCCCAGATACTCCCTCTAGATAGCTTCCCACTAAGCCGAGACAGGACCACACTTGCTTTACAGACAGTAGACAAAATAAAATACCTAGGAATACAAACAACCCGGGATCCATCAGACTACATCTCCCTTAACATAACGCCACTGATCGATATGATCAAACAGAAAACACAAATATGGGCACGTCTCCCACTTGGAGTGACGGGTCGAATTAACCTAATAAAAATGATCCTACTACCAAAAATCCTGTACATGATTTGGCATTCACCTGTATACCTCATACTCAGACACTTTAAAGTAATGGAAACTCTACTCAAGCCGTTCGTCTGGGGTAATTCTAGGCACAAACTACCCTGGCAAAAGTTAAAGAACCCTACTGACCTAGCTGGACTGGCACTCCCTGACTTCAATATGTACTACCTCGCATCTCAGCTTTCACAAATTTTCCACATCGACAAAATAGACCGAAACAGATTTTTATTTCTTTTATGCCCAAAATGGATACAACAGACTCTAGACCCATTATTATCAATGATGGAGGGGAGAGCTGGTGAGGGCTTGGGAACGGACCGCAGATCTTTACTATACCAATATAAGAAAATCTGGGACATAGCATCAAAAAAACTTTCTATTGAATCACCGAACATTTATACTCCCATATGGCACAATGAGTCCCTCCCAGAGTTTAGACGCATGCAGGACACCGAGATATGGAGCGCTAGAGGAATAATATACCTGACACACATAATAAATAATGGGAGATTGAAAACATTTGAAACTCTAAAGTCGGAATTTGCATTACCCAATTCCATGTTTTTTAGATACATACAATTAAGACACGCCTTTCATACACAATACCCCACAGACGAACTTACCCTAAATGACAATCCATTAATGGCCGCCATAAAATTCCCAGATCCCAAAAAAATGATCTCTCAATTCTACGCCATGTTAACTACTCCACAGGCAACTGTCCAAGCATATGCTCTGAAAACTAAATGGGAAGATGAAATAGGTATTATTGAGGATGATGAGTGGAGCGATGCCCTAGATACATGCAAATTAGTATCCCCTAAAATAGCAGACCGGCTCACTCAGATATTCATCACACACAAATCTTACCTCACGCCACTTAGGATCTCAAGATATAAGAGAAACCAATCCACTAACTGTCCAATGTGTAACCATGCCGCAGGCACCTTCTTTCACCTAATATGGCATTGTCCTAAGATCCAACAGTTTTGGTCTCAGATTATAAAATTCCTACATGATACCATGGGCTCGCCCATCACACTACAACCAAAACCGTGTTTATTGGGAATTTTTCCTGACCCGGAAATTAACAAATTTACTAAAATATTCTTACAAGAATCTCTCTTCTCAGCTCGTAAGGTAATAGCCAGAGTATGGATGAGACCCACACCACCAGAATTTTCACAATGGGTGCTAGAAATAAATAATTCTCTGCCATACAAGAAAATAATTTACTCCCATAGAGGATGCCCTACCAAATATGAAAAAGTGTGGGAGAGGTGGCTCAGCTCCCCAGATACCTGCACCGAAAGGATCTAAGCTACCCTAGTTCGCGAGCCTTACATTTACAGTGCTCCTGTTTCCGATCGAGGTCCCTACACCACAATGTATTGCAAAATGAGGTCATGTTAGATAAATGAAGTCAAAATAACATAACAGAATGTATACACTATCAACTTGAATGTCTTACTCGTTATGATACTCACATGGGGGAAAAGTTGTTTTGGGGGTTTTTTTTTTTTTTTCTTTGTATTTAGTGATAATACATTAAGCTATATATACTGAATGTAATCCATGTCAAGATTTCAAGTTGTATGTAATCTCCTGTACTTGTTCAATAAACAGAATTTTACAAAGGAAAAAAAAAAGTGCTGTCCCATGTCACTACACACCAAACTGATGTATGTTGCCTGTGGCCAGGCCACAGATCTCTGTAACATGGGCTAATTCCGGTTACTATTGGAAAGCGACCGCTAGGGTTGAAGCCAGACAGCCAACCCCTCGCTATTGGAGGACCTGTCCTGGTTGGTGTCTTGAACCTATATTTGGCTGCTCTTTCTCTTTCTTGTCTTGCCAAGTTAAAGTGGATGTAAACCCTCTCCTATACCCAGTGAAGTGAACAGCCTCAGATGATACACAGAGATAAAACAAATCTCCCTACATAAGTTTTACATGTATATCTGCTGTCTTCAGCTTTAGAAATATTTTTTGCTGTTTCAGCAGTGGGATGGGAATCTGGGCATACACTGTGTGAGAGCTGATTGGAGGAAGGGCACAACCCCCTCCCCCACTCAACATAGGGAGAGGAACGAATAAACATGCAGAGCTCTCTGCTTATCTATCTCTAAGTTACCTCCCTAACACAAATTTCCAGCTGCTTTTATCTCCTATGCAGCCTCACTGTGCCCATCAATTGCAGCCTCACTGTGCCCATCAATTGCAGCCTCACTGTGCCCATCAATTGCAGCCTCACTGTGCCCATCAATTGCAGCCTCACCGCGCACATCATATGCAGCCTCACTGTGCCCATCAACAAGTTTGAATGACATTTTTTCCATTCGAAATGTCATTATTGCTGCGGCACTGTTCTACACATCGCACAGATATACCACTTTGCAGGCAGACTAAAGGGACCCCCCCCCCCCCCCCCAGGCATGATATCATGATATTTAAAGAAATATTTCATTTTTATTGTTTCACTTTAAGCATTATTAAAATCACTGCTCCTGAAAAACCAATCGTTTTAAAACCTTTTTTATTTATTTATTTCAGGTACTTATATAGCGCCGTCCACTTACACAGCACTTTACATATACATTGTACATTCACATCAGTCCCTACCCTCAAGGAGTTTACAATCTAAGGTCCCTAACTCACATTCATACATACTAGGGACAATTTAGACAGGATCCAATTAGCCTACCAGCATGACTTTGGAGCGTGGGAGGAAACCCACACAGACACAGGGAGAACATACAAACTCCTGGCAGGTAGTGTCGTGGTTGGGATTCGAACCAGCGACCCTTCTAACTGCTAGGCGAAAGTGCTACCCACTACACCACAGTTTTTTTGCATGGATCCATGTCCCCTGGGGCAGTACCCGGTCCCCAAACACATTTTATGGCAATAACTTGCATATAAATCTTCAAAAAGAGGACTTTTGATTTGTCATGTTCTTGTTCCATAGACTTTAATAGGGTTTGCAAGTTCTCCAGAACTTTTTGCCTGTTCGAGGTGTTCTGGTGCGAACCGAACCTGGGGATGTTCGGCCCATCCCTAGCTGTGACAATATAAAGTTTCAGTATTATTTGTTGTTCAATATTAGTGCCATGTCAAATGGTTACGGTGACAGAGTTTGCTATGCTTTTCCATGCATGAAAGAGGAACTGCAGTCTTCCCCCTCCCTCCCTATTTCCCCCATGCTTACCTTTTAATGTCTTCTGCACAGTAAGCATACTCACCTAGCCAGCGAGTCCAGCGTTGAGTTGCTGGGATCCTCCTCTCTTCAGCCACTGCATGAGTCTGGTGCCACCATGTTGTCTGTGACAGCTGCCGGCTCTTCCAGGTGCATGCGCCACTAGGCCTGCCCCCCTCCTCTTTGCTGAATAAATTGCCTCCAGTATTGATCCAGTTTCTTATTTCTGAAGGCTGCCATTTTGCTGAAGCCCAGAACCCCTGAACAGCAGTAAATCGTAAAGCGGAACTAAACCCATCTATTTAACGGTTTTAAAAAACACAATTGCTTGTGTCCTCAACCAAACTGTCAAACCACCAAATGGCTGGTGTCCTAACTGATGATAACATGTACAGCACCATGGCAGTTACAGATCAAACAGAAGCAGCTCCCTTGGCTGTAAAGGACAGGAGAGTTTTGTGATACTATAAGATAAGTGCTCCCGCACTATCACTTTAAGTGTACAGAAGTGATGAACTGCTGCAAGCACTGATTAGCTAATCCGTGGCTAATAAATGATAAATGTAAAACAGTATGTTGCTGCACTGTTAATATGCATAAAAATAAGCCAAATGTGATCAATATATATAACACTTATATACACTTGTATTAGTGCCAATACATAAAATAAGATCCAAAAAAGTTATGACATTAAGCATTCATTTATGTATTGCTATTTATTTCCTGTGTGGAGTGAGTAGATTAATATGCTGAACAACTAGTTATTTATACGTGAATCTACTAAAATAAAGATGAAAAAAAAATAATACAAATGTGTTGATCAGTGCAAACAAAAGTCATCAAGTGCTACTCGAATAATTTTCTATTAGTGTCTATTACTTTACTTTATGCTATTACTTTACAGCAGTAACGCGAGAGGCTTAAGAGCACATAGGTATCACAACATTTGATAAAAGAGACATCAGACAACATTTTCATTATGGTGAAGGGACACACCTTGATTTGCTAATATCACACCAGATTACATGGAATTAAAAATGGACTGATCATTATTACTAATTATTTTAATTTCTTTTTATTATGTGGCTCAATTATTAGTCACTGGACAATGATAGAAGGTTATTTGAGTAGCACTTGATAGGAGGGCTTAATTCCGCTTTAAGGCTGTCAGCAGATGGGCCTCTACAAACTCGGCAGTGCTGAGCATGTGCAGAGCAGGGTGAGACAGTGGTTTTGATTTACTAAAGGCAAATAGACTGTGCACTTTGCAAGGTGCAGTTTCACTCTGCAAGTGCAGTTGCTCCAGAGCTTAGTAATGAAGTAAAGCTTCACTTTGCAAAGAATACCCAATCATGTGCAAGGAAAAAAAAACAGCATTTTTGCTTTTATATGATTGGATGATGGAAATCAGCAGAGCTTCTGCTCATTTACTAAGCTCTGGAGCAACTGTACCTTGCAAAGTGCACAGTCTATTTGCCTTTAGTAAATCAACCCCAGTGTGTTACTCAATTTTAAACAGTATAGACACTTACTTGTAATGTTTTACATAGCTATACCTGAAAAAGGAGCCAGCCTGAAGTGATCTAGCAAAGACTTAATTTTCTGACTAAAGCTCCACTCTAATAATGCAAAGATGTGAAGGGGACTTTACCCTTTTTGCCGATTGGTGAAATAGCCAAGGCACATTTGCAGCAGGGTACATTTATAAATATTCACTTATTTTCACCCTCAAATCATTATACAAGATAAGCAGCTAAATAAAAAAAAAAAAAATCAACCCTTCCCACCCCAATGACTAAATGTGCCCTTGAACACAGAATATACTGACAATTTTCTAACCAGCCAAAGAAAAATGACAGATGGAATCGGATTGGTTGAAATGGACTTACCCTCAACACAAAACGACTTAAGTTTATCGCTTTGAGAGAAAACTCAGGGGGGAAGAAAGCTAAAGGTTTTATGAAGACGTTTAGTATCGGTATATTAAAGTGCATCACAACTTGACTTTGTGCCAGGAAAGGTCTCTAAACCACATTAGATATGAAATTGACTTATTTCTATAAGCATCCATCATGTGAGTCATATAATCTGCTTTAGCAAACACAACATAGCCGGCTAAATCATCATTTAGCAGCCATGTGCGGTTTCTACGGTGTATATAGGTTTCGGGAACAAAGAACTCACAAAATATATTCCACCTGTAAAGAGAGGAAAGCTTGGAGCCTGGCCAAAGTGCACTCATCTGAATAGCAAAGATTGTACATATATATTTTTTTTTGTGTGCTACATCATGGGCCAAACTATCGGAGGAGTTGTTTATGATATTTTGACTGCACTGGATGCAAAAATATATATTAAGCTGACAGTAATAATAGCCTGCATATTGCTGCACTCCTGCCGATAGTAGAGCAATGCACAGAGCGAGTGAGTGAATCACACGGCTAAATATATAGAAGCTTTCGATGGAGGCCTTGCAGGTCAAAAACACTGATGAGAAAACCTCAGGGATGGTCACCTTGGACGTGGAACGTTGGATAAAATCAGAGCCAAACATAGCTAAAATGAAGGTTACAGACAAGTCCATAAATTCTAATCCCATAGCTTGACTAAGGAATTCTTCAAAAAGGACTCTTCTTATTACCCAAAATTTTACTTTACCCAAAGAAAACACTAGACTGCGTAACAAAGATTTAATTGGTCGAAAGCAGCCATTTGTTTTTAAACCTTGATAATGAAATAAACAACACTAAAACCAATTAGTAAAATACACAATTTAACATTGACATAACCAGGAAGAGGGTTTTCCTTTCATCTTTGCCATTCACTAAACTTCACTGTCTTGAGGACCTCTTATTGAAAATGAAAACCAAAAACCCCTGGAAACGGAGCACCTGTGGGGACCACTACAGCCACCGAACACCAAAAGACTTTATACTAACCAATGTGTCCCCTTTAACAAACACCCCATGTTGATTGCAGGTTCCAAAGACCCCTTACCCACCTGGCTCCTAGGACAATTGACTTACTCAAGTGCTGAACAAAGAAGGGTGCGTGGACAGAAGATGTTTTTGGCTCCATAGCAGCTGCAGGAATCTTTAATACAACCCCTTACAGAAGTGTCCAACGGTGCCCTACCGAACCCACATGCCCTAAGTGGGAAACTGTCATATTCATGACAGCTTTCCAGTACATACATGTCCCACTTTGAGCACTGGCATCTCTCTGTAGGCCAACTCAGAGTTGGTCTTAATTACCACCAATTTCCTAATTGGAAAACTGGTGGTAATTCTTTTCGAATTTGATGCAGCTATAGCGACAGATTCTTATAGTGGCGCAATTAAGAACTGTTGCATGTGTTGGAACTCTTATCAAAACTTTCGCAAAGGCATTTAGAATTTTGCACAGGCCATTTTGGCAGAAAAGTGCCCTAATTGTTTCATTAATACATGCCCCACTCTGAGCACTGGCGTCTCCCTGTAGGCCAACTCAGAGTTGTTCATAAAGTGATTGTAAAGCTTCCAATTTTTTTATTGAAATTATAAACATGTCATACTTACCTGTTCTGTGCAATGGTTTTGCAGAACTGTAAAATAAAAAATTGTAAAAGAACTGTAAACGATAAAATTATAATGATAAATAATAATAATAAAACTTATGATAGATATTGCAATGATAGATATCAAAATGAGGGTTTAATATCACTTTAAGAAAACTCTAGCGTATCCCCCGTAAGAGCCGCTGGTGAATAGGGATCCCCCACCCTGCACAGCCATGCACACCGAATTTTCCACAGGCTCACTGAGACAGGAAACAGTCCATGCGACTTTGTTTTGTTGTTTTATTTAGGGGATTAATAACTTGGATGGGGATAGGGGTTTTATGGGATGCCCACTTGACCAAGTCTGTTCAGGGACACTTCAACTATATACACTCTTTGTATACACTCCTCTTCCTCCAGCACATCACTGGCTTGCAGAACAAAAATCAGAGATCCAGCTGGGACACTGTTTAGGGGGATCTGACAGGGCACTCTGTCAGATCCAGCAAAAGCCCATCACAGGCAGGGGTCGCAGGCCCCTTTGGTGTGAGAAACAGTCCTAGTGGCCAGCTACCTTCCTGTGGCTACTGATTCCAGCACCACCTATTCAGGTACTGCCAGGCCACCTGGCTTCAGCTGCCCCTTTCTCTAGCCCTTCTGACTAATCTTACATAGTACTCCCAGACTGACTCTCCAGCCATCCCAGACTGCCACTCACCAGTCCTCTCAGTCTGTCTCTCGGTCCTCCCAGACTGCTCCCTCCCCAGCTACCCGTGTGTCTTCTCCCTGGAGATCTCCTGGACGTGCTCGCTGGCTCCTGCTGTCCTCAATCTTGCTCCTGTGCCTCTGGACAGGACTCCTTCTTGTGTTTTCAGAGGATACCCCCAGCACCCAAGCCCCAGGCCCGAGGTCACCCCCCCCCAGACGAGAAGGCTACCCTCAAGGACCTCAGACAGCCTGCTCAGCACTCCATATCTAGCTTTCACGTGAACCCACGCTGCCCCTGCTGGGCTGACCCAGAGTATTTAACCACCTATGGACCGCCCGCCGTCGTTATACGTTGGTACTTTGAAGAGGAATATCGTTGTTATGGCAGCAGCTAGCTATCATAAACCCGGTATCCTCTTCTTCAGCGGGCAGTCCGTTTTCAGATAAAAGTGGTCTCTGCAGCGGATTCATCGCAAGATGACTTTTATCGGCGGCGGGAGAGGGCCCCCCACTTCCGCCGTGCTCCGGTGCCCTCTGCCACTTACCAGAGCCACTGGCAGCGGCGGAGGCGATCAGGTCCTGTCTCCTGTTAGGTTTGGAGATGAGTGAAGGGAAGATGACCTCCACCCGTCTCCATACCATTGCAGAGTGGAAGCGACCTCAAAAAGTCACTTCCGCTCATAGCTCTTAAAGAGACATTTTTTTTTAATTATTGCATTTTAGTGTAAATATGAGATCTGAGGTCTTTTTGACCCCAGATCTCATATTCAAGAGGTCCTGTCATGCTTTTTTTCTATGACAAGGGATGTTTACATTCCTTGTCATAGGAATAAAAGTGACAAATTTTTTTTTAATAAAAGAACAGTGTAAAAATAAAAAATAAAAGGTAAAATAAGTAAGAAATTTTTTTTTCTCGTCCCGCTGAGCTCGCGAGCAGCGCCCGCATATGAAAACGGTGTTCAAACCACAAATGTGAGGTATCGCCGCGATCGTTAGAGCGAGAGAAATAATTCTAGCCCTAGACCTCCTCTGTAACTTAAAACATGCAACCTGTAGAATTTTTTAAACATTGCCTATGGAGATTTAAGCATAAAAGTTTGTCGCCATTCCACGAGCGGGCGCTATTTTGAAGTGTGACACGTTGTGTATCAATTTACTCAGCGTAACATTATCGTTCACAATATAGAAAAAATTGGGCTAACTTTACTGGTGTCTTATTTTCTAATTCAAAAAAGTGTATTTTTTCCAAAAAAAGTGCACTTTTAAGACCGCCATTTTATTCTCTAGGGCAGTGATGGCGAACCTTGGCACTCCAGATGTTTTGGAACTACATTTCCCATGATGTTCATGCACTCTGCAGTGTAGTTGAGCATCATGGGAAATGTAGTTATAAAACATCTGGGGTGCCAAGGTTCGCCATCACTGCTCTAGGGTGTTAGAAAAAAATATATATGTTTGGGGGTAATTTTCTAGCTAAAAAACAGTTTTTAACTTGTAAACACCAAATCTCAGAAAGAGGCTCGGTCCTGAAGTGGTTAAGAGGTGCCCTCCCCCTGACAGCCCATTTTGCTGGGAATTGGTTGGAGAACTCATCAATACTCCAGGCAGCTCCTCCTAACCTCCCTCCCATTCTTCTGGAAGTTTCTCCAAAGTCCCAGCAAGTAGGGGGAGGTACCAGAGGTGCTGCCTGATGAGTCATCCAGTCCCATGGATCACTCACCCTGACCCAGATTCAAAATACAGGTTGGCTGCCAGCCAAGCCTAAATTTACCTACACTACAAAAACCCTATGTACATTACCTAGAACTCTACGCTAGAGGGTACAACATGTATAAGACATGATGGATGAACCTTTCATTTTTTTTTTACTTTAACTAGTTGCAGCCCGCCCACCGTCAAATGACGGCGGGGCAGTGCGGCTCTCCTTCTGGGACGGCATCATATGATGGCATCCCAGAACGGCCGCTCTTGCGAGCCCGCGGGGGCGTGCAGCGTGGCGAACGCAGCCGTCCTGTGTTGCTAGGAAACGGTGCGACCCCGATCTCTGTGAAGAGCCACGGCTCTTTAACCAATCACAGACGGTCACATGTAAACACGGAGATTCCAGTTATCGGCACTCCTCGCCTCACACTGACAGAGTGTGTGGTGAGGAGAGCCAATCGGTGACATCTCCTCACAGGAGACATCTATACATGTAATCAGGGCACTGATCATCAGTGCCCTGATTACAATAGCGACACCAGTGCCACAAGTTAGTGCCAGCGATGAGTGCCCACCAGTGCCAGCAATCAGTGCCCACCACTGCCCATAAGTGCCATCAATCAGTGCCCATTAGTGATGCCAGTCCGTGCTGGCTATCAGTCCCGCCTATCAGTGCTGCCCATCAATGCCTATCACTGCTGTCCATCAATGCCCATCCGTGTCGCCCATCAGTGCCATCCATCAATGCCCAACAGTGCCATCAGTACCGCCTATCCGTGCCACCTATCAGTGCCCACCAGTGCCGTCTATCAGTGCCCACCAGTGCTGCCTATCAGTGCCAATCAGTGCTACCTATTAGTGCCCATCAGTGCCACCTAACAGTGCCCATCAGTGCCACCTATCAGTGCCCATAAGTGCGGCATATTAGTGCCTCCTCATCAATGCCACCTAATCAGTGCCCATAAGTACCTTCTCATCGGTGCCCATAAGTGCCACCTCATCAATGCCCACCAGTTCAGCCTATCAGTGCCCATCAGTGCCGTCTCATCAGCGCATATCAGTGAAGGAGAAAAATTACTTAATTATACACTTTACTGACAGAAACTAAGTAAAAAAAAATATTTTTTTAATTTGTTGATCTTTTTTTTTGTAAAAAATTTAAAACCCAGCAGTGATTAAATACCACCAAAAGAAAGCTCTGTTTGTGTGAAGAAAATGATAAGAGTTTCATCTGAGTACAGTGTAGCGTGACTGTGCAATTGTCATTCAAAGTGCGACAGCACTGAAAGCTAAAAAATGGCCTGGGCAGGAGGGGGGTGTAAGTGCCCGGTAGGCAAGTGGTTAATGTAAACCAGTTTAGCTTCAAAGGCTAAATGTTTGTTTAGGACAGCGTCTGTATTATAGACAAATTAATGTTTCCAAGCATAGATTTTTTGAAGTCCCACATTCAATTAATTGCATACCTATGGCGTTGAACAGGCTTTCCGTGACCTTGGTCAAGATATTTAACATTTCTGGTCTTCAAGAAGCTACCTTAATCTGATGACTCACACTGTACGTGTTTTATCATTGTAATACTTCATCAAGAAGCGGTCACTTGTGGGGCTGTGTTTAAAGCAAGCGGCTAATTGGAAATACATGACTAATCCATTTAAGCTATGTATGCAGCACTACAGACACACAAGTCTGGAATTAAAGGAGAACAGTATGAGATATTATGAAGGCTGCAAGTTCTGATCTCTCCTTTGGATGTTCTACTTGACTGGCTGGTAGGCCATTCCAATGTATTCAGTACTTTCCTGGGAAATGCATAGGGGCGGACCTGAACAACTCTGACTTCACCTTTGGCTTACTGCGGATTAGTGGATTGCAAAGCCAGCTCCTGTGACAGGTGAATCGGCCACGATCTCCACAGTCAATTGAGCCTGATTGTCTGTGCCGATTACAAACAGGCATCAATACATGTGAGCGTATAACGTGTTTTTATGTTTTTAACCGCGTCAGCCCCAGAAGATTTTACCCCCTTCCTAACCGGAGCACTTTTCGCGATTCGGCGCTGCGTCGCATTAACTGGCAATTGCACGGACGTGCGAAGTTGCACCCAAACAAAATTGACGTCCTTTTTTTCCCCACAAATAGAGCTTTCTTTTGGTGGTATTTGATCACCTCTGCGGTTTTTATTTTTTGCGCTATAAACAAAAAAGAAGCGTAAATTTTGAAAAAAAAACGCAATATTTTTTACTGTTTGCTATAATAAATATCCCCCAAAAACATATAAAAAAATATATTTTTTCCTCAGTTTAGGCCGATATGTATTCTTCTACATATTTTTGGTAAAAAAAATCACAATAAGCGTATATTGATTGGTTTGCGCAAAAGTTATAGCGTCTACAAAATAGGGGATAGTTTTACAGCATTTTTATTATAAATTTTTTTTCATTAGTAATGGTGGCGATCTGCAATTTTTAACGGGACTGTGTCATTATGGCGGACACATCGGACTTTTGACACTATTTTGGGACCATTGTCATTATTACAGCGATCAGTGCTTTAAAAATGCACTGATTACTGTGTTAATGACACTGGCAGGGAAGGGGTTAACCACTAGGGGGCGATGAAGGGGTTAAGCGTGTCCTAGGGAGTAATTCTAACTGTGGGGGGGATGGGCTACCACTGACATGACAGAGATCACTGCTCCCGATGACAGGGAGCGGTGATCTCTGTCATGACACAAGGCAGAACGGGGAAATGCCTAATTTACATAGGCACTTCCCTGTTCTGGAGTCAGCTGGTCCCGCGGCCATGGTCACGCTGTATGCGGTGCGCCTGCTAGCCCCGGCTCTTAAAGGGGACGTACAGGTACGCCAATTTGCCCACTGCTGCCATTGTGCCGACGTATATCGGCATGCGGCAGTTGGCAAGTGGTTAAATAAAAGTCTCATGTGGTTCTATGTGATGAGTATTTCCTTGTTTTCTCCTTATCCTGCTAGTGTAATATTTGAGGTCTGAGAGCATTGAGAGCACATCCTATATTCTACAAAGCGTGTTTGACTTTTGTTGTGAGCAGTGGCGGCTCACAACAAAATTTTCAATTTTCTTGAGGGGGCGGCCTCCCCAGCCAGCAACCACCCAGCCAGCCAGCCAACCCCCCCCCCCCGCCCAGCAGCGATCACTCGATCGCCGCTTCCCCCCCCCCCCCTCGCTTGATTGCTGCATCGCTCACCCGACAGGCCCCACGCCAGCCCCTGCACTTACCCCATCCATCGCTGCTTCCCCCCCGCATCTTCTCCCGAGTCCTGGGGGTCACTTCTCCTCCGGGCCAATCAGGACTTAGGACCCACGGCCAATAGCGTCTTAGGATAAACAGGAAGACAGTAGCGAATATTATTCACTAATGTCACACAACACCCTTTTTGAAGCCAATTAGAGCCACTGGCTTTAATCACGTGTTTCTAAAAAGAAAAAATAAAACATTGGAATCCATGTGCCATGCATGCAGATTAGGGGCCGGACGCATGAATTAGGGGGCGGTGCCCCGCATGAGCGACCGTCACTGATTGTGATTCGTATCACCTTGTAAATATTGAATGGAGCATAAGTGAAATTTCTATTTCAGCCTGAGCACCGTGTGGGGATTGTTGGACACTTTTACTATTTGGATCGGCATATTATGTATTGAATATCACTCTGTGGATGATGCAATTAGGACACTTTAATTGAATCTACACTGGACTTTATTGATGTTTTCTGATAAGTTGTAACATCACTTTGACACTTTGTTTCAGTGAGATTATATAGCACTGTCTGGATTCACTATACATGTCAGATTTTGGGCATCCCCCGCAACAAAAATTGTATTTTTGGCGAGATACTTCCAAAGGGAAATCATGTCTGAAGGGGTGCGGTCCCCGCCACTTTCCTCATTAGAATCCTGCAAGTGCATCAGCTGATTAATAATTATAAAATCACTCCCATTAAATTCCCTTTCCACATGGACACAGGCAAACAAACAGCCATTTCTTCAAATGTAGGACAAAATAAAATATGTGAGATTAAAAAAAAAAAAAAAGTAGAAATCTGCAACAAAGTGTGTTAAAGACCCTGCTATGTACCGTATATACTCGAGTATAAGCCGAGTTTTTCAGCACATTTTTTTGTGCCTCCCTTGGCTTATACTCGAGTCCGCCCGGGTCTCCCGTCGCACTGGTAGACCCGAGCCACCAGCCGGCTGGACGGAGTCCCGAACAAAGCCGGATTTGGCTTTAATCGGTTCTGCAATGTAAAAACCCGAAAAAGGGACGTCACTTCTGGTTTACTCGGCAGCCAATGGTGCAGGTTTTTACAAAAATGACAGTATTTAAAAACACAGATCTTGACGTTTTGAATACTTTGAAGTGGAGAGGAGGGGTTTGGGGTCTTTTAGACCCCCGATTCCTCCATAATAAGTATCTGTCACTGCCTATTACTGTCCCAAGTGATGTTTAGATTCCTTGTGAAAGCAATAAAAGTGATCAGAATTTTTTTTAAGGGACAGTGTAAAAAATAAAAAAAAATAAAAAAAGAAAATAAGAAAAAAAAAAACAAAAACATTTTTTTAAAGCGCCTCATCCCTCCGTGTTTGCGCACCAACGAAAACGCATACGTAAGTCGCGCCCTCAAATTTGAACAGTGTTCAAATCACACACGTGAGGTATCTCCACAATCATTAAAGCAAGAGCAATAATTCTAGCGCAAAAACTCTAACTAGGTAACCGTTAAAAAGTGTCACATATGGAGATTTTTAAGTACCGTAGTTTGTCGCCATTCCACAAGCGTGTGCAATTTTAAAGCGTGACATGTTACATATCTATTTACTCGGCATAACATCATCTTTCACATTATGCAAAAAAATTGGACTAACTTTACTGTTTTTTGTTTTTTTAATTCATTGAAATGTACTTTTTCCAAACAAATTGCCTTTGAAAGTACACTGCGCTAATACTGTGTGATATAAAATATTCCAATGACCGCCATTTTATTCTCTAGGGTCTCTGCTGAAAAAAAAAAAAAAATTAATGTTTGGGGGTTCTAAGTATTTTTCCAGCAAAAAATACTTATTTTAACAACAAGTATCTGACATAGGCCTGGTCTTGAAGTGGTTAATGTATTTTTTTTTTTTTTGGCTGAACATTTTTTGGTGAACTTTATCCCATGAAACTCCATACCTACCGTTTTAGGTAACAGGGTTTTCAGTTCCAAGAGCTCTCATTCTAATCCCGAAATTTTGGAGCTGAAAACTACTGATGCGGTGCGGGCAGCGACAGCCCCAGTATATAACTTATGACGGGTGTCATCTACCTTCCTCCAGTTATAACACACTGAGTTCCCGGAATCAGCATTTTTATTTATTTATTTGTTTTTACTTCCACTTTTACAGCTGAAAAATATTTTTGTCACTTCCGTTGTTGTAACCTTATTGTGTCGGCTTTAAAACATATGAAATACAAAACTGCTTTATGTCTGGTGCTTTCCTCAGAGGGAAAATTATGATCTCAGCGCCAGCTTGGCAGGTATAACAAAATAATACAAACGACTATCCCCGTAGACATAAAGCTGGCCCGGATATTATATTATTTATTCTGTACATATACTGCACACAGTGTATAAAGAAGTGCTGTGCAATAAGACACGGAATCCAATCAGAAATCTGCTTTCTACTGCTTGGAGGAGGCAGAATAAAATACAAGTGAACTATTGAGATTAAAATGAAGATTAACCACTTCCAGTCTGGGCCAATTCTGACATTCCTCTCTAATATGTAAAAAATATTTTTTTTGCTAGAAAACTACTTAGAACCCCCAAACATTATATATATTTGAATTAAAGGACCCTAGAGAATAAAATGATGGGTGTTGAATATTTTTATGTCACACAATATTTGCTCAGTGATTTTTTTTTAAACACAATTTAAAAAAAAATACCATTTTAATGCAGAGAAACACAATATATAGAGTCAAGATACCAGATATGTCATACTTTAAAATTGCATACACCCGTGGAATGGTGCCAAACTACAGTACCTAAAAATCTCTGTAAACAATATTTTAAAAGCCTTTAGCCTGGTTTCAAACTTGTGCAATGTAGACATTGCATGTGATTTGCACAGGAACCCTGTGCACATCACATGGGTTGTCTGTGTGGTGCGATTTCAGCCATACATTTTGTAGCAATTAAATCACATCCCATCCGCATCAAAATGGTGCAGGACCCTTTTTTCCCCCCGCACCTGAATTGCATTGCATGGGTGTTCATATGCATGCAATGCAATTCTGGCAATCGCACTGCGTTTTGCAATCTGCTTTGGGGTGTGATACATTTTGGCCTAAAACTATGAAGACATTTTTTTTTTTTTTTTTTTTTAAATTCCTTTATTTTATTTCAACAATGCTTGTTACAGTGTGATATACATGTTATCAAGATCTATAACATTTAGTGAGTGATAAAAAAAAAAAAAAAAAGATAAAACAGAGGCATGAAGAGGACTTTAACAGAAAACTACCGTCGACTAAAGACGTGAACACATATTCATTCCTCTAGTTTACACGGTCTGCATAAAGAAAACAGAGCCTGAGTGTATGGGAAAGTCTGATGTTATGATTATCATACTATCCGTTTGCAAGCAGTTCCCTGAGATATGTCTCTTTTAAACTAAAGGCTTGTGTATTTATCCTTAGACAACAGGCATATAGATAAACCAAGATAACAAAGATTTTTCTCTTGAGAAGCTCTCCACTGACCGGGGGTGGAGATATTCCCTGCCGATCAGTAGAGTCCGGCAAGGGGCAACTAACGTAGAGTAATGAATACCATGATATTCAACATATCTGATCTAATCTTCCCTTAACCGAAAAAATATAGGGGGTTGTGTGAGAACCTAGGGAGAGAGGAGGAGGGGGAGGGGAGGGAAGGGGAGAAAAGCGGGAAACAGTAAGGGGGGAGAGGCCAGAGAGAATGAGAGGCGAAGTGGAGGGGGAGTGGAAAAGAGAGGTAAAGAGAGGAGGGTGGCGGTGTCACCCTCCAGCCAGGCAGGGTCCTCGTATCAAGGAGTGTCCGCATTAAGTCATCTCCCGGAGGTAGGCCTCGGTGTAGATGAAGTGTTGCCAGGGGCGCCAGGTCTCCCGAAAGGCTTCCTCCCTGTCATGCAGGGTGGCCGTAAGATCTTCCATGTCCCGCATATCATTGACCCTTGCATACCACTGAATCTTTGTTGGTGGGATTACCGATCTCCAAAATAGAGGGATGCAGGCCTTGGCCGCATTAAGCAGATGTATGGTGAGTGAGGCTTTATATTTCTTAATTGAACTTCTAGAAAGGTGCAGTAAACAGGCCCCGGGGTCTCCCCCCAGTGCGACACCCGTCAGATGTTCGACCGTATCCGTCACCTCTTTCCAGAACGGTTTAATCTTGGGACAGTCCCAGAAAATGTGCAACATTGTTCCCTCTCCTGCTCCACAACGCCAACATAGATCCGGCACCTGCGGGAGAAACCTGTGAAGAGTGGATGGTACTCTGTACCATCTGGTCACAATCTTGTAGCAAGTCTCCTGGACCCTTGTGGCCAGAGATGATTTTTGGGCAAAGTGTAAGATCTTTTCCCTTTGTGTTTCATCAAAATGCGCTCCCAGTTCCGTCTCCCATTTAGTAAGGAAGGGGGGGACAAAACCTTCAGCCGGGGCGATCAAAGAGAGGTAGATCAGGGATAAAGAGTGGCGTATGGGTTCTCTGCGGTGGCAGATACGTTCCAATTCCGTAAGTGGGCGTGGGGGACCTAGAGTTCGGGCGCTTCGGCGCAAAAAGTTACGCAGTTGGAGACCACTCAGGAAGTCTAATGGCCTGTCTAGGATTTCTATTCCCGCGGTTGTCTTGAGCTGGCCACCGGGATCCAGGAAGTCATGGAGGTGTGGCCATCTATCTCCCGCTGATAAGGCTCTAAAGATCGGCCCCTGGCAGCCCGGCATGAAGTCAGGGTTACCCAGGATCGGCACCATAGGGGAAGGGATAGGTGAGATCTGGGTTTTGCGAAAGGTTTCTCTGATCACTCTCAATGTGTTTCCCAAAGTTGGGTGTTCGGCAATGGATTTCGGGATCGGAGTGGTAAGCCACGGCCAACTCCTGGCCGTACCGTCTGAGTCCTCCATCTCCATGGTGACCCATTGTTTGGCCTCTAGGTGACAGTACCAGTCTATCAATCTGGTAAGATGCGTTGCCCTGTAGTAGGCTTTTATGTCTGGTAAACCCACCCCTCCCCTGCGTTTTGCCAAGTAAAGTAGTTGTAATTTTATGCGTGGCGGCTTGTGTGACCAGACAAATTCTCGGAGGAGTGCGTCGATTCGCTTGAAGAAGGAGGGCGGGAGATGTATGGGGAGGGCCTGTAGAAGATAAAGTATCCTTGGGAGGGCTGTCATCTTGAAGGCATTACAGCGTCCAAACCACGTTAAAGTGAGGGCGTGCCAATGCTGCAGGTCTGTTTTAAGTCTGTGTAGGAGAGTGGCAAAATTTGCTTGGTACAGGTCGGCGGGGTCCGCGGTGATGACCACACCTAGGTACGGAATGGAATCGGTTGCCCAGTGGAACTGGTAGTTCAGGCGCAATTGTCGGGTATTTTGCAAGCTCAGTGTGATATTGAGCATGGAGGATTTAGACATATTTATTTTAAATAGGGACAGAGCCCCGTATTCCCTCAGAGAATGAAGCAAGACGGGGAGTGAGGCAATGGGGTCAGCCAAGAAGAAGATAAGGTCATCTGCGAATGCGGCGACCTTGTGGGTTCCAGATGTTTTACGGAAGCCCTCTATGTGGGGGTTGGCCCGTATCTTACAGAGCAGGGGTTCTAAGGTGAGAATGAAGATTAGGGGAGACAGGGGACAACCCTGTCTGGTACCATTCCGAATGTCGAAATAGCCGGACCTGGTTTCGTTGACCCTGACCGCAGCTGTGGGGCTAGAGTAGAGTGATAGGATCCAGCTGAGCATTGACGACCGAAGGCCAATGTGTTCGAGAATAGCTCTAACAAACGTCCAATCTACACGGTCGAAAGCTTTCTCTGCGTCTGTTGACAGCAGTAGAAGGGGTTGTCGCGTGGTCCTAGCGGCATGTATGAGGTTCAGCACCCTAATTGTGTTGTCGCGTGGTTCCCGTTGAGGAACAAAGCCCGCCTGGTCTTTGTGAATTAGATTTGGTATATGTGGGAGCAATCTGTTTGCCAAGATCTTGGCAAATAGTTTCAGGTCGGTGTTTAGCAGAGCTATCGGTCGGTAATTTCCACACCTAAGTGGGTCCTTTCCCTCTTTGGGGATGAGAGAGATGTATGCCCTAAGGGAGTCTATGGGGAAGGAGTTGCCTTTCGTAATAGAGTTAAGTGCAGCCACTAACGGTGTGGAGAGCGTCTCAAAAAATGTTTTGAAGTAAGTTGAAGTGAGGCCATCAGGGCCTGGGGCTTTCTTTGGCTTGGAGCTCGCCATTGCCACTCCCAACTCCTCCACCGTGATGGGGTCTTCCAACCCCTCCACAGTGTCGGCCGGCAGAGATGGCATGCCTGAGGAAGCTAGATATTCATGTGGAGTGGATCCTCCAGTAGGGTTAGGGGCGCCGGGAGAAGTTTTATCTAGGTTATAAAGACCGCTATAAAATGAACGGAATTCCTCTGCTATTTCAGTTGAGGTAGAGACCCTCCGACCCGTGGGAGACAGAATGTGGGGGATGAAAGTTTTGGTGCGGGGACCGCGTAAAGCTCTGGCTAGGAGTGAGCCAGGTTTGTTAGAGAATTCGTACATTGTACGACGTGACCATGCTAGCCTCTCTTTCGTTTTATGCAACAGAAGCGAGCGAAGCTCTTCACGTGCTTTAAGTAACTCCTGGTATACGGAGCGTGCTAGGCTAGCCTTGTGCGTGCATTCGAGGGTCTTAATCTGAAGTAGAAGTTCTTCAGTTCTACGGGTTATTTCCCTCTTGAGACGTGCCCCAATACCTATCAAAATGCCCCTGATAACTGGCTTGTGCGCCTCCCACACCACCAAGGGATTGGGGACCGAGGCTACATTAAGTGCAAAATATTCCCGCAGTTTGGCTTGGATCTCCGCGCGGGTCTCTGCAGATTGAAGTAGTGATTCGTTCAGTCTCCACGAAGGTGGAGATTTAGACATTGGTCCCATGTGGAGCGTCAAGTGTATGGGGGCATGGTCAGAAAAGGAAATGACATCTATGGATGAGTCCACCACCCTTGGCAAGTCCTGATGGGAAAGGAGCAGGTAATCTAATCTTGAGTACGAATGGTGGACTTGTGAGAAGTACGAGTAATCCCTATCCTTGGGGTGTAAGAGGCACCAGGGGTCCATCAGACGAAGAGATTGAAGATCGGATTTAATACGTTTAAGGCGCGCGTATGAGAGATGAGAGGCACCCCGTGAGGTGTCCAACATGGGGTCCATTGCGAAGTTCATATCGCCTCCGAAAATGAGCATCCCCTCCGTGAACTCAAGTAGTGTGGGTATCAGCCCGCGTAGGAACCGAGCATGGTCGGCATTGGGGAAATAGATATTGGCAAGAGTGACCTGAATGTCCGATACCCTGCCCTTGATCAGGAGATAGCGGCCCTGAGGGTCCGCCTGCTGTGCCATGAACTCCCACTGTACTGACTTTGCCACCAAAATGCTAACCCCCTTAGATTTGGAGATAGGTGAGATGCTGTGGTATGCCGTTGGGAACAGATTGTTAGTCAGTTTGGGAATATGCTCGCCATGAAAGTGGGTTTCCTGTAGAAAGGCAATTTGGGTTTTAGTTCTGCGTAGGTCAGCTAGTAGCTGGGAACGCCTTTCCGGGATATTGAGGCCCCGTACATTAAGAGAGGTCACCTTTAGGAGAGCCATTGTGGCGGCCCGGGCGCTGAGGATCGTTGACAGAATGAGGAGGACAATCACCTCCGGTTTAGGTTCACGTCCCCTCCCAGCTAGAGGGTAACAGCACCAGAGAATAGAGAGGAATAAAGAAGGTGAAAACAGAGTCAGAGCAGGAAGAGGAGCGGGTAGGTGAGGGGGGAAGGGGGAGGGGAGGGAGCAATCTAAGTTAGTCAAGAGACTACGCTATGATCTCCCGGCCGAGGCACAAAAGGGATTGATCAGCAATCGGGAGGTCGCCCTAAGGGGGGTGGTCGGTGCGTCAAAGTGCGCAACAATAAAAAAGAAAAAATTTTTTGCTCACACTTAAGTGAGCAAGTCAAGCAGTATGAGAGAGTACTTTTGGGAGTGGTAGGGAGATGCACTGAATGGGGGGCCTTCAGAATCAGAAACATTAAGAAAAAACAATATATTAACCATCATAAGTAGGGTGTAATTTACCACAAAACTGGGCATAACAATCATAAACGTAACTGTGTTTAAGGCTAGTATGTGCAACTAAGTAAACCTCTAACAGCCATGATCTACTGGCGTTGACGCATTGCAGAGGCGGCTAGGGGTCGAGGACCCCGGGGGTCAACTCACCCCTCTCCTGGACAAGGCCAGGAGGGGGCCCCCACCACCCGGCTGTCAGTGCGCCAAGGCAGCCCGACCAGATTTGGCTCATGAGAAGAATGTATGAGCCTCCTCCTCATCGACTACGTTCATATAAAATAAACTCGGGTGGAGTGCATGAAGTCTGGCCTACAGCAAAAATACCACATTTAAACAGTTATAACAATGCGTCCCCCCTCCCTCTTCCCCCGTCCATATTTGAGAGTTAACCCATGGATAAGAGAAAAAAAAAAAAAAAAAGGGGGGGGGGGGAGTCCTGGTGCATGGGTTTGAATGTTCCTGGAAAAATCACCATAAGGGGGGGGAAGGAGCGGGGCATCTGCCCATAAGAGGTACTGAAAGCCTTACCAAGAACCAAAAAGTGGTGAGTGTTTAGTCCTCAGATACTGTTGGATGGGCTCTTCTGTCTTCTCGGTTTGGCGGGCGGGATCTTGGGCGTCGAGCTCTCTGTTGTCTGGGTGGTGCTGGACCTTGTGAGTTCTGGGAAAGCAGATAGTCAAACCAGTTGGGCACCTCGATCACCGGCCTGGAGATGAAATGAAAGAGGGCAGGGAGTTGGTCTGGCGTGCGGAGGTAGAATTCCGCCCCCTGCCTCCTGACGATGAGATGGAAGGGGTGACCCCAACGGTAGGTGGCATCTGCTTCGCGGATGATTTCCAGTAGGGGTCGTATGAGCCCCCGCATGGTGCGAGTTTGTCTGGAGATGTCAGGGAAAATCCTGATGTGAGCCCCGTCAAAGTCTATTGGGCCCTTTTCCCAGGCAAGGCGAAGAATGTCCTCCTTGATAGTGAAAAAATGCACCCTGCATAGTACATCACGGGGAGAGTCTAGTTCGGATGATGATCTCTGTGCAGAGGGTGGGGGTCTGGGACCTGGTATACGGTGCACCCTGTCTAGTTCCAGGTCATCTGTCGGTGGTTTGCCCAGGACCTGGTTTAAGATGGCGACCACTGTGGATCTGAGGTCTGGGCCCATGGTGGCCTCTGGGATCCCCCTTAGGCGCAGATTGTTACGTCTGCTTCTATTCTCGCCGTCATCTAGGCGTAGCTGAACGTCGACAAGATGGCGGCGGAAGGCCCCATACTCCGACTCAAGTGTAGTGAGGCGCGCTTCTGTAGTAGATTGGGAGGCTTCGATCGTGGTGACTCTCTCCTCGACAACATCCACTTGCTGTTTTAGGTCATGCAGTTCTTTGGTTAGTGCATTAACAATAGAGGTGGCCATAGCGTTTAAGTCCTGTTTGGTGGGGAGACCTGACACTATGTCTCTTAGGGAGCTTTCAATTAGGCCGCTTAGGTCATCAGCGTTCTCTGGATGCAGTGGCGTGTCAGCGGTTGTGAGAGCCGGGGATACTATAGGAGAGGGTACTCTGTGTGGCAAGGGGGGAAAGTCCTCCTCCGCTGCAGAGGTAGTTGCCGGAGCGCCCTTCTTACTTGAGGGTGTAGCGCCCGCCGTGCTGACTCAAGGTGGCGCCATCTTGCTCTGTCTCGCCGGTGAGGGAATCTGCTGCTGCCGCAGAAAGTAGTGTGAGATTTCGGGTCCCCTCCGTTCCTCAGTGACCTGTGGGCGCCTGCGGCCTCCTGGCATGAATGAATGGCTTAGCTGATCGGTGCTACGGGTGATTCACGGCCCGTTTCAGGGCAGAGCTCCCAGCGACACGTTCTTACGTTTCCATAGCTAGGTCACGACTCTCTTCTGTGATAAATTTTGATTTGGAGTTTCTGTGTTTCATGCAGGCGTTAGGGGGCCTACGCCAAGCAGTAGTGAGCAAGCGAGTGATGGAGCCTGTGTGCAGGGTCAGGGGTAATCAAGCAGTAAGTGTGGTACAGTGTGTGACCCCTTTTAAAGATTTACAATATTGGAGAGGACACAGGAAGGGTACGGGCCCTGAAAACCGCGGTTGTGTCACCCCCAGCAACAGTACCTTGTTGTAGAATCTGCAGACTGTTCTGTAGGATACAGGCTGGGAGGGAGAGGGAGGGACGGCTTAGCGATTTCACAATGTCCTTTTGTTGTTTGTTCCCTCTTGGGCAGACCCCAGGACGGGTGGCCACTCTCTCCCCCAGACCTCTGCACTCCAGGACAGTGTTAATTAAGGCCCTGGCCTCCAAGATGGCTGCCGCTGCATGGAGCCCACCAAGGGCCTTTATGGAGTTTCCTGCAGCCCCCTCTCGTGGTCTCCAGGTCCCGCTGCCGCCTTCAGGTAGGTGGCTCTTATGGGAGACTTGCGGTGGCCCCCTCACCGCCGATTGCGGCACCCGAGGCGGGGGCTTCACAGGCCGCAGGATGGCGGGCCGCGGTCGGGTTGTGGTGCCGACCGGGGATCCTAGCAGTGCGGTCGCCAGCTGCCCGTCTCCCCCGGTCCACTTCTCCTCTTACCTCCAGGCGCAACCGATGCGCGGAGCGCCGGGGTCCCCCCGCCGCCGAGCGCGGCACTTTAGGCCGGGGATCGCGAGGCCGCCGCAGGCCGCAAGATGGCGGAATGCCTTCAGGAGGAGATGCCGGCCTGTTACCTCGCTCTCGGGCTGCTGTCTCGGTCAATATCCTCCTCCCCTGTTGAGGATGGTTCCCTGCTACGCTTAGGGAGCCTTTTGCTTTTAAAAGAGCGGGTTTTAAGGGCTGGATGGCTGTGGATGGAGCCAGGGCCGGCGGAGCTGCTCTGAAACACGTCCTGCTCCTTGCTGCATCCGGACACGCCCCCCGACATTTTTTTTTTTATTGGATATTGGATTTATAACAGAACGTTGAAAACATTGTTTTTTCTCCAAATTTTCTGTTTTTTTCATTTATATTGCCAAAAAAAAACATTGGTGATCAAATACCACCAAAAGAAAGCTCTATGTGTGAGAAAAATTATATAAACTTAATCTGTGTACAGTGTTGCATTAGCACAAAATTGGCAGTTAAAATAGTGCAGTGCTGAATAGCAAAAAAACAACCTGGTCATGAAGGGGGTAAAACCTTCTGGAGTTCAAGTTGGTAAAGTGAACCTGGAATGGGAAAAATCCTCTAGTAAAGTAAAGGAATAGGTAAAAAAGATCCTGAATCCTCTCCCGCTCTGGTTTTAGGCACCTACTGGTGCCAGTACTTACCATTACCTCTCCCTTCCTGCTCAGATTTTCATCATTCCACACAGTGGAGGATCTTCAAAGGGCTCCAATGGCTTTGAGAAGTATTACCATAATGTACGATCTGGCCTTCTAGTCGCCTTCTTTAAAGTTGTGGGTAGACATGTGCCGAACACCCTTCTGTTCGGTTCACAGCAGAACTGCCAAACAGGGGAAAAGTTCTAACCCGAACAGTGAACCCCATTGAAGTCTATGGGAGCCAAAAAAGGAAGAATCAAAAGTGCCCATTTTTGATGGGCTTATATGCAAGCTATTGGCCATAAAAGGGGTATGGGGACCTGGGTACTGCCCTGGGGGACATGTATCAATGCAAATTTGTTTTTTAAAAATAATCGTTTTTTCAGCAGCAGTGATTTTAATGATTCTTAAAGTGCAACAATAAAAATGAAAAATTCCTTTAAATATAGTGTCTGGAGGGTCCCCTTAATGTGCCTGGCGGTCCCCTTAATGTACCTGTAAAGTGGTGCATCTTTAGCATGCAAAGAACATGCTGTAGCAAAAATTACATCTTTAAAGAAAAAAAAAGAGTCAAATCACCTGGCTATTAAAAAAATAAAGAAAGAAAAAAACGTCAATTTTTTAAAAATGGCGTGGGGTCCCCCCCCAAAATCCATACCAGACCCTTATCCGAAGAAGCAGCCCAGCAGGTCAGGAAAAGAGGGTGACAAGTGAGCCCCCCCACCCCCTGAACCATACCAGGCCACATGCCCTCAATAAAGCACCTTGTCTCCATGTTGATGGGGACAATGGTCACTTACCCACAACCATAGCCAGTGGCTGTGGGGGGTATGCAGGCAGGGGGCTTATCAGAATCTGGAAGCAAAACAAGTAAAAAAAAGTGTATAAAAAAATAGCTCCCACCATCCATGAAGGCTGGCCGCCTCCTGCAAGCTCCGCCATTTGACAGTTCTTATATAGGTAAGGGCGGGACCATCTGGCTACTTCCCCCAGTGGCACTTCCCCCCTTATGATGTCACGGACTGGTGCATGATGTTTTGGTATTCATGGACGGTGGGAGGGGGTTTTTTGATCTTTTTTGGGTCCTGCGGTGGTGGCGGAGGCATGATTGATGATGGATTAACATTGGGAGACACTGTCTTTTTTTTTTGTTTTTTTGTTTTTTATCAAGGAATTTTCAAACACTGTCTCTGTGTTTTTATTAGCATATGAGTCACAAACCTGTTGATCTTTTATGCTTGTGAGTATCCATTTGTTATTTGGGATTTAATAAATTGTATGGTGGTAATGCACAAGGAGCTGAGCCCTCTTGTGTGTTTTTTTGCAGATAATGGGCAAGTGTACCTAATAGAGTGTAGGTGGAGTCTATGTACAGTGCAGACCCATAGATATACGCAGGGAAAGTTTTAGTGTCAGTATGTAAGGCTTTTCCAGCTCAGGTCACACTGCGGAAAACAACACACTCTGTAAATGGCTTTTCCTGGAACTGATTAAGTTGCAGCAGACAATATTATTGTTTTGGGGTTTTTTCATTTTTTTTCAAACTCTTTATTTATAAATAAAGCAAAAGTATCCAACAAACTGCTTCAATACTGTAACATCAGTGATGTCACATAACGAGAAGATCATAAATGGAAAGGTAAAAAACCCCCATAATATTATTATTATTATACAGGATTTATACAACAAAAACAGTTTGTGCTTTACAAAATAAATAGACAGTACAGCTGCAATACAATTCGATACAGAAGTAATCAAAGGGCCCTGTGTAGAGCTTACAAATCAAAAGGGTGGGTCAACTCTCTCTCTTTCACGCTTTTGTTCTTTCTTTCTCTCTCTCTCTCTCTCTCCCTTTACCTCTCTCTTTCTCTCTCTCTATTTCTCTTTGTCTCTCTCTCTCTCTCATCCCCCTTCCTCCCCCCATCCCCCCTCTCTCTCCTTTTACCTCTCTCTCTTTATCTCCCTCTCTCCCCTCTCCCCCCCTCTCTCCCTTCCCCTCCTTCCCTCTTTCTCTTGCTCTCTCTCTCCTCCTTCTCTTCCCCCCTCTCTCTCTCCCCTATCTCTCTCCCCCTCCCTCTCTCTCCCCCCTCTCTCTATCCCTCTCTCTCTATCCCTCTCTCCTTCCCTCTCATCCTCCCTCCCTCTCTCTCTCTCTCTCCCTCCCCTCTCTCTCTTCCTCCATCTCCCCTCCCCTTCTAAATCTCTCCCCTCTCTCTCTATCCCCCTCTCTCCCCTCCCTCTCTCTCTCCCTCTCTCTCTCTCCATCCATCCATCTCCTCTCTCTCTCTCTCTCTCTCTCTCCCTCTCCCCCCTCTCTCTCCCGCCCTCCCTCTCTCCCTCTCTCTATACCTCTCTCTCCATCCCTCCCTTTCTCCATCCCCCTCTTTCTCTCTCCCCCTCTCTCTCCCTCTTTCTTTCCCTTCCTCCCTCTTTTTCTCTCTCTCTCTTCCTCCATCTCCCC